>NW_024884364.1:5181435-5781435 GCF_019232065.1 Centrocercus urophasianus
AGGCGGGAGCCCGCGGCCCGCTGCTCCCCTCGGCCGGCCCGGCATGACGCTGCGGCGGCGCCCCGGAGGCGGCGGCGGGCGCTGGGTGCCGGCCGCCCTGGCCGCGCTCCTGGCCCTGCGAGGTGAGTGCGGGAGCGGCGGGGAGCCCGGCGGGGAGCGGCGGCAACTCGCGGGGAGCGCGGGGAACGGGGAAGGGAGCGTCGCCGCCCCCACCCGGGGACGCGGGGTCTCGGGGGCCGGTGGGGAAGTTTTGGTGGCGGTCCCGCCGGTGATGCTCGGGAATGCGGCGGCGGAGAGCGCTCTGCGGGCTGGCTGCTCCGCACCTCGCGCTGCCTCTCCTGCACCATCGCTTTTACTACCGTCATTTAGTACTAGTGGATTTTTTTTTATTTTATTATTTTTTTTTTTACGGTGCTGTGAAACTTGCTGTAAACTGTCTGGGCTTCACAAGCTCTCGGCTGGCAGGGCCTAACCCGGTGGCAAGCTCACCTGGGTGCCAAACTCTGATCCATCCCTCAGGCCCCAAGACAGCAGGGAACTTTGCGTGGAGATACCACCGAGCTGCCTGGCTAACTGAGTGCCCAGGGCTTGGTGCTTAACCGGCATCTGCTTCCTCAGCTTCGAGTGCCCAGCCGTAGGGATGCCCATCTAACTCAGACCTTGCACAGTGAGATGTGTTCGGGTCCTGAGTGAGGAGAGGGGACAAATGGCGTGTGAGTGATGTCCGTCACATAGCTTGGTACATTGCTGAGAGCACCCAGAGGCACTGCGGTAAGGGCAACAGGAGAACCTGCGAAGTGTGAAGCCTTCAGGCTCATCTGTTGATGCCTTCTTTCAAGTAGTGCCAAACTTCAGAGCAGGCCTACACAGCTATGTCTTCTGGAGATCTACAAGTAGGTCTCATTTTCTTGGGTCTACTCAGATCCAATCAGTCACTTTGTGGAAGTCAGCTTGGCAGTGAGCAGAGCACAGCTTGGCCAGGCTGGCTGGGTGCCTCTGCAGGTGGAACAGCAGACAACCTGATGCAGGGGGCCCCAAGAGAGCGAGAGGACAGGCAGGAACGATGGGCTCTCTTGCGAGAGCACTGGGGGCATCTCAGCAAAGGCTGGGCAAAACTTCTGGCAGCCTGCACTGAGATGGAGCTGCCTGCTAGGGCTGCTGTGTCTGGCCCTGACAGCCCTGCAGGGAGCATCGATCAGGCTGTGCCCCTCTGGCCAGGCACAGCGAGAAGCCAGCCTGGTGGTCAGCAAGGTGGGCTTCTCACAAGTGCCTCAGCCCTGAAAGCACGCCGAGTCCCACTCTCCGAAGCCAGTTAGAAGTTGCATGTGTTAACTGGAAACTTTACCTGCTGACTTCAAAGGGATGAATTATGAAGAAAAAAAGAGTTTATTAGCCTTTAATTAAACCAAACAATCACGTTTCTTTCAAACTTCATCTGCTTTCTTTCCTGTTTGGTACTTTTCTGGGTTGGAAAGCACATGTTCACTTGCAGATCCTCAATACTACGTTTTAATTTTTTTTCCATCTGCAGATGTGGCAAAGATTGAACTAAAAAGTTACCATGCCTCTGCAATGACAAGCATATAAGTGATAAAGTGTTGCTGTTGATGTTCTACCTCTGCAGGAGCATCCAGCAGTAACCAGACCCAAGGTTGAAACTGCAGGGGCGTTTGATTATCTCTTCAGAAAAAAAAGAAAAAAGAAAAAAGAAAAAAGAAAAAAAGAGATTGACTAAATATTTAATTTTCTCTTTTTGGCAGGGGGCATGTGAGGACAATGACAGTAGAAACAACTAAGAACAGAAACATACCTTTCATAAAATAGTTATTTATGCCAACGTAATGCTTTTTCTTGCACTAACTTTTAAGACTTGAAAATGACTTGAGTGAACCACCTGTGTCTCAAGATTGTTTTTAATTTCTCTCTAAGGAAAAGTCTGCAGAAGATGGTGGTAGATGAAAATAACTGTGATACGCCGTCACTTCTGTGTTACACAACAGAAGTATGGTCGTATTTTTGGTCTTGGATTTGAAAATAAAATCCTGATAGGCATAAGCAACAGACATAGACTGTGCGGGCTCAAATAAAATTGGCAGAGATTCTTCTGAATAACATTTGTAGGAGATGAGTGTGTGTATTTTTGCTCTGAGCTGCAGACTGGTTAGGAAGATCGATTTTCCTTTTTTGAGGCTCTGTGTTGGTTTCGAGGATGGAGGAAGAAGAATACCATAGGATCCATGTGCAAAGGGCTACCCAAATTACAGGGATAAAGCTTAGAAGTTAAAGTATCAGGAACTGTAAGAGTGTATCATCACAAGAAATACTTCACGCCAACAAGTGGAGAGTGGCTGTGAGAGAAGGTCCTCAGAGTTGCTTTTGTCATTCTCACACAGTCAGACTTTGCAGTGAGATGTCAATCAAATGTTATAGCCCCATGTGCTTACGTTGTTTTGTGATTTGTAAAACAGCAATGATTCTTTTTAACTGGAGCAGATGACTGCTTTCATTTGGCTTATTATATGCATTTTAAGGCTCCTGGGGAGGGGGCAGTGTATTTGTTTTCACTCTAAAGCATTACAAACATAGTAACTTTTGTGAAAATAATACTTTTCAGGCTCCTCAGGGAAGTTTATGGAAAGATAGGAAGGAACTCTGGGGCTTTAAAACCAACCCTGCTACTGCACGTCAATCCTGCTTCATCACCAGAAATAGCCTACTGCACGTTTTCTGATGTGTTAGAAGTCACACGTCGGGTACAGCTAAGATGCAGAAACAACTTTTTATTTATGTTGTGCATGGTGTTTGGGTCGTGTGACACAGTATTGCAGCAGACGAGATGTCAGCATGCTACGGCCTGTTGCAGCTGGATCTGGCAAGTATGGGGAGTGAGTGTGTGAGCTTGGTAACAACGCAGCAGTGCAACAGCTGCTCTGCAACTTCTCACACAGGCAGGTCTTTCTGGTCCCTATGTAAAGTCCCCTTCCTGCACACTGGGTTTATCCCGGCTTCTCCCAGCTGAAGCCGTGCATTGAAGTTCTGGCTTTGCAGCACCATTTTGTTAGCCCATATATTCTTCCCAGCCCTAAACCAGGTCCTCAGCCCCAGCAAGAGAGGACTGTGGCTGTGCCTTTCTTTTTCATGCTGATGCATTTTTGGAACAGATTGCCATTGGTGTCAAGCTGTGTGGTTTTGTGACATGTAGATAAATCATTTTGCTCACGACCTGACCTTGGTCCCCAGCGGCAGGCACAGATGCATTAACTACCTCTTGCATCTCTAATGCAGGCATCCTACCCTTATTTTGGAAACTATTAGGTGGTATTTTTTGTTGCTTGTAATGTTGTTTTTTTTCAACCTCTCTTTCTTCAGTATTGCCTGAAGTCCAATTTTCTTCTGTAAGATTTAATCTCTGAGGGATCTTGAAGTGTCTCAAGAATAACTATATTTAGCTGCTCACTGGTAATATGGGATGGAAAGTATGGTATAAACAACTCATTAAGAAACTTAGAAATCTTCTTTCCTGCCTCTGTGGGGCAGATGAATTTGTGTTACGCTACCAGCAGTGGAGAAGGACAAAGCAAGGCTCAGAGAGGCTTCATGACCCACTGAAGGTTAAAGGGATGCTGGTAGTCCTTAGTGCCTTGATCCAAACAGTAACCACAGGAGAATGCTTATATTCATGCAGCAGGATAAGCCATACTGTAATGGCACTCTTCGGGGATGCTCACTACTACACTGTGGTGAGTCACCTACATTTAGCAGGATGCTACTATCATTGTGCTTTTTAAGTAAAGTGCTTTTAACACAGTTTATTTCAAGGGGAAGTGCATGCTCTGAAAATCTGTTCTTTGTAGTTTTCTCCTTGTCGAGCATTAATGCTGCTTTCCCTTTGTGAATGTTCAGAGAGAAATTCAGCTCCTGGTTGTTTAACAGACAGTAGTGTAACAAAGACTGTTCCCTTGTTAATACTACCTTGTGTTTGCACAGTCATTTATAAGCATCAACTAATTGAGAGACTCTGAACATATTTTGTTAGTGCAGTCGGTTTGATTTATGGCTTGGAAAGGCTGAAATGTGCAGAGATGGAAGTTGTTTGCTTGCTGTCATGTAGGACATCTGCCCTGCTCTCCTTTAGAAGAGTCACAGTTACCGGGCTGCTGATCACATACCACCCCACTTTTCTCTCACAAATGTTTCACATCTTAAGTATCAGAGGGAGAAAACGCTTCTATTAATTATGTACAGCAATCTATTTTTCCACATATTTGCTGTCATCTCTTTGCTTTTGGAGGTTAGTTGAGTCCATTCCGGCTTCCACCTTCACTTTTTTGCTTCTGCTGCTTGAGCTGGGCTAAGGACAAATTATCTGCTTCATCAGGATTGAGGGGTTAGGCTTCATATTGGATAGAAATAGAAATTAAATGCTTTGAAATTTCTGAAAGAAAATGTATGAGAGAAATCCCATTTTGGGTCAGCCAGCATTGTGCTTCTCTATGGAGTTGTACTGTGATAATACTAAAAACAACAACAACAAAACTGAAGATATTTTGATGTGAAAAGTCAAACTTTCTCATCCCAAAAAACCTTGAGGTGGATGCTTACATATTTCTGGCTATTCTTCCTAGTTCTTTTTTGAAACACAGTTTTGATTTTACAGAGCATTGTGAGTGCAGTAAGGTTTGGTTTAGTGGAAGTATCTGCAATAAAAACTAAAGTTGTTCCTATTTTTTATTTCTTCAGCACATTTCTAAACTACAGTGCTTGCTGCTATTGGTGGTATCTGTGCACAGTCCCTGCCCATTGTTTTTTAACCTCTTTGGCACTCACATGCAAAAACCACCTGCAAGTACATGGCATTGCCTATGTTCTTCCCTTATCCAGCACACTGCAGGACACTATTTGCACCAAAAAATCACAATGTGAGTATGAGATAATATTGTATTTAGGAAATGCAGCCCCCTTGCTGATCAGGGCCAGCAGATCACACTCAGCCTCCTATTGTGCATGCACAGAGCTCTCCTCCTGGCAGCACAGCAGCACTTGTGCCTCTGCATATCTGTGTGGAGTTACATGCAAGACAAATTTCTGCAATGGAAAGATCTAATGACTTGTTATGTTTTTTCTTTCATGCTTTTTTTTTCTTTTCTCGTATCCCCACAAGTCAGCCCGGCTACAGAAACGTGAACCAGATTACATTTCACAAGCATCAGCAGGAGAAAGCTGATGTATGAACTCCACTGGGTTACATCCTGGCTTCAGTCTTCTTCAAAATGCTGAAGGCAGGAATGTAATTTCAGAGGGCGAACATTTCCAGTCTGTGTGCATTTCTGCAGGCAGCTCACAGCAGCTCTGGGTCAGGTCACACCACCGGTCTGCAGAGCCATGGCCAGCACTAGATGCTTCCAAGGGGATGCAGAACCCCTGCAGTGAGCAGCTGGTGCCAGATGGGAATAAAACACCCATCTCCATTCCTGTTCCCCCTCCGTGGGTCCCCAGACCTGCCTCCTTGCCTGGAGCTGGGATAACCCAGAGCTCAGCCCCCTGTCAGGCCCAGGCTGTGGGTGGGCAATGGGGATCCAGCTCTTCCCCTGCCCAGCATCTGCTGGCATCCTTTGCCAGCAGTAAGTGGGTTGGGATGCAGTCTCTGCATGCCCACTGGGGAGATTACTTCCTAATCCTTGTTAATTAGAAGTTGGCTAATGCCTGGGAGCTTGAGGGTGTAATGCTGTTGTGAGTTTTTCTTTTCTTTTCTTTTCTTTTCTTTTCTTTTCTTTTCTTTTCTTTTCTTTTCTTTTCTTTTCTTTTCTTTTCTTTTCTTTTCTTTTCTCTTCTTTTCTTTTCTTTTCTTTTCTTTTCTTTTTTATTTTTCTTTTCCCTTTTTCATTCTACCTCACATATCTGTGGCTACTCCCAATTGCCTTATAAATGCTCAGGCCTCTGTGATTTTTGCTAAGCTATTAACTTTACTGATAACGTGTGCTAATCATTCCTGGTGGTTAACTGAGGGCTGTGCTTGGAATAAGTAGGGGAAATGAAAAAAAAAAAAAAAAAAGGAAAGGAAAATTTTATTTTTTTCCTCAGACCTGGCCACACTCCCTGCTCTTCAGTTGTATTGAGCAACTTCTTGCTATTATGTATAAAAAATAAAGAAAAAACTCAACAAAACAAGGATAGAAATGTGAGTTTCACCTCTGTTAAATTGCTTCGGTTTTAACTGTGTTTGATCAGTAGGTGTTATGTACTGGTGAATGAGGAAACCTTTCGATCTCCTCTGTGTTTCCAGGTGTGCCACCCACAGATAACAGCAGAGATCCCAGCATTTTAATGCTTCCGTCACACTTTTCTTCCCATCCCCTTTGACATCCTACAGCCAACTTGCTTTTTGACCACCGCTGTTTGCTGAACAGATGTTTTCACTGAGCTGTTCACAGTGATACCAAAGATATTCTGCTCAAGTGATTACAGTTGAATTAGAGCCCCTTGGAAGACGAGCAGTTCAGATTATTCTCCCAAGTTTGTATTACTGTCAGCTGGATAATGCTGAATTTCATCTCGCATCGTGCTGCCCACTTGCCTATCTTTGTCAGATCCCTTGGAAGTCTCTCCCAATCTTCTTTCATCTCAGCCAACTCGCCGTCTCTCTTCCAGATATTAAGGAATAGATTAAACCCATCCTGCAGCCCGGAGGAGACCTGGGGGTAATCCCTTGTAATCAGGGCCAGGGCAGGGACAGGGGGAGAGCCTGGCACCAGGCTGTGGGGCAGCAGCTTTGGATGGATGGAGAGTTAATCACTTAGTCCTCTCCTTTTCTTCTCACAATATCAGTGGTTTGAGGGGTGCAAGTTCCTGTGTGCAGAGTGTTTTTGTCTCCTGTTGTGTGCTTTTTAGGGTCTTTAGCCTCTAAGTGTCCTGAGATTGGCAGTTCCTTATCCTAGCTATCTTCACAATCCTAGGATCATTAAGGTTGGAAAGGCTGCTAAGATCAGCATGTCCAACCATCATACTATTTAAGAATTCCAACCATCTAAGATATTGCAAAACTGTAGCCTGCTGTAACATTTGGCTAATTCCTGAATGTGTTCTGATGTGTTTTTGGGGTGTTTTTCTTTGACTTTATTATTTCTTTGCATTCCCTCCACACTGTGCAGTAGATATCAGCCTCCTGATCAGTGAATTCAGATTGCTGTGGTGTGATTTGTTTGTTAAGTAACCCTTTTGCCTCTTCAGCTATGGCCATGCAGATGGATCTGTGCCCTACTCACCTTACAACTTGATGCCTCCATCCTTTTGCCCATGCTGGGTTTCCAAGCGGTGACATTACGTTGTGATGAATTCTGCAGACTGAGATGTGTTGAACTTTCTAACTGTTGGTTAGTGTAGTTATTTTTGACATTTCCTGCCCTGTATTAAGTATTTGTTGAATTGTGTGGTAGGGAATCTAAAGTGCCCGCCTGCTTACATAGCTGAGTGTGTGCTTGAGCACTGTTATCTGATGGAGTTTGATGTCTGAATGCCTTCACTAGTTGTGTAGCTGCTGGGCTGCGTGCCTGCTTGGCTTTCTGGCCGTATGTTGAGAGCTGGGAGCCAAGAGAGTTTGGGAGGACCTTGGCTACTTGGCAGGGTGACAGCATAGCCCCAGTCTGCCTGCAAAACTGCTGCGTCCTTGCCTTGTCAAGGGCAGCCCTTCCTCCTGCCCCTTGGACAGCTGGTGTGCCCCAGGCCCTATCACAGGACTCATCAACAGCATCCCTTCCCATGCAGTGCTCTGTGTGCTCTGTGTTAGTTTACTAACTTTTGCTACGCTTTCTTCATCCCTTTATTGACACAGTGGGTACAAATTGGTTGGTATTCTCCTTCCCATCCTGGTTCCCATCCCTCTAGCACCCCTTCCCCACGTCAGGGGCCTCCACAGGTAAGAAGGGTATGCTTTGGCATCCCATTGACTCTCCTGTTAGCCCTCTGGGCAACAGTCAGCAGTTTGTGGGACTAATTGCCAGGAGGTGCCAGTGAGGTGCTGAGTCAGAGCGAGGTGTGCTTGCCAAGTCACTGCAGCAGAAGGAGCCCGCTCGCCTGGCGTGGAGTAAAGCCAATGGACGGTGGGTTTCCTGGCTGCCTTTTGGGTCTCTTTCTCTCATTTCCTGAGGCTGTGATTCAGCAGCAGCAATGCTATGCAAGGGAGGGAAAACCTAAGCACTGGTGGAGGGGGAGCTCTTCTCTTTGCTTTTTTTTTTTTCTCCTTTTTTCTTGGCTTGGCTGTGAGCACTGGGGACCAGAAGATGTGAGCTCTGTTCCTATCTGCCACCAAGTTTCTGCTGCTGCTTCCACACTCTGTGCAGTGCTTTGTGTTAACGGAAAGACTAGTAAGCAAGTGTTGGTGTGCAGGGACAAGTGAACATGTGGCAACCTCAGATGTGCAAGGGGAAATTCTTTACAGAGAGAGTGGTGAGGTTCTGGAGCAGGCTGCCCAGAGAGATTGTGGATGCCCTGTCTCTGGAGGTGTTCAAGGCCACCAAATTGGATGGGGCCCCGGGCAGCCTGGTCTAGTATTAAATGTGGAGGTTGGTGTCCCTGCCTGTGGCAAGGGGGTTGGAGATTCATGATCCTTGAGGTCCCTTCCAACCCTGTGATTCTGTGATTCTGTAACAGTATGGGAGGCTGAAAGGGCTGCAAAATAAAATGAACGAGGGATGTTTTGTCTTGTCCTTCTTGTGCTGCAACCTGTTTGTTGTTTGGAGTGTTAAAGGGAGATGTCAGACATGCAGGAAGATGAGAGCATGTCCTATACACATCTAGCACCTGATGGACTATACTCATGAGAGCTTTGCCCTTTATGCTTGGTCTACTTGGGCATTGCTAGCATTAGTGTTATACCAAGGCTGAATCTGTCCTCAAGGCTCCTGGCCTCTTCTTTGCTGTAGACTGACTTGGGATTTCGTCCATCTCCCCATCCACAGCCCGGGTACCGTTCTCCTGCCTCAGACAAAAGTCACTAATTGTTTGCACAATGGTCTAAATATATGCATGTCTGATGAATGCTGCCTTTGTAGGAACGGTATATTATTTTTGCTTTGAATAACTACTTTGTAGAAGGAGATGAAGAGCACAAAGAAGGAGGCCAGCATGTTTTCCCGAACCTTTCATGGCTGCATTGCTCTCCACCCACTCACATTTTTACTGCTCAGTTTTGCATGACCTTCCTCTTCACTGACTTAAGCAGCAGCCATGCTGTTTAGATCATCACATCCTCAGTGGGATAACTGAGGCCCAGAGACAGAAAGCACCTCACCCACCATTGTGCAAGGCTGCTGTGGCCAGAACTGGTCTCCTGCTGTTTTGAAGGTAGTGCTCAAGGGAACCTTGGTCTCTATCTGGCCAATTCCAGCCCTTCCTTTGTATCCATTCTCTACTGTAATTTCACTATGGAAATGGAAAAAAAAAAAATAAGGCTTTGCCTGTTACAGCTGTGATTCTCTGAAATACCTGTGGGAATTAAGCACTCAGTTCCCTCAGGTTCCTTTCAGAAAGTGTAGCTGTCGTGGATTTATGTTGAAAGTAAGCCAGGAAGGGAGGCATCCCCATGATTTCTCATGTCAGCAGTGCCATAGGTATGCTGGTACTTGAGGTAGTGAATGCCATGGCAAAGCACATTTTGCTTTTAATATCTATGGATCAAGAGCTGCAGCTGGAGTCTTCAAGAGTGATCTGATGAAAGTGGAGGCCAGAGCCCTTTTGCTGAAGGTCTCTTAAAATGAAAAATACCAGTGTGCTGTGTGGGGACTTGGTGCCCTTGACATCCACTGGGCCAAGGACTGAGCACTCTACAAATCAGTGCAGGATGATGAAGAAGGTTTAGATCAGGTATTATGAAGAAATTCTTAACTCGGGGTGGTGAGGCACTGGCACAAGCTGCCTAGAGAAGCTGTGGATGCCCCATCTCTGGAGGTGTTCAAGGCTAGGCTGGATGGGGCCCTGGGCAGCCTGATCTGGTGTGTGGAAACCACGGCCGTAACAGGGGGCTGAGCCTGGATGAGCTTTAAGGTCCTTTCCATCCCAAGCCATTCTATGACTGTGAAGTAATGCAAGACCAACCTTGCTGGCATTTCGAAGGAGTAAACATGAATGAACGACGCATGATGTTTAACTGCAGTGTGTTGCCAACAGCAGTGACAGCATTGGCTTTGGAGACAATCAGGAGGTTATTTTGACAACAGTAGGAGCCCTTTTTCACTCTCTTCCTCCACAGCCAAATAACCACAGTTTGCATCAGTTTTCTGCAAACACAGAAACTCAGTGACAATCATCACCATCTTAATTAAAAGTAAACAAATATGGTATTAAAGAAAAAATAAGACAACTGCTGAGAGACCGAACAAGTAGCAGAGTATGACTGTCACTTAGAACAAGTCGTGACAAAAACAAGATGAAAAAACTGTCTTTATCCTTGGTTGTAAGTGAGAAACCCTCCTGGGAGGGTTTCTTTTTATGGTTAAAAATAATTGCAGGCTGTATTTGATGCCTCTTTCTGGAAAGCCTTTTTCTGTCTTTCAGTGCATGCTATGATGCCTCGTGGTTTGTGGCTCCCTCCTCCATGCCAAATGGAAGGGATCTCATCCCTCCATTTGGCAGATAGGGAAGCTGAGGCAGAACCTGTGAAGCCCCGTGATCTGTTCTCCTCTGTGAACTTATGTGAAATGGGTCCAAACTGTGGAAATCTCATAAATTTAGCCAACTGTACAAGTTTTCTATTAGTTTGGGTCTTGTTCTGAGGGTAACTTGGATCTTTCTCTCATCTTTGGGAAATTATTCAGCCTTGGTCAAGATCAAACCGCAGTATAAAATCAGACCAGGTTTCCTTAGCCAGGCTTTTAAAGCAAAAACGTATTACACTCAAACTCCATTACAGACAAAAGGCTGTCTTAATGCAATAATATAACTGGACAGTCAAAATGGAGCAGCACTGGGAGATGCATAAGTTAATGATGCCTTGTTACGTATCCTGTATCTTTTATGTCATGAATTTTATAGTCTAAGTGGTAGTTAGATTAGAGAGAGGTGAATAATTTATAGCCAATAATTTATTTAATGAATTCCTCTTCCATTTCTGTTTGCATATTGTTTGTGAACATCCTGTGGTTTCTTCCTATTTTGCTTATTTGAAATTACTTACTGAATAGCTTCTGCAAGTGGTATTTGACACATGCTTATGAGCAGGGTTTTTCCTCTTTTCTTTTGGGGGCAGCAGTATTTCAGCTTCAGGTTTCCTTACTTGGCACTGATCCACAGCAAAAGTTCATGAAGTAGTATTTCAACAACCTGACATCTTGAAAGTAACGGTTAGAATTAAGCTTTTTGTGAGAGGTATGAAGAATTAGTTATTACTTTTTAATGATTAATCAGATTATCGGTGTGGATAATCAGGTTCAGACTTCACTTTTGCCAGCATTGTGCTAAAATTGCTTAAAATGTGTTACTTCCTTGTACATTCACGTCACCAGATTGGAATAGTTGCAGAAATGAACAGAAAGATATAGGGTCCGCAGTCAGCAGAGTGCTGTGCATATGCTTGACTTCAGGCATATTTTTGAGTAGATGCATAAGTGGTAGAATGGTAAATGATGAACTTCAGCATATATTTAAGTGGCTCTCTGAATTAAGGTCCAAAAATATAGACCCAAGCAGATTTATCTTTCATGAAAGTGAGTGTTTGAGAGAATTTTTGTTTTGTTTTGTTTCTTCAGCTGCATTTTTGGATGGTGGGAGGAGGTGAGAATATAAATATTGCACAGACTTGCAGTATTCCTCAACTCATCAAATACAAGACAGCTCACCTGAAGTTTCCCTTATGTGCTATTCTGTACTTTCACTGTAAACACTGGGAGAATTAATGTGAAGGATTAAAAAAAACAGCTGTTAGTCTTACTTCCCTCTTTATTTCTTCATCTCTCAAGATGTCTCATATTTTACAATCTTTTCCATGTGCCTTTATTCAATTATTATCTCTCTCTCACAAAAAAAAAAAAATTGACAAATGTTAAATAATGCCTAAGAAGTGACCTTCACAGAAAGGAGATCTTTCACCAGGTCTGCAAGGAATACCTGTAAGTTACATTAGCATTTTAAAAGGCTGTGGTAAGAATAGAAATCGGGAAGGCTTTGCATTTTTCTGTGCATCTGTTGAAGGCTGCACGTGGTGGAAAAGCAGCTTCTGAAGATATGTGATGTACCCTTCAGCTCTGTAACGCAGGTGTTGTTTTGTGAAAGGTATGCTTAAATGATTCATTTTGTGGATTTGCAAATTGGTGAGACTTCATCTCTCTTGTCTGTGCTTTCAGGTGACCTGTGTGAGGTCTCTCATGTCTAAAAGAGGGTCAAGCATGGCCCAGTCTTTCCCTCCTGGCAGCAAATATCTGACACTATGGAGAGGAAAGTGGCTCAGGTGGCTGTGCTCTGGGAAGCTGAGAAGAGAACAAGCCACCTCTGGGCAGTGTGTGGGAGGTGGCTGCACAGGTTGGCAGTGACTTTGGGGCAGGGAAGGGCGACTGTTCCTGCTGACTTGCAAGAGCTAAAACGAGCTCTTTGGAGCAGACTTCAAGGAGCATGATGCTGTTTCCTGTGCTTAGACAGTGAGCTTAATCAGAAATGCAACTAATCCATGCTTTGTACCAAACCCCAAACATTATATATCCCAAGGACAATCTTGCAAAAAGTGGTCATTAGTGTCCATCGACTCCTTGTGTGCAAGAGAATTGCAGGACATATAGAAAAGGATTCTTTCCAAAGGAAAGCTTTCAGACCTCTGGACGTACTTATTGCCCATTAGGTGATGACTTAAATCCCACTCTTGCAAATATGGAGATCAACAGGACAGATTCATCTTTTTGGGGCTGGGAAGGTAAGGGAGCATTTGCAGGGCAGAAGAGAGGAACACCAGCAGTGCATGCTGCAGGGAGCACTAGGCAGCCTCTGGGCTGGCCTGTTTCCCCATCCACATTCCTACTTACTAATCTGTGCTTTTTGCTGCTTGTTGTTCTGTCGTGTGGCCTCAGCTCAAAATCTAGGGAAGGCACTGCAAGGAAAAGCTAGAGCTGCAATTCTGGGTTTTGTTCTGGCCTTCTTTTCTGATGCTCGTAGGACTTTTAGCAAATTCATTGCGTATGATTGCACTGTTGATAACCCCAGTGATGCATGTTATAAAATTCAAAAGCAATCACGTATACCAAATAAGATAAACAGTAAACGGTCCCAGCGGACTGCCACATGTCCTTAAACAGTATGTGGATGCCTTTAGGAGCCAAGTTATTGGCACTGCATTAGGTGTACAGAGGCAGAGACACTGTATCATTTAAAGGCAGTCATATCTATGACAGGAAAAGCATCAGGAGATCGATGGAAGCCGCTGGATACTTGTTCTTTGGGAACCAAGCTCTGGTCAACTGAGGAAGGTGTGAGATCAAAGGCCACTTCTGAATTTAGCTTGGGCCCACTGGTGGAGAATCTTGAAATAAGAATGGCAAAAGAAGCAGGTTGGAAAGGAAATACGGCCGTTCATCCAGTGACCAGTGCCTTTGGCAGGGAGTTGGCATCTCACAGAAGTTTGGCTTCATGTGGGGAGATCTCCCAAAAGGAGGATGTGTAGAGAGGAGGCTGCCTTCTTAAAACTGACCTTAATGGAGGACTGCGGCGTGTCTTACCTTGTCTCCTGCCTCTCTGTGTTGCTCTCTTCGGTGTTATGAACATAATACTAACAATAAAATAATAACAATAGTAATTATTGTTACTAACTGTTTTACACTTCCCTGAGAAGGATCCTGGTTGTGTGGACTCATTCCGCAGTGACTCCGTGAGGGTGAAGGTGCACAGTTTCAGACCAAACTGGCCATGGCCATGCATCAGGATCTTTGTGTGGCTGTCACAGTCAGCGAGGACAAGTCAAAACAGGCAAAAGGAAAGAAAATAGACAAATTTCCGCATCCACAGCAGCTGGAGTGAACGTCAAACAGATGGGCTCTTCCACCCCGATTATCCTAACCACCTAAATATAGAAATACGGGCTTTTTTTTTCCTCCTCTTCTTCTTCTCCTCTATTTTTTTTTTTTTTTTTTTATAAATAATTTTAAATTACCCGAGGGGGTGGTGTTAGCACACGCTAGGGCAGTGCTAACGAGTGCAAATAGAAGTCATCTGCTGACAGAGTCAGATCACGGCTTCTGCTCATGATTCTCCCCCCGCCCTGCCTGCTTGTGCTTTTTCCAAAGGGAGCACATAGGCTGGCAGTGGCTGAAGCCGTCCCCTCTGTGGGTATGGGAGGCACTTCTCAATGGATGAGCAAGATTCTTATTTCAAATGCAGACTGTGGCTATGCAAGCACACAGAGTAAATAAGCACCAAGGAATAAGGGTAGAAAATGCATGCTCTCGTCTCCTCCTGTATGCAGTTTGGTAAGTAGATGGGGCAGAAATTCTGCAAGGAGGACTTCACAGCTGTTTTTCTGGAGGTCCCCAGTATAAGAGAGACACGGACACACTGGAAAAAATCAAAGGGAGTGCTCTCAAGATGATGAAGGGATTGGAGCTCCTGTCCTGTGAGGACAGGCTGAGAGAGCTGGGAATATTTAGCCTGGAGAAGAGGAGACTCAGGGAGAGTCCCATCATCACTGCAGAGAGATCGAAGGAATAACTGTTAGCAGCTGGCTGCGCCTGGGTGCTGTTGTCCTTTTTGTCCTGCAGTATTTGACACAGCTAAAGCAGCAGGAAGGCAGTGTGCTGTGTTATTTTTGGGTTTCTTTTGCTCTACTGAGAGCTTGAGTAGGGAAATATTACTAGGGGGATTTCAAGTAGGGGAATACAGTACCTCGACAATGCTGTTTTTTCCATTCATCTTCTAGTTATTCTGCTTTTTTTTTGCCTTGGGACTGAATTTCGTAACTGTTTCTAGGGTTTTATTCCTTGGCTGGCCATGTGAACAAGAGGAAGGGAAGAACAGCAGGAGGCACTGCCTACAGAACAAGCAGTGTGGAGTGAGCATCTCTGCCTTGGTTCCTGAGCATTGTTCTCCTCACGTCTAGGAAGGGAATAACAGGGGCTTGCTTCTAAGGATGCTATCAGGGAAAAAAATTATGCTGATGCTATGTTATTACTGCCACAGCCGTGGCCCAAGATATACAACAAGAATAAAGGTTTGTAACAAAACTGCCATGACCCGGGGCCCAGCCAAGCAGAACTGTAATGTTTTTCCCTTGCCATTATGTAGAAGGATGTGTTGTACTCTGTGGATGTATCTACACCAGCATCAGTGCAGATATACAAAACAGTAGAACTTCAGAGACTCTGCAAAGGAATTCTTTATCTTATGGGCTGCTCTCCATGTGAGGATGGTGCATGGTTTCTCAAAGCTTCCAGAGCTTGTTATACTTGTGTGCTCATGCTCTCCCGCAGAAACCCAAACAGTTGTAACCTTAATTCCAGGTTGTGGTGCCGTGTGTATCCTTAGCTCCCGCAGCATTTACATCTTCCTTGGAGGTCTCTCTTGTGAGGAAGGATTGGCAGGCATTGTAGGAGGCTGTCTGGGGAAGGTGTGGGGTTTCCACTTTGGAAGCAGGCTTCTAAAGATGGGTTCAGCCAGCAGCTGGCAGGGTGGCAGGGCTGTAGGAAATCCTGCCTTGGGGCAGGAGGGTGGAGCTGATGAAATTCAGAAGGCTGCTGTGTGGAGAAGTACTACTTCTGGTGTTTCCAGGGTAAAATGCATTTTCTTATCACCTTGAGGTCATGTAGTGCAGTGTCGTCTAGTCCATGAAGCACCCAGAAGCTACAGATACTGGGCAGCACAGCAGAAGACCTCAGCTGCCTTCCATGTATTTGCTTAGGACTCAGGATAAGCTCTCCCAGATACGGCAAACGAGGGATGCCAGCGTAAATACACCTAATTAGCTTTGAAGGAGATGAGCTTTGGCAGGCTTTAGTCATTCTGATTCATGCTAGGATGTACGGCACCTGGCTGGCACGGCGTTGGGTCACTCAAGCATCCCTCTGCTACGCACTTGAGTGCTCCTGATGAGCAGCTGAAGGTGCGGGAGAACCAGGCTAGTTCTGCATGCTGCTGCTTGGCAGAGCTGTCTTGCTTCAGCTTGCAGCCATGGTGCATCTGAGTGGTCTCTCACAGCTCCTTAGTTTCCTTCATGCTGCATGGAGCCAGATCTGCAGTAATCCTGATGGAAACCATTGCCACATTTCTGCACCATGGTTAATCTGCAAGCAGGATAACAGCATTTTTTGATTTAAAAAGAATAATAATAATACAATTAAGGAAGTGGGTTGTTCTGCTTGTCTTCAAGGATGCCTGGTATTTTCAGTTATCTTTTCCCAATCCCAGTTTAATTCTCAGCAAACAGGATAAACTACCTCCCTGACTACAATAGTAAGGGACACTGGGGCTCATTAGAGGGTGAGAGTAAAGTCTCATGAGAGTTATCATAGAACTGCAGGAGGAACACTGAGGTGGGCAGGGGATTCTGGAGATCAGAGCAGGCTGCCCAGGACCTTGTGAGGTTTGGAGGAGAACAGTGAGTCTTGGACTGGGCAGGCAAGCAGACCAGTATCTCATCCCAGAGGAGCAGGAAAACTAAGAGAATTTGTTTATGAAGGGTGTGGGATGCTACAATACTGAGAGCCCTGCAAATGCCCAAAGGAACTCAGGAATTCTGTCTCCCGTACGAGACTTGAAAGTATGCCACTAATCAAAGCTGCAGTCACCCGATAAGTATAAAGTCAGTAGAACAGTAGATTAAATATGTCCTCAGTGTCTGTCTGTCCTGGAGGTTGAAAGAAGCAGCAACAAACAAAAGCACGTGATTTTTGCTTTTATTTTTAGTACATGTTCAGCTTTATTTTAGCAGTGCCAGGGGATGTGGCATCTGGCACTGCTGCTTTTCTGGCAGCATCTGGGCTGAATACCTGAGCTGTACTGATGGTTGGGTGATTCAACAGTTTGCCTTTAAATCTCTGCGGCAAAAGCTGGAAATCATAAGCAGGCATTAAAAAGGAGATAATAGTTAATACATTATTATTTTGTTAATTTATTGTTATATTAGTAACAACAAACAGCGATTTCTTTAAATCCTTAGGTTTTAAATCTCTGCGAAGTAGATTGGATCTTTCATCCATTTCCTGCAGACACATTATATTCCTGAAGTTTCTGCTGTCATTTCATTGCAGAGCACTCACTCTTCTGATGGTCATTCACTGCCCATTTGAAGCTTGCTGGTGCCCCTATTAACAGAGAGGAGTTTTGGTGCAGGGGCCATCTAGCAAAACATATTGTGGCACTTCTCTTGACTGCTATGGTACAAGCAGTTCATCATCATTGCTGGCAGCATGGTCAGAATCTGTTCTCTACTTCAGGATGAAAAATGGAAAGAAGAAGAAGGGAGAGCACGCTAGTGTAAAGAAAATGGCTTCAACTGATTTTGGAAATACGGGATGATGTGTGGGTTCAAAAGGAATAAGCATTAAATTCCTCAGGAGCAACCTGTGATGGGCAGCACCTGTTTATTACCTAAGTGGAGGAAAGTCACCCAGTCTTCAGCAGCAAGACAGGCCAGATCCAGTGGGCAAGCTCATGCATGATGTGCTACTAGCACTTCTGATCTGTATCTGAGGAAAAGGAGCCACGGAGTGAAGCAGGGAAGCTGCTTTCTTTAGCAGCGATCGACAGATTCTCTTTGGGCATGTCATGGAGTTAACTAGATCAATCTATGCCCGTGACAGTGGGGCCCCCCCAGCCCCACAGAATGGGAAGGGAAAGGGAAAAGGGATAGGGAGATGGGAGCTGGTCTTAAAGAAGGAAAAAAAAGAACAAACAGCAGCAATGATCTATGGAGGAAAACTTATTTTACTAACTGTGATATCAGAATGCAAGATAACACAATATAATACAACCTAATTGAAATTGAGACTAATAAATCAAATAAAATAGGTGAGAGAGTTCCCGAGACCGAGTCAAACCTGAAAAGCTTGGCACAGCAAGGAAAGCACCCTCCAGCACCCATTGCAAGGCAGTAAGACAGTGCCACACCTGGAAAGGCCAGATCCCATGACTTCCATGATGTACAGGGATAGGTACCTGGAATTGGAGCGTTAACACTTTAACTCCCAGTGCACTACATGATGTTATGATGTGGAATACTGAAAACCAAAAAAACACAAAACCGTGACAGGGCATAAGCAGTCTCCTTCCCTGCTTTTGTTTTTATTCAGACGAATGGAAACTAAGGACAAAATGGCTGGCTGTGGTCTGCATTCTGCAGAATTTCTCTAACCCAACCTTTTGCAAGGCCAGACAGTGAGACTCATGTCAGTTGAATTAAGCCAAATTCACCACACTTAGGTGCCTAATGCTGGATGCTTATGTTCATATGGAGGCATGTCAGGAAAGGTCCCCTCCTCTTTGAGGAGTTGAGTTGTTTTTTAGGATGCTGGCTAAAGCTTCCAGATGTGTTCCTGAAAAGGAAGAAGATGTTTGGTCCTACTTATGAAGAGACCAGAAGACCCCAGGGGGACCAAGATACCTTTCCTTATGCCCTCAGACATGTGGAAACGTTGGTGTGATTCACATGACTCTCACTTTCTGAATTTCAAGTCCCTGCCCTACAGTAATTTAACAGACTTTTGCATATAAGCTTTATTTGGGCTGTCCTTCCTTGCCTTGTTGTTCATAACTCTTTTTAGAGACAGGATCAGTTGTGTAAGCGGGAAATGGCTGCTCACTGCATGGGCATTCCTGGGAGCAAGCAAGAAAAGCTTTTATTTAGTTTTCCCAGTCTGTTGCTCTCCAGTTACGTTGAGACCCAGCATCCTATGATCAAGGTTATGAGTCTCAGCCAAGTGCTGGTGCAAGCAATCTCTCTCAGAGGGAATTTTTTTTTTTTTTTTCTTAAATCATTCACCAAGGGATTGTGACTCAAGAGTAAATCATTTTAAAATCAACTGTGAATGGAGAGTAAATCATTTTTTTAACCATTGTGAAGGAATCATAAACAGTAAAAAGACTAAAATGGGCACTAGGCATTGCTTGGAGAATAACTGAATCACTCTCTCATACAGAAATCAGTAGTAACAGGAGAGCACCTTACCCTCCCTGCCCTTCAGTCTCAGGTATTTTAGTTGTGTGGGGATCACTGTTGAAAGTATGAAGGGAAGTGGGTGCCATGAGGAACCCCCAGACAGTGTCTCTTAATTCCTGGGTACAATACATATCTGGAGAAAGGCTTCATAGCTCTGCAGGGCACATTAATCTTTCCCTTCATTGAAGTATAGCTTTTTAATCAAAGCATACTCCACCCTTCAGTGAGCTCTGGAAAGACATTTCTGTTCTGTCTGTGGTACTTTTTTGCAGTATCTTCTAGGCTAAAGAAAAGCCCTTCCTGCCTACTGGGGGAGTTTGGAATCTGCCAGGTTTCTGGACAAATAAAGCTTTGCCTGTGTTTCTGTATCTTTATTTCCAAATACATTTCCCATTGTCTATGAGGTTGTTAAGAAACAGAGGCAATGGGAAATGTTGAGAAAAATTACTTTCTAAAGCAAAGGGTGGGCAGCAGACACACGCATTCAGTGGTTTCGTTTCTGCCTTTGATTCTTCCTTTCTACTTTCAAATTCCTTTCCTGCTGATGAGACAGGGAACTCCTGGCAAGCTGTTTAAGAGCAGAATGTAATGCAATGTAGCATTTCCTTTTTTCCTGTGGTCTGTGATTGTGTCCTGCAATAATTGAACTTTTGAGTAACTCCCTTGTGAATTACTCTGAAACTACCTCTATGTTATACCTTTACCAACACCGGAGGTGTATAAAAACATTTTTTTTTTTGCTTCTGGCTGAGAAAGGAATGTGCAAACTAAAGGTCATTCTTAGACTCTGTGTCCTTTCCCAGATTCCTGCACAGAGAAAGTGGCATAGAAAGGGTATTTAGAGTAGGCTCTTTTAAGAGAAATTTGAGCTCTTGCTTGAACCTGTGGAAATGTGGAGTTGTGTTTTTCTTCTCTCATGTGTTCTTGACCCTGTTATACTCTCTGTGTGGTTTGATGGTCACCTCAAGAGATGGAGATTGGGGGGAAACTGTGTCTTCCCATCCAGCAGAGACTGCTCCTGGATAAAGACTAGGATGAGGAGAGATATCTGAACCTCAGTCACTGGGCTTCATGGGCAGTTGCTGTCTCCCAGGCTGTTGGGTGAGTACCTAGAATTAATTTAGACTGATGGCACCGCAGGATAGCACAAGCACAGCTGTGAAATTAAAGCCACAGGTCGCCTTGTAGAATTTGCAGTGATTGAAGTCATATTGTCTTCTCTTAATTAATTTAATTCAGGTTTAATTTATTGACGGTTTGTCTTGATTTATTCCTTTGCTGCACTGCTTGCTCAGATGGCCTGTGTGAAAAGCCACTGTGCTTTCTCGCAGCCTGGAAAGGTGTGCTGTCATCAGTAACCCATGCTTAATCGTTACATGGGATTACTCCCATCTTCTCCCCACCTCCAGAGGGAAAAAAACCAACACAAAAACAAGTGAGAAGGAAGTGACGGATTCACAGTTTCTGCTGTTTGAAGAAGAGAGAAAAGTTTCTTTGGACTTGAAAACACCATGTGTTGCATGGGGTTATTTGCATGGGCCTAACTTCTTGGGGTTGTGTGCACTCAGCTTGGCCTCGTTTGTGTTTGTGATGTGCTTTTGTGATCTGTGATGATATCCATGGGTGTATCGTGCATGTAGCATTACTGAATGCACTTCTTACAGGGCCGGGATGCCAGGCAATGCCCTGTGTTACTGAATTTGTTTCTCGTAAGGCAGGGTGGCTAAGCAGTTACATGCAGTGCTTTACCTCATTAGGTTCCTTCTATCCCTCTACAAGGAGGTCTCTCACCTGCTGCATTCCAGGTTCAGGAGAAAGTGTCCACTCACAAAGTGCATGTGCTGAAGTGCATCTCTTCCTTCTTGTCCTCTGCCCTCCTCTCCCCCATGCTTCCTCTTCTCTGAGGTGTCCTGTTGCCCTTGTTGTGTGGGAGAAGGCCACACCACTCCTCCTTGCTGGGTGCAAGGCCTACATTTCCATTTCAATAGCCTTCTGCAGAGTCTTCCCAATACCGAGCCAGCAAACAAGGCGCCCACTGTTCACAGATGGGATGTTCAGCCAGCCCTGACGGCCTCAATGCCGCTTTGTCAGTGCCTCCACTGAAAACCGGGGCACTGTGGACTCGCAGGGGGCTGGGGCTATGCTGCTGTCAGGCAGGCTCCAGGCCTTGGGCAACTTGCCACTCTTTTTAAGCAGCCCCAGCCTGTCTGTGCCTGGATCTTTGTGCTCCAGTCCAGGCTACTGTAGCTTGCATCTGGTTTTTGAGCTGCACGTCAGTGCCTTTCAGCATGCTCCGCTTGGCTGCTGCGTGGTTTTCAGGCCGCCAAGTGTGTGGGGATGCTGCCCTGAGTCTGAAGGAGAAGCTGCTCTTATTTCCCTCTCCCATTCATTATTTCCCAGGTTCCCTGGGGCAAGCATGCATTGTATCCAATGTTCTTGCCTCCCGAGTTCACACTGGAGCCCTGCGTTGGAGGCAGAACTGTTCCACATCCCTGGCACTCTGTTTTTAACTCTATGGGAAGAGTTAAGGGGCTCGGCGCTTGCTTTTATTTTCTCTCAAATAGCTTCACGCTAGTGGCATTTAAATAAATTCTGCAGAGCAGGCGCAGAAGGGGCAGCAGCAGGGCTGGCTTCTCTGTGCTACTTCAGGAAGGGCCAGCTGGAGCACAGGGACGGTGATGAGGCCAGGTAGGCCTCTGCCAAGGCTGGCAGCTGCTGAAGCTGCTGGAACCAGTTACAATGTGTTAAATCCCCAGTTCGGGGGGGACAAAAATGAGAAGCCTTCCTTTTCTTTCACTGTGGGTAAACTGCTGATAAGGAAGGGTAATGCTTGCTTCTGGTCACTTCTTACTGTGTAATTTAACTGTGCTTCTATTCCTCTTTCATGGTTTTTCCACTCAGTGCTTCCCATTCGTCCTCCTGTGCTAAATTCCTGCAGCCGTGTTCTCCTTTAGCAGAGGGAGATGCTAATTCAGGTGAGCCGAATCCTTCCACAGCAGGCAAATGGTGAAGAATGCAGAGGGCCCTGCCTTGCCTTCACCTCTCCCTCCACCCTCAGCAACAGAGCAGGACTGGTGGTGAGAGGGTGGCCCTGGGGCCCTCAGATAGCATGGGACTTCTTCAGGTTGGTGAGTGAGGCCTGGAACAGATTGATGACTGCTCCTCTGCTGATTACAGAAGCAGTGGAGATCCAGTGTTTCCTCTTCTCCTGGCTCTGGGGATATTCCTGCCACCTAGACACAATTAGGTGGAGACGCTGAGCAAATCTGTTGCAGTAACTTGGAGAGGTACCAAATCGCCTTCCCAGCTGGTGGCATAGCTGTGTGATGGTCCCTCATCTGGCTGCCCCTACCAGAGTTGGGAATCACATAGCTCCCAGATTTCATAAACTCATGTCTTACTGAAAGGTTTTCTTACGGGGATGGCATCTGCCAGTACATTCTTAGCCTAGAGGAGGAGATTTCCAGTTGTTCATTTGACAATGTTTCGTGTATACGTGGCTTTATGATGGAACATTATCACTATGCTCTGAAAAAAAGAAAGATGCTGTGGAGTTATTTAGGATGGTGGCTTTATTATGATATTTTGGAAGGGCTTGTTTGCTACATGAGCGGGCCAATGTTAAAGTATGTGGAAAACTACACCCATACTTCCTTTATGAATAATTCTTTCTCTTTGCCATGAGGAAGAAAAATGGAGTTGAAAATAAGCTGAATAAAAAATGTTCGTGAATAAGTGTTTATAGCAGCATGGGTTGAGGAAGCTGTGCAGTCAGTGCTGTCTGAGGCTATAGGGGCTGGTGCACTATTATGCTCAGCCCTTCAGTGGGGTTATGACAGCTGTGGGCACATTCAGGGAGCTCTGTAGGTGCTCAGAGCCCTGCAGGATCTCCCTCTATATTACCTATCTATGAATATTGTCATCTTATGAAGCACAAGAGGCCCAGAGGAAAGCAGCTGAATCCCACTGGAATTCCTAGGCTCGTTACACTTTTTGGTATGAAAATTTTGGGTAAGTTTTAACACAACCAACAGATTTTCTTTTGAAATGTTCACACCTCTATGGAGTACATAAACCGCAGGAGGGAACCTTCTTCCTATATAGTTGTGTTTAAACTCTGCATTGCCCCTTACAGAGTCTATGCTGGTGAAACTGATTCATGCTGGGCAGCTTCAGCTATACATAACTGGTAATACATGATTGAGTCAATCTTTTATCTTTTTTAATAACAGAGGTTGTGGGGAATCCAGGGAATGAAAAATACAGATGCTTCTGGTACCTGAACATTAATGTCTCAGATGAATAGGTTTCTAAATTGTGACATTTGGGAAATGTTATCTTGTCTTTATTGCACTTAGAGAAGATTGTATTTTTGGTATGGATATTTCTTTGTGTTTTTTTTCAAGTCCATTTTGCTGGGCATTGGATATGCAAAATGCTGAGATAATGTTACTATGAGAACCTTCAGCATTGCATTTCCAGATTAGGTGTGTTTGGCTGTGAGGCTGTGATGATAGTTCAGCTTGTCACATTTCAGTTTTATTAACCAATCTGCACATGGTTATCACCTGGATGACTCATAATTAAGTAAAAGTAAATGCAGAAGTCATCCTAAAAAAACCAACAGGAGCTCTAAATACTGTATAAAAAAACCCTCTTAATTCAGACATAAATATGGTTCTTGAAACATTTCAAAATTTTCTCCAACAGCTGCAGTTTACATTCTTAGGACCCTGAATTTGCACTTTCGTGGGAAGGGAGCATTCCTACATTGGCATTTCCAATTAATTCAGCAAGACACATTCACTAAGACAGGAAATGTTTCCCAAGAAGGACAGACTCTTTAGCTGCATGGACAAATGAACTCAAGTTAGTTCTTTTTTTCCTCCTTATTTTAATTTTTGTCACATTTGCATCTAACTTTATTTTTTCCCCCTTTTGCTAGCAGTCCTGTGGCTTCAGTGCCAGTGTGCCCCCTGTTTTAGATTCAGATACATTTATCTGAGCAGCCGAGGATGGAGGAGCAGGTTCCCACCAGCACAGCAGATGTATTTATATTTATGGCAGCATGTGCATGGGCTGGCTCCTGGCTCATGCTGCTTGCCTTGGGGAGGGGGATCGGCACCTCCAAGTGTTCATCAGCAGAGAACATTATTCCAGCAGAAGCCACATCCATCCCCACGGCACCATCCTGTCTCTTTTGCAGAGGATGCTGTGGCAGCAGCCACTGCTGCAGCTTGGCAAGTCAAGGCTGCAGAGATAATTTGCAGCAAGCTGCAGGGAAAATGCTTTCTTTCTGCAGGGGGTTAATTAGGCTGTGAATCGCAGCAGTGGAGAGGGCATACTTACTGTGCCATGTGGTGCATGTCACTCAAGCTCAGTATTAACAGAAAGGCACTGCAGGATGTGGGGCAAGGACAGAGCTACTCCAGCTTTGCTATCCCAGACTTGCAAGGGCTTGGTAAATACACTGCTTATACTGGAGTGCTCTGCTTGAACTTGGTCACAGGATGCACTGTCAGAATACAACAAGACTTCTGGAGACACAAGTACTCCAGCAGTGTGTCTTTTTGGGGGGGATGCCGTTTGGGCAACATGCATGTACCCAGGATCCTGTAAAGTACATGTGTTGTGTGCATGCTGTCCTAGAGTCAGTTTGCACTTTAACAGTGCATAGGGGAAGGTGGTATTGGAAGGGTTGCTTTGATGCTGTAAGTGGGCATCCCATTGCTTTCCAAGCCCATGTTGGACCACTGAAGATTTTTGTCATCTGTGCATTCTACTGGCTCGTGGACAGAGCAGCCAGGATGCTGCAGAGCAGGACATCAGGCTGAACTGAGTGTCAGGAAATATTTTCATGTTCTTTGCTTGGTTATCCTTCATGAGGACTTAGAATTGAGTAACGAAGTAGGTAGCAAGTCCCCAAACAAAATGCCACCCTCCAAAACAGAGGTGTTTGGAAGGAGAGGATCGTGTGGAAAGTTGCAGCAAAGGGGCTGGGCTGGTTTTATGATGTGCCTGAAGCTTGAGCAAGCAGCTGATAAGTGAGATCTCATACACACATGCATATGTATGTGCACTCACACAGATGTAGAGCTCTGCATTTCTAGATAGATTTCTAGTAGCATGGCCATTGTATGTGAAAGATCATGTCAATACTAACAGAGCATCACCCAGGAAGAGCTGTGCTTTCAGGGATTGCACAGGAGAAAATCACGGTTGTATATTCTTGGAAGACTAAAAAGGTTGCAGAAACAGAACTAACTGTGCCGTTTAGGCTGCTTCTTTGCATTTTTATTTATTAAAATGCTCTAGATGCAGAGGAGCTCTGCTTATTATTTATAAGTGTTGCTACCGCCTTGAAATGGAATCTGCAGGCACTTTGATAAATGTGGTGAAAGCTTGTCTGGTGTCACTGCCACTTCTCTAAAGTGCCTCCTGCATCCTCTGCTGAACTGCTGTTTCATCAGTTTGGACAGCAGCGTTCCTCAGTGAATTGCAGCAAAAGTCTGGTTGCATCATCCCATGCTAATGGAAACAGAGCAGGAGGGAGCGAGCACCGAGTGTGTCCTGTGAGTGCTGGGCAGAGCAGTGGCAGAAGGGAGGAGGAAGCCCCACACACTGCTCCATCCTGGTTGGCAAAGCAAAAAGGGAGAAAGTTCAGTTTTAAAAAAAGAAATAGAAATCTGAAAATGGAAACAAAAATGTTGTCTCCTCCTTTGGGCAGCGGGAGATGCTCGGAGCCGATCTTGCTAAGGACAAGGTGCACCTGTCCTGAACCAATTGCCCATTAGGGCAATGCAAAGCTTGTCCTGTGCCAGCAGGTTGGTGAACTTAGTTCATTTCACTTGAGTAAAAGGGTAGGGAAGTGTGAGAGTGCTCTGTGAATGTATCAGCAAGTGAGCAAGTGTGAGCATATATGAGCAAGGGTGATGGGGTGAGGGCTTTTTAATAATACTAAAGGAAGGCGATGGCGAAGAGACAGGCTCAATTGTAATAATCTAGTCTGGGAATTAAAGTGAAATTTCAAGCCATTAGGTCAGAGAAGAAAGGGAATAGGCTTCCAAGCATAGTAACAGAAGCAA
Organism: Centrocercus urophasianus; assembly: GCF_019232065.1. Taxonomy (NCBI): domain Eukaryota; kingdom Metazoa; phylum Chordata; class Aves; order Galliformes; family Phasianidae; genus Centrocercus; species Centrocercus urophasianus. The sequence goes on from NW_024884364.1 coordinate 5,207,638, forward strand.
AACACCCATGCAGCCCTTAAGAGGAGTCTTGATCTGTCTGTGAAAGGGATTATGTGAAGCGCCAGACTCTGTCCTAGTAGATTCTGTCCCACGATGCCTTCTGTGTCTCTTAATTCCACGTTAACCAAGCATGTTTTGTGCATTTGAGACGTAACTACGTCAAACATCACAGACAAAGCTTCTAAGTGCTTTGCAACTTTGAACTTATGTCTTGAGCTTCCTTTTTCTGGCTCCGTTCAAGGTGTCCCTTTCACCCAAACGCGCAGTAGCAGCATTTCACCCAGCGCCCAGATTCCACCCCCATCTCACTTTTGTGCAAGCTGTTTCCACCAACAAATTGCACCTCAGCACTTTTGAGGACTGAAAGCTATTTACCAGCTAAGAGGGCAAGAGTACAACGCTATTTTCAGCACCTCAGCCAATCGGATTTTGCCTGGCAATCCTATTTGATGGGTGTGGGGTCATGTCACCTGAAATAGTTTCTGCTCTTTGCCTTCATCTCTGGCTCTCGTGCCTGTGTTGCAGCCAAGTTATGGTAACTGGGCTCTGACAACTGTTTGTAATCAAAAGGGCTGTTTAGCAAAGCCATGTGTTTTTAGAAGGATTTTGGGCTCTCAGTTTCTTCTTGGTTCTGTCAGTAGAGTGTGCCCTTGCAGGATCCATCTTTAGCCCCTTTGTATTGAAGAGACATGGTCTGCTTCACCTTTGTAGCTTTGGAGCTCAATGACCCATTTTAGCCCTTTTTGAAAGGAGTTTCCAAAATACTGCATTTGCCAGGTTTCATCAAAACGTTCAACTCAAATGTTCAAACTCAAATAGTTTCAGTTCAATTATTAGACAGAGGAGAGGCCAAGCAAGCAGGACATAATGTGCCAGGCTTCATTGCTGCTTCCTGGGGATTCCTCAGTTATTTCAGGGGTGGGGTGAGAAGAGGTAGTGGAAAGTTTAAGATCTTTCTCTGAGTTTGTAAAAGATAACAAAGAAGAATGTCACTGTGTGTTGTAGTACCAGCTACAGGTCAGGTCACCGACTGCAGGCTAATCCCTGGGGCAGCCCGATGGCAATGAGAGATACTCTTTTCTTTGGGGTGTAAGCTGAGATCCTGTCTCTGGCTCTGGTGTGGGTCCTCTGTGCAGGGGAAAAAAGGGCTTTTACTTCTATGCCGATATCCAACACAGCAAAATTAGGCTGGAATTTCTCTCTTCCTCCCAACCTCTGTGTTCTTGTGGGAAGGTGAGAGCTCTCCCAGAGATACTCAGCAGTAGCACATGATTTATTGTGATTTCTTTTTCCTGTCTTCTCGCTAAGTAAAACCTTCCTCTTGTTTCAGTGTTGGCAACAGTAGGGGTATTGGATTTGGATCCAGCAAGAAGATGAGCAGCCAGTATAAATCCTGAGCAGGTTTTTGGAATAAGTAATACCCCTAATTCATCTCACTGTGTCATTTGCACTAGGTGTCTTGGAAACCAGAGATGCCGCTAAAGGAAAACTTCACCAACTAGAGATGAAAGGATTTCCCAGCTTGGGTGCTGGAATCCCAGAAGGGATTTCCTCCTGGGCTTTCTCAGTTCAGCTGGACACGATGCATAGCCTGACCCTTTCTTGCACGTGCTTTGATCTCACGTTTCAGGCTGCCTCTTGGTCAGCTGCAGGATCAGGAAGGCAGACCCAGCTCTCCCGCTTGAGTCTTTTTGTTCACCTCATTTAGTTCTCAATTGCAGCAGCCCAGGAATAAAAAATAAATAAATCTATCGGTAATCTGGGTTTAGAAACAAACCTCCAGGCTGTTTGATTAAGCCCAGTGTGATGGAGGTGGCAGGATCTGCACACAGCTCACAGCTCCCGGCTGGCACTGGTACAGTGCACGGGTGTTGCGGTCGCATGCCACCGCCTGTGTCACTCTGATGTGCGTGACACCCGCCTGAAAACAAGGGGGAAAAACTGGCTTTTTGTTTCCCAGCTGAAACAGCTCTGGCAAGGCACAGGCACTACCTCTGTGAATGAAAGCCTTGTGCGTAGCCCTGTGATAACCGGTGCCATTGTGCTCATCTCAGTGCTGCCTGTGTCTCTTCCGATAACTTCCAAGCGGCAACAGATCACACAGGTTCTCACTGGCTTCAATTAGTGCTCCTGGCAATGATGACAAGCGGCCCATGGAAGTGTGAATCTAGTTTTTAGAGACTAAGAAGCCAAAACCAAATAACAACAAAAAAGCCTTCTAATCTGATCATTACACTCAAGCCAAGGGATCAGCAAAATGATCAAGTGAGGAAGAGAAACAACTTCTGGCTACTACATTCTGTGTCTCTATCCAGGCCAAGTGCTGCACCACAGTGAACATCAATCTTATAACAAGCTTGGATAATACCCAGTGGTGAATTAACAGGGACCACTGATATCTAAGTGCTTTTCAGCTTCGTGTTGCCAGGAATAAGTCTCAGTTCTGGGGGGCCAGCGTCCTTCCTCAATCAGGGTTTAATTCCCTCCCATCTGCTGTCTGCACTGCCTGCCGATCCTCTCCCAAGTAGGGCACCATGTGGGTCTGGAGAGAAGCAGGGATGTGCTCGTCTCTCTGTTGGCTGTGATATCCTTCAAGGGAGGAACCAGGGGATCCTACCTCCTACTAGACTCCCAGGAAGATGCTAACAGAGAAGATGTGTGTAGTGGAGAGTGGGTGGGTCCAGCAGAAAGAGGTGACTTTGGAAGAACCTTCTGTGAGCTGGGATGCCTCTAATGGCTGCAAAAAGAAGTGCCTGACCACATCCCTTACCTTCACACAACTGTGTCAGGCTGAGGTGATGACTCCTTGCACTAAAGGGGCTTGTCCTCAGAAGGAGACATCCTGGAGGATGCAACCAGGCATCCACGTGCACAACCAGGCACTACCCCCATAGAAACATCCTGGAAGCCTCCACAGTATTTCTGCTGTGGGATAACACAGACAGAGCTGGTGCCATCAAGGACAAAAGCAGCCTCTTTCCCAGCGTTGCTGGGAATAATAGGAATAATTACCTCATTATTCCCACAGCCTCCACAGCTCCCAGAGAAAGAGTAACTGGTGTGCAACAATGCCTCTGTTGTACACAATGCCTGCAGCATGTTCCACTGAAGCAGAAGATGGAGATACAATTCACCACTGTGGGTTTGGACCAGTGAACTTTGGGTGTTTTTTTGGTTGGTTGCTGTAGTCTTTTTGAAGGGGGGTTGGTGGTGCTGTGTGGGCTCTGGACAGTTTATTTGTTTACTAATTTATTTTCTTCATTTATTTATTTAAATCGAGGTCATGGATACATGTTTAGTTTTCGAATGCTTGGAGTTGTGCAGAAAGCCTGTGCCATCCCAGAACTGAATGTGACCAACAGTGTCACAGGGCAGGCAAAAAGGGGAGCTCTGGTCATGCAACTGCAAAATGAGAAGGTGCCACTTGTTCTTCACTGCTCTGGACCTATCAAAACGCATGCATCTATAGGTCTCAAATATGTCTCAGAAGGGGGACGTCCTTGTCTAGCAGCAGGTGAGACTATGGGATAGAAAAGGGAAGGGCTTTGCCAAGATCTGCACTTGGAGGGAGCCAAGTGCTGTGACTCATGTTTGTTCAGTTTACTTTGTTTTAGAGGTGTCTCAGAAAAAGAAAAATGTGCTGCCGTTAGAAGCGGAGATGTTCCTTTTGTTACATTTCTGTGCTCTTCACAGATCCGTTGCTGGTTTGTGAAGCTTGCTGCAGTGCTACTGCTGATTGTGTTATTATCCAGGAACACCTGGAACATCTTCTGGAGTAGGGTTTATCTTTGTAGCCTAGTTTTTTCTCTGCTCCTTCTTAACGTGAGAAATATCAGGAAGCTGTCTCTCAGGCTTTGCTTGAAGGGCTTTTGGAAAGCTGTACCATGAAGTTTCCCCATCTTTATCTGAAAATTGTATTAGTTTTCTGAAAAAGCCTAACATTTGTCAGGGAAATGGTTTAAGTAATTGTTTATATAAACCAGAGAGTTGAATTTTCAGTGGTTCTTACAATGTTCTGGCTTAGCCCTCAGTTTTACTCCTTGTGACATCTCTGTTTCATTAACTCACGCACAATGTCCTTGACAAAAATTAGGAAGCTTAGACCTAATATTTCTAGCCTGTCTTAAAAATAATAATGATTTTTAAAAAAGCAGATAAAAAAACAAACAACAACCAAAAAACCACCACCAACACATACATGAATAAATTCTCACCTGAGCCCCAGACCACTGCAAACTCATAAAATTGAAAATCCCTCTCTTGCAAGAGCAAAGCCAGCCCTGGGTGGCACGTAACCTTGGGAAGCACAGACTATAGCCAAGCAGTAAGACTTCTCTGCCTTTGCGTTGCCATCTGTCTCCTCTAATGTGCTGTAATCCCTCAGATGCTGGATTAGAAATTATCACTGGGCAGGGCTGGACTGAAGCCACAGTGGGGCTCCTCCTTCAAGTTGCTGGGAAGAGGAAGGTTTTGCTGAAACCTGCTTTCTTCCTGCTCCTCTGCAAGATGCTGCAGCATCCCAGCATTGGGCATCCTGCTGTCGTGGAGCTGGATTTCTGCTTACAACTTGGCATCTTCCTCCCCTGTTTGGTGAGGTATAGAGGGGAAAGAACCGAGTTGTCAGGACCAGTGAGCACAGCCACTTGTTTCTTCTCTGGCCTCTGCTCCCCCAGAAAGATGCTGGATGCTGATGTGCACATGGAAGAAGATCAGGGCCTGCCATTGTTTGTTATCAGACTGACTCACAGAATCACAGAATCACAGACTCCCTGGAAGTAAAGGAAAAATTGATCTTTCTTACGCCTTTTTGCAAAACCAAATATTTTGAGGAAGGAGACAAATTGCTTCCTTCCCACATACCATCTGCTTCCAGCATCCATGTTGTCACTGCAACATGCTTACTGTTAGAATTTTTCTCCTATTCTAGCACTGATGGTAACGCCAGTTTTGACAGAGGGAATGCTGGTGTTTGACAGTGCCACCTTGAAGATAATTTAGGGATGTATAGGCATTATTTTAATAAGTGTTTCATTAATATTGAAATTTGAACCAGAGAATGAGGGGTCTTTGCCACTGTGCACTTGCTTCTTTTGGGAATTATCCCTCTCCATGCATCTGTGTGTTAGTGGCAATAGTTGTCATTCAGTGTCAGCCATTGCCACCTCCTGGAAGAACTTGCACTACAGAAAAAGGAACAGAAAGGATAAAAGGAAAGAAGGAGGACATTTATGGCCTTGAAGGCAGGTGACGTGAGCTATGACTGCGTCATGTGCTGCAGGTAGAAGCAAGCTCCCTTGACCTTCCCTTTGAGCCAGTGGATACAAGCCAGCGGTGAGGCTGCTTCAGTGCAGCACTTAGTGTGAGCTAGTGCATCATGCATCTCAGCACACTAACCACAGCTATGCAGCCTTATCAACTTCAAGCTTCCGGGCTTGCTTCTGCTTGCACTGCACTAGGTGAATGTATCCATGGATTTGACAATACCATCTTATTCTAACCACTACTTTTCCCAGAGTGTGCCTCACCTACAGCGTGTTTAAGGGAAGGCTGCTCATCCTGTCCCTTAAATAGGTAAAATGGCTCTCAGGTGTAACATCTGGTCCTGTCTCCTTCAGATATCATTCTTGAATGTACAGTTGTAATGTACGTTAGTCTCAGCATAGAGACTCAATAGTTACGGTGTGGTTTGATCCTGTGATGGGTTCACAATGAGATCTTGAATATGACAAGGCAGCATTGCAACATGACCACTAATTTTGAAAGGTGCCCTTAAAAATAAGATTCAGTTTGATGCTCCTGATTCCTGCTTCCCTGCAAGGCTGAATATTCTCTGTACGTATCTTTGGTGTACTAGCAGCTGGTGTGCCAAGTACCAGTGTTTGGGAAATCACTTGGTACAGATGGAGGATTAAGCCAAGATGGGGCAGCTTTGCCCTAAGAAGTGGTGCCTAAAATGGGTGGTTTGGAGAGTCCCTATCACTGTGTGACATAGCTGCATTCCGCAACTTCTTTAAGCAACCTACTCTAGTGAACTCACCATCCTCATAGTGAAGAATGTCTTCTTAACGTCCCATCTAAATCTGTTCTATTCAAATCTTTAAAAATTTTCCATCTCTGGAGGTGCCAGGTTGGATGAAGATGTGAGCAGCCTGATCTAGTGGGTTGCAATCCTGCCCACAGCAAGGGGTTGGAACTAACTGGGCTTTAAGGTCTCTTTCAACCTAAGCCATTCTGTGATTCTGATATGGCGTTGATGACTATTGTTTAACCAGCCCATTTTGGCCAGCCTGCAAGACCCATTTTTAAGTGCCTCCCATTCCCTACCCCTCTCAGTTCTCAGTTGGCATCAGTGCACTGATTACTTGAATCAGAAAAGAGCAAAAGCAAAGTCTGGTGGCTCCATGCTTACTTCTCTGGATTGCTTTGTCATCTATAGGTGCGAAGAAAAGCTGTTTGCAATGAAAGGAGCCGGTTGGGGATGCCCAGTGTTAGGGTCCTGCCTGATCCTCCACAGGGTGAATTGGAGCTGCTTCTCTGTCCTTCTCTTCCCTGCCACGAGCTGACCATCTGCTCACCTTAATGGGCTAGAGATTAGCCTGGGGGTTAAGTTATCAACATAATTAACCTAGATCTCTCTTCTGTGGCTGAGACAATTTTTCTTTAGCTACTGTTTAGGTGGTATGGTGGAATTCAGACTGCTCTCTAGGAACAACAGAAACCAAAACAAGTGGAGGGGAAGACTTTGAAAGTTCAAAATTAGCCTGAAGGCCCCAAGGCACAGAGATGAGAGACGATTAAACTTGTGCAGGTTCACATATGTTCTTAGCTATGAGAAAGGTATTGCAGAGAATTCAAATACATTATTAATACTGCCTGCTCCTTATGTGGAGGACTTTTCAGCTCTGTGTCTCAAACCAGGCAAAAATCGTTAGCTCCATTTTGTAGAAGCTTGTTCTGGGCAGCTAACGTACTGACAGTATATGATGTTCTTGCATGTTTACCCAAGAAGACTGTGACAGGTGATATTTGCCTGCAAGACATTTCCCAGCCTGGGTTCTGGGCACAAGGCTTGGAGCTGCAGGAGCAGGTCTGACCCACAGAATCACAGAATCACAGAATGGCCAGGGTTGGAACTGACCTCAGAGATCATGAGTGTCCAACCTCCTGCCACAGGCAGGGCCACCAACCTCTCCATTTAATACTAGACCAGGCTGCCCAGGGCCCCATCCAACCTGGCCTTGAACACCTCCAGGGACCCAGCCCTATGGCACTTCCCATGCCAAAGGATGTGCCACATGGAGCTGAAGGATGTCTGGCATGCTCTCAGGCTTCAGAGCCGGCACTCAAACAATCGCTGTAATTACCATCCCAGAAGCTTTTAATCCCCTGGTTAAATAAAACGAACAAATGATAGTAGGAGCAGGAATCTGCAGGCAGCTTGAGGACCGCGGTGTCACCAGCAGTGAGACGTGCAGGCAAACAAACACATGAATGAACCAACACGCGTTTCCTGCCACAGACACCTAATCTTGCTAATGACAAAATTAGCCTGCAGCTTTGATCAGATCCCACCCAAACCCCCTGCTCAACCCCAGCCTCGCTGTCACAGCGTCAGAAGGAGTTCAAAGAGTAACAGTGATGAGGGTGCTGGAGGGGAGCTGAGGTACGAGGAAAGATTAAAGCAGCTAAGTGTGTTTATCATGGGTAATTGATGATTAAAAGGGGAAATCTATCTGTCTTGCTGTAATTTGAAGGGTGTGAACTTCAGGAAGAGCTGCTCAGAAGGGTAGCAGGAGGTGTGTAACTGGGAGTGATGTGATAAAGATAAGGGAGAAAAAGGTAGGTGGAATACCAATAAAAGCTTTTAAAAGATGCGATTTTTAGTCAGGCTTGCGAGTGATCACAGTAAGAATGTCATTGTTTGTGGTGCTTATATACAGGCAGGAAAATGTTGGAGGAGAGAGCCTCGCAGAAGCAAATCATAGAATCATAGAATACCCCGAGTTGGAAGGGACCCATAAGGACCACTGAGTCCAGCTTCTGGCTCCATGCACCACCAAAGACAATCCAAACGCTATCTCTCAGAGTGGTGTCCAAACACTCCTTGAAGTCAGGCATCTTGGGAGTGCCCCCTGCCCTGGGCAGCCTGTTCTATTCCCATTGCCCTCTGATGAAGAATCTTTCCCTGTTACCCCATCTGAACATCCCCTGAAATTATTCTGCACAGTCACGAACTGCCAGAGCCCCCAATGCATCTTTTTATATAAAGAAACAAAGAGCACCTGCACTTTCTGTGGCGTTCAGTTGCAAATGCATTGCAAGGGTTGCACTTTCCAGTAACATTTTACCTGAAACTGTTAAAAATGCCTGCTCTCAAGCTCTGTGGGGGCATGGGACTTCAGGTCCCTTTGGTAAGGTCTGGGAGGAACATTTGGTACTGGGTGAAAATTTATCTTCCTACCCCTTAAGTCTGTCTGTCCCCAGCTGGGACTGCTCCCTGTATACAGTCAATCCCCTCTATACACATACACCCTGCATACACATGCACCCTGATGCCTGCATATTTGCCAGGAGGCTTGCAAAGGTTTTTGTATTTTTTTCTCCTGGCAGAAAACATTGCTTAGAATAGGTCCCTATTGCAAGAATCTCACCTCATTAATCTCTGAAACATAATGCATTTACCAAGTTCACAACCGCTTGTGTGAATCTATCTGTAACACACGTAAATTCTTCACCTCATACCTCATCTTTTCTCCTGCTCCTTTCTCTCCCTGGCCCACATGACACCCCATGAACCTACTGCTGGTTTGTGCAGCGAGTGTCCTGAGGCCATGGACAAAGCAGCAGCGTGTTGAGCACTGTCCCTGCTCCTACCTGGGGCGGTTGCTCCCTCATCCCCATCATCCTAACACAGAGTGACTCCACTGCGGTGCCCCTGCAGTACCTGTCTGATGTAAATTGGAGACCTTTAGGGCTGCAGGTCTGCCTCCAGTGTTGGTTTTTAACTTGCCCTGTTTAATTCTCTGCTGAGGGACTGTTTACAAACGTTGTTGCAGTTTTTATTTCTGAAGCAGACTGCGTTATAATTAAGAGACCTCAAAATGAATTCAGCCTAGCACTAACAAGATATATAATGAAGTGAGCTTCTAACGGGGCTCACAGAAGAGCTGCACTGGTCTGGGATGCTTCAGCGTTGACACAGACATTATACCTGACAGAATAATCGCAAGTTTCTTTGAGCTGTTTCATTCTTCTCTGCAAGGGGCTGACAGCTGCTGGCACCTCAGAAATTACCACTGAAGGGCTGTGTAGTGTCTTTCCAGGGAGGTAACAGCACCAACAAAACCTCAGAAGCTTTTATCCTCAAAAATTTCTTGGCACTTCTGGGCAGAAAATCCAAGAACCAGTGACTACATAGAATAGTGCAATCTATTGTAGTATTGATCCTTCTTCCCACAGGCAGGGCACACTTGACTTACTGCAGCCAATTGCGGAAAGCAGAAAATCAGGGTCTGTACCAGAATGCTGACTCAGGCATCCAAATTTTGAGATCTGGTAGTAGCCTGAGGAAACAAAAGGATCTTTCTCTCAAGTAGAGTTGCATGTGATTTTTGGTGATGTGCAGAAAGCATAAGGGGCTGAGGAGGCTCCCCATCTCAGCACAGAGAGCAGCTTCTGGTGCAATCTGGTTTTGGCTATCTTCAGGACATGCAATTGAGCTGCAAAACCTGGCTCCAGTAGCGCTCCATGTAACTCAGTCAATGGGTCTGGATGAAACTAAAGTGGGTTTCATTACCGGCTTTTGCCTCCCTTGTCTGGCAAGGTCTAGTGTAAAGCATCTTGCTCATCAGCCATGGTCACCACGTTTCTATCAGACAGCCATGTGGCTGTATAAAGGGCAAAGGATCCTAGCACCCCACAAAATTATATGCTGCTTTTCCAGGGTGGAATGGATGGTCTTTAAGGTCTATTTCAATCTAAGCCATTTCTGTGGTTATATGATCATAGAATGATTCCAAACCCACAAGACCTTACAGGACAGTGGCAAGAGCTGGCTTGCTGGCAGGCTGTGCTGGTGGGCAGGAGGGTTGTGTTGTGAGGTGGTTCTGTTGCATGAGAGTTGTGTCACGGTGTGATTGTGTGAGTGGCTGTCCATCTCTCAACACTTCAGACGGACTTGACAGCTGTGCAAACAGTACAGGTGGGCTTATCTGAGAGGAAGTGACAAGGAGGAAATGGAAATGTCTAGGAACATGCCATCAAGTGAAGCCTCACCATAATATGTCCCCAGGCCAGATCAGAATTACTTTAGTGCAATGATATATTGTTTTTTTCCCCTCTGTTTTGCTCTCAGGGGAGAACTGCTGCAGGTCCTGATTGGTATGGCTGGATATGTAGACTGTCATGTGGCACGGTCGAAAGAGATGCTGGCCAAGGAAATATTAGCCTGCACAGAACAGCGAGCTTGAATGTGCATTTCCAGGATGACAAAGCTTTGGTGTTTTGTAGTAGGCATGCTTTAGAGTTCCCTTCATTTTTCTAAAGCTCTTTTGTACTGGTCATCCACGAAGCTTGCTGTGGGAGAAGTATTTTCCCTAGATTAGATGAGATGTTTTGGGGGTTCTTTTTGTAGGGTGTAGGGCTTACTTTGGTCTTGTGTACACTGGGGCTGTGACCACCACACTTGTTTCATTATTTTGTTTTCTTTTTTTCCTCTGTATTGTGATCATTGTAAATCTTGGAGATTGAAAGGTGGTTGTGATTGTTTATGTGTCATTTGATGAGCTTGGGATTTGTCTTTGGTATGTACCAATAGAGAAAACGTTGTCATCCAAACCCAGGCAGCCTTCAGCTGGAGTTAAATTACGGCACTGCTCAAGAGCGACAGATTTGGGAGAGAAAATAATAACAGGTGGGCAGATTATTAAAATACAATGCAGACAGTACCTGGAGGGTAAATATAATCAGCTTGAAGATAGCAATGAAATCTAGGGATTGTTCTGAAAGCGAAGAAGGCTGGTGTACATGTATTTTCACAGTGAGGACCCCTGGTTACACAGCTGGAGAGCCAATACCTTCATTTTAGTAACTTGTTTTCCACCAAGTGCAGGCAGGCATGTTTGTACCTGACAACTCATAGGCAGCTGTATGCATCTTATTTCTCAGTGCTTTGCAGCAGGCTTCCTACATCATTCCCAAAGCCAGAAGCATCTAGCTGCAAATGGAACTGATTTGAGAGACATTGCAGAAAGCAGCTAAAAGCCAGTCACGGGTCAAGCAATGTCAATGATGCCCAGCCCTGACCTCAGAGGAACAGTCTCGTGGTTCTCCTTTGGGTACAGGTGACATTGTCATCCTTGTTCTGCTCACACATGCTTTCTTCTCCAGCTGGTGCACAGGCTCCATCTCCCTGTGCCAGCCTCCTGCCCCATGCATCATGCAAGCTTTCTGCTCTGTCTGTCCTGCATGCTTTTGGATTTGTTCAACCATATGTTTACTTCAGAGGTCTGTCTGGGGAAGACATATCCACACTAATAAAACTGATAAACAGCCAGAGAGCAAGATACAGTTTTAGTAACTGGCATAACAGTGTATTTGCTGACCTGGCACCGGCCAGGGAAAGGGAAAGGCCGATGAATTAATTACGGTGCTGGAGCAGTGTTGCAGTGAGCCTGGCTTACCTTGAAAGTGGTTCAGTTCCTTAGTTTGAGATAGATGTCCAACTGCTGTACACCTGAGGAGATAACAGATGCACGAAGCTGAGAATCAGGGCTGATTGAGGCACAGGGCTGTGGCTGATATAAGCTGGTGTGAGACCTCCTCACCAAAAAGGAAGACATTTGAACACAATTTGAATGCAAGTGTTCTGCTTAGGGACATGTTCTGCATCACATCTCATCTGTGATGTATGACTGATGACCTGGCTGCATGTCACACTAAATTGCAGAGGAATGTGAAAATAAAATACAATTATGACTATACAGCTTGAGGACAAAGCTATTATGATGATAGTGCAGAGCCATCAGTAACTGTAGGGTGAGAAAATGCAAAAATCTTTCTGTCATGTGGTAAAGTTCAATCCTTACATAGTAATGGCACCTTATGTGCAGTACGTATTGTTAGGCTGCGTTCTTAGCAATATTTTAAAGTTTATACGAATATAATGTATAATCAGACATGAAGTCAAATGCACACAAGCCTCTGAATTCCTGACTTTTTAAGAAAGTATCCTGACTAGTAAACAGTTCAAACAATTTTTGGGTCTCGTCAAAGTCTCCTCCAAAAGGCTCCCCAAAGCCTGACTTGCTGATTTTGCTCCTCAGTAAAATGAATGCAAGACACTGAACAAGTATTGGCTTGCTGCTACTCCACCCAGTCAGACCCGTGGAGGCTGGGGGATCAAGATAGGAAACATGTCATCGCCTGTGCTGGAATTCAGTCACAACATTGTGTTTATCTTAGGAAAAAATGGCCACAGGTTCTCTAATGGGTAGCAATGGTCTTAGTCCTCAGCTTTGAAAGCCTGGGTCTCATGTGGAAGGGGCTGCAATCTCATCTTGGCTCAGTAGAGGTAACAACCTGATTTATTTTTTCCAATGAAGATCTTCTTGCTTTGTTGTAGGCTTTTACCTGCCCACGTTCAGGCAGAGCAGAGCCACCAAGAAGTCTGGCCACATCAGAGCTGTTAGTGAAGGGTGGCTGCATGTTCCTTGTGTTTACAGAGATGATTGCTTCTGACATGTTTTTTGGTGTCTCTCTGTTTGGGGAGGGCTGAAGGGAGATACAGAGACAAAGAAAAGAAGACAAAGAAGAGGTTAGAGTGAAGAAACTGCATAAGCCTGAAGGTGGGATTATTCTTGCAGTCGTCATTTAAGAGCTTTGGGGCAAAAAGGAGAGGATTTCAGTCTCAGCATCTGGCTGTCTCCAGTGAGATGCCCCCTCAGGAACATGTAATTCCCTGGCATGGTCTGACCTCAAGCCTTCAGTTCATGGGGACCTGCTCTCTGCCTTAGTAAGTGCCCTGGACACAGAGCGGGTTGCAGCCTTCCACTGCTGCGCCAACAGCGCACCGTGCGCCCAGGATGAAGATGAGCTAACAGTTCTTGTTCATGTGGCTGTCTTACTTTACTACCTGTGTAAATTCATACACAGGGTTGCCTGAGGAAAGATGAAAAATTAATGGGGACATTTTCACCCGACCTGGCTCACATGCCATTTTAATCCTGCTGCCAACATGATGAGTGTTTCTGTGTTAGAAGAAGCGCTGAGTGAAATCCAAATCGTTTGACAAGGAGCAAAAACCACCACTAATAGGGCCTGGGGCAAGAAATCAGTTTGTAAACACCACACTGTGAGGAAGGTCTGCACACAGATCTTGTTTCTAAGATGGGTCACACTGAGGTCTGAGCAGCTCTGAAGTGTGGGCTGCCTTCAGCAGGCAGCTGTCAGTGCTACACATGGGGGACAGTGGAGTGGTGGTGAGGAACGGGTATAATGTAGTTGGGAAATCTGTATTGCTCCAGGTGCTTAGCACTTGGTTATGCACAGAGCTGTACCTGAGTACTGGGAGGTGTTATTTGTGTGTAGATCTTCTGTTGGTCCCTTTGGTTGAAACTCAGCACCCGAGTGTTTAAACAGCAGGTAGCACGCTGTTGTCAAGAGAGGTATAATGAAAGCGAGTGCTGCTGGGTTCTAAGACAGAAATGTGAACAACCCGATGAGCACTAAACCTGGGATGAAACATAATTATTTGCTTCTGGTGAGAAGCAGCAGGCTGCACAAGTGCAAGACAGCTAAAGGAAGAATTGGGAAATGAAACTGAAGGTTTGTTCAGGATGTGTGGTTCAAGTTATACCACCAGCTCTCACAGATCTCCAGCTAAAGCTGTGGGGTGAACAGGCAGGGAGGGGACCCCAAGGCGGGGGGACCCTGCATAACCCTCCAGCAGTCTCTTCTTCATCAAACTCGTTCTTTGTAAGCCGGGCGAAAGGACTCATCCTCTTTCCAGAGAGATCAAGCCTGAAATGTAAAAATAGTCCGATTTGAACCGGAGCTTAAACCTAAAGTGATTACATGACTTCTATTAAAGCAAAAAAAGCCACCAACCAAACAACAAACAAACCACCCAACCCCGTTTCCCTCCCGCTATTACATAAGTCACAAATCAGATGAATGGGCAGCCCTCGCAACAATCACCAGAGCATGGCACCTGTGCAGCTTGCATCAAGCAGGATTTCACTGCAAAATTCCTTGTATAAATCAGGACCTGCCGAAGTCCTGCTGCAGAGGTTTGCCATAGGACAGAGAGTGAAGCTTACTCATCCCTAATGATGGTTTTCCCGAGTCAAAGCAGATGAGAGATGGCTGCACTGGGGGGGATTGTGCTCTGGGGGATTGTTCATGTGCCTTTGTCCTCATTGCAGGTCATCAGTCAGCATCTCAGCTGCAACTTGCTGCCGAGTCTTGTGCACATTTTGGGAGCCACTGAGAATGAGGAATGTGATCTTTCAGCTTTTTGATACATGGCTTCAGGGCTTTGAATTTTTCCTGGTCTGAAATCCTGCTGGAAAGCTGCTTTGCATGAGGCCATCATGCAGCGGCAAGTCAGAGTGCAAAGCTCCAAAATCAGCATCCTCCTGGCCATGGTCTGGGAAACAGTGGGTCCCTGGCCCTTGCACATTATGTGACAGCCTAAGAGAGGCAGCAACAAACTACTGAGGAGTTTCCTCTGCTCTGCACTTCCCCTCCTTATCTCCTTTCAGATCAACTATCTTCCCCTTCCTTCCTCTCCTGCTGAGCCATTACCTTGTCCAGCTCTCCTCTCTTGCAATACTGAGCCATCCTCGTAGTCTTAGCTGCTGCCAAGCTCACTGAATTTCAGAAATATTAACTAATATCAGCTTCATTTCATTGTTTTCCTTTCGGGTGTACCTCAAAGCCTGCACCAGATGCTCGGGGAGACAGTGGGGGGATCCTGAGGAACACGCAGGCTTGCTCATCCAGAGAGGGGTGGTCTAAACCCCGAAACATAACTGCTGCCAAAGTTAACTCTGTAATCAGTAGCAATAATATCCAGCAAACGTGTGAATACCCCAACACTTAATGTATTGTGAACTGTAAAGAACACTATTGTCTCACACTCAGCTGCTACAGCCTCTGTTTCAGAGGCACTTTGTAAAGTCATTACATGGAGGGAGCTGAATTAAAAGTGGGTTCTATGTAAAAGCAGCTTATATAGATCCTGCAGCCCTGAGCATGTGACTTATGTTGCATTCAATTTGCTAAAATCTTGTATACAAGTGACAGGGCCACTGGCTCCATCAGCACATCAGCATGTGCATCCCACCGGTGTCTGGGTGGTACTTCTAAACCCTAAGACTCCAGACCCTGAGACTTGAAGCAGTCCCTAAGTCTCAAAGATTTAAGTTTCAAAGCAGGCTGGGGAGGGGGAGAGAAAGCTGCATGGTGAAACAGAGACACAATCCTGCTTCCAGTGAAGTTGTCTATAGAAAGGGGAGTATTTTGTCCAAATCAATGCAGTCCCAGCAAATCAAGGGATTCACTCTAGGCACTAAAATTTCTTGTTCTCAGAGTATTTAATGAATTCTGCATTATCGATCCTGATCTCTGTAGGTACTGGTTTCTCTAGACAGTTTGATTGCTCCAGCAACCTTGTATTGATTGCATTTATTGCCACATTAGCAAATATTTTCTTTTCTTGAACAACCTTTCCCACAGATATACCTTATTTTACAAAATTATGTCTCAGAGATGCACTGCCCAGGCAGCACCTTGGTTATGCTGCTCCAGGTTTCAGCAGCCTTTTTTTCCTCACTATATTTGTGTGCTTCTCCCGTTACCCTGTGTTTCTTAATAACTCTATTACACATATGAAAGTGCTTTCTGTTATATTAGGTCTGCACTAGTCACTGAATAGTGGAGCAGCTCCAGTGCTCTCCTGAGTCTGGTACATTGAACATGTTATGGATGGAATTACCTCCTTATAACTTTACAGCTCTTTATTGCTTTTGTTGTTGGCTTGGTGTTTTCTTTATGTGCCTTGCATACTGTGCTACCATTCTGCCTGTGCTATGTGCCTTGCTGGCCACGGTGCTGCCCTGTATTGTGAGAAACATATGGAGCAGCCATGTATTTCTCTTTGCATGAAGGTCCGTGTATTTTTATCTCCCCTTGGCTGCCGAATTCCATGTCTTTATTTGGCTTGATGTCTTTGCCCCTGTGCAAGGGTCCTCTTCCTGTACCTGGCTATATCCAGTCCCTCAGCATGCATGCATGCATGCCAAGATTCTTGTGAGGCTGGTGGCCACCCCCTCCTTTTCCACCTGTTATCAAGATTTGGGGACAGGGTGGGGAGGACTCTGGCAGCAGTTGTGCCTGCAGAGTTTATCCCTGCAGTCTTGAGTGTCTCCTGTGTTATTGACCCACATCCCCTGCCCGGTTGGGTAGGGTTACTGAAGACGCATTGGGATGAGAACAGCAGGGGGAGAATATCTATTCTGAGGGACAGTGTTTGGTTTCTGCTCCAAGCCCACGGCATGCCAGAGACACTTGGATATCACTGTGGGGGCAGGAGCTGCAAGATGGGAGACCAAGGATTGCCAAGGGACCTGTGTTCAGCACACTTTATAAGCTTCTGATTAACTCAATTTGGAAGTAGAGACAAGAACCTTTATGACCTCGCGGACTCATCTGATGGCGCCCAACTTTCTATGCTCCCCTCAGCCAGTACCACCCAGATCCTTCTTATGTCTCTTGTAACCTTTGGTAAAACCTTTGGTTTTCTCTTCAACATTTTTATCAACAATATGGACAGTAGGATTGAGTGTACCCTCAGCATGTTTGCTGATGACACCAAGCTGAGTGATACAGCTAGTACAACAGAAGGAAGGGATGCCATCCAGAGGGACCTGGACACACTTGAAAACTGGGGCCATGTGAATGTAATGAGATTCAACAAGGCCAAGTGCAAGGTGCTGCACTTGGATAGAGGCAATCCCAGATATGAGTATGGTCTGGGAGAAGAACTCATTGAGAGCAGCCTTGTAGGGGGTCCTGACGTCAGCCAATAGTGCAGCCTTCTTGCAGCACAGAAGGCCAATGGTGAGGGGTGACGAGCACGGCAAAGGATGTGATTTTCCCCCTCTGCTCTGCCCATATTAGGCCCCATCTGGAATACTGTCCTGGTGTCCCCAGCACAAGAAAGATATGGAGCTGCTGGAGCAGGACCAGAGGAGGGCCACGAGGATGATCAGAGGTCTGGAGCACCTCTCCTATGAAGAAAGGTTGAGGGAACTGGGCTTGCTTAGCTTGGAGGAGGCTGCAGGGAGATCTCATTTCTGCCTTCCAGTATTTGAAGTAAGCCTATAAACAGGAGGACCAACATTTACATGGTAGGACAGGGGGGAATGGTTTTGAACTAAAAGAGATAGATTTAGTTTAGATGTTAGGAAGAATTTTTTAACTCAGAGGGTGGTAAGGCCCTGAAATAGGCTGCCCAGAGAAGCTGTGGCTGCCTCATCTCTGGAGGCATTCAAGGCCAGGTTGGATGGGGCCCTGGACAGCCTAGTTTGGTGGGTGGCAGTCCTGCCCATGGCAGTGAAGCTGGAACTAGATGAGCTTTAAGGTCCTTTCCAGCCTAAGCCTTCCTATGATAATGCAGTTCTTCTCCTCTCCTTTGCTTTGATCAGGTGAGAAGTTGCCTGGGAAGTGTGTGGCTTTGGGATCTGTGTGTAGTGATGGACTGCCTGGAAGGAGAACCAGGCAGTTCTCTGGCGAGCAGCTTGTCACATCACTGATTTACTCATCTCTTCAATGTCACAAAGCTTATAGGAACCTAAATCCTGGAGGTGTCACTGTTAAATTTTCTGACCGGTACATTCAAAAGCTGTGTGGGTGACAAACTACTGATGTACACCCACATGAACTCACGATGTGCTCACAATAAATGACATAAGTGTTGTATACACAGACAGTAATCATATCTTTTTGGCATAAAAGCAAGTCCATCTCTCTAATTTCATTACCAATCAAGTTTGGTCATTTTGCCTTCTTTGGTCATTTTTGCCATCTGTGAAAAATCTCTTGATCTTTTCTGAGCTTCACTGCGGTGGATATTTACTGGGTAATTGTACTTGGAGTTCTGGGTCCAGGCAATGTAGTCCTCTGGAGAAGACCCTAGGCACTGTGTCTGTATGCATCATGACCTGATGGTCCAGCCAAAGCCTATTTCCCGGGCATGTACCCCATGTGTGGGCACTCTGAAGTCCATGGCACAATGTCTATGCCTGTTTGTCTTTGTTCCCCGCTTGGCTTGGCATGTGAAATTCCTGTTTGTGAGGGATGTAGGGGAAACAGGAAAAACATAGCACTATTTCATGAATAAAAGGGTATTTACAAAACAACAGCGTTTGTTACAGCTGCTTGCAGACTTCATACCAGACAGCAATGCCAGCATTCCTGAGAATCAGCAGGCAGAAAGAGTATTCACAGGCACAGCCAGCTAATGAATGTCTTCACTGATGGTAATTCTTATAGACAAGCATTCAGGTAAAATATAATTTAGGGTATGAAATCAGTGGTCCTTTGTAAGAATTCCAGAGTTACTAGGGAAGGGAAGTAATTTCCTACCTTTCATTATGTGATGCTTAATAAAGCACAGAGGAATCATATTCTCTCAGTTAGATCATTTTTGCATATATTGCTGCAATAACCCAAACCAGTCTGCTGTCTTGCAGCTATTGCTGATTGTGCTGCTTCAGCTGATAGATTCTGCTTTTCTTGTAGTTTTCTCTGCAATATACCCAAGTTTCATATTATTTTCCTCCAATTTTCACCAATGACTCTATGCTTTTACCCTCACTAGAGCTCTTTGTCTTTAGGATATTCCTCTGGTGTCCCCCTGTTCCCTCAGACTTCCGTCCTTAGTTTTAAAACCTTCTTACTTCAGTCCTTCCTTCACACTTGTACTCTTATTTGCTTCACCCTCCCCCCCCATCACTGCACCCAAACACAATTTATCATATTTATCATATTTATCATAGCCTCAACCACCTGTTGGACCCTCGTCACCTCTCCTTACAGTTCCTTCCATTCATGGTGGGTTTTCTTTTCAGTTTTGATAGAGCTGCTTCCTTGCTTCTTTCTTTTTTTCTTCTTTTTTTCCTCGGCTCTGTGCTACAGCTTACACCAACTTGTTGTGCCCCATTTCAGATGGTTTAGGACCACACCATGGAGCTATCTTTTACTCTTAACATTACCAAAGACAGTGGCTCCCTGGGGTTTCCAAGTAGTGCAAATACGTATGTAAAATTCATCACCCAGCTAGGGCACATTCTTGATGTCCAATCCTAGCAATTTCCTTGCTCTTAGTGCACAGGTTTTTGAAATGATGTGTTCGAGAAAGATACTGTAGTCACATAGCAACCAGAACTGGCTTCTGAAAGGAAAAATCTTGGGTTTGTTTTGTAATTTTGCTTTCTAGAACCTTAAAATTAATACTTGTGTGCTCAGGATGTTGATGAAGTGTTTATAGGGATGGAGAGCAAAGATGCTCTGTTGGCTGTTGTTCACTTACACACGTGCTCTCCCCAGCTACCGATGGGACAGTGTATTTTCTCATCCTCCTCTTTTGCACCTGATTTCCAGGTGAGCTGTTGAACTCCCCTTAAGGTCAGTGGGAACTTTGATGCTCAAAAACCTGAAAAATCTGTTTCTGTGCTCCGACACGTCGCCAACTGCGAGAAGTTCCACTGCCCATTAGTCCCCAGCCAGAGCTTCCAGCCTCATCCATGGCAAATTCTGCAATGCAGCTCCGAGTGATCAATGCAAAACTCTTTGGCATGTGAAAACCAAAAGAGTGCGGCCAGCAGAAAATAAATTGAATTGCAGAAGAAAAGAGCACAGGCAATTCTCCTGATTGCATGATTCAGCTTCACATTTATTTAATTAAAATCCAACATTTTCTAATTAAAACGCAGCCCCTGCAGAATTTTCTGCTGGGAAAGATCTGGGGGGCAACGAGCAGTGCTCCCTGCAGTGACCACAGCGGGGTCCCTGGGCCAGCGGGTGTCCCTTTGCCATCTGGAGGGGCCCTGCCCGAGGTCCCTCTGCCCGAGTTCCCAGCCCTGGGGGGGGGCAAGGGCTGCTGGCGAGGCAGCGCACTGCCCTCTAATGCTGCTTTCTGGTAGTGGAGTGGCGGTGGTGCTGAGATTTTGCTTAGGCGAGAGGCAGTCACGCTGCCCTTTGCTAGCACTGGCTTTGGAGAGACACGTCTGAGCCACACGCTGCAGCTATGTTAGAGCTGCCCAGAATCCACATGCCGGTGGGGATCTCGAAGGGATCCTCTGCTCAAACCTGCATCTGAAGAGAAGAGTGAGAGTGGCTCATTCTGCATCCTGGAAATGAGGTGGATCAACCTCAGCCACGGCACTGGTTGACAGCTATGGAATTAGGTGCATAGGGCAACCTCTCTGTGCCCCATTACAGAGGCTGGTGTGGGGTGGAAAGCTGCTGCCCGATAATGGAGTTCACTGTTTTCCTGACCCGAGGGCAGTTGAGTAGGAAGCTTGGCTGGGAATGGCTTATCATAAGACTGTCATCAGTTGGTTTAAGTCAATACCAATTACAAGGTTATTAATTAAAAAAAATGTGACTGGTGTGAATAATGATTGTAACCCTTTATGTTCCAGGCAGTTGCACTGCATTCAGCCAGCATGGGCTAGAGCTGCCTGCGTACACCGACGGCTAGAGGCTGTGCTCCCCTTCAAGTGCCTTTTAAGTGTCGTAACAACATCTTTTGAAGTGCTAGGGCTAATTTTTCTTCAGACTTGGCATTCTCCTGCCTCCAGGAATATTCTCTGACTTGAGATTCCCGATTCATTCATCTTCTGCTGTCTGAGAAAACATTAAAAGCCTCTTAAATGCAGCCCATCATGAAAGGGTGGGTGTTCAGTCAGGCATAGAAATCCACTTGATGTCATCTCTCGTTCCCAAGAAAGTTTTCTGGTGCTCTGCTAAATATTCCCATGCTTTTATCTGTGGGAACGAGATACTGGAGTAGTCACCCTCCTTTGCTGGCACCAAGATAAGAGCTTTGGTGCTAATGTTAGCACATGATAGTTGTCTCTAGATTTAGTCCCCTGACTGGATGACTGATGCGACCCTGAGGAAAGTGCTTAGGGCTGGCTGGACTGTAGGGTAGGAGCATTTACTTGGACAGTTCCTATGTTTTAGCCACACCACAGATGGGTAACTAGGGTGACCTGGTTAATCCATTTTCATACCCTCTGAAGATACCCACAGAGAGGTGGAGGGAGGTCATGAAAAGATACGTGGACGCAGGTAGCATCACTTTCATCTGGAGGTGCCTTATTCCTGTTCTGCACCCCACATACAGGAGCAATGAGCTCCCTGCCTGCAGGTTATGGTTCAGCAGCCAAACATCACCAGCCTGTGATGAGAGTACTCCAGCATCCAATTCTTCCCCAGCCCGTTTCCCTATACCTCTAAGATAAACTGGGCAATCCAATGTGCCATTTGGCCTGGGAAAAGCACAATTCCTACCTCACTGCTACACAACTTGCTGTGTTTGGGGGCATCAATCCTCCCTGGGGATGAACGTAAGCCCAGCTCCATCACCGCTGGGCAAGACAGATGTGGATCCACGTGCATCAGTGACGCAGGCAAACTGGATTTGGCCAGCTGCCGAGGCTTTGACTGCTCATTTCGGGGGAGGGAGGGAGAGCAAAAGATAGGAAAACCTGCCTTCTCCCTGCTGCTGGTGTGGAAGAGCTGGGACGGGGCTGCTGCTTTGCCAGGAGATCTGTCTCTTGTTGGTGGCAGAGACATAAGAACGCAGGGCCAGTGCCTGGGAGCTCTCCTGGAGTTCTTTGTCCTTTTGCTGCATTTGTCAGATCTGCGCACGCCATGTGTGGAAGCGCGTGTGTATGTGTGTTGCTTTGTTTCTCCACCCTGTGTTTTTTAGTAATAATCCCCTCCAAGGTTACAGAGATATCATTTGTCAGGAAAGCCAACAGAGCTCTTCCTTACTATGGGATTACATAAGAGAACACAGGCTTTATTACCATTTTAGGACGTATTAGCATTGTGGATTATTTCCATAGAGACTGAGCACAGAGGCAGCCTTCACTTCAGGTTTCCTCATCCTTCCTCCCCCACACCTCTCACTGTTTAAAAATAATATTCATTAGCAAGCAAACAAGCAGGAAGCATCCTGTGAAGCCTGGCCCACAATCAATGGTGTATGTGGAGGGCTGGCACAAGAGCCGGGAGCACATCACAAGCCTGCAGGTGTAAGGAGGGATTCCTAAAAGATGATGCAGAATGGCAGAAAAGCAGATAAGCCTTCTAGATTCCTGCCCATCATGTGCCATTCGTGAGAGCAGGGAGAGCCATTGCCTTGGCCATTCATTACCTGGGAGAGCCACCGTTGGCTGTTCACTGCTTGTAGGATCGCTTAACAAGCCAGATCAAGGCTCTGTCTCTCCATTTAACAGTCTATGGAAAGGGTGACTTGGTCGTACTGTGGTGTCTTGCTGGCTGGGGTGGCTCATGAGCGTGTCATTTACTCACAGCATGTTTCCTGTGATAAAGGACAACTCTGAAATGGCTTTCTTCTGCTGGCTGTGCATCTTGGTGCAAGTAGGGTAGGGAAGGATTGTGGAGCATCACTGTAAATAAGTAAAAGTGCACATTCCTCACTTGGAAAAGGATCTTGTCGGACATATAAGTCCTGCATTTATGACATGGGCTGTAACTGGGTTGATGTGGAATATTCTCTGTGAATGGACTAGAAGGAAATATTTTAGGTTTTTGCCCTTTCCATCAAAGCTTGCAGAGAGCAGAGATGCTCTCATGGTATTTTCAGGGCATGGTATGGGAAATTTCTGAGGCTGATCTCCATTCTCCCATCAGGGTCTGGGCTCCAATCACTGCTGTCAGCTGGGAGGGAATTCTTTTGTTTCACCTTTTGCCTGGCTTTTCAGGACTCATAAGTCATCTAATTAGTGTTTCTTCTCCTGACGCAGCTCATATGTTACCTATAACATGCAAATTGTACTAGATCTGGAGCAACTCCCTGCTTAGGGAACACCTGCAATGTTTTTCTCTGCCATCATATGTCACAGCTATCCCTGAGGGCCAGCCTTACAAGAGAGCAATCAGACAGCTAACTGCATCCAAGAGCGAGCCTGCTGCTCTGCTCCTTGAGCGCTTCTGTTTGGGAGCAGGTGTACTCCAGGAGCAAAACCAGCCTCTGCAAAAGAGACGTTTCCTACAAGAAGAGCAAGAGCTGGCCAAAAAGTCACTGAAGATCAGTCATTCATGAGTAACTCGTTTCAGAGAGACAGAGCTCGTGGCAGCTGGACATGTGATGGAAAGGGGTTATGTGGTTCTGTAATGGCTATGGGGCAGAATTACGCTGAGTACTTGTGCACCTGGGAAGCCACAAAACAAGAAGCTCTAAGAAATCAAGTTTCAGGTAGTCTATTGTTTAGGAAATGTTCTATTCCTCTTTGAAAGAATAAGTTTAGCCAGAACACTGAGGAAGTAGCAGTCCTGTTGTGGCCGTGACAATTACTTTACTTTTGTGATTTACCAGCACAGTGCGTGATCACTGATAGCATATTTACCTGGGATGTTAAGCTGAAAGCCTTGGAGCTTTACCTGTAGGCTGGCTGCATCTCAGTTTTGGCTTCTTTGCTGCTGTTTGAAAAAATCAGATATATTCATTACCCATGAAGGAAACAGACTCTCTGCTGCTCTAGACAAGTAGATACAAGAGAGGAAAAAGAAAAACCACAACAAAACAGTGAACAGCTCTCATCTTTGTGACCTGCCAGGATTTATCATCTTTGTGTTCTTTCCCATGACATCTTCACACTACCTTGTTCCCAAAAGGCTCCAAAGTCTTCAGAGAGCCCCTGAGAAATGCAAGCTGCTGGTTAACGTCTTGTGACTATATAGGTAATGGAAGATTTACTTACATGTATGAATGTTTAGACCTGCTCCATAGGGCTTACAGTGCACGTTTCTTCCTGGTAACAGCACTAGCATCCCTCCTCTACAATGCCTTGGTCAGATTTGGGATAATTATGGGTGGACAGCAGTCCAATGGATGGCAGAAAATCTGCAGACCTATGCAAACAGTGGGGCCAGCTGTATTTCTTGTATAAACACACACATTTGTTCTCCCAGGAGCCTCGGGGAAGGGCACGCATTGAACACTAGGCTGTCTGTGGCAATGGTTAATATCCGTTAATCAAAGCACCAGTGTGAGCAGGGTAGCAGAGCAATGCAATGGAGAAGGACCATCATCTTGCCACATCAATTCCAGCAGTGTTCTCACCTCCAACCTGCTCACTCTCATATGGCACAAATCCATTTGTCTTGATACTTACCTTTTCTGCATATTGCACCCACAAAAATACAGGGAGATAATCAGGCGCTATTTCACTTTCCTGTGGACCTCAACCCCCCATGTGCTGGTTTCTGACTGCAGACTTCAGAGCACCTGCAGCTACTGGCGATGCAGGAAGACATCCACCTCCAACCTTACTGCCTTGTGTCTTTCCTATAGCCCCTGTGAATTTCAGTACAGTGGGTACCCTGCAAAAATGATGTTCAGTGATGGAGGGTGACTACTTAAGGGAGCGCCATTTACTACTGTTGGAGCCTACTTCATTCAGGAGCACTGTGCACACAAGCTGCTGCCTTTGGAGCCAAAGATATAATTTAATCCTTGCTTCTCTGCTGCTCTACTTGAGAAATCTTTTGCCTAGGTGTGCATGAAGGCTTAGGATGCATCAGATCTGTTCCACAGTTATCTGTTTCCCATATGGAAATCATAGCGTAGTGCTGATGCATCCAAGCTACAAGCAGCTTTGTTCAGCACGGGGACAAAATTCTTTTTTTATGAGCTGCTACAAAGGTTATGGTAATAGCCAATTTTCTCTTTTTCTGCACTCGGAGAACTTGCTGAGAGGCACCCAAAAACAGTCTTGCAGGTATTGTGTTGGTGTGATCCCTGTGTGGCTCATGAAATATCACAAACCTTGGGAGAAACCTTATTTAACACAGATTTCCTGATCTACTTTGACTGTGTGGTCCTGCCTTCAGGAGACCTCCCAGGGACCCTTACAGCCAGGTGTAGAGCAGTTTTGGACATCTGCTCTAAAGAACTGAGGTTGTGATACCAAACCCCTCATGTCTGAATTGTGCTGGGACCGTGGTGTTCATTAAAGAAATGTCTTTATTTGAATCTTGTCCTGTCTTAGTGTAGGATTTGAGCTGTGTATTTATCATACCTCTAACAGCTGCTTTAATTTCATAGATGTTTGTGCTTCAGTCTGTAAAATGAAGATGATTATTCACCAGTGAGCAAATTATATGCTTTTTGGTGGCCTATGTTTTCCTCTGCATGGGCTTGCCTTATGTTGAGATCCTATGAACTGTATCTGTGCTTGGTGCCCTTAGTAGGCAGTGTGACTGCTCTTCCAAGTGACTTCTGAGGTTACAAGTATTGGTTGGAGCTCAGAAAGGAGGATACAGAGCCTTTCAGACTCAGAAAATCATCCTTGACAGAGAGCTTTCCTCTCTTGCCCACCAAACTGACACCAACATGTCCACCCATGGAACCTAGTTCATCTTGCAGCAAGAAGAAAAATACCCTTTTACTTATAAATTGAGCACATTTAATGGGGAACAGTGCAGGAGGAGTCATTATTAATAATTATTTGCATAACAATAGTTTCTTCTTCATCAGATCTCACAACGCTGGGCAAACATGAATTAATTCAACCTTAAACTACCCACATGGGAGGACGCAAAGTATCATTATCCACATGAGCAGTTTCTCTGCATGATTTTACTAATTACAGTATAGCACTTAGATGTTGTTACATGTGCTGTATAAGGCAGTAAATAACATTTTACATGAAGGAAAAAAGACTCTTTCTTATCCCGTCAGACTCTCTCAGCACTTGCATTGTACTGACAATGAGACTGGGGAGACCTCATTGCGACCTTCCAGTACTTGAAGGGACCTTACAAGCAGGAAGAGACTGTCTTTTTACAAAGTCTGATAGTGATAGGAGAAGGGGGAATGACTTTTCACTAAAAGAGGGTAGATTTAGGTTACATGTTAGGAAGAAATTTTTTACTCAGAGTGGTGAAGCACTGGCACAAACTGCCCAGAGAGGTTGGAATGCCTCTCTGGAGGCGTTCAAGGCCAGGTTGATTGAGGCCCTGGGCAGCCTGATTTGGTAGCTGGCAACCTTGCCTATGGCAGGAGGGTTGAAACTAGAGGATCTTTAGGGTCTCCTCCAACCTAAGTCATTCTATGATTCTATGACTTCAACAATGGAGAGCATTATTCCACAGGTGGAGGAAATGTATTATTGATAGGCAGCACAACCAGAGCTATCCATAAGGGAAATGCCTTGCCTCAATCCCCCCAGAAATGGCCTGCTGAACTGCATCTAGGTAAAAATTTAAGTTGTGCACCCTTCACTAGTTTATAGAACCATGGAATCATAGAAACATTAAGGTTGGAACATAGCTCTTGAGATCCTGAAGTCCAACTATCAACCCACCCCGTCATGCCCACTAGATCATGTCCCTCAGTGCCATTTACATGTTTCTTGAACACCTCCAGGAATCTTGGCTCCACCATTTCCCCAGGCAGCCCATGCCAGTGCCTTACCACTCTTGCTGAGAATTTTTTCCTAATATCCAACCTGAACCTCCCTGATACAAATTGAGTCCATTTCCTCTCATCCTGTTGCACTTACCTGCAAGAAGAGGCCAACCCTCACCTGACTACAAACCTCCTGAGCCTCCTCTTCTCCAGACTAAACAATCCCAATTCCCTCAGCTGCCCTATCCAGAGCATTTTTCACCTTTCTCAGTTGCATACAGGAATCTCATTCTTGATTCTAGCACAGCAGCATAACACAGCCTTCCCAAAAAAGCAGGATCTCAATTATAAGTCTGCTAAGAGAGACCTCAATTGCTTTGTCCTTAAGCTCTATTTAGGAGAGCTCATGCCTCAGGTCACCTCTGAGGACCCCACATCCAGGCACCTCCAGCAAGGCCTTTGTAATGCTTTTCCCCTGCTAAACCCATGGAAACAAGCTGGCTCTAGGTCTTCCTGAGGACAGCCCAGCGACCAGGCAAGGCGGTGTCTGAAATAAATATAGTTTATTTATATAGAGGAGAGTTCATTTCCCCTGAATTAATGCAGCCTGACATGGAGTGCAAGAGCATGTGCCATCTGGTCGGATCTGCCTTGGTTTTGTGAACAAGGGGGAGGGTAACCGATACTTTCATGAACTGCGGTTGCTGTACAGGAGAAAACAGGAATCCCTTGGGTACCAGAAATGCGAGATGCTAATCTGAAATTAAAATGGGTAAATGCACACAGGCCCAGTAAGGTCAAGAAGGTCGAAACCTTATTCTCTAAGGAAATGAACCTTTCTGTCTTGAGAAGCCCTGGGCACAGCCATGCAGTCCATCAGTTTAATAGGAGGCAGTGGGGTAGCATGCTGCTCTTTTATTTCTGAGCCAAGCTTGTTCTCTGTATGTGTAGAGTGTAATGTAATTTTCTCCTTTCATCCCATAACTTATTTGTGTCCTCTGCAGAGAGTTCACTCCTACATTACATTTCCATGCCCCCTGCCCCACCTTGGGTCATGTGGTGCCATTTCCTTCTGATATAAATGGGCCTGGAGGGTTTCCCTCTTCCTCTGCTAGTGAGCATGCAGTTATTTCCACGCTCTCATACAGTCCTGCCGAGCATGTAATGAAATGGCCAAATTCCGGCAGTTTTCTTTGGGAGGGAGCTGGAAGCCATTCAGTAGGATGTCACGATGTGAGCTGTAATAGTGGGGGACCTGGAGGAGATCCTCATCCATCTCCTTGTGCTTCCTGTGAGAGCAGAGTTTGGCTGTGGCTTTGGGACAGGACAGGTTCTGAATTTAGCAGATAATGTCTGAGTAACACAGAGGCATTTGCATGACAGAGAAAGAGTCTGCCTTGTCTTCCAGACAAAATTACTCCCTGGATGGTTGCCTTGTGGATTTTCAGCCATTGTCCAATCATACAAAATAGCAATGAGGGTTCTGAAACTTCTGCGCAGGTCAGCCGAGGCACATCCTGAACTTTGTCTGCTGCCATTACATCTTCCCTTGCCATTGTGGGATCATCCCCTCGATGAGCGGAGGTCACTCACACCAAGCTGGCATGCATCACTTGGTGTAGGGGCGTGGAGTGATTCACAGGGGTATGAGGACTTCAGGAAGGTCTAAAACAGGGAGGCATACGTTCTGCGCAGTCATTTCAATATGCACCTTTTTTGGTCAAGGAGGCTATTCAGGAAGAGGATGTTTCCCTGTGGGTTCGTTTCTTTTTTCTTAATGCAAAGCAAGAGCAGTCCCTTAATATGTTCCTCCTGTTCTTGGATTTAGTCAATCTTGCCCTGCTTTTTAGGGGAAGGCACATAATATTTAAGTGAAAGATGCTATGAGGAAGGAGGAAGATTTATCTGTGCTCCAAAACCCAGATAAAGGGTAAAGGTTTGGGTTTAATTCATGAGTTTAATTTATGGCAGGGAGATTTTGGCTCAGAAATTTCCATCATTTTTATGAGTACTGAGCTCTGATCATCTGTGCAAGGGGCACATTTCTGCAAAGATCCTGCACATACTCCCCTCTGCTTCCACCTCGCAGCCTTTTCTTTGGGAAAGGAAATAATATACCTCAAATCAGGGAAGTTTAAATACCTCTTTTGCCTCTTTTTTCTTTTACATTTTCGTCCCTGTACCAGCATGCCCAATAAAATCATGCAAAGGTCTTGTATTTATGTTTGGCTAAGAGCTGACCAGATGCCCCAGCGTGTGAAATAATCACCATCTGTTGATTGTAATTGCAAGGCAAAAGCCAAAAGCCTGGAAGGTTTTTTCAGTGTTGTATTCAAAGAACTGCAGCTTGACTTTTCTGAATAAAAACTGAAGCTCCTGCTTTTGGTCAGATTTTTTTTTTTTTTTTTTAATTTTCTTCTTTTTTTAATACCTCCCCATGTGCTGCATGCCTATGAATAGCTTTGCTACCCATTCCCTCCTTATCAGGAGCAATTTGGCTTGGCACTTCCTTGTTCTCTGTGGCTGTCCGAGAAGGTGGCCCTGAGGCTGAGCCGAGGCATGTTGCCTCCTGCCTTTGGAGCTCAGCACTTCGGTGGGGAACACGCTTGTCCGAGGTCCTGCAACACCATGAGTTTCTTCTCTCCCTCTTTTTCTCTCTGACATCTTATCATTCTCCTGTCAGTCAAACATATCTCCAAGGGAGAAGGACAGTGGTGAATACTGCAGGTGCTGTGAGAATCAATAATTCATTTATTCATAAATTAATAAATGATGATACTGCTTGGGGAGAAGGGGAGGAAAAGAAAGAACGTTAATAAAGTGATTTTCAGATCAATTCCACAAGTCTGAGTGACTGAAGAAAGGCACCAAAGGGCCTGAACTTGATAATAGCCAAGGTCTGCAGGATTCCACCACTGCTGTACATGACTCTTCTAATTCAGTGACCTGGCTATTATCTGCCCCATCTCCTGTGGTACCTGGAGGGCTGCAGAACCTCAGCGTTCACAGAGCTTTGAGCAAAATGCCTATGGGTGGGGCAAGTGAGCTGCAGAGGCATCTTTATTGCTAGATAGAAGCATTGCAGGGCTTGAAGTGCTTCTGTCAGGCTCTGAGAGGAAAGCAGGTCTTACTGACCTGTCAGCACAACAGCTGAGCTTGCTTCTCACGGGCTGCAGCTGAATATTGCAGCCATTGGGTGACCTGGGAACGCTGCTGCATCTGGCCCTGCCCAAAATGCATAGTGGGTAATGTACATGCATCCCATCTGCTGGAGACTGCGGCAAATGAAGGCAGGGCAAGCCAGGATTTAGCCATCAGAAAATGAGGAATGAGTATCATAAGGATATTAAGTGTATTAACCTCCAGGAGACACCTCTCAGGCCAGCTATGCCTATTTACTTCCATAAGTGGACAAAGACACAGAATGCTCATAATGCAGCCATCCTTCCTCTGGACTAATGGATGGCCAAACTTGTCAAGTGAGTTGTCAACAAGCAGCAATACTTTCCGGTCCTTATCTCTCCAGTGTGCTCTGTCCTTCCTTGCCCATATAGCAACCTTTTGCAATAGCTTAGATGAAGGGGGTTGGATTTGTTTCTGAAAATATGTAGGACACCAAGCATGTCTTTCCATGGATTGAATGCTCTGTGGGACTATCTGGAGTTCATTTTCCTCATTGTCTAGGAGATGAGGTCAGGTCTGTTTGTGCAGCATGGCACTTAGAAGAATTTGGAAGCTGTGCTCCTCTCACAGCTCTGCATAAAGTCGGCATCTGGAAGCATGACCTCCCTAGGGACATGAGGTCTTTATTATGGATTTGTATGTCACTGTATTAATAATGGTAATGAGTAGTGGTTTTAGAGCCTTAGTATCTCTTATGTAACCATATATGTTGCCAAGAGGCAGGAGGTGAGCCAGAGCTGCTGGAACACCCAACAGGGCTCTTTGCATCAGCAGGGATTGAATTGTGCCAGCGCCCACATAATGTGCTTTTCCTAAAAGGAAAGGAAAAGTCCCTGCAACCAAGAACACTGCTGGGGCTCAGGAGATGGAGGACTGGGAGGGATGAAAAGGGTCTCCTAAGTGCTCTCTCTCGGTGGCCCTTCTTTCCTACCTTGAATTTGCAGTGATGTAAAAGCAGAACCGGGTCAACTTATTTCCTGATAGAAGGTCTATTCTTTTTCTTTTCATTTCCTGTTTAATGTCAGAACTTGCAGTTACTGCCTCCTCCCACTCTGCAGTATTCACATGCATCAAGTATATCATATAGTTTACTTCCTTGGGGTTGTTCTTTACTCAGCTATACACTTTTAACCCTTCTTGGCCTTCAGCATAAATTCCTCTGGGTCTGATTATCAGTCACTTCTGATTTCTTTTTTTCCTAGTTTGCTGCTCTTTTATTGCTGATGAGGAAATGGGATGAAGGACGGGATGAATAAAATTGAAACCTTGGGCAAGTTGCAACGAAATGGTGCTGAAACTCTTTCCTCCCTCCCTTTGCTATAATGGGATGCCCCTCTATTCACCACCGCAAACTGCAAAAGCCTGTTTTGCTAATACAGCACATCAAGATTTTTTATTTGCTATATTCTCTGTCCTCTAATCTCAGTACAAAATAGCTTCCATGCTTTCTCCCTCCTGCTGAGTATCCATCTTTTGGATCATTGCTCTCCAGAGACATTGCCTGCATTTTTCTGTTTCATTTGTGTCTAGATTCAGTCAAGTCCAACTCATAATACTTTTCTGCTTTAAGTCTCAGACCATTGCCCACACATGCTTAATTTTAAGGAGCTCTGTGTTTGAGAGACTGTTTCTTCTGTTACATTTGCAGTTTCTCTGTAGGGCATCAACTGCCAATGTAATGGACAGTTAGTGTTGGCTCCCTGTTATCCTGCTTTAATAAGACCAACACGGATGCTGCCCCTTTGCCACATCATTTGTCACCACTTAGTCCAATGGAGCACATTTTGTTTTGCTACCTCTGGCCAGTGGGCTCTTGGATTTTGTCAAATGAATGCCGAGAGGTTTCCATGTATGTAATGTATGTGTAGTAATTCTTTAGATTCTTAAAGACTCTTCATATTTGATTCTTTATTTCACTAGGGATAGACATCAAATTGGAATTAAACATTGCCAGCCCTATTCTTTATTGAAAATCCTTGTTATGCTTGCATTTTTGTTGGTTTTGTGGAATCACCCCAGCTCAATGGAAATTGTCAAATTTGTCACTAGGATAATATGTTTGTCAATGGCTTGCCATAACAAATTAGGCTCCTGATTCTGCATACATTTGTGCATGTCCTCACATCTATAGATTGCTTAACATTCAACCCTGTAATAGTTTTGTGAAAGTGAAAAGACTGTTCAAAAAAATCTCTATCTTTTCTGGATTAAGTTCTAGGATGTATATCGTTCTTCAGATTCTTATTGTTTCTTCTACTTGCTTTCCTCCCCCACCCTTTTCTAGTCACAGCTTCCCTTCTCGTTCTTCTGGCTAAGGATAGTTTTTAAAAGGCTGCTCAGCCATTTCTGAACCATTAATTTCATCCTCATCCTCATTTATTAATGAACCTACTTTCTTTCTGGTGCTTCTTTTCTCTGGATGAATTTGTAAATCCCTTCTTATTCCCTTCACTGCCTCAAGCAACGTAAATTCATTTGCTTTTTTCCCCTTGCCCTTATCTTTCCCTACTGCCTTAATTGACTCTGAATATTCTTGTTCAGTCACAATCTCCCCTTCCATTTGCAGCGTGGAACTTTTCTTATAATTTTCTTAATGAAGAGGCATCAGTAGGAAAGCACCGTGCTGTACAATGCTGTAAGGTCTGAAGTGTTTCATTTAAAAGTTGCATTAAATTATATTAGAAAGAATCTCTGTGTGGCAAAACCAGCATTTTAGTTCTAGCACGTCTCTGATTTCATTTTTAAAGCTCTCACTCTGACTTGAGCAGGACAAGCTAGGCAGCTGTGCGAATGGTAAATCCTGTTCTTTCTGAGCTGTTTCATCCACTGTCCTGTGTTGGATGCCCATTAGTAGTGCCGCTCTCCTTCCCTTATAGGGAAAATTAAGAAAAAATTCTCATGTTGTGTGTAGTTCTTCTCAGCCAAAGAAGGTGCAGAGGTCTGTGAGTGCTGCAACCACTTGTTGCTCATATGAGGGCAGAGTGCCAGGAGGAAACCTGGACTAACTAAATGAGCAGTTGGAGTAGAAGCGAAGGGATTAGAGGGCTCTCTAGTCTCCTAGGCTCCCCTCTAAGATGTGTTGGCAATGCTGCTGTTCTTAAAGTGTCCCATGACCACTGTAGCTGATGCTAGCAGAGATGTCAAACCTGCTCATGAGAAGCAGGGCTGGAGAGTGGCCAGCAGAAGAGTTCTTTCTCAGGGTCCAGAAGCATATGGAGGCTATATTTAGAGGCTCAATAGAGAAGATCTATTCAGCCACGGCTGATCTTGTGACCTTGAAAGATGCCTATATCTTGTGACCTACAAAGATGTGACCTACAAAGATGTGACCTAGAAAGTGGCTCTACCACTGATCTGTCCTGTGATCCCAAAGAATTCTCTTCTGTTCAGTTTCCACATCCATAAAATGGGGGCAGTGATATAGGGTTGTGAGAATTTTCCAACTAGTGACTGCGAAAGGTTCTACCAACTTGAGTTGAAAAAGCAATGTTTCTGTCTTGTCAGGAGTCAGTGTGAAGGTGCTGGTGGAGCAGGGCAGAAGGCAGGCTATGTTCACTGGTTCACATAACCTCTTTTGGAGATGCTCTCACCTTTTCCCTCTCTTCTCCCCATATTGGTGCCATGGAAAGTAGCTACAGTTAAGAAAAGCACAATGAAATCACAAGTTTCCCCACACCTTTGGGACCAGAATATCTCCATACATCACCTCTTCATCGTCCCACATCACTCACATCTGTCCACACTTCCTGAAGACGGTCAAGTCAGGAATTGTGCAAAGTCCTGAGGAGGTAGAAGAAAGCATGAACTGTGCTTGAAAATAAAGAGGTTACCATGGGTCTCAGAAGACACACACTTCCCCACTTTCTCCCCAGTGTGTTGCACTATATGCAGGGCAGGGGGCCTGCTAGAGCTGTAGTCAATATGCTGGATGTTTGCTCAGAGGAAATGCCTTTTTGTTTACACGGGAGAGAGAGAAGCTTAGAGAAGAAACCTGGCACAGAGCAGTTGGGATTCGGTTAATCTGCTTAGAAATACATTAATCGGAGGATCAGATGTTGTCAACAATACTCTTTCTCCCTCACTCTTCTCTCTTGCAGTGCCATGCTCATCACTGTTCCCATTGGGTCCTATTCCTCACCCTCCTCCACACATCCCTCTTTCTCCCCTGCTGTGAAAGTCAGGGAGTAATGAAGCACAAGGAGATTACAGCAAAATTAACAAACGAAATATAAATCCTAGATCTAAATGAAAATTAAAAATGGATCTTCAGCTGTTTATTTGCATCCCTAAAAATAACCTTCTGCCTAAGCCAAGCTGAACATAGCCAGGATTTCCCTGGCAAACTTGGAAGAATCCTAAAAGATGGGCAAGTAGTGGAAATAGTGGCTGCCTCCTTCCATCTGAGACTTCATCCATCTCCCCCAGCTACCACAGGAGGCTGCAGGACAAGACGTGGCCCTACCCTGAGATGTGGCATTATTGTGGCATTATCAGAGTGACTGAGGAAGAGACTGCTCCAAGCCACCAGCCTTTATTGCCTTCAGCAGGTGCTGTGGTACTTGGCTTCTGGCCTAAGGTGAGCAACTGTAATTGTCAGCAGTCACAGTTTTGTGAGTGCTCTGATTAGAAATGGAGCCAGGTTCTGCTCCTCTTTTTAATGCAGTTTGGATAATAATACGCATAAAGACATTACCTGTATGGAGAGAGAGTTCTGAGAGGAGGGTTCTCTATTACTGGCATATTTGTCAACACCTTGCTGCTTTCAGAGAAGCACAGAATCACAGAACTGCAGGGGTTCTGTGGTTAGGAAGGGACCCTAAGAGATCACTGACTCCAACCCCCTTGCTAAAGCAGGTACCCTACATGCATAGGTAGGTGTCCAAACAGGTCTTGAATACCTCCATAGAAGGAGACTCCACAACCACTCTGGGCAGCCTGTTCCAGTGCTCCGTCATCCTTACCATAAAGAAGTTCTTCTGCATGTTTGCATGGAACTTCCTATGTCCAAATTTTAGGCCATTGCTCCTTGTGCTATCACTATGCACCACTGAGAAGAGCCTGGCCTCATCCATTTGCCTCCCACCTCCCTTCAGATATGTATAAATGCTGATAAGATCCCCCTTCAGTCTTCCTTTCCCTGCACTGAACAGGCCCAGGTTACTCAGCCTTTCCCTATACAGGAGATGCTCCAGGCCCTTCATCATCTTTGTGTCTCTTCTCCGGACTCCTTCTAGGAGATCGCTATGTTTTTGAACTGAGGAGCCCCGAGCTGGACACAGTATTCTAAATGTGGCCTCACCAGTGCAGAGTAGAGGAGAAAGATCACCTCCCTTGACCTGCTGGCTCTTTTTAATGCACCCCATTAATTTTCCTGCCAGAGTTTTCCTGCCTGGCCCCTGGTGAATTTAAAAGGAAACATGGGTGTCATCCTACATGGAGCTGAGGTTGAGGCCAGGTTTGCTGTTTTTTGAGCACCACTGCTGTAGAATAACTGTTGTCACAGGAGTATTTGTTCTACATGTGCTGTCTTCTTCTAACATTTTTTTCTTAATTAATTTTTCAAGAAAAGCACAAGAACAAAAAGCATTGCAGTGTAGAGGATATCAGTACCAACTGGGGGATAAAGAAAGAGGTGGACAACTACTGCTTTGCAGTCATGTTTACTTTGCATATGTGCTGTTTGATATTCCTGGGCTTTGTCCTCAGATGTGCAGCATTCTCTTTCATTCTCATTACAAAGGTATAATCATAGGCAATACAGGATGTGCAGTGTGGCTTACTTAATTTCAGACAAAAGATTTAACTTCAAGACATCCGACCTTTGAGCCATTGTTTTAACAGCATTACAGTTGCATTCATTTTGGAGATTTTGCAATCCCATATTAATCCAAATTCCATTGCAGTCAATACACAGACACCCATTGTCTTAAGCCGGGGTTGGTTCAGGTCATTACTCTTTAGCTGGGAAAAGGATAGCGATAAAGGAGAGGATGCAGCAGTGTACCAGAGCTCAGCTTCTTTTTGTACTTTCAAGAGTGAAGTAAAGGCCAGCTAGGAGAGAAACTGGGATGGGCAGAAAGGCTTTTTGTTGTTGCTGCTGTTGTTGTTGTTGGGGAGCAGGCAGCACGAAGGAAATGCAATGCTGCTGCCTAGGGATGCAGCAGTAATTGCCTCAAACAGGAATTAAGGAGCAATTTGGCCAGGGATTCCTCTGTACATCTTCTCTTCCACAGGAATATGTGCCCTTGTGCCTGTTCCCCTCCTTGTGACATAGACAACCATGTAAGTCTCGATGCAGTAACTTCAGAAGACCTTGGCTTAGGCATTGCTCCCGCAACCAACAAGTGGACATAAGATTTCCCAGAAGGTTCTGTCCATGCAATGCCAACAAGGAAAAATGCTGAGTTAGCAAGTTCACAAATACCTGCATCTTGGCTGTCTCCCAGCTAATGGGAGATAGCGAGCCAATAAACCTCACAGAGACAAGTGCCTTTGATGGCAGCTCTGTGTGTTAACTGCTCTATTGCTCCTGGACTGGAGCTAGGGTTCTGTTACCTGCTGGATAATCTCAAAGAATTGAATCTATTCATTGGGTTGTAAGGAAGTTTGGGGGAATTACAGGCCTGTCAGCTTGACCTTGGTGCCAGGTAAGGTTATGGAGCAGATCATCTTGAGGGAGATCACACGGCATGTGCAGGACAACTGGAACCCAGCCAGCATGGGTTCATGAAAGGCAGGTCCTGCTTGACCAAGTTCATCTCCTTTTATGACTGAGCGACCCGCCTGGTGAATGAGGGAAAGGCTGTTAATGTAGTCTATCTAAGCTTCAGCAAAGCCTTCAACACTGTTTCCCACAGCATTCTTCTGGAGAAGCTGGCAGCCTGCAATTTGAACAAATAAACTCTTTGCTGGATAAGCAACTGGCTGGATGACCAGGTCCAGAGAGGGATGGTGGAGTTCAATCCAGCTGGCAACTGGTCATGATGTTCTCCATCACTCAGTACTGGGGCTTGTCCTGTTCAATATCTTTACTGGTGACCTGGATGAGGACATTGAATGCACACTCAATAAGTTTGCAGATGACAACAAGCTGGGAAAAAATGTTGATCTGCCTGAGGGTAGGAAGACCCTACAGAGGGATCTGGACTGGCTGTATAACTGGGCTGAGGCCATAGGATCTAGTGCACTTTGTCCACAACAACTCCAGGAAACACTACAGGCTTGGGGCAGAGTGGCTGGACAACTGTGTAGAGGAAATGGATCTGGGGGTATTGGTCAACACTTGACTGAACATGAGCCAGCAGTGTGGCCAGGTGGCCAGGAAGGCCAATGGCATCCTCCCTGGTATCAGAAATAGTGTTGCTAGCAGGAGCGGGGAAGTGATCATCTCTCTGTACTCAGCTCTGGTGAGGCTGCACTTTGAGCACCCTGCTGTTTTTATGCTAGCTAGATTAAACCTGTGTATAGACTTGGGGCTGGCCTTTATCTCCAGTATGTCACGTAGATCCAGTCTGAGCTTTTCTTTCAGCTGTATGTGTTGATGAAAAATTGCTTTTCTTAATCAGACTGTTTTTCACAGAAGTGTCCCTTGAATTCTTTTCTTCATTTCCTTCTTCCTGTAGAAAGCGGTGAGGGTAGAAGAAATAAGTGGGAAATAAAGTTTTTAATTTCTTCTGACGCTGGTTTTGATTTTGCCATAAGAAAAAGACTAGAGAACAAATTGAGAGAAGACAAGGAAGGAAATGAAAGGAAACTCTTTTGGTTGCTTTTTTAAGTTAAGTGCTAGAAAACTGTTAACTGCTTGTCTGCTTTTTTTCCTTTTCATCTCTGTTTCTTGTATTCTCATACTTTACTTCTTCCAAGGCCACTGCTTTTCCAAGAACAGAAAAAGCCAGAAGAAGTGCTGATATTTGCATGGGAGGTAGGAAAGGAGCCTTGCAGGGAGAGGCAGTGCCTCAGGTGGAAGGACTGCCTTGAGCAGTATTTTTCAGAACTTTGCTGCTCTTACAGATAGTAAGTCAGTCTTAGATCCAGCAGTGAGTTTTATTGCTAATAATTACGATCGGTGGGGTAAAGAGAAATATTTTTCTCATACAATTTAAAGCATGCTATAGTTATCATTTAGCATTTTACTGTTCTTTTGCTTCTTTTCCTTGGATACATCTGTTTTGTTCTGTACCTTCCTTTCTCCATAATGAGCTTTCTTTTTCCACAGGAGAGTGTGTTTGATAGGTTCTCACTTAATCATGCCTGATCCAATATGTTATTGGGGTCCTTCTCTTTTGGTACCTTTTTGTCTGATATAGAAATAGGCAGGCAGATCCCTGTAGAGGAGGCTGTGCTTTTTGGAAGCATTTAGCAAGCCAGACATTACCTCTGTCCTCGTTTCCCTCCCTCTTAATCCAAACAGTTCTTGCTTAGTTGCTAGTGTCATTATTTTTTTCTTCTGGCATGATGATACCTGAAACTTTTAGTAATTAATTAAGGCTCCTGGGTGCATTCCCTGCTGACCCCTCTGTGTGCATACACAGAGCCAGCCTGCAGAGGGGCTCACCTGCTGCTGGTGCATACGCTGTGCATCCCGTTGGTATCTGCCTTTAACATTTGGCCTCAAAGCCTCACCCCCCCTGCAAAAGCGAAGGGGGCCTGGGATGCCTTGGAGGGGCAAAGAGACACAATCGGGTTTGACAGGATTTGCACCGCAAATTAAGTGCTGAGCGCTAACATTTGACACTCTACCTTCATGGAGCTTTTGGGTAGCTGCTCCCAGAGAAACCTGTCAGAAACCCAAGCATCCAGAAGAAGGGGGGAAAGCCACCCTGCCACCTCTTGTTTTTCGCTTCTCAAAGGATGCAGAACACCGAATGGGTGCTCTGTGGCCTTGTCAGCTCTAACAAGTACCCCTACTCCATTGCCTAGAGGAGGAAGGAGCTCTCGTGGCAGAGAGCTTCCATGCTTCCACTCCCTCCCCACTGCCCTCATTTGCTGTCCAAAGCTGGAGGTATGTCCTGCAATGCACGTTCCCATGAATGGAGATGCATACAATGCCCCTGAAGCTGGGGATGTGATTTTTCACCCTCACAGGGTCTTTTCACAGCCATAGCCAGCCAGCAGTGAGCAGAACCACTGCCCTTCAGACCACCTCTTCTTGTATCTTTCTGGCAAAATCAGCACTGGAGAGGAAATATGTGAGTGTGTCACTAAGAGGGCTGCAGGAAAGAGGGTAAGAGAGAATGCACAAGAATCTTCTCTCACCACTGGGCACCCACCCTCTTGATCAAAAAGCATGTACTAAACCCATTTAATTACTTTCAGCCAGGGATGTTTATGCTAAAAGACTAATGGAAGCTTGTTTTCATTTGTTAGACTTCTACTACCTGAAAGGGGCTTTATTTTCTTCATCTGTCCTCTGTGCTTATGCATTATTGCTGCATGTGCTGTCTGAAATGATGTTGTCTTCCAGCTTAGCAGAACTGCCTCTTTCACTGCTGCATCTTCTGCTTCCTAGAGTTTGGAAAAGATCTTAACATGTTGTGACACAAGTGCAGAAATACATATTAGTAGATCCTACAATAATGAGAGCTGGATAAGAAATTGGAAAAAACTTTGCTAAATGTGATCTCCGGCTTGGCACTACCCTGTGCCAGCCTCCACAGAGCACAGCCTCTCACAACACTACCTTGTCTGTAGAGCTGAATTCTTTAGCTATGGTCTGTGTTTACAGTGAACATAAATAACATCCCTGAGGCAGCATCAAAATACAATGCCTTCTGAGCTTCTGTGGTTTTAGGATTTATCCTTTATAACGCTAATCTTTCACAAACTCTTGGTTCCTCATGCTTGGAGATCACTCCTTGCTTGCTAGATTTTTGCTTTTGCCATTCCACACTCTCCTTAGAAAGGGACAAAACACCTGTGCAGGTTCTGGGCTCTTGCACCCATGTTGCAGAACAGTGGGCATCCCTTCCACCTATTTCTGTGGGTCAGCAGTCAGGCCATCCTGATTCAACTCCACAAGTCTCCCTCTGGTCAGGATGGGGGTTAGGGAAAGGTTCTTCACCAGAGGGCAGCGGGGACCCAGGGGAACCTTCTCCTCCTTCCACTGATATAATCTCTGTGCCTATGTGCGTGTTGCAGCAGTCCCTCGTGCGGTCATGTCTTCAATCAGGGGAGAGCTGGTGTGAGCGCTCACAGAAGGCAAGGAAAGCAGGTCGGGCAAACACTGTCAAAGCAAATTCAGGCTTATTATTCAAACAGATGTTCATGAATATATTTTGCCATATTTGCAGAGTCTTAATTGTAATCTGACTTGATGGGCACATGAGTTTAAAAGTAGAAGACTGAATTTATAGAGGGAGAAATGAGCTGGGAGGTGACTTACTGAGCTGGGTTCTGGAGAGTGAGAGTTCACCACTAATTCTGCACAAGTTGCCTCGGGTAAGTCCTTGTCACCTAACAAGTCACTTGGGTTATTGCTCCTTCCCTTCCCTGAGGCGATGAGACCCTGCTGGAAAAAGACATCTATGCCCTGAGCAGGACTGTTGGATTACATATTCATTCATAACTGTTGCTTTCTTTACTTTCCAGTCTTGGCAAACATAGCAGAGATTTGCTGCTTCTTTTCCCCCTCGAGTTACTCTTCTGTTTTCAACCCCGCATCTTCCATAAGAATCTGTGAAAACTTTTCCTGGCAGGACCCCTCCTGAAGTTATTATTATTGCCATTAGCAAATATAACTTAGGAAAAGTTATGATAAACAAGGGGGAGATAAATGTGATTTGTACATGTTTAATTGCTTCTGCGTGTTTTTTTTTCCTTTCTCTCTCTGGCAAGCAAGAAAACTGGGTAAAATGATAGTATCACTTTTGCCCAGAGTCTGGTGCCATTAGAGCTTTCCAGTGTGTGGCATGACACAGCACATCCAGACTCATAGAGTATAACATCTCAAAAACATTTCTTAAGAAGATAAGTTTATCCCTGCAGACTCTAGCGATGTTTCTAGCATCTGAGCAACCTGACCTAGCTGTAGATGTCCCTGTTCATTGCAGGGGAGTTGGACTAGATGACCTTTAAGGGTCCGATCCAACTCACACGATTCCATGATTCTTTGATTCTTCGCAGCAAGATGGCACACCACAGTTTGAGAATGATTCTTCTTTCCATTATGCAAACTAGTTTGATAAATCCTTTGGAAAAGATGGAGAAACACCACTGAGTTGTGGCAGCCTGGGCTGTGTCTTGCATAGATGCTTCTTTCTTTGAGGTGATACTGGCTATGCACTCCACATCACTTGGCTAAAATTGGGGGTGTTTGCAAGCACCAGCAAACTGAGCACCACTGTGTGGTGAAATAGGGGAGTATTGCTTTAAAGAGGTCCACTTGCTCCCATCAGGATGGAATTTGCTCCTCGGTACTGCAGGGTGAGTGACAGCAACTTGAAATGGGACACTAAGGCCACCAGCATGAGCCTTTTTGAGATCTTTGGAATCCCAACAAGGCTTCTCTGGGCTGAAAGGATAAATGAGGAAAGCAGTGTACCTGCTCTGGCTTACAGAGGAGGGAAAGAATTTGGAGAGACTTTGTTATGTGGAGTACCACTGATCTGAGCTTTTAATAATGCAGTGGACTTGTAAGTGTTCCAAATGATGAGATTTGTGAATGAATTTTTAATCCGGGGTTTAACATTAAAGATTAAAGTGTGTGTTTTGAATTTCAAAAAAAGAATTTACCCCCAAAAGGCTAAGACTTGCTTCAGTGGCTTCTTATGGTTTTGTTTTATTTTATTTCATTTTTTCTTCTCTTGGGTATGCATGAAAGCAAAAAGAAACAAAGAAAAGGGAAAACACAGCATCCGGACTGAGCCTGGGGAATCTTCAACTCATTGTTAAGCCTATGTCCAATTGGGCTCTTTCATATTAATGTTTCTTTGTGTGCTCTTAGACTTGGCAGGAGTGACAACATCTGTGTGAAAAACTGAGCCAGCTGTGCAGAAAAAAATCTTCTTTAGTTCAGAGCAGTTGTGTGCTTTGCTGCTTGGGCATAAGCAGCTTCTTGCATCTGTTACGGAGGGAAAATGTGCAAAGTGTTTTCCTGAGACTCTAACTCTAAAAGACAAGAGAAGCCCGTAGCTGCTATTGTAAAATAGAATTTAGGACATCAGGGAAGGGAAGAAGAGAGGGCAGGCATTAAATCAGACAGCACTGTGGGGTTTGGTCGCCCAGAGTTACTCTGAGGACCTGGCATCAGAAAAGAAGGTGGTAAGGAGAGAGGCACATTGTCTTGTATGGTAACAGCATCGGCTGTGTTCACTGAAACCCTTTTCTCTTCAAGCATGTTATGACCATGGTTTGTGTCTTTTGAAAACCTCCATAAGAATTTGGGGAATATTTGGGCACCTCTCCTGGTGTACTGTGCGGCAGAGCCCCTTGCAGAAAGCATTTACTCTTAACATCAGGTGGGTCTCCAGCAGAGCTGCTGGAGTGAACCTTCCTGGCTGTTTTTTCCCTCTCTGATAAGAAATGTGTGTGTTAATTTGAAATCAATACTAATACTTGGCACAGTGGCAGAGAGTGTGATTAATAGGCAGAGCAAGGCCCATGAATCAGGTGACAAAGCTCTGTTCGTGTCTCACCACTGACCTGAAGCACGGTGCTGAGGTGAGTTATAGCCTCTCTCCACCTCAGTTTTCCTCACTGCAAGATGGAGGCTCTCT
This sequence comes from Centrocercus urophasianus, assembly GCF_019232065.1. NCBI lineage: Eukaryota > Metazoa > Chordata > Aves > Galliformes > Phasianidae > Centrocercus > Centrocercus urophasianus. The sequence continues at coordinate 5,250,208 of NW_024884364.1, forward strand.
GCATTGCCCCATTGCCTTCCCTGACAGTGTATGTTAGAACAACCAGTGACATTTTCTATAGTAGTAAACAGACGGACAGATTTTCTTTAATATGGCTGTGCACGTTTTTATGTATTGGTCCTGTTTCCACTGTACAATGTGGGAGGGGGTTGCCCAAACAACTGGGAAGGGGGGAATTCATTTAGAGAGCCAGAAATGTGTGCAATGAAACTTTGGGTTTTGGGGCAAAACCTGGCATGTGAGCAACTTCAGCGCCAGACTTCACAAGGAAACATCTACAGTTCCTGGTGTTCCCATGTGAAGACTGGGCTGGAGGTGTGTATAGCTAAAATTGGTCATCTGCTGTAGGGAAAACCCAATGCATCCTCACCATTTCATCTCATAGCGTAGTGAGAGCACAGACATTTGAGTGGATGGAACAAAAACCAAGTATTTCCATTGTTAAAAGACTGTTCTAATGGAAGGGCATGGTGTATTGAATATGTGTTCACAGTACTGTAGCATTACTGAATAAAATAACACAGTCGGAATTTATATAATATCTAAATACGTGGCAAAAGTTTAAATGGATTGAAATAAAGTGTTTTCACCTTATTGAATTGAAGTGTGCCAATATTGCCATAATTAAATGAGAAAGTCGAAGCAATTCATTTTGTCTTCACTCTCTGAAAATGTCATCAAAGTTGATATTCTTACATCCTATTTTGATTTTAATGAAAACTCTTTTCCCGGTGGAAAATTGTCCTTTTACAACCTCTTTCAGACAGCTCAACTCATAATCTGATGCATTCAATTACTGACCTGGCATTTGCCAGATCAGAAGACTTTTTTTTTTTTTTTCTTTTCTCTTCATTTAAATGAAAAAGACTTTGCTTTTATTTTTTTTTCCTGTTTGTTTTTAATAATTTTGTATCCAAAGTAATTTGGGATTAATGAAATTTAAAATATGGAAGTCTAGTATTGCTGAACATCCTCGAGGATGCTAGGTTCAGTCTGACTGCTTTTGGAAACTGAAAATTATGCTTTCCTGCCTTCATGAGGCTTGTTTTAAGCATCAGGTCTGAGGCAGAGCAGTTGCACTGTGGCATGCTCTCACTTTAAAGGCTCTCCTCTCTCTCCTACCAGCCGGCCACAGGAGTTTTGTTATCAAAATGGATGCAAATGCGATTAGACCCTTAAGCCCTGATTTGGCAAGATACTTAAACATGTGCTTGGTTTTTAAACATTAAGTTTATTTCCTGCCTTTAGAGGAATGGCTAGGATGGAACAAACCAGCCCAGGCAGAGCTGCCCCAGCCACATGTAGGCAGCAAGACAGGTGAACAAGAATTCATAGCTGGATCATGGGGCAGGAATATTTTTAGGGGGGGTCAAAGGCACAGCAAAAACAAAAACATATCTGCCATACTCTTCTCACTTGGAAATCTTGTGTACTCATGATGGGGGGCCTGGAGCATCTCGTGTATGAGGAAAGGCTGAGAGACGTGAGACTGTTCAGAGTGGAGAAGGCTGAGAGGGGATCTTATCAGTGTTCATAAATACCAAAAGGGCCAGTTGTGCCTAGTGACAGGGCAAGGGGCAACAGGCACCAAGTGGGATGCAGGAAGTTCCATCTGAACATGAGAAAAAACTTTACTGTGAGGGTGACAGCACACTGGCATGGGCTGCCTAGAGGCAGCTGTGGGCATGGGCTGCCAGAGGCAGCTGTGGAGACTCCTTCTGTGGAGATATTAAAGACCTGCCTGGACCCTTTCCTGTGTGACCTGCTATAGGCAACCTGCTTTAGCAGGGGATTGGACTATATGAACCCCAGTGGTCCCTTCCAACCCCTACAATTCTGTGATTCTGTGATTTCATACATTAGACACAAAACTGACGGAAAACAGATAGCCAGCTTCTTGGACTTGCTTTTTTTTTTTTTTGAGTGAGGATGCACACAGCTCCTGGTGCTTTGGGTAAAAGCAGTCGAACCATAGGTCACAAGTATCTGCACTGAAGTTTGATCTAGTGGTGGTTGTTTCAGGGTAGGTAGAAAAGCCTCATGGGCGTTTGCAGTCCATGTTTCAGTGGCATTTCTCCTGTTATGGGGCAGGAGATGAGGAGAGAAATAAAACCTTCAATGCATTCTGTGATATATTTAGGAGCAGCATTAAAAGTCACCTACGAACCGGTTCTGTGTCCCACTTCCCCTCCTGTTTTCCTATGCAGCCACGCTCTGCCCTGCTGCTGTTCCTTACTTCACAAAGTCCCATTTTACAGCCTGCCCACCCGTCTGTCCTTCCCCTGTGCCACCTCCCTGTGCTGGACTTTAGTCTTATTCATTATGGGCTGTATTGTTCCTACTCAATATGCTATTTATACATATTTAAACCTTAAGTTGATTTCCCTTATTAAGCAGTTCATCACTACGTTGTGCCTTTTTTTTTTTTTCCTGGACTTTTTTTTTTTAACCACGAGAGGAAGAAGAAATTTATTCTTTTGACCATAAATCATTTACAAAGCTGCTGGGCCGTTAATGTATTTTTTATGGCTCGGCAAACAGAAAATAGGAGCGAGTGTCTTAGCAGTGCTTTTCTGACCTGTTTTAATTTCGGCTTCCTAGCCCTGACTCTGTTCCCCTGTCTCGGGAGCAGATACATTTCCCTTGCAGAGGCACTGGTGGATACCTTCTCCCAAAGGAGGCCACTTTGCTGTGTCAGCAATGTCACGTGCTGTTGCCAGCACTTGGCACCAATCCGCAGCGCGTCACATCTCTGCTGACTGGGCTGCGCTGGGAGAATATTAGCAAGGAAAAGGGATGGGTTGGAGGGGACTCAAGGCTATTTTTGCTTTTAGATCCAGGGGAGAGCTCTAATTAGACTCTCGCTCAGGGATAAACAAGTTATGTACGTCTCTCATCTCATCCCATGCAGCCTCACCCTACACTTCACATGCTGTGGGCTTTGCTGGCCTCAGGTGTGGAGTAGATAAACATGGGGATGCTTTGGAAGGTCGTTCAGCACAGAGACTGGCTGTGGCAGCTTCCCAAATGCTAAAGACAGGTTCCTATTAGGTTTTGCAACCTGCTTTAGGAAAATGAAGCCAATTTATGCCTTAGCTGCTCTCAGTCACCTCTGTGCCTTCTCTCCGTTTTAGGAAACATAGGTACAAGTCTTTGCTGTAAAAGGTCCATTTTTCTTTCTGATGTGCTGTGGCAAGCAGCAAGATGATTAAGACAAGGGATGTGGAAAGTTTATGTTGGCGTCTGAGCTAGGTGAATGTATATGCAGCTCAGAGCCCTTGTTGCTGGCTTTCTGCAAATTCAAGCAGAGCCTCCCACCTTAGATGTGTTTGAATGGACTTTTGACAAGTTTTTGTTCCCAAATTCTCTTTGGCTAAAGACTGCAGGCAGTCCATTGAGTAACAGGCCATGGTCACTTAAATTGCTCCCATCCCTTAGACATCCATTACCATTGAATAATGCCTCCACTGTAGCAGTCAGCAGAACAGGACAGTGCATCTGCAACACAGCTTTTCCCTTTCACAGCAAAGCAAGCTGTCCTGCCCTTCCACCTTCCTCAGCAGATTATGCTAATTAATGCCTGGCTGTGAGATGGAAGCACAGCTTCCTTTCTGCTTTCGCTGCTTTTTAGACAATAACCTTGTTCTGAGGGGCAAGGCAAACAGCAGAGGATGATAATATTCTAAGTTAATGCAACAGGATTCGCCATCAGAGGACTAGGGGTGAAGAGAGAGGGAGCGTGTTTGTTAGCCCCAGCTTTGTAGAAGACCAGGAATAGTGAGGCACCTTTCTGTGCCCAGCTGGAATTTCACTTTCCTCCTTGCCTGTTCCTGTGATTTGGAAAATGGTTCTCCAGGCATCTCTGGATGACTTCAGGAGGGAAAGAAATGCCTAGCTCCCTGTCGCAAGGATACAGTAACCATGTTCTTACCTCTGCTGTGCTGCTTATCTGTGGCTTTCAGCCATCTGTAAGCAGATTGCAGGCGCCTGGTTTGCCCACCTGAGTCCTGTGGGGGTGAGTGGATGAGTCATAGATGCCTCCAGTGCTGGGCATAGCCAGCAGTGGGCTAATCTGGCACCAAACAGTCCCACAGAGCAGGCTGAATTAGACTTTCCACACACCCCTCCCCTCTCTCAAGTCAAGGGAGCAATGATTGAGCACTTGAGTGAGTTCCTGATCCCTTCTGGGTCCCCTCTGGTCTTTCTCATCTGCTAAGGCAAAAAATTCCCCAAACTCAGTGGTGCAGCTGCTCCTTGAGTCCTGTGCAAATGCTGTGGATTCAAGGACTGCCAGCTCAGATCACAGCAGTCTCTGTTTCCAGCCAATGCTGCATGCATTGGAAGGAAGTGTTAAACCTTCCGTAATGTACCTAATTGTGCAACACTATACCATGGAGAGGGGATTAACATATGCCCCAGAGCACAGCGATTGATTAGTTTTATCCTAGCTAATGTCATTGTAGATGCTATTTTTGTTCCTATCAATGTCCCTTCCTATTTTTATAATCTTCCAATAATATGGTGCTGGAGTTTTGTTGCTGTTGTTTTTTATTTATGGCTAACTTGCATGCATCTGCATCCTTGTCAGCAGAGATGGAGGGCAGCCATCCCAGTTAGCAGGAGCAGCAGAAGCGGCTCTCCCAGCAGCTCCAGGTGGGCTGGATGGAGGCACAGAATTGAAGGCAATATTGGAAGCACAGCAGGAGCCCAGAACTAGAATGGATCATTTGGGTCATTGGGCTCCTGACCCTGCTATCACCAGGGTATGTGTAAACCAAAGCTGGGTTCTTGTTCCCACTTTATCCCTGTTAGTTGCTCTAGCGCAATGTTCTTCTCACAGTTCAAAAACCTCTGTCAGATTTCAGGTTCTAGGATCTGCTGGCAGAGCACCGTTTAGTTACAAAGAGAGCTGAGTGTAATGCAATCCCTGTGACATGGAGAGCGCAGACACTTTTGATTTCCCTGGTAGGTTTGAATGCTCAGCAGTTCAGAACATCCATCCCTGATGGACTAAACCTGGGCAAACAAGGATCTCACACTAAGCTGTCCTCTGAATACGCCTGGAGCTGAGCGACAGGGATTCTGTGGCAGAAGTGAGGAAGGAATCAAATTCCTCAGTGATTTTCATCTGCATGATGAGCGCCTCTTTTTTTCCCCATTAAAGCTTGCCCAGCTCCTCTGACAAAGACATGGGAGCAAAATGACACTGTTCTTTAAGTATGCATTGCTGAAAGCTTTCCTGCCCTTTATCGTTTTGTCTAACTTTCATCTTCGCTTTATGGCTGCAGGTTGGGGAAGTCAGGGGCAGGGAGATGTGCTCCATGCTATATCAATCAGACAGCTGTTTGAAATCCTCCTTCCAGCTGGCCTGCAGAGAAGGACTTATATCTAAAAGGGAGATGGCAGGGGTGGTAGTAATTGCTGTTTGCAAGGCTAACAGCTGAGACCAGAGCAGGGTGGGTCAGCAGCATGCCTCACTGTCATCTTTTAGTCTGGTATAGATGAGATTATAAATGGTAAGGGAGAGGGGTCAGTGTGATCAGCACAGATTTACAGGTAGTCACTGTCCCTGATCAGCTGGTGGAGTGCTCAGTGAGAAACACTACAGGGCTCAAGTTCAAGACCTTGACTGTGATTTCTCCTTGGATTAGTACCTGCTTGCCTGCATATTCTGCTAGCTGAGTCGCAATCTTAAGATTCCTCAGTGTGGAGTAAATTGGATCTGTTTACCTGGGAAGCTCTGTGCCAGAGAGATGGTGAGATAAATCCAGTTGTGTCTGATGGTTTTTCTAGCAATAAAGGAGCTTAGAGGTTTACTTGGCTTTTGAGTTGCATTTAACACTATATAGACCTAAGAGGAAATGTTGTTCCCTGTGTAGATTTAACACGTGTCACAGGGCTTTTGCTCTAAAACCATGCTAGATGTAATGGTTTTCCTGCTGTTTCTTCCAGGCTGTCCTGCAGATCCAGCAAAGATAAGGAGGGAAAGAGATGGAAATTATTTTGCACCATGCACTGTTGGTTTGCTATCAACTGTGAGCCAGAAAGAACCAGTAGGAGCCTTGGTTTGGGATATTCCCCCTGTCCGCGTAAAAGGAATGAGCTTACTCTCAGTAGATTCTTAGTCTGGTGACTGAAATAATCAAACTCTGCTGTTGGGAGTGGTTTAGTCAGTGTTGGTTGTTTCTTGAGGAGGAGCTGTATCAGGAAGTCTCAGTCCTTTTAATAGAAGAATCGTATTTTCTGAGTGTTCTCGGTATCTCTAGGAAGGCTCCTCATAACATCTGTATAACATGTGCCCATGAACTTCCCAGAAAAGTTTGTGTTAGAGCACATTAGCATGGTGGTACAATCTACTGTGAAGGTGTGCACCTGTCCCAGCCACCTGTCCTGCTCAGTGACATTGAATGCTGGAAGTTTCTGAAGTGGAGTTTCCCTAGTGAGCTGGAAATAACTCAGGATAGCTGGGCGTTAACTCAGGTCTGTGCTCCTTTGGAGTGGCTGATGGTGCTGGTTCCACAAGCAAGCAGACCACAGTTTAGTCCAGTGACAATGGGCACAATCAGTATTCAGACAGCTTGTTGTGCAGCTTGTTTGGATGCTGTGAAGACTCTGGACTCATCATAAGCACCCGCCTTTTTTTGTTTGTATGATCTGTGAGGTTCCACGCTAGTACTGGGGTGCCCTTTTCCAGCCCTGGGAAGTCCTGTGGAGCTGAAACAACATTTCCACCATTTCCTTTCCAGAGATCTCTTCTGGGAAATGTAATTGCTGCCTGCTGCCTCACAAGATAGAAGAGATTCTCGGAAGGCAAAATGTCTCTTTTGTTTCTTTGCTGTCCTACAATATTATCAGTGCTTGCAAAGTTGGGTTGAATGGTTGCTGCACAAGAAAGTCCTATGACAGAAGTGCTCCCTGCAGCACTGTTACTGTCCCTCCAGCAGCGAGTCACACCTTCCTGGGCTGGGGCTTTTGCTGCTGCTCAGCATGTTGAGTCAGCAGTGTTCCTTGAGGTGGGAGGCATTTCTTTAGCACAGCAGGAAGCTTTGGTCCCAAACTCGGAGATGTGAGGTAGGCCAAAGGCACAGTGACTTGTGTTTTCCTTTCATCTCAGGAAAAAGTGTGCTCTGCAGTTTCTCCTTTTGTTGCCTGCAGTTGCCAGATTGAACGTTGTGTTTCTACCCTGCTCTTGAAACTTTTGAGTGACCTCATCTTTTCTTCTCTAACGAGGGACCCAAATGTCATACTGCCAAAGGCATCTTTCCCAGCACAGGACTGCTAATTGCACGGGGATAGGGAGAGCCATTCCTGGCTCTTGCTTGTGAGCTGATAGCTTGCAGCTTTGCTCTCATTCTCCCCCCCCAGCCACATGCATTTCAGCACATCTTCCCTGGAGGTTTGGAGATGTTGAATGCATGAAGGTGAGACATTTCTTCATCTCTTTCACACCTCTTTTCCCTTCTGGACATTTGCTTCCCTGGCTTGCCAGCACTGCAGAGTGAACCTGTCCTCTGTGTTTGCAAAGTCATCCCAGCCCAGCCTCCCACATCTCTGGGTTTCATGAGGTTGCTGCTAGCAGGTTCCAAATGCTGCTGACTTGCCAGCGGTTCTTGAGGGTAGGTACAAAGCAGACAGAGTTCTCTAGCTGGCAGGGCAGCATCTTGACTTTCATTGTATGAATGACCTTCCAAAGAAACCACCATTTTTCTGTGGTCTTAAAATAAGTAAAGCAGGGAAAGGCCCTCTCTCTGCACCGTACTCCAACCCATCCAGAGGTACCCAGTTATCATGCTGAGCATGGTTGCCTCTGATAGTGCAGTAAAGGGGGAGATGCCCTTAGCACAGCTTCAACAGCATAACCACAGTGCTTCTTCAAGGAACAGCCTCTCGGGTCCCTGTGGTCTGTGACCATCTGACATCACTGTGATGTCAACCAGTAATGGTGCATCAGCTACTCATATCATCGACTGTGCTATTGATGTGATGTTGGTGGAAGACCTTGTTTCACTCACTGAGATGTCAGCTGAGTTGACTTTCTCAGGGAAGGAAATGCCAGTTGTGTCTGGGCCCTGCACACTTGTGTCCTGTTGTATGAGCTGCCCAAATGAACTCCTTCACGGATACTGGGGAGGTGCGCTACTTGGGAAAGCAATATCAAAAATGAAATCAGAGTTATCCGTTGCCAGAATAATTACTTGATCTAGGAAAACTGAAGAAGCGCTAAGAGCCTCTGCAGCCAAAACTTCCTTCTTCTGTCTGGTTCCCTGATAGAAGGGGGACACAAAAATGGAGCATCTGTTCTAATTAATGACGGAAGCTCAGAGCGTTGGGATCAAAGGAGAAAGTTGTGTGCAGAATCAAGCTCAGATCAAAGTGTTCTAAGAAGAGGAAAAGGCCAACTCCTCCTTCAGCTGATGGCGGTGTACCCTGCTCTGCCTCCAGGCGTGCTGCTTGCAGAGATGCTAAGTAATGAAGCTGTACGTGCAGGAGATGGTGTAATGGCCATCATAATCCAGCACTAGGAGAAGAAAGACTTGGTGGTGACTGGTTCTTGTTGCCTCACAAATCATTAAATTTCTCTGAATGCTTAGATCAAGATAGTATACCTTGGCAAAAGGGGACCTTTTACAACATCCTTTGCTTGTTTGTTTGTTTTTCTCACCTCTTATGTGTAATTTGACTTACTAGACTGGGCTGTATATATGTGCTTATGTCTATATTTGCATTTATACCTACCCAGGGGAATTTAAGCCTTCATTCCTTAGGCTACACTGAAGAACCTTTACCCCAATACATATGCTAAATTTGAAATTTCTTCCTCCCTCTCTCCCTTGCCTCTTTCCTTTTACATTAATGCAAAAGCACATTTTTGCAACTCCTAATTTTGAAATGTTTAAATATGTAATGTTTGGTTCAGTTTTCCTCCTAGGTGTCTTCCTGGGCATAGCGGTTGATGTGTATGTGCCTTTGTGTGCAGCCACCTGTGTTTTGGGCCACGAGTATTGGTGTGGAAGGATGCTGTCACACAGATCCCTGCATAGATGGACAAGTGCACGTGTAACCACATTACATTTTCTAATAGTCTGAGCTGTAAAGAAAGATGCTGTAGCCCCTGAAGAGGATTTGATCTTTGCTCTTTTAGCTGTCTTCCTGAGAGAGGAGCTGTGCTGTAGTAATGCCCCTCCGGTGCTGTGTTAACGCACCAGCCTACCTCCCTGTTTATGCTGGTGGAAGAGAAAGTTGCCTGCATTTGGTCTCCTGCTTCCCCTGTCGTCTTGGTTAAGCGTACTTGTCAGAAGCGGTTGTGTATGTTTTCCCCAGCTGTAGCCCTGCAGGTGCCACTTAGCTTAACAAAATGAGTCCTTGTCTGTAAGTGCTGCCTGCCTTGTGTGCATCTTGGGCCAAAGAGCAGCTGACAGGCAAAGGCAAGTCTACAGAGCTGGCTTGCCCAATGCTTTAATAAGGCAGAGACAGGAGAGCATGATGTATTGCAAGAGCACGCATCTTGCGTGCCCAGCCTCAAAGCCATTCCTCGGAAGGAGAAATGGACAGAAACCTCAGCTGTTCCTTACTGCCCTTTCACTCCATGGCTTTCAGATTGAAAGGGTTGCTGTTGTGCTTTGAAAGAGTGGGAAAATTGTGGTGACTGAAGGCGAGAATAGAGCCCTGCAAGAGGAAAGGGCTCATAAGCAGATCTGGATATTCTCAAATGAATTGGCAGTGAATAAATTATGCATGATCTATTTTAGTATTTTTATTATTCTGTTTGCAATCAACTAATCACAAATATTTGGAACACTGAAAGAGGGGTTAAATATGAAAATCACATCGTCTTGGTGATTGCGTGATTGACGAAACTAAGCCTGCAGTATAAATTGGAAAATCAAACTTTTCCAGAATATTTGCCATTAGTGAATACTCACACTGAAGTATTACTCTTCCTGATTTACAAGAATTTGAATATATGAGTATTTCTTGGAGGAGAATAAGGTATGGGGCTGAAGAACATGTTTTGCTTTTCCAAATCAGATGAGAAGTTGAGGGCAGATCATAGGAAACATTTCATAAAATCTACGGTGAAGGTGGCAGAAGAGCTTTCTGCTCCACATTAGAGAGTTTATCCAGTTAAATGTCCAGTGTTTAACACATGGATGGTGGCAGGAATGGATGTGTAGTCATGCCAATATAACCTTCCATGTCAGGCTTGAAGATAAGAAGATCTCTTGTCCGACTAATATTCATTAAGAGATATCTCACTTCTGGTCTATGGGCCACTGCAACTGCCTGGCCAGCCATAGTAAGGAACTCAAGAGCCCAAAACTACTCCCAGTCTATTGGCCACAGAAGCAACTGGAAGGCAGATGCCTTGTAATAAAGGTCATGTTTATTACTGGCCCTTCAAATTGTTTACTTCCGCTTGCAGCTGATAGCCCTTCATAGGAGATTGATGGATTAAACTTTCACCAGCTGTTCTGTGTCCAGGCACATCATTCTGACAGATTTTTAGGACCCAAGCTAAACTGTTTTGCTAAGATTTTCCAAAGTGCTGCATATTTTTAAACATGTTCCAAGCTTGTGAGAAAAATCAGTCTTTATTTTTTCTTGCCACGTAAGGAACTAATGAATCAATTTAAAGTGGTGTTTTGTTTGGCTCTGTTTTAAAGCATTTCTGAGCCTTCCAGAACTACCTGCACCTTTGGAGGTAGGAGTCAGGGAAGAAGGAACATGTGTAGGAATTGGAAAGTGTGGAGGAGGTTATGGATGGTAGGGAAGATCCTTGTGTATTGCAGCTCCAGAGCAGTCAGTCCAAATCGAGGAACTCATCATAGGCTGCTCAAGTGCCAATAACTTTGAACTACACCCAGGTGTTAGCAATATTCTGCTGGGTTGAAAAGGACCACAATGCTCATCTAGTTTCAACTCCCTGCTATGTGCAGGGTCGCCAACCAGCAGACCAGGCTGCCCAGAGCCACATCCAGGCTGGCCTTGAATGCCTCCAGGGATGGGGCATCCACAGCCTCCTTGGGCAACCTGTTCAGTGCGTCACCACCTCTGTGTGAAAAATTTCCTCCTAATATCTAACCTAATCCTCCTCTGTCTCATATTGCCTTGGAGCTTGAAAGCTCCTTACCATCTCCAGCAGTCTTCCACATGCACTGGAGACAGCAAGCTAGCAAACTATGAAAAAAAAAAAAATTGAAAAAGAAGAGAGATGTCATCTGAAGTCATTTTCATATTGTGAAAACAGTGCTTTAAAGAATTTTAGTGCTACTCAGAACACTGCAGCCTTGAGCTTCTGTACTGGAAAGTTGGGGCTTGTCAGGCTTTGTGTTCCGTCCACCCTGTGTGGAATGCAAAGAAGTGAATGGAGAAAATGCTGGAATATGAAGGAGAATGGATCAGATCCTCTATAATCAGTAGTCATTTTTCACTAGCTAGGAATAAATACATGGTGTGGAAAGATTTAGATTTTTAATCTTTGAAATTAAAAAATAACAATGAAGTGTTTCTGTCCATGTTGGACTTCATAAGGAAGAGAAGCTGTGGGCGAGAGCTGTGTTTTTTCTTTAAATAATATGCATTCTCTCTTCTTACCCCTTGATGAAGCCTTTCAGAGTGCACTTTCCTTTTCTGTTTCACTGATGTTAAATATCATTAAGATTGATGAGTTTGAAAACATATTTCATTATCTCCTAAATACAGCTTGGCTGCTCTTACAGCTCTTTCCCTGTCTCCAAAACAAAGTCTGATGTTCTCTGAGGCTCTGAAATGAGAATGCTCTTACTTAAAAGGAACGCCTAGCTGCATCTGCCTCTGGAAGATGTCTGCATGAGAGCAGCCTGATCTGTTGGGGGAGGAATATAACTCCCTAGCTTGCAGTAATTGGTAAGGAACAGCTATGTAACAACAGAATGCTGCTGTCGTAACCTGGATGTACATAGGGCCAACTGAAATGTTTGAATTGAGATTCCTTCTCCTGAAATGCTTGAACTGGGTCATCTTCTCTTTCCAGGCATGGTGTGTCCTCTGGAGGTATCAGTCAGTTCAGGGAGTATTCAAGTTGCCCGAGGCCAGACAGCAGTATTGCCCTGCACCTTCACCACTAATGCTGCTCTCACTAACCTTAATGTCATATGGATGGTCACTCCTCTTTCTAACGCCAACCAGCCTGAACAGGTAGGTCTCTTCTCACTGGAGTATGCATTTTCTTGGGGCTTTCCTTTTCTTCACCCTTTCAACACTGATCTACATGTAGTCTGCCTCTTACTTTTGCAAGGCCACTCTTACGAACGTTAGCAAGTGAGAGCCAACCATGGTGGCACTAGAATTGTAACCTGAGAGCTGTTGGGCTGAATTCTATCCACATACGTAGAAGCCAGAAGAAATCCATTGCTCTGAAGTGGGTCTATCTTGGGTCACACCGCCTCCATAACATTTGTTGTTCAGCTGTGTGATTCAGTATCCTGCACTGAAGAGAACTTTCTCCTCAGGGACCTGGTCTGAGTACAGACTGCTATCTAAACTGCTAGGTTGACAGAAGGTGTACAGACTCAAGGGTTGTACTGCCCATATTCAGTTCACTTCAGATCATCAGTGAGCAGTGTCACATAATGGCAGGACATTACTTGCTGACACACAAAACGATTCTGTCCACCACCAGGTGGATGATTCTGTGAAGTATTTACTGGCCTGCAGAGAGTCTACCTCTCTACATTGGGTGTCCAGATGGGTAATGATTGTTATACGAAATAAGCTGCTATTACAAATCTAGTTATGCCAGAAGACTTGGGTATTTGGTCTGTTCCCTTCATGAACATTTTTACCGGCATAATCTCCTCTATAGAAAACACTTCTCATAGGATCAGTTTTTCTGGGTCGACTGTTGTATACTGATGTTTGGTTATTCAGAAAGCTTTTAAGAAATAATCCTTTTAGCTTTGGAAGCCCATATTTGCTTGTCCTTCTCCCTCCTTGCTCAGTCTGTTCGGAGTATCGTTTGAACTTTCCTTTCTTTTCCAGGTTATTCTCTACCAAGGAGGTCAGATCTTTGGTGGTGCACCCCAATTCTATGGGCGAGTGGGGTTTGCTGTGACAATGCCAACCACCAGTGCCTCCATCTTCATCAACAACACCCAGCTATCAGACACTGGCACATACCAGTGTTTGGTCAACAATCTACCTGATAGAGGCAGCAGGAATATTGGAGTCATCGGACTCACTGTCTTGGGTGTGTTTATTGGGATTGTGGGGAAGGGGGGGGAACTGGGGTATGGGAATCCTCTGTATGATAGCACTCATAGCAGAAAAATATGGTGTTGTGTACATTGGATCCTGTGGACATACTGTGATGAGGGACAGGGTTGGTTGTGAGTATTGTGGGAGTATATAGGCACACACTCCTCATATGCAGATGTTGTATTAGAGAGTTTTAAAATATGGTGGGGAGAAAGACTTGAGGCAAGTTTGTGATGTGGAGTTGCAAAGAAGCATGAAAAAAGGGTGGGTGCATTTATGAGATCTAAGGGGTTATAACAGGCTTGTGCATAGCAACAGGAGAAAAGGATGGACTTTAGAGATTTACTTCCTTCTCATAACAGTAATATTGGATGTTATAGCGCAGAGTGTGTGCCATTATAAGGCAGTGAAAACAAAACCAAACCACAGGAAATTCATTTTGCAGCCCTCTTAGTTGTTGCCACTCTTGCTGTCCCAAGAGTTGAAGTCTTCACCCTTTTTTCTCTAGGGATTTGTTTAAGACAAGTTGGTCCTGGGAAAGCAGTTGTCCATTACCTTGATGAGCTTTTCAGTCAGGAATCTTTGTCTGTTGTCATCCCTCAAATCTCAATGGGTTCTTGTCTGCTACCTCCTTTCTGGGCTTTGTCTGCTTCTCATTCCCTGTCAGCTCATGCCAGACTCCTTGATTTCCCCTGCAGTGTGTCCAGAAAGAGCCTGTACTCTACTGCTCGATTATTTTTCCTGATCTGCTGTCACTTTCCCCTCTTCTCTTGTAGTTCCTCCTTCCGCCCCACTTTGCAGAATCCAAGGGTCCTTGGAAGTGGGCAGCGATATCACACTGACCTGCAGCTCGGAAGAAGGCATCCCCCGGCCAACATACCTCTGGGAGAAACTGGACAATGTTCCCAAGTTGCCCCCAACTGCCACACAAGGTGCTTGTTCTATTGATTATCCTCTTACTTCCCAGGTGGCAGCCTGGTCTTTCCTTTGTCTGAGCTGCCAGAGATGACATGGTTCTCTGAGTGTCTGCCATCGCTTGCATGATCACTTGTTTGAAACGAAGATTCCTGGAGTGCTTGGAGGCTATGTTGGACTAGGTACTCACCAGCAACCATTTAAAGTTTCGTCTTATTTTGGTATGGAACAAATGTTCCCAGTTGAGGAACAAGGATCTTTTTAAATGGAAGCAAGAGAATATGGTTGCTAGATGTTTGCACGCCTGGAGATTTCAACTGCAACCTCATCTGCACAAGGCTCATAGATTGGAAAATAGAAGGGAGGCAGAATCATTCCATGAAAATCCTGCCAGCTTTTCACACTGAGTGTGTTGTGACTGGAGCTATCTTTCAGATGCATGTAAAAGCAAGGCTCTGACCAGATTGAATATTGCCCAGACACTAAGTCTTACCCATGAGGTTTCTTAGCCTACATGTGCTGACCAAATGGAGACAATAGCACTTTTGTCCTTTGTCTTGCTATATTTTAAAAATACACAAGAATTTTAGTTTTAGGTAATTCAGGAATGAGGAAAATTGGAAGAGCATGGAGCAGGGAACTCAGGGATAGGTAGGAAAGCAGGATGCTGGAAGGCAGAGCTCAATATAGCAGGTAGATCTGGGTATTGCACGTCTCTTTTTTCCTCCTTTCTCTCACGTAGTAATATGAGCCCCAAGCTTTCATTTGCAGAAATTCATCTGTAGGAAGAAAAAGAAACATCTAGTGTAAGCTCCTTAAGACCTAATCTTGTGTGTGTGCACAATGCTTCCATCTCAGGGTTACTTCCTAATTTATTTATCTCTTAAGAGTCTCACACATCAATTCTCTATTTGCTGGATTTGCCTTTTCATGGTTTTCCTCAAGCCCGGGGGAGGGATTTAAATCCTTCTTTTCTCTCTAACTAGACCAAGTCCAGGGCACTGTCACTCTCCGAAATATCAGCACTGTGTCCTCAGGTCTTTACCAATGTGTGGCTTCAAATGCCATTGGAACCAGCACTTGCCTTCTGGACCTGCAAGTCGTTGCACGTAAGTATTTTGCCAAGGGAGACTTGGTCAACTGCTTCTGTCTTGTGACAGTAACACATGTAACCATGTTTGCTGTGTACCAACTTGTGCCTCTCTATCAGAAGATCGTTGTACCCTGGAATGGGGATACCGCCTTTCCCTGCTTCTAAGCTTCAAATGCTCACAGGTGGCCACAGCCCAGCCCTGATTTCTTCTTCATTCTCTGTTCACTCCTCCCCACAGCCCACCCCTGGAGCATCAGCCTCGTTGCTGGAGCAGTGGCCACAGGTGCTGTTGTGCTTATTGTCTGCATTGTGTTGGTGGCCATAGCACTGTTCTACTGGAAAAATAAACACAAAGAAGAAGAAGAAGAGGAGATTCCCAATGAGATAAGGTAGGGGCCGGGGATCTGGTGCCTGGAAACCCCTGATCAGCCAGCAAAAGCAGCAGCTAGCAGGAAGGCAAGCAGAATCCCTACTTTTCATAATCCTTAGGTGTGTTCCCTGGGGTAAGGTAAGGCCTCCATATTTGTCCAAAAAATAGCGGAAGCAAATGAAGGATGGCAACTACAGATTTTTCTTTCTGAGTTGCCTTTATAGGGAGCTTCAGCTTGACACTATTAGCTCTGAAGGAGAGTGACTATACATGTGATGGGGATCTGGACCAACAGTATCAGATAGTAATAACTAAAAAGCTCTATAGGTACAGCTGTGATGTTCTCTGGTGTTACAAACACCATGTTTCCCTCTGATGGCTTCCTGAAGCTTCCCTAAGGATCAATTCATTGGCTGTACAAGTATAGCTGTACTGACTGGCTGTGACAGCCACTGAGTATGCTTTGCTTCCCTCAGTGGTACGCACATGAAGCAATTAATGTGTACAGAAGTAGGTCCTGTAAAAAGGGATGAGTGAACAGGCCAAGGAGTGAAGCCAATTCATGCTGTCCTTGACGTTATATTGATGGTATTGCCTCCAATGGGGTGTAGTGGTGAGGATTTGCCGAAGCAAAGCAGAATCCTTCCTGTGCCTTCACGCTTTCTCTTTCCCAGGGAGGATGACCTGCCACCCAAATGCTCCTCCACCACCAAGACATTCCACGCTGATGCGTCCTCATCGGAGAACGACACCCTCACGTCCTCCAACACCTACAACAGTCGCTATTGGAATGATCCCAAGGCCAATCACGCCACAGACTCCTTCACCCGCTTCAGCAACAGTAATGATGCCCGCCAGCCACCCTTCTCCCGCTCGGGGAGCACAAGCGCTCGGCCTGTCTATGCCAATGGTGGCCACCCCTCCCCAGCTGCCCCTAAGACGCTGGTGGTGACAGCCAGCACAGCACCATCCCCACAGGAGGTGGCCCGGAGCAACGGCTCAGTCAGCAGGAAGCCTCGGCTTCCGCACACCCGCTCCTATGCTGTCAGCCAGGCCACACTGGAGCGGATTGGGGCTGTTCCTGTCATGGTGCCCGCCCAGAGCCGGGCTGGCTCACTTGTGTAGGGGCACGCTGGTAGCTGAGAGCTGAGCAAGGGCCTTGCGTTCCAGGGGAGCGAAGACATGGCTGAGAGACCCTACTCCTTCCTGAAAGGCAGTGAGGCGAAGGTGGGCCTCTCAAGGCCACTGCCAGCCACTGGGGCAGCTCCGGCCATGCTGCAATGCCCCCCAGCTGTTGGGGCTCCACCATGGACGCCACAGATGTGCCAAGGCCACAGGGCATTGGGGGCCTTCCCTGGCTTCTGGGCCCTGGCTGGGACCCCCTCCCAGCCTAGCCTCAGGGCTTTCGCTTTTGTTTCCAGTTTGTTTTGTTGGGGGTCATTTCTGTTCACTTGGGTCCTTCAGGGAGGTTTGGGAAGATATATATATATTTTTTTCTGTTGTTATTGCTGTTTTATTTCTTAGATGACAATGACCAGTGTGGGGCAGGGAAGGACAAGAGGGGAGGTGTGCCAGGTGAGGCACACCTTGTCATGAAGGCTGTGACACCCTCTCTGCCGCCTCAGCCCTACTGCTAGATGAAGAAGATTGTTGGGATGGGGACAGCCATGAAGGAGGCACTGACCGAACTGGTGGTGCAAGTTGGCAGCACAGCTACCAGCCAAACCGAGGGGAAGGCTGGGCAAGGATGTGGGCCAGGGAGTGTTTCTCTTTATTTATTTTTTTGCTGTTCTTCCCCTCAGCTCTGACACACACACACACTCATGCACACGCAAATACTCCTCAGGCTGGGTGTTTTTCAGCTGCTGCCAGAGCCCTGTTCGTGGCTGTGGAGTGTGCTGCTGTCTGGGCCTGTGTCCATGAGAAGCAAAGCAAGGGCACGTTGCTGCTACAGGCCCCATGGCTTTTATTTGGCATTGCTGAGTTTTTGTGGAGGCGGAGTCCTGAGCAGAACCTGCTACACCTAGGCTGCTCTTATGTGGAGTGAGGGCCTTCAGACCTCACAGCTCTGGTGTTTGCATGGTGGGTTTTCCGTACTGGGCTGCCTAGAGGGCTTCTCTGCACAGCAGGGCACATGTTTGCTTGGGGCCCTCACACAGAGGCACCATAGTTTTTGTTCCCTCTCTCCCACACATGCAAACTTCCCAGATGCTGAGTTTGGCAGGGTTTATTTCCAAATCCTTTTCCTTAAAAAGAATGAAAGCAGAGACTCAGTGGAAGATGTAATTCTGTGGAAGCCCGTGTGCTGTTGCTCTGCCTCTCCTACTCCCGCACTGGTACTTATGGCACCTGCTGTTGCTCTGCCATCCCTTTACAGCCAGGGGGTGGCTAGCACCTGTCCTTTTACTTCTTCTATTGCAACTAAATAGCCTTAATCAAAGCCAACAGTTGAAACTGCTCAAGGAACCTGATGCCATTGGAGGGATGGACTAAGGGCTTGGACTTTTCCTTCTGAGAGAGCCCTGGCTCAGCAGAGCCATGCCTAGGTGGGTATCCCCAACCTCCTGTGTAACACCAAGCCTTGCACATATAAAGGCAGTGGTGACCTCCAGAAGTACCAGAGACCTCCCAGATCACATCTGCTCTTGGAAAAAGCAATGTGAGTGCTCGCAGGTGAATTTCTGTATCTCTCATTGAAAAAAGGATCTCGTTAAGCCAAGAGACTTGTCATCCCCTTTTCCTTGTCCCAGCACAGCTTTACTTTCCTTAGCAGTGCACAAACCTTCGGCAGGGCCTTCTGCCTGAGCTGTACCTTTCAAATGCAAGCACATGCTCTGAGAAGGAGGAGGAGAGTTGAAAGTTGGGTTCTTACATGAATACTTGCTTTTGGGGAGGTTGTGAGCACCTGGGCAGCAGTAGGCTTGAAACTTGGCTGAGATTTTGTGCCTTCTTTGCTTAAAATAAAGAAAAAAAAAGAGAAAAAGAAAAAAAAAAAAAAGGAAAAAAAAAATCCAGCCTCCCTTCCTTCCCTGTCCTACACAACTCCATCCAAGAATGAGTGCAGACCACAGTGGTGGCACAGACAGGGAGTTGCTGTGTATACACACGTTTCAGAGCAGCAGTCCTCTTCCCTACCTCTCTTTGCTGCTGCGTAGTAGGTCTGACTGGGGGAAGAAGAGTAGCTTTTGAAACCCTGATGTGGGAAGGGAAGAAAAAGCATTCAAAGGAAAGCGCATACACATTCTCTCTGCTTTGGAAACAATCCCTGTGTGATATTTACAGGAACACTGCCCTCAGCAGGCCCTCTCCTCTAGTGGGAAAGCTCTTCTTGTCCCTACCTTCCATAAGACTGTTCACTCCTTTCTTTGTTCTTTCTAATTGTATAAAATTCAATAAAACTTTATTCATATAAAAAAAGGAGTTTACACTGCTTGCTGGCTGCTTCCCCTTTCCCCTAATTCTGTAGCTACAATGAATTTGGCTGTTGGTACTCAGTGACCATGCAACCACAACTTGACCCTTCTTAGGACAGCCAGTTGGATAGTGCACCCTGCTGTTATAGCCTTGTGTTGCTCATTCATAATATTGATACCTTGCCCTTGAAGGTACCATTTCCCAGGCTGGCAAGATCTGTGCTTCCCTAGACAAAGGTGAGTTCTATTTTTTGTCATTCAGGAGATGGGGATCCTTTGTACTGCTTTGGGTGATATGGGAAAATGTAAAAATTTGCCTACCTTTTGTTACATTAGTTTTCTAGTCTGAGACATGGCATGTTCAACTCTGATGCAAAGTCTAAGGCAGTCATCAGGAAGACCTTCTCTGACTTTCGTGGGCTTCTGAATGTATTTGATGGGGGAAACTGTCAGGAAGTTAACTAATGTTCTGAGTGCCATGGGTAGAGCATTCGCACTTCCAGGGAGTAAGGGGATTGGGAAGCACATACCTCTTGGTATCAACAGCTGCTAGCAGAAGGTTGTCACTAGGCCAGTCTGATGTTTTGCCATTTTTTTCATCTATGCATTTTTTCTCCATGTTTCATTTTCCTTTCTTCTTCTCTAAACTCCTCCAGATACTCTGAGAATGATTATTAAAACCAGAAAACTACAGATCCAACAGCAATGTTAATTCAGCCCTGATGCACACATATCTTGTTCTCATTCCAAGGTATTTTTCAACACCTAATTTAAAATATTCCTTTGATTGTATTTTCAGCTGTTGGTTTTACAGTAGCTGAGATGACTGCATTGCCATTTTGGGAGAGTTGCTGGAGGAATCTTAATGTTTGCATTTTTCATCTTTTGATTGTGCAACCTTGATGTGACATTAATAGTGTCTTTGCATTTTATTCCCATGATAGTCCTGTCAGTATTCTGCTCTGCTATCCATTCCTTGCCACTGGCTTGCCCTTCACATCATTTTTCTGCGCATCTCTGCCTATTGATCTATAGCAGAATTTCCCAAGATACAGGACAGTTTACTATGTTTGTGCAGCACCTACTGTGCTGGTGCTTTAGCTGTAAGTTGTACCAAATGAGGCATTGCTGTAATACAAATTTCTAGCTAAAAATAATACCTTTAGAGGTCTTGATATTGAGCAGCAGCATTAAAAAGCAAGCAAAGGCTCAAGCTATTACAGTTGTAAGTGAAAGTCCCTACTGAAATGCTTGAGTTTTCCAGCAGCCTTCAACCACAGTTGTGTGGTGGGGATTGCCCCCCATTGTGAGTGCCACAGATGTTACTTTATGATGTTAACCATCAGTCAGATTACCTCCCGTCAAAGACTGTTAGAAGGAAATGTGTTCTAACACAAGGAGTAACAGTACTTTTAAGTGTTGAGAAAGAGAACACAGAGCCACAAGAGGATCTTGCACTTGAGCAGCAGACATTTTTCTAGAGGTTGGTGGAGATGTGAGCTCTATTTCAAAAGTCTAGGAAACCTGGTCTGAAGACAGCCAGGATTTTTTTCAACTCACGCAGCTTTTAGATTTGGATCTGCTGATTCATCTGAACTAAAAAAAATCTTGCCCAGATGCATGCACTTCAGCAAACTCTTGCCAGAATGCAGACAAGTTTCCAGTAGGAGACAGTCTGCCAGATGGTGTCCTAAAGGCTGAGTGGCTACCTGTGAGGACCTGGGATGCTCAGAAGATTGAGCTTCCTTATGTCATGATTTAGGTCTTGGTGAAAAGCACCTCAAGCCAGGGTGGCCTCAGATGACACAAAGACTGATATGACTACGTGATCCATTTGGTGCTGGGCAGGAGAATTCAAACTGAAATGTTTTGATCCTTCTCTACCCCCTCAAAGCAAAATAGTGGGGGAATTTTTATGATAAATTTCTGTTTTCATCCAACACAGTGATAAGCTTTTGGTAATGAGTGGATTTCTCTTGGAAGCAACATTTTGCATCTCGGCTTCCTCTTGTTCAGGTACATGAGTACCTTTGTGTGTCTGTACTCTAACAGGAATTGAAGTGTGCATATGTGTGCCATAAACTGAGTGCACACAAAATGGTTCAGCAGATTCACTTAAAATAGTCTTGAGCACTTCTAAGATATAGAGTAGGGAAAACAGATAACTTGCACCCGTTAACATCAGAACAAACCCAAGAGAAAGATAATACATGGCAAGAACTTTGGGCCTGGAGTGGGGAATACTGTTATTTGGGCAGCAGAAACTGGGTAGACTTTTTTTTTTCCCAAATCCAGGACTCTGGCATGTTTTCTTTGATACATTTCTCTGACAGCAACTACTAATAAAGCACTTCTCATTTCCCTATGGTAGAGGCTTCATGGCTTTAGACAGCGCTGCCTATATGTAGAAATGGGACCATACTCCTACTAAGCCTCCTAATGCCTTTTCTGCTAGTTCTTTTTTCCTGTTTTTTTTTTTTTGTTCCTTCTTCCTGCTTCCTCTGTAGCATGTTTGAATGAGAAATGGGGTTGGCAGGAAGTTTAATCTATCTATGTTAAAAACACACACACAGGCGTCCCCCCCCACCACCCCCACCAAAATCCCGAAACACATAGCAGCAAAGAAGAGAGGAGATTAAGATGCAGCTTGTATGGATGGCTGGGAAGCAATTCTTCAGCAGTGGATGTGGCCTGGATCAGCTCCTGGATTTGGACTTAGTAAAATATGTTTGTAAAGGGGATGATGACTTGCCTCCTGTTGATATACTTATATGGGAAAACTGGTGTGGTGCACAGAGAGAAACATCGGCTGAAGGGCTGATACAACAAAACCCAGAGGCTCTGCTCTTTTGCTCACCTGTATTAAAACCCACTGTCTGGTAGAGGGACTAAGCTACACAGCCTGGCTGCCAGCTTCCTGTATATTATCAATACCTGCAGAAATTCTCTCTGCAGTTTTTCTCTTAGGGTCTCAAAGCACTTTGACAAGCCAAGTGTAGCAATCAACAGGTCATATGGACACGTGAGACGTGGGAATGGGTGCATAATAGGGTTGCAGCAGCAGAACTTTAAGCTGTGGCAGTTTTTAAGATTGCTCAGGAGTCTAGAGACTCTTTTGCCCAGGGAGGTTGTGGATGCCCCATCCTTGGAGGTGTTCAAGGCCAGGTTGGACGGGGTCCTGGGCAACCTGATCTGAATGTGTGTGTTTGGTGGCCCTGCTAGGCAGGGGGGTTGGAACTGCATGATCCTTGAGGTCCCTTCCAACCCGGGTGATTCTGTGATTCTGTGATTCTGTGACTTTTTTTTTTCTAGTGCACTGCACCACTGGCACAGCACTTTCACTCCTCCACTCCTGAGGATCCCCTCCTGTCATTTAGACTGAGGCTTGAGGGGAAGGCTTGCACGTCCCCTTGCCCCACATGAAAGACCACCAAAGGCTAGGATTAGCTCAGTAGAGAAGCCAGTGTAGCATTAGTCTCTCAAAGATAAGATGCATGTTTCGGGATATAAAATATTACAGAATGTGCATTGAACATCATTAGCACTTCTTCCTTTGGCTGTGATTTGCTGCTGAAACAAATATGCCCCAAACCAAACAGTGCCTTTTGTGTTACAAAGTACAGAAATGGGTGAACAGGCTGAACACACAGACCTCCACCCGGGAGAGACCTGGGGGTCCCCCTTGGCTGTGCTTTCCCAGTGGTGGCAGAACACAGCCTGCTGTCTCTGAACACAGTCTCTGTCTTCATGATTTTCTTTCCTTGTCTTTGTTGTTTGTGGATGAATCCTCCACACACTCATCCATGCTCAGGGACACCAAATGAAGATGAACGCAGGCATGACCTTAAAGCGTGTGAACACCTCATACCTGAGCTCAGCCTTGTTCATCTAGAGCACATGTCCCATTTGTGCCCCAGGCTATCCTGTTGCACATCTCTCAAATAACGATGGATTTTGCTGCCCCTCTGGCCCTCCACAAGGTGCTGTCTGGTTTAGGGAAAGCTGGTTCCTTCTGGGAAAGTAAACAGGGAGGTCTGGGATTATTGCCCGAAGAGCCTTGTCCAAACACGAGGCATTTACTCACGCTCTCCAGATGCGGGTCACAAAGCTCGCCTTTTTTTGGTGGCTCTGCGATGACATCCTCTGGAGGGATGAAGAACTACATCTGCTCCTATTGCCCACTTGTTACAGCTTGATTGCACCAGAGTCGACCTCCTTACTAGCTTGTAGGTAGGCTTCTCTTCTTCGTGGTCCTGCAAAAAACAGTTCCTGAAGCATGAGTGCATTTTCACTTTTTTTTTTTTTTTTTTTTTCTCCCACCAACGAGTGTTATTTAGCATCTGCTCACTGTACTGTGCTGTCTGTTATGCAGTGGTTTGAGCACTTTGTCTGCATCTCAGGAGCAACTAGTTTACCCACAGCCACATCTCTAGCATCTCAGTTCTTCTTCTTGCTATAATGCTCTATGACTCAAAGGCACAGGGAATGGGCTGGAACATGTGTGAGGCTGGGGAACAGATGGGTCACAAACAGTGTAGGAACTCCTGTGCCTTTATGACATTCCTTGTGGACTCACAGTTGACTTCAGTATGTCCTTCTGCACTGCTGTTGAGGTTGAGAGCGGCTGCCTCGCTGATATTTTTCTAGCTTCTCCCCACTAGAGCAATGCTTCAGAGCCTGAGACAGCATGCAAAGGAAAAGCAATTGCAAACTAAGTCTTATTTGACTGCCCTCTACCCCTGGGGATCCTGAGTGACCTTGTGAAACCAGCTCTCATGTCTGTGCTCAGCAATGTGCCCAGATTAGTTCCAACATCAATAGTTTAGGTTTGGATCTGATAGTATGTGCTAGAAAAGCCTGGTGAGGTTTTTCTTCAGAAGACAAGATGGTTATATGCTGACCTCAAAAGTTTGATTTTCTTTTCAGCGGTGTGTGGATTGAAAATAGACAATAAGACTCCAACAGACTTTGGATATGGCCGTTTCCAAAACATTTCATATTACACAGGGCCATCTCCAGAACCTGGTGATGGACTTCTGGAATCAGAAATCACATTCCACATCAGCTAGTTCATGAAATGAAAACCCTGTCACAGCTCTAAGAGCAGCTATTCAACAAATGGCGTTTGTCTTTGAGATGCAGTTTAGAATCAGGATTTTTGTGTCATGCTCTCCTTTCTGTTCTTGTCGGTCAAGTCAAGGGGCTCTTCTGGTATGTTTTCAACTGGACTTTACCATAAACATTGTTCTCCCATCTGTTCCCAGCACACACCAGATACACAGTAGGTCTAACCTTTCTTTCAGCTGATGTGAAGCTCCTTAGCCACTGGCTCTGGTAATTTTAAATTATTTTTGCTGGCCCCAAAGGGTTCTTGGGCTGTAGATTTTTGTTTTGGTTTATATTGTTTTATATTTGTTTTATATTACAAAGGTTTCAGGAAGTTTATCAGTGACTGTCTTTTAGATGTAATGGCCGTGCACCTTTGCATCATATTTTAGCTATCATAAATTTCTGTCTTGGCATTAGATTTGTATCACTCTGAGCTGTTGCAAAGCAGAGAGAACAGCTCTTATACAAATACAACTATTAAACAAGTTACTAGTTAGAGAACATGGGTACTAGGTGCTAGGCTGTTTAGTAAATGATCACGACGATTGTTCCTAACATATTAATGTCTTTCAGCATCTTTTTGTTGTTCATTCAAATCTTCTGGTGGCGTTTCTGCTTCTAAGTTAAACTTATTAAGCAGAAAGAGTATCCCTTTTCTTAATAACAGATTACCTATAACACTTGTACCTGTCGAAGTCTATTGGAGTCACAGCTCCTGTCCTGCACATCTCCTTGTCTTCAGCAGCAGTAGGATCAGGGACAAAATTAAACCATGATGTGGCTTAGAGAACTAATGAGAAACTTCTGTTTCTTTGTGTCCATCTGAGAGAGGAAAATTGATTCAGTTAACTTGGGGCAAAACCTAATGTGTGCATTTGGGATTTAGAAGAGTGTGGTTCAATTCAGCTGAAAACACAGAATCACAGAATGTCCAGAGTTGGAAGGGACCTCAAGGATCATGAATCTGCAACCCCTCTGCCACAGGCAGGGCCACCAACCTCCCCATTTAATACTAGACCAGGCTGCCCAGGGCTCCATCCAACCTGGCCTTGAACACCTCCAGGGATGGGGCATCCACAACCTCTCTGGGCAGCCTGTTCCAGCACCTCACCACTCTCTCTGTAAAGAACTTCCCCCTGACATCCAACCTAAATCTCCCCTCCCTCAACTGAAAACCATTTCCCCTTGTCCTGCTGTTATCTACCCTTTCAAAGAGTTGATTCCCCTCCTGTTTGTTGGCTCCCTTTAGGTACTGAAAGGCTGCAATGAGGTCACTCTGCCTGTCCTCATAGGGGAGGTGCTCCAGCCCCCTGGTCATCTTTGTGGCTCTCCTGTGGACCTTCTCCAACAGCTCCCTGTCTTTCTTGTACTGGAGGCTCCACACCTGGACGCAGTGCTCCAGATGGGGCCTCACAAGAGCAGAGTAGAGGGGGACAATCACCTCCCTGTGCCTGTTGGCCACCCCTCTTTTGATGGAGCCCAGGAAATGGATGAAGGGAATGTTCAATTAACATGCAGCAAGGGTATTAACTCACAGTAGCACCCAGTGTACTGAACACTGGT
Organism: Centrocercus urophasianus; assembly: GCF_019232065.1. Taxonomy (NCBI): domain Eukaryota; kingdom Metazoa; phylum Chordata; class Aves; order Galliformes; family Phasianidae; genus Centrocercus; species Centrocercus urophasianus. The sequence goes on from NW_024884364.1 coordinate 5,275,907, forward strand.
ATGTAGGCCAGCTGGTGTTAAAACCATTAAGCATCTTCATTGGTGAAGTTATATTCACCATCCAGTCACATCTTAGCCACTAGAGAGTTAACTTCAAATTCCTTTTTGAGCTTAAATGCAAATGTTCTTTAAATGATTCTTTACTTTGTAGGTATGTGATTTATATCTGTTAAGGGGAGAAAATTGCCCAAGACGATAGAAAAAAAGCACACTAAATGAAGATAAATACACTGGGTGCTTATGATCCAGCGAATGTGCTGCAGAGGTACAAGTCAGGGCTGGGCTTCACTCTCAGATTGCCATTGACCTGCTGCATGACATGAGGTGAGTCAGGAATACAGACAAACATATTGGGATCCACAGCTGGGTGCTTGTAGTGCATGTCAAGAATAGACCTGTTGGTAAACATAGGAGTCTGAGAATGAAAACATTATCTTGGTCTCTGAAACTCCTGTTCCCCACATGGAAAATTGGTATGATCATAAAGAATAGGCTTGAGATGGACTTCAAAACATGGCTGACTAGGCATGGAGATAGAAAGGAATGCTTCCAATACTGTTTCTGACTGAGTAACTTGTGAGAGTTTTGCTTCTGAAGGATTATCTACATCACTCTTAGTATGTACCTTGTCAGGCTTGGATGTTAACTTTGCTGTATGCTGCAGAGAATATACAGATCTCTATACTCACATTTAGTTATTTATAACCAGAGACAGGATTTTCTCCATTGGAGTTGCAGCAATTTGAAGCAAGTGATCAGCCACTAGCCAACTAGCTCCTCCTGGTTGCTCCTCCTGGTTTCCAGGAAGGAAAGCCATCAAGGGTTGATTTTATTCAGCATCAAGCAAACTCAGGCCCTGGAGCTGATTTCTAAGTAAAGGAGAAATGTGTATTACTCTCATGGGCAGAATCATGATTGGTGTACATGTGACTAGGAGTCTTCTCACTCCCAGCTATGGCTGAGGACTCCCAGTTAACCCCAGTGCTATCCTCAGGCCTGGGTGAAAAGACAAACCTTTTTACTAATTGGAAAAAAGAAAGAAGTAGGGGGTTTCATGCTTTTGGTACTCATGGTAAGAAATAGAGAACCTTGGTTGCCATGTCCCTGGGCCAGGGCAGGTCTTTTCTATAAGTAAGTCCAGACTTTGCAGGCAGATATGCCATATATCTGCATGCAGGTTGAACATTCAAGACAGTGCCTCAAGCCTTCCAAGCCAAGACCCAGGCACTTGGGCTGAAGCAGACCTCTCAGACTCCTGTTCCTGTTTTCTGTTTCCTCACAGATCAGGAAAACTCCCCCACGGCCTACCTATGTGGCCTTGAAATGTGAACAACCATTGGGTTTTTGGAGCAGGAGGTGGGATTTTAACATTTGCCCTACTGACTGCAGGAGCACTGCTGCTCTGTGGACTGGCACGAAAGCCACTCTTCCGTGGTGTCAGGCCTTGTCCACGCTGTGCTTTGGTACAGCTTTCTTTGCGGACATAAGGTAGAAGCAGCAGATCTGTCACATAGGCCACTCCTGACAGGGCAGCTGCAGCACTAACAGCTCACAGTCAGCATCTTCCTCCGGTTGCCCCTCCTCATAGGCCTCATCCCCAAGGAGGCTGTCCTTTCAAGACAAGTCCCAAAGGCACAGAGTCCTTCTCCCTCAGCCTCCTTCTCTCAGGCCTGGGCTCCTTTCTTTTCCTCATGCCCCAGCCTCTTAGGTCCTTCAGTCCCCCAGCACACCCCACCGGTTCTTTATATACAGTTATCTAGCCTCACTCTCCGGCTTTCTCCTCTACAGTTTCTTCTTGTCCTCTCTGTGGGCTTTCACTCATCCTTTCTCCCTTTCTTCCCCATCCCAGTTACCTCTGGCGCCTTCCGTTTTCCCAGCCTTGTGGTGAGGCCCTGGTGTGAGGCCCTTAGGGCATCCAGGTTTGTTGGCAGGCTGTGAAAGTGGAAGATCCAGTGGTTTCACCTGCACCTATGGACCCAATTCTGCCATCTCTTAAGAGAACAACTGTGTGTAGTCTTTTGCTTCATATATCGATGGTTCTGGCCTCATGTAATCGGTGGCTGTTTGTCTCTGTGCGTTTGCCCTGCCTTTAAGGTGCAGAGCTTCTGTGTGAATGCTGAGAACAACTCCTGATATCTCAAATTATGAGAGAATATACATCCACCTTTACTCAGCCCTCCCCTACAGAGATGTAAATGAAGATACAAGCAGTCCTGAAGGGGAGTAAGCAAAGGAGTAATGAAAGTAGCCAGCCCTCTATAGCCAAGCAAGCCTAGCATGGAGGTCGAACAGGCCGTCGAGATGTTTTCTCCCTGCAAAGGGGCTTGCTCCTAGATCAGAGTGAGGTGTACTGGCAGGAGCCAGTGTCAGAGAGAAGCTGGCTGTGGTGCTATGCCACTATGTCTCTGGTTCTGCAAATGCAGCAGCTTCAGTGATCAGCACATCCCCATATTGCAGGGCATCGAAACAAGAGCTTGATGTTCATCTGCCAGGTGGAGCCAGCAGTGGCTGTAGTTTGGAAAACGACAAAAAACTTATTTGGACAGAAAATAAATCTCGGTGACAGGGAATAAATAGAAAGCACGGAGTCGTCATTTTTAATAGACTGTTTTTTCTCCAGACCGTGACTGCACGTAAAGCAGTCAGGGCCGGCGGGGGGCAGCAGCAGCAAGCGCTTGGGAAGCTGCACTCCCAGAAACCTTCCAGCATCCTCCTTCTGACTGACAGAGTGCTGCACCTCATCTTCAGGACCCGGCATCTTTCCAAATCCCAGTCGCAGCGGGCTGCGTGGCACTGACACTTCAACATGCAGCATATGCATCTGATTTCCCTATTCACTGGGCTATTTGTAAACCTAATTTAAGCTAAATTTCTCCCTACTCTTACCGTTTTACATATCTGTGAAGGAGAGTGTGGGAGGGGAAAATAAAATGAGGAGCTGCCAGCAAGGCACCTCCTTTTCTCTTTCTTCTGTTCTAATGGTGTAGCTTGGTAATCAGTTCTCTGCAGCATAGGAAGGGCCTGGCACCCTTTATTCATACAACCTCGTATGCAACCTTCATGTCTTCTGGGGCCAGTATTCAGAAAGAAAAACTCCTCTGGGTTCTCTGGGAATGGAGGGAGGAGGGTGAGTGGCAAATGTTGTTTTGGCTGGAATCCAGTACCCTTCTACTCCCTCATGAAGAAAGGACTGTCTGCTTGCATGTTGTTTTGTTTTGTTTTTGCTTAAAAGTGGAAGCGATGGCCCACACCCCTCCCAAGGCGTCCCAACAACTAAAAAAAAAAAAAAAAAAAAAAAAAAAAAAAAAAAAAAAAAAAACAAAAAACCCACCCTGAAATTCAATTAAATTCTACAGATAGAAAAGCAAATTACTTTACCTCCATAAATTCCTACTGAAGTAGTTTTAAGCAGCTCCAGGATTTTCCCTCTCATTCCTCCCTGCTGTGATGCAGCTCTGCCTTTCCCCATTGAACAGCTGCTGCTGCAAACCAAAGGAGGGTTTCATCTCTGTCCTATGCAAAGCACTGCTTAGTTTTTCTCTTCTCTGCTTTTTTTGTTTGCTTCTTATCCTGATAAAATGGGAGGAACTTTTAAAGATAGAAAAAAACTACAGTGGCCATTCCAAGGAGTTTAGAGCCTGCTCTCCCAAAGAAGACTGACAGACGAATGAGCAGACACATCACATGTTCCTTTGTAGCTTTCTATTTGGTAGAGCAAGTACATTTGGAGGAGCAGAGGAACACTTAGAGACTTCTGAGATAAAACTTTGGAGAGCTGGTTCCTGCAAAGGGAGAGCTCTAGTGAACAGAAAGAATCACAGATGCAACTTTAGCTGCAGGACCCATTGGAGGTTAAAGAGTTAGAGACTCAGGAGTCTTCAGCAAAGGTGCTGTGTGAAGGGCTGAGGGAAGACATAGCTGCAAAGAAGTTGGTGAAAGATAAGCTGTTTGGGTAAGGATGAAATGCTTTAAATAGGCTACAGAGGGGAGAGATCTGGGGAAGAAAGGGTTTGGAGATCTTTTGAGCTGTGTTGAAGAGGGAGCAGTGTTTTGAGTAGAGTGAAGCTCAACAGATTTCATAGTCAGAGCTCAAGGTAATGTAGGTCCAAAGAAGGATCTGTTCTCATGTATACATTCTGGGGGCTCTATGACTGTGATTTTCTCATAAAAGGGCTACAGATGCCTTTCAAATGGTGCTCTGGAGGTATATATATATAACTATTACTCACCTTGTAGTATACCTCTGTCAAAATTGTCAAAAAAATAAAGTTGGTATAAAGTTCATATGAAATTTCTGTGAAATATTTTCACAGCCGATGTGTGCTCTTTTTAGGAATGAGTAGAAATATTTCTCATCACAAAATGAAAATCTTTCAGGTTTGGCAATTGTTTACTGGCTCTGGGTAGTTGTTTTTACTTTCTCCTCCTTCTCCCCACCACTTTGTTCAGTTTCTTCTGGCTTTAAATTTCTCAAAATGAAGTCAATGTTTTCTTTGACTGGGGAAATTTACCATTCTCTCCCAATGGTTCGATCTGAAATCTCAACTGGGAAAGCGATTATATTTACTTCTGTGTCATGAAGTGGCTGCATGGAGCAATTACAACCTCAGAAATAAGAAAATAAGCCCTTGTGATGTTACACAAGCCAGTGACATCTCATCCTAAGGGCACACCAATAGTGCTGAAAGCCACACATAGCCCCTGTTGTTGCTTGCTTAAGATTTCCTGGATGTCTCTGACCCTGCTTTCTGCTGATGGGGAAGCTGGGATGGGCAAGGATCAGCAGGCACAGCTCAATGGCTTTTCAGAGCCTCTGTGTGAGTAGCAGCTGGATTTGGCAGTGCTGGCAGCAGCAGGGACTGCAACATAGCGATCTGATGTGAGGAACATCTGCTGGAGACAGATAACAGGACGAGAGAAGCCTGCAGGCTTGTTCAACGGTAACTCAAACTTCAAACCAGTGTTTACAATGCATTATGTTCTACATTATCTACTTTCTTCCCTAGAGAGGGGAGGGATGCTTACAAACACCCTGGAAGCATCCTGATGGATGAACCCGTGGGGAAACAGGTTAACAAGAGGGAACCAGGTCTGAGTATGCCTCAGAACTCACCCACACTGCTTATTGTTGAGAATGGTGAGTGAGGAAGCATCCATCTTTCTTCAGTGTAGCAGAACAGATATCCTTGTGCTACACCAAGAGAGGTTGCACTGCAGATGTGCCCATCTTCTCATTTATTCAGTGGTCACACATTAGTGAGGGCATTGACTAGGAGTATTTCTATCCAACCTTAATACAGAATAATTCATACAGTGGGCTGCTTTCTCCCCTTTCTGGCGGATTGTGCTGATGTGGACAGCTAACCTTCTCAGTTGGACTGGAGAGGCTGATATCTATCAGGAAGGAGAAAACAGAGGGAGAATTTCACTGTGAATGTCAGTCCATATTTGAAAGTGAATTTTCATTTAGAACAGAGACACGTCCACATGAGTGCTGCAGCTAAACCAACCAAGCATTGAATTGAGGCTATTCATAACAAACTGCCCACGAATGGCCTGCAGGGTGAAAACTATCTGCAGAAGAAATTCGTGGGCAATTTTGACTAATGAATGAATTTGGGAATTCGGCTTTCATTTTGCAGACAAATAGAAGAAAAAAAAAATCATAAGAAATTTATTGAATAAATGATTTATAGTGAAATATTTGTTCAGCTCTAATCTCTGTAACATATACAGTTTATGGTTTTAGAAAGCACTTTAGGATTAGCTGTGGGAGCTATATGTCAACAAATAGCCTGTGGAAAAAACATTCCTTTGTAACAGCTACATGGAGAAGTGTTAATGTCGCCTGTCGCACAGGGAGCCTAGCAAAGGGCTTGTGCTTGGGAAAGGACTGTCGGATTCCAGCTGTGCTCTTGGGCTCTCCAGAGCACAAGTGAAATCTTGAAACTTTTGTTGGATAACCCCTCCTTGCTGACTGCAGGAACTGAGGACAGAGAGGCTGAACAGTGAGGCTTATGCATGGGAAGGTTTGGCAGCTGTTTGAGAGAGTCATTTCACCTCCGCAATGATATTTGCGAAGAGACTGAGCTGTGATCGATTTTTACCAAGGCTGTAAAAAAACATAACTCAAACCTTGTTATATAACAAGGGTATTTATATATTCGAGGCGTTAAATGTTCATCTGCCTGGAAGTGCCTTGCAGCTAGGCACAGCATGCCTTTATGAAGAATTCTGTAGCTTTTTACATCGTGCTAATACTAACAAGTCCTCCTGGGAAGGCCTAACTACACCTTGAGTGAATACACTTTCAAGTTGAGGTGGAGGTGTTTTTAATCATCCTCTTTTTGACAGTCATCTAGATGCTGTCCCACACTGCATGGTCCCATACTATCGGCTTGTCCCTTCTATGGGTGCCCTCTGCTAAAGAATCAACGAATTATTTAGGCTGGAAAGGGCCTAAAAAGCAACTCGGTATCCTTCTGAGGATGCACTCTATCCCTTCCCTCGTCAAGATCACTGATAAAAATATTAAACAGAACTCAACCCAACACTAAGCCCTGGGGAACACCACTTGTGATTGGCCACCAACCAGATTTAGCTCCATTCACAACAATCCCTTGGGCCTTGCCATCCAGACAGTTTTTGCCCAGTGAATAGTATCATTTGCAGCCAATTTCTCCAGGATATATATACTCATCCACCCAAATGCTTATGAGCAGCCTTACATGCCTGTTTTCCTTGGGAGGAAGTGTAGAGCAGGCCCAGCTTAATGCTTCTACCCTAACATAGGCAACAGAATGTTCTTAATACCACTCCATTGCAGCAGCAGAAACTGGCTTAGCTTTGTCATAACTGGAAGTGGATTTGCCTTCTGGAACTTGGTCATCATCCAACCTAAGGAAAGGAGATTGAAAAATGATGACCGGTTCTGTGTTGGAAACATTGGATCACATTTCTGTAATAAGCACTACCCTCAGTGCTTTTCTGCAAAGCCCATCTTTGTTTTGCCTTTTTATTCCCCTTAAATGTGCTGAAAGCTTCTAACCTGAGTCCAGTTGTGAGGAGATGTGTGTTGTGTACAGCCATTGTGATGCTATGTGAAGGAAAGTTATAGGAGCAGATTGTCTGTGGATGTAACAGAGTTTAATAACAAATGTAACATGGCATTTTGTTGTGTCTACCTGTAGTAAACTGTATGTTGCATGGACTCTGTTGGGTTTTTGTTTGTTTTTTGTTTTTGTTTATTTTTTTGCTGCTCCTCTGTTTCCCATGGTATTATCAAAGAGAGGATACCACCTTCCTTCCCTTACAGTCACTGGCTGTGGCTGTCTCCATCTCCCAGTTCTGTTACTGTTCTCTGCATGTTCTTCCACCCCTTCATCAACACACCATGGCTCGTTTGCCATATCTCCTCCCTGGCCTAATCCAAATGTCAGCCTCATGGAGAGTTAACCAGGGCTGCATGGCAGATTTGCTTCTAGTAGGAGCACATTCAGAAACAGAGACAGCAAGAACAAAGTTTCGTTGTCTCATACTCTTGTTTCTGTTTGCTTTTAGTAGTGTTGATATTTCAGAAAATGAATGGTCCAGGTTGGGCTACAAATATATTTCCAAATGCACAGAGATTTTAAAGCATTACAAGGCAGAGCAAAGCAACTTTTCCAGAACTAACCTTCTTGCAAATGTTGCTCTTCCAATTCTGACTCATGAAGAGAGACAGGGACTGGAGAAAACTATGCTGCCACCACCATGGTGAATTACTATGTTCAGTATGATCTTAATAACATTGTTCTATCATCTTTTTATGACTTGCTTTCATTATTGCAAATCTGTTTGTTTAAGCAAACATATTCTTTTATCCTTAAATCTTGCCTGGTGATGAAAAGAATTCTGAGTAATAAGACACACATTCAGACAATGCAATCATTCTTGCACACCTTCTGCAACATCTACTATCCAGTGTGCAGCACTGCATAGTCATGGGGAAGTCTAGGTGCAAGGAACAAGGCCTAGGCAGGCAGCACAGACTACTGCACTGAGTCACCATCCCTTGATGTATTTAAAAACCATTTGGATGTGGTGCTCAGGGACACAATTTAGCAAAAGGTTGTTAGAGTTAGGGTAGTGTGGTTATGTTGAGGTTGAATGTGATGATCTTTAAGGTCTTTTCCAACCTGAGCAATTCTATGATTCTATGATTACTGTGAATGTCTTTGGGAAGCAACCGAACAGTAATAGAAATGAAACTTAAATAATTCCATGAAAACGTGTTGGAGACTTACAATCAGTACAAATGCAATGAACTCAAAAACCCATTTTAGGTAATATGTAGGCATGTCCTTTTTTCTGTCTTTCTTTCTTATTTACTCATATTTTCTTCCTCCCTTCCCTTCCTTTCTCCCTTTCTCCCTTTCCTTTCCCATGCTTAAAGGAAGCAGGAGCCGGAAGAGAGAGCCCAGAGAACAGTAATGAGAGTAATCAGCATTCTGGCAAATATGACCCATGAAAAAAGATTGAATTAATTGGGGTTAATTAGCCTACAGAAAATAAGGCTGAAGGGGGAAGGTGTGAACAGTCTTCCAGTATATAAAAGACTGCTGCAAGGAAAAAGACTATAAACTTTTCTCCTCACCCATTGTGGATAGGACAGGAAATAATGGACTTAAATTACAGCAAGATTTGAGTTAGAAATAAAAAGGCCATGGTAGTGAAGAATCACAGTGGATTGCCTGGGGAGAGTATGGAGACTCCATCATTGGAAAGCATTTTAAGAACAGATTAGTTTGCCTTTTCCAGGCATGGTTTAGTTCTAGTTCATCTTATCTCAAAGCAAGGGATGAGCTAAGTGATTTCCTGAGGTTTCTCCATATCTTGTTTCTTTGTGGTACCAGGTGTGCCTGAGATTCAATGAACTTTGCACATAGGTTGGAGCACTGGAATCTTGGGCAGGAAGAATGATCTAATCATGCCTAGTGTGATGTGAGAGTTAGTTCAGTACTCTCTAGAGCTGTGCTGAATAATACTCTCAAATACCTGTTGGACACACACTCAACTCTCCCACTCCTGGTGGGAATTACAGAATTACATATTAGGGGGAGAGCTGGCAGCAAAGAGGGTTGAAAAAAGAAAAAAGAGGGTCTCTGCAGCAAGAGATTTCATGTCATGGGATTTTTTTTGTTTTTGTTTTTCCCTTAAATGGTTCAAGATAGTTTGGATAAACTACAAAGTTTGTTAAAATGTTAAACCAGTATTCAAACTGATTTTCAGAGTAGTTCTCAAAACCATCTTGTACTGATCCTTATTACTGCTGTAGCCACTCCTGGAAGTCCTTTTCCTTGTTCTGGTTTCTGCTGTTCTTGATCCTTCTCTTTTTAACCCCAGAAAAATTAACCAACCAGTCCATCTGAAAGGCACACATTTCCTTCTTCTCTTTCACCCTCCCTCTGTCCTTTCAGCCTGGTAAAGACCATGCAATTCTTATGCTGTCAAAACCTGATAAGACCAAGCAGAAAAAATACTCTTTGCTGTGCATTCCTGCATCACCAGTTGCCTTTCCCTCAAAGGAGGTGTGAACTGGGCATTTCTGACTGCTTCTTTGACCATATGGTGACACCATCTCTGTCTTTGTCATTTCATAACATTCAGAAATGTTCACTCCCAGCCCCCAAGGTCTCTCCTGTGCTATCCCAGATGTTATGCAAAATACAGCAGGCATTTATCACCCCAGGCATATTTAGATGATTTATAAGGCAGTACCACCTGCCCTTCAGTCTCCCAGAAACATGTGCTGCTGACATTCGACAAGGTAACGCTTGTTTCTCCAGCTTAAAGACCTGGTGACAGGCTTTGCAAGCCAGGTGGGCTGGCTTTCCTGCACTCAGTGAAAAAATAGTAAAGAATGGAAGAAAGGAAGCAAGTAGTTTGCTAAAGGCAGTTACATCAGACCAGCCCCTGTTCCTAATGTTCCTGAAAGTATGGGTCATGTTTTCCTGATGCTGTCACATGGAGGTGCAGATCACACACTCTTTCCTAGCTGGGCTGTGTCAGATGAAGGGTGTACTGACTCCAACTTTTGGCACAGGGTCTTTTCCTGTGGCAAGATGCTTTCTATACCTTCCTCCTGAGAGTTTTTTTCTCAGCATTCTGTTTTAGCTATCTGAACAGGGTTAGCAATGACCTGTTATTAAAGCTGAGCTTGAAATGAGGAAGGGGGTGTTCACAAGAGCATCTCGGCCGATCTAACCAAGCAATAATGTCTTCTTGGCTGCTGCTGGAAGACAATGTGACACTACTCCTTGATATCTGTGATTATGGATATGCCCTTGAACCCACACAAAGAGAGCCACAAAACCTCATATTATTACACAGAAATAAGGTTTTTGCCTGATATATGATGGACAGGAGATAAAGACAAGGAGACATTAGGCTGCTTCTACGTAATATGGGAACATCTTTTGTGCAAAGCTATCTGCAGGCTCTTTGTATGGTCAGCTTCAATGGCAGCTCTGAAGGGAAATTTTCACTGGTCTCCTGAATAGACTGGCTTGGTCATCTCTACCTTGTACAGCTGTCTTAGCCCCATAGTAGCAATTATTTCAGGTCACAGGCAGTGTTCTCCCAAGAAAAGCTGATCTCAGTAAGTGTCTAGAAGAAGTTGCTTATAAGTACTGCTCTTCATTCCCACTGCCAAATTAAATCCTAAACTGGAATCTTTCCCCTTCTTGGTTTCTAATACCTGTGTGCATTCACAGTCATACTTTGCCTCTCCTGATCACAGCACCTGTTCTCAAGCCTCGACTGTCTTGTGTAATCTGACATTGGTCTCACTGTGTGTTAAAACAAAGAGGGCAGAGCAGACCGAAGCAGAATCATGCACCATTCAGTTAAAATGCCTGAAGGCTAACAGGGGTTAGCATGAAGCTCCCAGCAAGCAGAACAGCCAGCCTCACCAACTAGTGTGTGTGCACTTCAGAGCAGACCAGAGGTTGTAGTTACAACCCTTGTAGTAGGTGCAGAAAGTACTTTGGGTTTGGAAAGATGGCCAAAGAGACTGACCCCATCCTACAGATGGAAAGCACGAGATACTCTGAGCACTGGAGATGCATGAGGACAGCCCTGCACTAAACTTCAGCAGTGCTTTTGATTTCTGTTCTCTACCTCCTCCGTATCGGTACTTGATTCCAGAGTTTAGACAAGCACGCTTCGTCCGACAGTCTGCATTCTTACTGAGCAAATTGATGAGTGCTCAAAAAACACACTTTCTTCCACTGCCTGAGGCAGGTGAGAGTAGTGCACCTCATTCCTGTGAGCACAAAGCCCAGACCATTTGGTTTTGATGCATTCAGCAGCAGAAGGTGACTTGCAAAGTACTGGAGCAAGTTAAGCTTGTGCTCGCTGAGCCTGTTTTGTACACTAACAGGCCAACATGCCCTCTTCTCACAACAGTTGTATTTTTCCCTGCTTACAGATAGCATCACCCTGAGCCCTGTGGTCAGGACATTTTTACAACATCTGCAATATTTCCTTACTGATAAGGAATGCTAGATTTTGGTTATGCAGCTTTCTGACGAAAGGAACAATGGCTCTTCCTCTAGAGCAAAGGGCTGGAGGCATTGAGTATTATCACAGTGGCTTTGTGTTTCTGGAGGCAGATGTTTGGTTAGATACAGATTTGCCAGGTATCCCTTAGCTGTCACCAAAATTTATAAAACAAAAACCCAGCTGACCCCTAGCGACAAGATATGGAGACAGGTAAACCTCTGTTAGACTAAAGAAACCAAGTAAATAGGGCCAGAAAAACCTCCAGAGTCCACTACAGTACTGGAGAATGATTGTCTCCCAGACAGCTCTGCATGAGTGAAGAAACAGGCTTTCCACTGGGAGACAGGTCAGCGTCTCCATTATCGAGTGTGCCCATCAGAGGCTGCATCTCCACCCTTTTAATTTCACCCTATTCTTCATAGTTGTAAGACCTCTATGCCTCTCAGGACAATTATTCTTCCATCCAATACTTGTAGCGGGTTAAATATGCTCCTCTGGGCATAGCTAGGCAGCTATACATATTTAGCTCACTCTTCCTCCCCGGGAATAAATTTCCCCAGCCCTTTAATCATGTTTACCGCTCTTCTCTGAATCTCTACAGTGCTGGTGCTTTGCACTGAGCCTCATTCATATCTGGGCTTTTTTGATGAGCTTTGAGACCTCCTATTTGCCTTTATTTTTTTTTTTCCAAAAGAGAGGCAATCCAGCAGAGTAGCTAGCACTCTGCGTTAGTGGCCTCCCATGACTATGGCTTTTTACCTCTCCAAACCACTGGGTGATCTTGGTGGTCAGTTGCTGTTGCTGAACATGCTGCACTCATTGTAGAACTTAAAGTCACCACAAACTGAGACAACAATGGTTTCATATCCTATGAAGTGCTTGGAGATCTGCGTGTATGTGCAAACATAACAGAGCACTACTGCCATTGCTGCTGCCTGGAGAAGGGTCTGGCACTGAGATGGAAGCCAGCTCCTCAGGGGCCCAGCCTCCTCACACATGTCAGGGCACAGCTGCCTCTGTGTTTGCTGACTTAAACTTCTGCTGCGCAGCCTTCATCCGTGAGCTGGGGAGGAGTCTCAGAGGAAAAGAGGACAGTTGGATCTTGAACCGACAGGCAATTACATTGCTGAACAAGTTCACCTCCTTCTGATTCCTCATCATCAACAAGGAACTAGGATATTAACTCTCAATAAATGAAGCCATCTGTATGAGAATTACTAAGTCATAGCCTGAACCAATGATTGACCACCTGGTGAAGGGATACAGCCAGTCCTGGGAGTACAGGTGAGAGCAACTCACCGGAAGGGGTGGAACCTGGTTCTACCCTTCCCTAACAGAGATAAGGAATAGAAAAGTTAGTGGGGAGTAATTCAGCCATGGCACTCACCATTAACGTTTATGTACTGCTACAGCTTTCATCCATGCAGATAGAGGAAAAATAAAGGCAAAGAGAGACCTGGTCTCAGCCCCAGCTATTCTCCCACTGGCTAGGTCATATCTTCAGGTAGCTTTTGGATGAAATTGTAGTTAAGGAGCATAGCAAAGTGGATCACTTCTGCCTAGACATGAATGAAAGAGAAGGGTGCAAGGAGAAGGAACCAGTAGAAGATGAGGAAGAAAAAGTGAGACATTCAGAATGAGTAGTGGAGAGACTCTGTTACTTCAGTCATGTTTCCCATGTTTCTACTGCTGTGAGGAAGTAGACACCACTGAGAAAGTTATGCAGTGTATTCAGTGCATTACTGTGAACTTCTTGTGAAGGGAGCTGTGCTTTCCCTCAGTACCTCTCACTTGAAATGGATCCAGAATTACTGACTTAGGTTATGAGGTCATAATATGTTCATAGGTAGAGTCCAGGCACAAGGGATGGGCAAGGAGCACAGCATGTTAGCAGGGATAGCAGCCCAAATGTGCCAGTCACACAAGCTATCTGATCTCATCTGAAAGAAGGGAGACAGATGTCTGACAACAGGCTTTATCTGAAGAGGTGAGGAAATGTTTACAAAGGGGTACTTTTGAGAAAATACATTCCAAATATTTCCTTCTATTTAGCACAGGCCATATCTCTTTGCCAGCAAGTGAAGAAGCTGCTTAGCTGGAGATATGAACGACTTCAGGAAAAATCATCATTTGTTTTCCTGTTTAAGCAAAGATGCTTTCTCTTAATGATAACCAAAGCAGGAAGCAGCATCTCTTGGCAAACAAAGTGACATTAAAAGCATTTGCTGGAAATGCTTTCCACTTTGTTCCTGAAAAATGTTCAGGGTATATTGATAAAACAGCAGAGGGTAAAGTTGTACAGCAGAGGCTCAGCTATGGTAATTTGAAGTTTGGGAAGGGAAGGAACAGAGGGATAGTGAAGACCCTCTTGTGAGATCTAGGAGTTTCATCCTCTGGGAAGCTTCTTATATTAAACCTACTAATCATTTGATGCCATCTGGCATCATCCAAAGGCAGAAACTATGCTCTTCCAAATCATGTTTAGAAGATACTTGGATACCTCATTTCTAGCAGGGAAATGATTCACCAGCACTGGATAAAAAAAAACACTGGGGAAATCATCCCTAGCATACAGATGATTCTAGGAGTAGAGACTGGCAATGTGCCTTTGAACACATCACTTCCCTGCACTCATGGGATAAATGCAGCAGAAAGGGCTGCATCCACAGGCTGTTCCCATTCCTCGCTGGAAGAGAGCCATGCAGAGAGGCACAAGGCTTTGCACCCTGCATGCCTTTTGTGAACAGGGCTCCTTTACAGTCGTGGGACTGTTTTGGGGGCTGTGCCTAGCAGTAAGGTGTTATGCTGGGTATATGCAGACTCATGTGGGCCCACGCAGGGTGGGAAGCATGCTTCCACTGTGCCTGGGGTTAGACTTGCAGTGTGGATGCTAGGCAAGGCTCATCTCAGGGCTGGTCTCTAAGACACCCGTAGCTGAGGGTGCAGACAAAGCCAGGGTACACTTTACAAGGTAGCAGAGACTCAATAGGAGCAAGTCTGAGATGAACTGAAGCTCCTATAGGAGCTAAGATCTGTCTGTCATGCCTCTCCTCAAAGTATGGTAGACCTTAAAATGTAAGCCCCAAACCCTGCTGAAACAAAAAGTGTGTATGATTTCATCCACGGCAAATGGAGAATAAACCGAAAATATAAACCAAATAAAAATAAAGTGAATCCTGGTGTTTTGCACGCTCCTTGAAAAACTCTTAGCTACAACGGTACACAGGGATTTTAGAGAACTGGAGTAAGGTAGTAATGGCAACTAATCTTCTCTAATGTCTAACAGTTACCCTTACTTGCTTCAATCCATTAAGCTTTACAGGAATTCATAACATTAGACCAACTTGCTTGGCCTACTGATATCTTACAGTGCTCAGCACCACAAGGTTTGCTGTCTGCTCCTGAGGTTTACACACAGGTGGAGCTCCATGCTCATTGCAGAGTCAAGTCACCTGTGTGGCTTAATTAACTCAATCAGCCTCAGGTGGACACTCACCCTCTGCCATTGGTCCAGGAGCTGCTTTTAGTCTTCAGTGCAGATATTTAGTATTGTTTTGAGTCGGCAGCTCCATCTTGGTGAGTGGTCTTCTTGCAGGAGCTTTGGACCTGCTTCAATTCACTGGGCTGTGAACAGAATCTGTTTTTGCTTTAAACCTTGCACACAGAGGATGGTGTGTGTGCTTCAGAACCCTAACTCAACTTCTCTTGTGGAGTACCTGTGCTTTTGCTTTGGCTGCTGCAGGTGAGTGAACTTATCTTGATGGGATAATAACAAAAAGAGCAGTGTTTTTTGGCTTTTTCAGCTGCTGACCCAAAAAAGCTATCTGTGCAATTTGATTTCAGTTATGGAAATCAAGGGATTTGGAGTAAGTGATTGTTAACAGGAAATGGCAGGAAAAAAAAAATCTCTTTTTTGCGTGTAGAGAGGAAACCTGGGCTGCCTATTTTACTTGCTTGTTTTTGTTGTTTCTGCTACCGCTGTTTTAAAGTCTACCTTATAAATGAGCATCTAGAACACGTCCTCTTAGGAAAAAAGCTGAGGGAAATCATATGGCTGAGAATCTAAGTGTGTGGAGTAATTTGTATTAAAGGTGAAAAATAGTGACGTTAGAGATGGAATGTATGTAGGAAGGGGGAAGGGTACATCTTACTGAGTTGCCAACTTGTGGTACTCACTGCTGTCTGATAATCTCTGGTCAGGAGCTCAGCAGAACTCAAAAGTGGGGGGATATAGGAACAGGCAGTGAGAATGTTCACAATTACGTTAAGCGACCTAAAACTGCATGAGGGATACAAACCATCGTGCCTGAAAGTATCATCCAATTAATGACTGATGATATTCAGGAGGGAACTTCCTCCATCCGCAGGTTGTTAATTGCATAATGGCATGCTCTCCTCTGCAGCTTCTTATGCTGCTCACAGCTGGAGTTGGGACCCTGCACTGCATGGCTTGCAGACATGATCTGGTCTAGCAGTTGTTCTGCTTGTTCCTTCATTTTGTGAGGTACCCAGAAGCTACCAGCGTGGGATGCATTCACAATATGGGAAGTGAGGTGGCAGCCACTTAGTGGCAGGTGAAATTGTTTGCATACTGATGCGTTGACAGATGCTTGAATTGTACACAAACACATTATATGAAGCTGTGCACCGAAGGAGTGGCAAACATTTCTAAACAGAGTCTGTCTTGCTGAGGAATTCTCTTACTCTTGCTGCTTGTTCTCCCACCTCTAGTCTTAATGAAATCCAATGGAGTGCTGTAAAATCAGCTTCTCATTTAAGCTGCATACTTGCTTTTCTTCTGGGTGTCTGTGGCTACTGTAGGTGCAAGGTGATGCTATAGGAGATGGGATTGGGGTTGAGGCAGTGAAAGTGAGTAGTGCTCAGGGCTGTGTGAGGCTGTACAAGCCACGTGGTGGTTAACAGAATCAAGAACTCAAGGAGCAGCTGTGTCAGAGCCAAGGCAAGAAAATTTCATTAGGCTGTGAGACTTTCGAGGCCTTTATTAAAGACCAAGGGAAATGTAAATGAAAAGAGAAAAAGGAATTCCCTATGCAGAGATGAAGGAACAAGCTTCATTGCATTTTTCTAGGTTAGGAAGGATGTTAGAAGAATTCACTTAGGAGCTTTCTAGAATCTTCCTTGAGACAGAAGTTTGTCCTAATATGAGTATTACTGTAAATTTTTGTTATTTTCTGATGCACCAACAGGTGGTCTGTGTAATGCTCCATCTTGTCTCTGTTTGCATTGCAGTCATATTTCCCAGCCATGTCTCAAATAGGTTACGAAGAAGGAAAGAAGAACTTACCCTGAAAGTGTCACCCCTAATTAATATCCTCCAAGGCAGCTCCCTAATTAGTATGCAGATCTGGTTTCAGTGCAGCTTGTTAATGGGCTCGCTCCTCTGAGAATGGTAATTAGGTATGACACTGATGTACTACAGTGTTACAGGAAGCTGCCACGAGACTAGGTCCTCTGGACAGGTAAGAGGCAGAAGCAGCAGTTGCTCTAACAGGAGAGTAGGCCATGCTTGGGGAAATCGGTCTGAGAGAAGAGTGAAACAAGGGGGAGATCTGACTTGATTCACCTAAGAAGCATGATGTGATCGGAGATCTGGGTGGCAAATGAAGTGAGCCAAACTCATTACTAGGTTGTCCTAGATTCTCCATGCCTGCATCTACTCATGCTTCTAATCCCTGTGCTGCATCACCTCTTCCTTATTCTGATGTTCTACCTAGCTCTGAGAAATCCTATCAGTTTTGTCCTTAGTACTTCCATAGACATCTGTAGCTTCTTGTTTCTGCTCTTTTCATGACCAAAAAGGTGTTTGATTATTTGGTAGTCCTGCGACAGTGATAGGAAGGGACAGAATCATTCTGTAGTAATAAAATATGGTTTCTAAGGAAATGTTCCTTACCAAGCTACTGGAGTCTGCCATCTTTCATCTCTTACTGGTCTTACATGAACTCTTACATGAACTGAAGGTGTCTGTTTTCTCCTGCCACTAGTCAAATATCTCTAAGCAACAAATGAGAGGAGCCTCTGGAATGGGGAAGTCTTCTAGGTGGAAATAATTCATTGTTATGAGCCTAAGGCTCACTTTGTTTAGCAGATCTTTAGAAAGTAGTCAATAAAAGGTCTGAGCCCAGGAAAGTCAGGAAGTTCAAAGAAGCTGCATTAGGAGCTGAGCTTAACAAAGCTGGTATTCCCTCTAAAGTGCTGGGTAAGGCAGGACTAAGCAAAACGGAGGTAAGTAGGTGAATTTCCTCTACCCCTGGTGTTATTTAGAATCTCTTACCAATGGAAGTCATTTCTTTAAGGGTGCCTGTGGTAGAGGTTTGGTTGCTTTTAGGTGAATCTTCTCTGCTTCCTGAGTGATACATATTGAAACAGTTTTTCTGCTCTTCCAATAACAAATAAAATAAAAAATAAGCCTGGACTATTGAGGCAGTGCTTTCCTAGTTCTGTGGAAGGATGATGCGCTGTTTGACTAATTAGTAAGTCTCTTTCCATACAGAAGTACTACCGAAGGTTTCCTACCCACCTTCCTAAACAAGGCACCAGAGTAAGGTTTCCAAAATGCTGGGGTGTTCAATTCTGAATGCTATGTCCTACTAGATAAACTCATGTTCAGATTCTAAACAACTGGCTTAATTTGAACATCCCGAGCTGTGCTTAGTGAGATGTCAAGCACGGTCAAAGCAGTAGCTCTATCATCTGCATAAGCTCTTGTCGATAAGCCTTGGAGCAAAAGAGTGCAGAGCAGTCAGGGCTCCAATCCCTCACTGGCACCTCTGAAACAAATAATGTTAAGATAAATGCCTGGTCTAAATGCATAGCATTTGCTTTTCTTTGAAACGGGGTAGCTGTCACAGAACTTTTCAAGCTCAGAGCTGGGTAGTCATGAAGACTTCTAATTTCACTCATGTATGATCCCCTCCAGTCCAAACTCTGTTCCTTTGTGTGCCCTATGTCCTTGAACCCCATGCCAATCCTAAAGGCTTTTCCCAACCTTCTTGTATGGATCACTAGAGGAACTTGAAATGCTTTTTTCTTTTTTTTTAAAGGGACTTTTTGTCCCCTTAAAGCATTGTCCCAAGAGAATTGGGTGGCAGAGACATTTCAGTTGCCCTCAGATATTTCGTAACTTTAAATATTTTATAGCAAATTAAATGTTAATTGTGTGCTGTCCAGGGGAGAAAATCATTGTAATATTCAATTAACATTTAATATATTAGCCATCAAATATTTAAATTGCTCCTACCCAATAGATGTATTTCCTTGGCATTTCCCAAAAGGATCTGACTTCCTTCCACAGAACTATAGAGAGCAACTTGAAAATGGAGGTGGGAGTGAGTGGGAGGGAAGATCATGTTTCTGCCCATGTTTTCTTGCTTTTTGAAGCTTTCCAGCACAATATAAAAGCTCTGGACACTAGCATAGGGAAAAGCAACAAGCTGATAGTCCCTGCAGTATGGCTTTGCTGTTCTGTTATCTTACCTTGACTACCAGTCATGACGTATTTCAGAATGTGTTTGAGAATCTCTTAATCACACAGTTACCTCCTTAAGTCACTTCAGTGCCTCTTTGTTGTGCTGTGCATTAAAATTGGCCTCTATTCTCACGGCCCTACACCTCATGGCCCCCACTTACATTTTCCAGTTTAGCTTATTTTTACAGCTTCTCCCCTTGATCCATCCCTGGAGGTCACTTCTTTGAGCTGCTTCTTTCACTAAAATGTCTGTTTTTCTTCCTGTTACTCTCATGTGCTCTTAATACTTTTCTATCCTGTCTGTTCATCGCGTTGCTCTTTTATGCCAAAACTAGCAGACCTTTTCCTGATTCCCTACGAAAAAATGGAAAAATTCCTTGGTTACAGCAACAAAAAAGATGTCTGTGGGAAAGAGATAATAAATGTCAGTTCTTCTGAAGTTCATATATAATACAGGTGGCATGTCAACTAACAGCAGGATTAGGCTAATTCCATGGAACAATGTGTATGCATTAGTAAACAAGATGTATATTAACCTTGAGGAAGTGGGTATCCTGAAATAAAAACTGTGGGAACTGTGCATTGAGTTGGAGATCTGACTTGTGCTGGGCTGATTATGGAAATGATTACGGTGCCCTGGTATTAATGAGCTGAACAGTGTGCTTGGAATGCTGTCAGGGATGTCAGTGTGGGAGGCAAGTGGAAGATCTGTCCTATCTATGATTGTTTCATCTCAGTGGACAAACACATTCATAAATTTTGACCTTAAGCCTCTGTCAGCACAATGGCCTTCTTGAGAGATGTTGAGTGGTGTTAGTGGTTGAGGGAAGGGAGAATTGGGTTGGCGACCCTGCACAGAGCAGGGTCCAAATGTCTGACCCTGTCTGGTTCTGCAAGCCGGCTTTGGGTTTCTCAACAAGATTCCAGTTATGGGTATTTTCCACATTCTTTGGAAAAATCTTTCCTATCAGTTCACATTTCTTGCCCTGCTACAAAATGATGCTTTCATATGGTTCCTGGGTGGTTTAGCAGAGCCAAAATGGGTATGCTGCTCCTTGCTGCATTAACCTCAGTAAGTCAAATTAAGTGAATGTAGTCCGGGGTTCTTGTTTCAGGTCTTGCTTCAGTCTTGGGGTCCACACCAAAAGCTGAAAATGGCAGAGTGTATGGTTGAGAGATGTGAGGATGGAATGATTCTCTTATGAAGAGAAGACACTGATGCTTCTTGTTAGCTTATCAAAGTAAAAAGATCTTGATTGTAAAATAAAGCCAATGGGGAAGAATTTATTGTATTTAGGACAGCTCTTTAATCTAGCTGTCACAGGTGTAAAGAGCTGTGAGGAGTGGAAGCTAGGCAAGCTTGGAGTTAGAAGTAAGGCACAGTAGGGGAATTAGTTGTTGGAAGAGTTCAGCTGAAATGTCAGGGAGTTCACCAGTGCTTCAGCCTAGTATTGGCAGCCTTCAGTGTGAACTGCATGGTGTGAAACAGATGTTGTTAACCATGGCTCCTCAGCTGTTGGCTGAGGGTCTGTACTGAGTTCTGTGGAAGGTCAGAACTACCCTGATTGCTCTTAAGGTCTTCATCTGAGTAATGTGGGATAAAGTTATGGTTTTGCAGCATGCATCTTTGGCTTCTGCCATGCCGTGTTCTACCATGCTATGCATGCTGTACTTTAGTGCACTGAGGGATCTGAGACTACAGATCTTGGCACTTATCTGATGTGATCCGCTCTTGTTCATACTTGCCAGCTTTCTCACTGTGGTCATGTATGCCAGGTTATTGTAGCCAGATGGTGCCTAATACAGGCTACATTCACATGGCTGTAGCTGCAGGCCGTTCTTGAGTTCTTGATGTCCAGCACTAGAAACCCGTGCCCATGGCAGCGTTCCTACTATGGGACAGAGAATCCTCTCTGCATACCTTGATCCTGTCACAACTGTGAAGCTGGCTGTCCTGCCTCACTGCTATGCTTGCCTTTTCTTCCAGGTGAAAATGAGGTGCTGGGGAGGCAGAGGAGAACAGTGCAGCCTCTGGTCTCATTCCAAGACCTGGGATTACAAAATGCTGTAGTTGTAAACATGGCTAAGCTGAGGTTAACTCCTATGGTCTCTCCTGCTGTTACCTCCACAATAAATTGCCCACATATCTTTCTGATGGCCTTTTTAAAGTAGAACAGATCAATTATTTAGAAATATAGCTATACAGTATTCTGAAATAACAAGCCCTTAGAAACAGCACATTGAGTCTGCAATGATGTTTGCAGAGCACAGATCTAATTGGTGTGAAACTGTTATTTACAAACAGTTTATCTCCTTGCTTGTAGGTTTCTGGGAGGGAAAGAATAGTGGAGGTTGAGGGGATGCTCTTAGCAAAGTGCTGGTTCTCTGAGAAATGAAATGGCAGTGGCATCTTCTCTGGCTTCTGCAGTCAGAGATGCTTCTGCTGCGAACTTAACTCTCTTCTATGTCTGTGCAGTACTATGTATTCTATTTCCTTGGGGGCTGGTGCTTTTGTACACAGTGTGTGAAGAGGCATTAAGGTAGCTTTTAGGGCCTCAAGAGCTTCTTAAAGACTTGGATGCGTACAACCTTACTGTTCCATGTCTAACTCCCTTCTCTGGTGAGACCTGCTTGAGACTATCTCTTTCTCCCTTCCAGTGTGAGAAGAAGGAGAAAAAGAAGAATGAAAAGCATGGTATACAGTGCTCTCTTCTCTCCCGTTAGGTAGTGGGAAGGAAGATCTGGGATTTAACTGGTGATCACAGAACTGAGGAGCCTGAACCACCACTTGGAAGTTACCTTATTAGGATAAGGTGCATACACGGAGGACATACTTGTTAGAAGCATTGACTGTCAGCTTTCTGTATTTCCTAACCAATGCTGGAGAGAAAGAGTTGTTGTTATGAGGTAGGGGCTCAGGGAACAGAAAGAGCCTAGCTATGAAACAGGCGTGAGGATTGTTAAGAATAGCAGTGTGCACATACAACTTCTGTGTCTGTGCGCTGAAAGCAGTGCAAACCACTTCCTGGTAAATGGGCAGATCTCTGGTACTTCTAGGAGCCATTGCCAGAATTTGGCTTCATTTAGCCAATGGTATTTGGTTGTGGTTTTCTATTCAACCATTCCTTCAGACTGCAAAAAGCACATTTGGACAGTACTTAGTCTGATCTTTTGGGGAAGCTTCTAGTTCCCTTGAGTGTTCCTTGCCTCGAGAATAAGGAGCAAAGAAATACCTAACCAGAACATGCAGTTAAAAATATGATGGCTTACGTAACAAGGAGAAAAAGACTTTTCTTGCTCTCAGGGGGCCCATTTGTAACAAGAAAGAGGTGTGGGTCTGGGGCCCCTTGCTCGAGAAAGATGTGGAGTTTTTGGAACAGGTCCAGAGCAGGACCATATGCTCTGAAACTGCAAGGACATCGCCCCATCTTTGCTTTCTATTTTAGACCATTTCCTCCACAGGAGAAGAATTGTGCCTTTTTGTTCCTGTGCAGCATCTGGCAAACCAAAGGCACCTGGCGTACTGTCAGTACTTAACAAATTAAATAGTAATAATACAAAGATACCTAGAGAGATTAGAGACTTGGGACAAAAACAAATGAAGATTCAGCTTGGTGGAAATGAAAGCTAATGTGTCTGGCAGCAATGGAAGCGTGGAGAAACACAGCCCTCTATGAATATTTGAAGTGTGTAAACACCAAGTGAAGAAGGAATTAGTTAATGTGTTTTAGGCAGAGCTGGCAGTGATAGAAAGAAATCGGAATGAGAAAACCCTTGTGGTGAAGTTCATTGAGCTATTAGGTAGTTTCCAAAAGGAAAGGCTAGAAATTACTTTGCCTGGGATGCAATAAAAATACTTTTAACACAGACTGAAATTCTGGGACCATTCAACTTGGTGAGGAAATT
This sequence comes from Centrocercus urophasianus, assembly GCF_019232065.1. Taxonomy (NCBI): domain Eukaryota; kingdom Metazoa; phylum Chordata; class Aves; order Galliformes; family Phasianidae; genus Centrocercus; species Centrocercus urophasianus. The sequence goes on from NW_024884364.1 coordinate 5,298,846, forward strand.
TCCTCTGACACCACCAAAGCCAAGATTCCCTCCCCGGATAAACATGAATGTGAATTGGCAGAAAAATTGACCTGTGATTGAGTGTTTGCTGTTTTCAAAGCTGTTTTGATAGTTTCCTACCAATGCAATATATTAAGGTGGTTCAGGAGAAAATATCGATATAAAATTCCAACTATGGTATTGTATATAAACGAGATCAGTGTTTTACAGATTCAAGGCAGTGTGTGATTGTACATAATCACTGCAAGTGAACATCTGCAGAGTATGCAAATAATATATGGAGGCATTTAATACCAGCACCATATAGATTCTTTGGGAATTGACAGAACAGTGTGGGTTTTTTTTCTCCATCTTTTTTTAGCTTGCAGATCCCTATAAAATTTCTTGTGGCTGAGGACCCCTTTATGGTGAATTAAATGTATGAGGTTTTTCTCTTAGTTGATTTTTTTTTTTTTTTTTTTTTTTTAAAAGGGAATTGTGAATGTACTTCATAGAATCACAGAATGGCCTGGGTTGAAAAGGACCACAATGCTCATCTAGTTTCAACCCCCTGCTCTGTGCAGGGTCGCCAACCAGCAGCCCAGGCTGCCCAGAGCCACATCCAGCCTGGCCTTGAATGCCTCCAGGGATGGGGCATCCACAGCCTCCTTGGGCAACCTGTTCAGTGTGTCACCACCTCTGTGTATTTAATGGGTTTCCCAGAGAGTAGAATCAGTAAGGAAGACTTTTTTCTGGGTTATATTCAGACACGATCATCTTACAAACATGCATCGTGGAGGCATGCACTAGATGTATTTTGATGTGGTTCTTCGTGGGTTTTGAATGTGACTTTTTGTTGTCAGAAAGCCTTGGCTTGTATAAAGAGCTCAATATGTACTGACTGCAGACTTATGTACTTGCATTTCTTTACTTACTCTGGCTCCAAGCCTCAGTGTAGCATTTACCTGCAGCTGAAGATTTTAATCAAAACAGCAGTTAATCTTGGCTGAAGTTTAGTGATCTCAGCTGCTCATCACCAGAAGTTACCACCTTCTGTTGGCATAGCTATGTGTGTAATTATTTCTTGATAAAATTGATAGATGAACTGAGTAGTCAGAGTGATAATGCTTCTGTTTGTCAGGAGATTGGAGGTGACAAACTATGGCAGTGGATGGGTTTGAAAGAAGTTACTCCCCATATGCACTCCTACATCCTATGTAGGCTTCAAGTTGGAGAATGTGTGTGTGTGTGTGTGTGTGTGTGTTTTTGTTTTTTTTTGTTTTTTGTTTTTTTTACACGTTGCCGTCTTCAATGAGTTTCTTTTCAAGTAAATGAGAGTAATAGGTAACAGATAGGAAGCTGTAATCAAAAGCTCCTGACCTGGAGAGATCAGAGCAGTATGATCTGCACCTACTGAGAGGCATCGTGACAGCTGGCAACAGAAATAGAAATTCTGTCCTGGAGGCATTTCTGACATCTTAAAATTTTTGTCACCACCTGGGATGAAAAAACCATGGTTTATTTACCTAATTTATGAAATTAGATATTTTTTGGTTTAATCACAACATCAATACTTTAAAAAGTATCTGAAATATTTTCTGAAATATGTATTTACATTTGGAGGGTTTTTTGCTACTGTTGAGCGAGTCTCTTTATGCAGTTGATATATTCATGCAGATGCAGTGAAGCTCAGTTCTGTCAGAAAATGGTGATCTGACATGAGACTCAACTGGTTTGAAAGATTTTATTGAAGGGATATAAAGCTCCTTGCCTGAGACAAGGGACACCAAGCATGGTTACAAAATGACATGCAATTGCCACGCTAGATAGCTCAAAATCAGTATATTTTGATTTCCCTTTAATGTTGCATCCATTGTTTTTTTCATGTTGTTCTACTGTCTTGGGAATGGTATGAGAACATTCACAGGGGAAAAAGTCCTACAAAAATACAAGCTGAATAATCAAGTTCTTAAGCAATTTTTTAAGAAGTAGGAGACAACTTTTTATAATGGTAATGTGTGCAATGTGAGATTACTGAGGAGAGTGTTAAGTTTGCCTGGAGTCTCTGAGCTTGGGTATGAGTAAATCCTAGATGATTAGGACACTAGTTATTGGATTTGATGGTGTTTGCTTGCACATGGTAGTTGTGTAAGGTTATTTTATTGTGGATATTTCTGTCTGAAATCTGTTTGTCAGGTAGGAAGCCCATGTTAACGTAGTGACCCAGTCTGATGCTGACAGCAGAGCACTGGTAAGCAGGATGTGAGTTGCAAACTGCTCTAATGTGCCCCAATGGAGGCATGGAATGGAGATGAGGTTACCAGGAGAAGTATAAATCAGTCTTTTGATGTGAAGTCGAAATTTTAAGGTTGAAGTTCTCTGAAAATACAAAACAAGGCAGTGGTGGCCAGGGAAGGAAGGGAAAGAGGGTTTCTAGTCCACATGCCTAGGTTGCTTTGTAGCTGGAATACCTGCATGGAGGAATTTCTTGCAGTGAGTATGGTGGCAACTCGGCTATTAGAACTGTTGGATTTCTTAATCATTACAGCTCAAGATCATGGAATTCCTCGAGTCTTGTATTAATGCTGGCCAGCAACACATTCTCCCCTTTCCAGAGAAAGGTCAGATAGCTTCTTGGCCTTCTCTCCTAGAAATGACCTTCAAACTAAAGCTCTTAAAGCCTTCTGCTGTTATCTTACCAATAATTCAAAATTACGTTACTCTCACAAATTAACTGAATCTCTGCCCCTGTCCTTGCCCTCGGCTCCTGATGGATTTTATCATTTAATGAAGTTTGATTCATTTTTCGCCAAGTTTTATCATTTATTATTAATTTTAAACTTTTTTTTTGGGCTCAGAGATTGTGAGGTTGCCCAGTAAGGCTGTGCTGTACTTATAAATGTGCAAAAAAATTTACAAACAAGAGAATGTGCACAACCCTGTGACACTGAGTCGTTGCATTTAAGGAATCGGGAGACACAAATGGCACTACTAAATCATGGCACTGTGGATTATGAAGACAGAGTATTAACTCTTAGTTGGGAATGGAAAGTGTTTTCCTTTGAACTAATAATTACTGCTGTTTTGGGTTTAACTACAATGCAAACATGAACTGGACTCAGAATTCCATTAAGCGAAGCATTGTGCAAACCCCACAAAGGGAGAAGGAGAAGACTGCTGATGTGTTTTACTCTCAGGAAGTGCTGATGAATTGCAATCATAGAGACTAATTAAAGCATCTGGATGGATAGATAAAATGGACATAAAACAGATTTAATTGACGGAGAGCTGGGGAAGGTTTGACAGTTAATTAATGTTTTTAATCAGCTGTGGATTTACAGGAGGAAAGGGGAAGGAGGAAGCTGATGGGGCCTCAGCCCTTGTTTGGAGCAACAACTTAGGTATGGGAGTGCCTGGGGGACATGTGTAGCTGGAGTGTTCAGATAGGTACCTATCCTCTCCTTTTCAGCCTCGTGGATACTGTTGGCCTCAGAAAGTGTTGTTTTATATACAGATTTTTGTCTACTTTTCATTTGCTGAGCCTTGATACTTCTGTAAGGGATGTACAGATACCTCTAGAGAACTCCCTTGTGAAGATCTTTACAGTGTGCATCAGACAAATAGATCAAGGCCCTAGAGATTTGCAGACCACGGGTTGAAAACCTGTAATCTTGTATGTGACTGGAAGTTCTAAAGATGAGTCCCTTGACTGAGATGTGTTAAGGTGAAAAATACAGTGAATAAAAGCGTGTGTGGCCTCTAGATTTACAAGGAAGTTATTAATACTTGGTCCCACTGTGAATGAGGAGCTCTGTCTCTTCAATGATCTTATCACACACGGCAATCTTTCCAGTGTCTGATATGAGCAAAGGGGAAGCCATTACAGCCAGCATTAATACAAGAGCATGTAATTTTATTCTAGAACTCAAACAGGTCTTACCTTATACTAACATACATGTACCTGAAACAAACACTTGAGAATATTTCCCATTGCTCATATTCAGAAAATAATTTTCAGTGGAAAAAAAGTCAGTAATTATGAAGAATAAACATATCAAATAGGAACTGATAGGGCAGTTATGCACGACTTCAAGTTCCAGTCCTGTACTGGCCCTAATTTGCTTTCTTTAATGAGATTCTACATTAACTTTGTGTTAGGGGTATAGAGGTGGAAGGATGAGAATGGAAAACAACTTTCCCAAAGCCACACTTAAATGCAGGCTGAGAGATGATGAGATCCCAGCAATGGCAACAGGAATGTACCATGTTTTAGCAAATTATTTCTATACCAACCTACTGTAACCTGCTCCTTCAGGGATCCTCTGTATTTTGTAGATAGTAGAAAAGCTTGAGCTGGTACTAATAAAATTTTTCTCTGGACTGGAAAAGAATGCATCTCTGACATAAGCTCTACAGTTTTGGGGGTCTGTTGTAACAATTGGACAACACTGCTATACTGTGCAAAGATGGTGCATCAGATCAATTGGAAGTCACTAGGGTAAGTGTAAGTATTTTGTACAGATGGTAAGGGTAAACAGTGCCTTAGCTGCTTACAGTCTTTCCCACAACGATCTTCTTAAGGAAGAGCTGTATGTAAGTGGCATTTTAAAAAAGAAAAAAAAAAAAAAACACCAAACATCTACACCAATAACCCCATCCGCTGTGCTGCAGATTTCTGCATTCTTTATATAGGCTTAATGTTGTGCCTACTTTTACTGAGGCTTCTTAGCATGTTTGGGATTGAACCAGTGATTCCAGTGCCTTGCCTTGTGTTATTGGGCACTGCTCAAAGGTGATATAAAAGATCCTGTATGTTCCCTGGCAGCAACTTAGTGTAATGTACAAGACTGTACAGTCAGGAAATAAATGATGCAGGAGCAAAGGCAGCTCAGTGAAAAGTGCAAGACAAAATGAGAGTGGGAGGTTTTTTATCTTAATTCTGCTTGGTAGTTGGTTTTCTATCTACTCAGTTCTATTGGTCTGTAAATTACAACTACTTATCAACCAGAGGTAAAATGCAATATCATTTCAGTCACTTTGAGTTTGACCCAAAGTGTTTATATCATGGGGGAAAAAAAATGAATGATTGCCATTTATTTATTTATTTTTACAGAAATGATAGGCCATTGTGCAAGAGAAATAAGCCTCAGCTGACATTCACAGCTGTTCTTTTATGCGGGAGGCAAGTGAAGTGAAAGCAGAATGGCATGCATGTTGCTGCTGGACACTATTTTGGAATCTACAGTTAATCTGCTCAAGGGGGAAAAACACAGGGAGAATGCACTGCTTAGCAATAAAACACATCAATACACCCAACATCACCACATCAATGAACAGTGATTAAATTTATAGCTCTGGCTTCACACTTTCCCTGCTTGCAAGCCCCTGGGGTAGCCTCGGTCTCCTCTGCTTCCAGTCCAAACTGGTACAGCCTTGGTGCTTCTGTCATCCAAAAAGTAAAATATTGCTTTGTCACAACAGTGCTCTTGCATGTCTAAATGAAATATAGGAACATCCCTAATCTTCTTAGGGAAGGCTCAGTTGGGAAGAGTCTCCAATCACCTTCTTAGGGAAGGCTCAGTTGGGAAGAGTCTCCAATCACTGTGATAATCTAATTACACCTAATAAAAGGATGAAATTGGTTACAATGAATAGATACTATAATCAGTGAAGTCGTTGTAGTCTCCAGTATGTAGCTGGGTACTCAAAATCAGGTTACTTAAGGAGGGGAAAATTAGTCTAACCTGAGATTTCTCAGGGAGATGCATGTCTGAACACTGCTGTTAAAAACCATTTGGACTCCAACAGAATTTGCAAGAAAAATGAAGGAGATCAGGATGAATTACCCATAGACTGGAAATGGGATGAGAAATCTGCTCTACGAAGGGAGAGCTCTAGGACTCCCAGTGTAAGAAATCAAGCAGAGGAGGTAGGAAACCGGCTTGGCTGAGCAAGGGCCTGGTGGTTGGGCTGAGGGGAAAGGAGGAAGTGTGCAGGCAGTAGAAGCATATCTATGACCTGGGAAGAATGCAGAAATGCTAGCTGGATGTGCAGGGATGGGATCACGAAAGCCAATGTACAGAACTTGTTGAGGGATGTGGAAAGACGAGAATGGATTCTACAGGTATGTTGATCAGAATAGATATTCCAAGGAGAATGTAAATCCTCTGATGAATGAGAAGAACTGCTTCAACAGACTGGGAGAAAGCAACAACTCAAGTTCTTTGTCTCAGTCTTCACTGCTAGTCAGGTTTCCCACATCTCTCATGTCCCTGAATGTGAATGATGATCTTGTCACACAAGTAAGGACTTGGGGAACAAAATCCTTCCCAGTGTAGGGGCAGATCAAGTCCAAGAGTGCCTCATGAAACTGAATGTGAGCTGACTGATGTAGTTTCTAAGCCAATCTCCATCTTACTTGAAAAGTCATGGCTGTCGGGCAAAGTCACTGGTGGATGGAAAAAGGGTAGCCACTCCTGTTTTTAAGAAAGGGAGAAAGGAAGACTTGGGAAGCTAAAGGCTGGTGAGCTTCACATCTGTACCTGGGAAGATTATGGAGCAGGTCATCCTGGAAGAGATGCTGGGGTACATGCAAGAGAGGAGGTGATCTGGGCTAACCCACATGGCTTCCCTAAGGGCAGATCCAGCCTGACCAAGCTGGTGGCCTCCTATGATGGAGTGACCTCATCAGTGGGCAAAGGAAGAACACCTGATATAATCTATGTGGCCCTGTATTACATCCTTATCTCTAAATTGGAGAGAGAGGGAGGCCGAACTACTTGGTGGATTAAAGAATTGGTTAGATGGTTGTAGCCAGAAGATTGTCGCCAATGTCCAGGCAGAGGCCGGTGACGAGTGGTGCAGAGGTCTGTACTGGAACTGGTTGTCTAATAATGTTCCTTGGCTGTGGGCAGGGCTGCCACTAACTAAATCAGGAAGCCCAGGGATGGTCTTGAATGATTCTGGGAATGGGCATGCACAGCATCTCTGTTCCAGTGCCTCACCACCATCTGACCAAAGAATTTCTGAAGCTGTTCCTTCTTGTCCTGTCGCTACCAGGCAGTGTAAAAAGTTGGTTTATTTTTGTGCTTAAAGCTTCCCTCAAGTACTGGAAGGCCACAGCGAGGTTTCCCTGGAGCCTTCTACACTTCAAGCTAAATAAATCCGTCTACTCCTATCTTTTTCACCCTTTCTCCACCCTTCTGAGCATCTTTGTGTTTCTCCTCTGGATCCACTCCAACAGATCCATGTTCTTGTGCTGGAGGCCTGAGTCCATGCCACCACACAGTAAGAAGTTCAAGACTAGGTTGAATGGAACCCTGGTCAGCCTGGTGAAGTTCTGGCTGCAAGCAATTATTTATCCACTGAATAGCGCAGTCCAATTTAGAGATGAGGATGGGCTGCAGGATCATGTAGACAATGTCAGTTACTCCTTCCTTCCTGCTGCTGTAACTTCTTCCTAGAAGGCCACTAAATTACTTAGGGACAATATGCCCTTGTTGAAGCTGAGCTGGCTGTCTCAGGTCACCTGGTCACCTCCTTATCTTGCATATGCTTTAACATCAGTGTTTCAGCCCACTGAGCATCTTGGTGGCATTCCTCTGGAATCACTCCAACAGGCTCATGTCCTTCTTGTACTGAGGGCACCAGACCTGGTTGCAGTACCCCAGGTGGGGTTTCACAAGAGCAGAGGAGAGACAGTCACCTCCCTTACCTGACTGATGGTTACCCTTCTTCTGATGTGGCTGAGGACGCTGTTCCCCTTCTGGGTTCCAGGGGCACACTGTTGGCTCATGCCAAGCTTTTCATTCACCAGCACTCTCGAGTCCTTTTCTGCTGAGCTGCTTTCAAAGAATTCCTGTCTGTACACAGTTATCTGGAATTGCCCTGACCCAAGCACTCTTGTACTTGGCCTTGCTGGATCTTTGTAAGTGGTTCTGGAGGAGTTCTACTCTGGTGTCTACTATTACAATAGCACTTCCTTTGTGGTCTCCAGCTTAGAACTGTATCAGAGAAGATGATAGAGGAGTCCCTAAATTTACAAACTTTAAATCTCTAAATCATATTGAAAAATGAGTTCCATATGTTATAACACAACTTATCAGTCTTTTGACTGAAGATGATAGTGTGCTGTAAATGAATTATATAAATTGATTACAGCTGATTCTATCTAGATAAACTTTTGTTAAGCGCCTGTCACTGTAGGATCTAAGCAGGGAAAGACCTAGTCCAGAAAGTAGTGCATTATTTTAAAATTAAATAAAAGTCAAAATAGATGTGTGAGGCAGTGGCAAATTTTCTGCTTGAAAGAGCGAAGTCTGCTTATTTTACTAAATGTTTGTACTGGATTTTCAGCATACAGAGCGATCATAAGCAGATACAAGCACAAAACAAAGTAAGAGCATACAACAGAAGGCAAAGCAAATCAGCGCATTACAGGATTTTCTAAAGCACAAATGATTTTGAGTAAAAAGCACGTCTTGCACTGAATGAGATAAAGAAATATTTAGCATAAACATGCATCACTGAAACTGATACCAGAAAGAGATAGTAGAACAGGCTGACTAGATTTTTTTTTTTTTTCCTGGCTTTTTTTTTTCTCCTGGAATTTTTCCAGTTATGTCAGTTTGCTGTGTCCAAATTTTGGTTGAGTGGGATCTATCAAGCTTCTTGATACTGCTGAGCCAGGATGTGAGCTGGCAATCTTCCAGTTGGTCTCAGAGGTCTGTGGGGAAGTGGCTGAAGCCCCCTTCCCTCCCTGCCCTGCATGAGCCGCTTGTAGTGAACTCCTCAGCACTGACTGCTTGTCTTAGAATGTCTGATAGTCATTCAGGCTGTGCATCAGTGAGTCTGGAGATTACCAGGCCCTAGGAAAATGGACATGAGAACAGTGTGTTCATCACAGAGTACTGTATATAAGACAAGCTGTACCCAACACATGTGACTTTACTACCCTCAGCTGTCCTTCCTGCTCCTTTGCTGGAGATGACTGGAGAGGAGTTGGCAGAATGTGACATATGCCTGTGCTCCACTGGCTGCAGATTTCAGCTGATATATTAGCATGAACCCACCCTCCATTGGTAGTTTATGCTAATATGCCGGCCTGAGCTCGAGTATTCAAGGTGCAAGTACACATTTCTTCTGCTGTACCTGCTGCTGGGGCAGCAACTTCTGGCAGAGGGACAGGGCAGACAGCTGGGGAGAGGTAACATCTTAAATCACTTCATCTAGGCTCTCTGGAGCTCATCTGTCAAATAGCTTTATGCACACAGAATGGGTGTAAATTCATTCCATTTTGCCTAGACCATCAGTCACACTGAGGAGGACAGCTTGGGACAAGGACATGATGCTTCAATGCAGAATAGGTCTGTTTCCATGTTGTGTGTCTGTTCTCTTAGTGTTTTTCCCAACCAAAAGAATGTAGTACGTAGGGCTGATGATTCAGCATCCCTGCTCACCAGGGAGAGGAGGCTGGGATGGAAAGTCAAGCCCTGCCCCATAGGTGTCCCCACTGCTTTGCTTGCTGGTGTGCTTCCTGCCACAGTTTGCCATCGTCGTAAGAATGTAGCATTGGGTATTCCTGCTTGGATTTTCTCAAGTGGACTTAGGGCCTGTGAGGGAGAGTGCTAGCTATATCTGCCTTTTACCTGTGTAATCCTTAGAAAACATAAAGAATCTAATATGCTCTTTAGACGCTTGCTTTTCAGCCTGGTGGCTGAGCTGCCTCTGGGTGGCAGGGATCACTATTCCATTACCTCTTGTACCATAAGTGACTTACGGGAAGTGGAAGTCCTGTGTTCAGACCTGGCTGGTAAGGCAGCTTCCATCATCTTCAGTTTTCAGTGTTTTCCTGATGGCATCTCATACCAACTTCTGCTGTAGCTTCCTAGATAGAACAGTGCATGAATTTATCTCTGCAATTTCCATATCATGTTTATTCAGAATAAGTTGTTTTTGCTTCTCTCAGCCCTGCGGGTTTAACCTGTCTTATGAAATTCAAATATCTCCCTCTTGCTTTCTCCCTTGTAATGCATCTTTCTCTTGCTTCTGGCTCTTTGTTGGCTTTATGGGCCATGCTAAGCTTGCAGGAGGTACCAGGGGTTTGACTGCCCTAGCCAGCCCAGAGCCAGTTCTGACCTCTTCATATGGACCACATCCTGGTGTATTGCACAGGATTTCTGAGTGTGGATGTGACAAAACGGAATGCTTGTTATTACGAAACTTTTTTTCCCAATTTTGCTCCGAGAAATAATATATCAGTGGGCCAAAGATCTAATACAAAGCACATTAAGAAGATATGAATTTCTCCATCAGTTCAGCAATTTTCAGAGCTGTACTAAAGGAAGCTTCCTATTTTAGGGAATATTTTATCTCTCTACTAATGCCTAATGTGTTGAACTGTTATACAGGGCTTTGCTATCAAAAAATAAGATGATAATGACAATTCCTGCCTGTGTATCCTATGATTCTTTGTGCTACTTATAGCTTCTTTCATTCAAAGATCTCAAAGCTCTTTATGCCTTAGCTCTTCAAAGGACCCTATTTGCTTAGACACTCAAATCCCACCGAATTGACTGCTTAGCTCATACAAGATGCTTTAAATTCTTAACTTTTTTTTTTTTTTAATTCTAATTTTTGCCAATTAACAAATAGGTCAAAATTGCAGTATTCCCTTTTGTAATAACATGGCTGCTTAATAACACAAGAGGAAACAAAGTTCCAGAATGTATTCATGCTGATCTGTAAGGGGAAAAATTCTGGATTTGTTTTTTTTCATGCTGCTTTATGATACATTCCATGTTAGAGCATCCAGGGGAGGTTTAGGTTAGGTATCGGGAAGAACTTCTTTGCAGAAAGGGTTGTTAAGCACTGGGATAGGCTCCCCAGGGAGGTGGTTGAGTCACTGCCCCTGAATACGCTTAAAAACCATTTGGATGTGGTGCTCAGGGACATTTAGCAGAGAGTTGTTAGAGTTAGGGTAGTATGGTCAGGTTGTGGTTGGACTTGGTGATCTTTAAGGACTTCTCCAACCTGAGCAATTCTGTGATTCTATGAAGTGTCCAGTGGGAAGCAAGGCAGTAGATACACACACACAACAGCTTGTCCATCATCTCCCAAGCTCTTGTGCATCATGGGAGAAGGCCAGCCAAGAAGGGTGGTCCACTAGGAAGAACAGTGGCCTCAAGTCCTCTGAAAGGCAAAATGTTCATATTTAATTAGGTTGTGATTAAATGTTTTGCCTTATTTCTTAAATAACCTTTCTTTTCCCTTTTGGCTTTTCTTTTCCCTGAAAATATCAGTTTCCACTCCTGCTGTGATCAGGAAGAACACCTGTTTGTAGTAGCAGATGTGCCATCTCTTGGTCAACTCCTACTATAGACACTGGTGTGGTTTGAACATGCAGTGTGTGCAGGTGTTCTAAAAAGCAACATGATTAAGAAAATGGAGAGGGCCCTTAATAAAATTAAGCGTTTTTGTCCTGTTTTCCCTGTGGAGAGTCATTGGAATAAGGCAAAAAGAGCTGAATGTAGCTGCATGTAGTTCAAGTCCATTGTGCAACTATAAAGAGCTGGAATATTCCAAGCGAGGGTGAGGAGTCTTGCTGCTCTATTTACAGTCATACACGGCACATACATCCTCATTTACACAAACAGCATGCTGAAGGCAGTCTTTCCCCGTGCTGCGCAGGGTCTGACCTTGCCAGCTGCTGAGGTCAGACAGCTGCTCTGGAAGGTATTTAGCAGCCTGCAAGGTTAAGTTTGACAATTCCACCTTGTGCCCTGCTCTGAGTGCTCCTGCATACAGCACTTACCTGCCTCTGCAGATAATCCTCATCTTCCCTGATTGGGAGATTTAAGTGTGTTTTTTTAATTATTATTATTTTTATTACCTGAAAAAGCCTGAAGGTTAATGCAGTAACAAAGCAGTATGCTTATTATTTGGAGTAGATAACAAATAGTTCCCTGCCTGCTGGTGCAGCACTCTAAAACTCTTCAGTGAAAGGGAAGTGATAAAAAGGTATTATGTAGGAGAGCAGTTTGAGCAGTAGAGGTCTGAGTGGTTTACTTTAACTGGGGTTTCTAAGTTTTCACTTTTTCTTTTTAATGTCCCAATTTCTTCAATAAACGAGGGACAGGCACTTGTGGTATCAGCCTGTATGTCAACCTGTCAATCCTGCTTTTCTCAGGAATTAGTTGGCTGGTTTCAACTAAACCTTGTAAAAGAGATAATTTAAAATTTAAAAAAAAAAAAAAAAAAAAAAAGTTCCTCTAAGTACTGTGAAAATGGGAGGCTATGCAAAGGACACAGCCTTAAGTGGGCTGAAAAGACTGGTAGGAAAAACTGAAAGCTGAAGCGTAACTTGTCCAGTGTGGCCTATCAGCATGTGCACAGCGTGTGCTGTCTCTGATTCACAGAATCACAGAATTGTAGGGGTTGGAAGGGAGCTCTAGAGATTCCAACTTCCTGCTCAAGCAGATTCACTACAGTAGGTCGCACAGGAAGGTGTCCTGACATGTCTAGACTATCTCAAAAAAAGACTCTACAACTTCTCTGGGCAGTGTGTTCCAGTGCTTCCATCATTCTCGTGGGAACAGTGTTCGTCCTTATGTTTGCATGGAACTTTGTGTTCTAGTTTGTGCCTGTTGCTACTTGTTCTACTGCTGCATGCCACTGAAAACTCTGCCCCCATCAACTTGATTACTGCACTTCAGATATTTATAAACAATGATGAGATCCTCTCTCAGCCTTCTTCAGGCTGAACAGTCCCAGGTGTCTCAGCCTTTCCTTGTATATGAGATGTCCCAGGCTCTTAATAATCTTTGTTGCCCTTTGTTGGATGCTCTCTGGGAGTTCCTTGTCTTTTTGAACTGCGAGCCCAGAACTGGACACAGTGTTCCAGATGAGGCCTCACCAGGTCAGAGTAGAAAGGAAGACTCACCTCCCCCAACCTGTTGGCCACACTCTTTTTAATGCCCCTTGGATAATGCTGGACTTCTTGGTCACAAGGGCATACTGCTGGCTCATGGCCAATCTGTTGTCAATCAGAACACCCAAGTCCTTTTCTACATATCCCCTCTCCAGCAGGTCAGCCCCTAACCTGTACTGTGTATGGTTGTTTCTCCCCAGGTGCAAGACTCTTTTTGAACCTCATTAGATTTCTCTCAGCCCAGCTAACTCTCCAGTCTGTCCTGGTCTCACTGAATGATAGCACAGCCTACTATTCCTCTCAGCTTCGTATCATCAGCAAGCTTGGTGAAGGTGGACTCTACTCCTTCATCCAGGTTGTTGTTGATGATGTTGAACAAGAGCAGACTCAGTATCAACGCCTGGGGAACAGAATTGTTCCAGGCCTCCAGCTATCCTCTGTACTGATGATCACAACCCTCCAAGCTCTAAGAATCAGCCTGCTCTCAATCCACCTCACTGTTGACTCATTTATCCTATGCTTTTTAAGCATTACTATAGGTATGCTGTGGGTGACGGTGTCAAACACTTTGCTGAAGCCAAAGGTATGCAATATCTACTGCTCTCCCCACAGATCTACACAGATGGAGATGACATAGTCTCCTGCAATCTGTTCCTGATTTCGTACTCTTAGGGATAAACAAGTCTTGAGCTTGGAAAAAATGATGTTTAAGTGTTGACCTGCTCTCTTGGGCCCACTTACCTTCCAATGTTCTATCCTGTGGGATACCTTCAAGTATGTGCTTGAAGAGGTTTAAGTTAGCTCCGCTGAAGTCCAGGGTAGCAATCCTGCTTGTTGCTTTGCTTCTTCCACAGAGAAACTTGAACTCCACCATCTCACGATCACTGCATCCCAAGCTGTCTCCAGCCTTCTCATCCTCAGTCAGCCCTTCCTTGTTAGTAAGAACAAGGTTCAGCAGCCTACCTCTCCTCTTTGGCTCTTTCACTGCCTGTATCAGAAAATTGTTTTCAGTGCATTCCGGGAATCTCCTGGACCATGTGTGCTGGGCCCTGTTGCTCATACAACAAATATTATGATGGTTGAAGTCCTCTGTAAGAACCAGTGCTTGGGATTACAAAGCTATTTCCAGCTGTCTGTGAAAGGTCTCATCAGCTTCCTCCTCCTGATCAGGTGGCCTGTAGTACACACCCAAAACTGTCACCCGTATTAGCTTGCCCCTTAATTCTCAACCACAAGCTCTCCATCATTCATCTCTAGATGGAGCTCTATACATTCTAGTTCCTCCCTCAAACAAAGAAGAATTCCACCACCTTGCCTGACGAGCCTGTCTTTCCTAAAAGGAAAATAGCCATCCATGACAGCATTCCAGTCATGTGAGCTATCCTATCATGTCTCTATGATCACAATGGTACTGTGACCTCACACAGATCTCTAATTCTTACTGTTTATTTCCCATGCCACATGTGTTGGTATACAGGCACATCAGGGAAGCAGAGGATGCAAATATCCCTAGAGAGCAGTAAGATTTCCTTCTTAGACTATCCATTCTTATAGCCATCCACTGTTATGCCAGTTATGAGGGAGAGCTCATCATGTTTCAATAATAGTAACTAATACATATTTTGCTTGCTGTGCAATGGGTTCCGGCTCCTCTTCTTTGTTGCCCATGCTGTATACATTAGTGTAGATGCCTTCAGCTGGGCTATTGGTCTCAGTTTTGACCCTGGCATGCTACCCCAAGGCTCATCTCAAGGAATCCTGGCTTTATCCACTTTGCCCTTTGTACTCAGCGTAATGCCCTCCCCATGAGTCCTGCCAGCTCTTGGAGTAGTATCCTTTCATTCCTTTGAGATGAGTGGGACCCATTTGCAGCCATTAGGCCAGATGCTAAGTAAACTGTATCGTGATCAAAAAAGTCAAAATTTCTGTGGTGGCACTAGTCTGATAGCAGTGTGTTTATCAGATGGGTTTTCCTGGTCTTCTCAGCTTTGGTGAGGTGACCGTGGGAATGATGCACATGTTTGTGCAGGGAGGCAGAGAAATTTCTGTTCAGGATCCAGTGATACTCTGGGGACTAAATAGTCTTTGACAGAGTCAGATATATTCATTTTCATGAGTTATACAGCTTCTCTCTTCTGATGGAGAGATGATACAGCCCAGAAGAAGATTTGGATGGTTCTTAGTAGCAGCTCCAGATGTTCTACACATAGCTTCAGGGTTAGGCTATGGGGTTGTTTGAGATGTCTCCTCCAGCAACTTTAGATGGTGTCAAGTTTTAGGTTGGTAGAGGTTATCTAATTTGATTAGTCCATTAGACCACTCTGTCTGATAACTGACTGTCACCACAGGTGGTACTTTCAATCAGCTTATCTTATCAAATGGTTCTTGACACGCTTGCGACTTTCACATTTTTAATTATTCCCTAATCTTGGAAGGTTAATTAAAGTTTGAATGTTATCACTGTAGACAACTAGGTTTAATTTGTGCTAACTGCTATAGGGAGGCAACTCAGGTAAAGTACACCCACAGGAGAAATGAGAGAATGTCTGGAAAAGACCTATGGTGGGGACTCTGTTGAATCTGACGCCAATATGTAAGAAATGAGAATGGTTTTGTTCTGCTGCTTGCAAACATCTTGTTAATTTCAGTATTGAGAAGCAATATGCATTCACACCACTGGTATGTGCCTGCAACCTTAAATTCACCTTAGCAACATTCTTCTGTGCTCATGTGCATTAGTTATTTATTACTTCTAGAGCACTGTGGATGCCCAGGGGATTTCAGTAGCATAGGGATATGATTACACTCAATAATAAAATAATATGCAGTAATAAATCTGTCATTTAGGCTAGGAAATATTAACTGTTTATAAAATTACCTGTAGTACAGACTAAATTATTTTAGTAGTATTAAAATTTCCAATTGCCAGTTTCATGGAGATGCAAATCCTTTTTCTGCAGTGCAGGAGGTCATGGATGTATGGAATAAAGGAAAAGGACCGGTAGTTGACTGCAAAGCAATGCCTGAAACTTTCAGAGGGGATCAGAAGAATGCCAGTGGCTATGTAGCAGAAATAAACATTAGCCTTGGAAGGGAAAGTAATCATGACACTTATCTCTTCTTTTTAAGCTTGCAAGTGAAGGCAATACTTGGCAAACTCCTCCCTGGTATCCTTGCAAAAGGGGCATTCTTACTGGGGAAGGAGCTGGAGGATCTGTGGAGGTTTTGGTGGCAGCATGTTTTCTACCTGGACTTGTGCGAAGAGTTTGACACTGATTCGCACAACATCCTGGTTGCCAAATTGGAGGAAAAAATGGATTTGAAGGATGGACCTTTTTCTGCATGAGGAATTGGCTGGATAGTTGCACTCAGAGTTGCAAGGAATGGCTTAGTATCCCAGTGGAGACTGGTGATGAGTGGTGTTCCTCAGGGGTCAGTGCTGGAATCAGTGCTATTTATCATCTTTGTAAGTGGATATAGATAGTGGGTTTGAGGGCACTCTCAGCAAATTTGCAGATGACATTGAGCTGGGCAGTGCTGTCGACACACTAGAGGGAAGGGATGCTGTCCAGAGGGACCTACAAGGCTTAAGAGGTGGGCTTATGCCAATCTTGTGAAGTTCAAGAAAGGCAAGTGGAAGGTCCTGCACCTGCACTGGGGCAATCTCAAGCACGGTTACAGACTGGGCAGACAATGACTTGAGAGCAGCCTTGTGAAGAAGGATTTGGGGATGTTGGTTGATGCAAGGCTCAATGTGAGCTGGCAATGTGTGCTTGCAGCCCAGAAGGCCAACTGTATCCTGGACTTCATCAACAGAAGTGTGACCAGCAGATTGAGTTAGGGAGGCAATTCTGCCTTTCTACTCTGCTCTTGCAGGACCCCACCTGGAGTACTGTGTTCAGTTCTGGGGGCCCCAACATAAGAAGGACATTGAGCTGTTGGAGTGAGTCCAGAGGAGGGCCACAAAGATTATCAGAAGGCTTGAGCACTTCCTCTAGAGGGACAGGCTGAAACAATTAGGGCTCTTCAGCCTGGAGAAGGTTCCAAGGAAACCTTATATTGGCCTTCCAGTACCTGAAGGGGGCCTATAGGAAAGCTGGGGAGAGACTTCTTGAAAGGGTATGCATCAGCAGGATGAGGGGAAGTAGCTTTAAACTGGAAGAGGGTAGATTTAGTCTAGATATTAGGAAGAAACTCTTTGTAGTGAGGGTGGTGAAGACACTTGAACAAGTTGCCCAGCAAAGCTGTGGATGCCTCCTCCTTGGAGGAGTTCGAAGCCAGGCTGGACAAGGCTTTGAGCAACATGGTCTAGAGAGAGGCGTCCCTGCCTATAGCAGGGGGTTGGAACTAGATGATCTTAAAGGTCCCTTCCAACCCAAACAATTCTGATTCTGTATATACTTCTAGGTCTTCTCTGATCTCCACAGATTTCCTTCATTGACTTTATTGTGAGTGTGGGAATAGAGAATACAAAGCTTTGGAGGCTCTAGTAACTTAGAGCCAAGACCTGCAAGGAGAGAATACAGGAGAGTAAAGTAAATGAGTGAACCAGAGCAGCAGTGTGGAAGCAGATAGGAAATAGAGTGGTTGAGAAGTGGGTAAGAGAAGAGGGTATTGAAGATTCTTGTAGGACTGCATATGGTTCTCAAGGCTGGTGGTGCCAGAGAAGCGAGAGAAATGTTGGAAGTCCTATTGACTTTCCAACTGACAACAGTGGTGTAGGTGACAAATGGTGGAAAATCATCTAGTTTGAAAATAAGTGGAGGAGGACACTAGTGATTTCTCAATGGGACAACTATAGGGGAAGCTAAACTACAGGTAGTCATAAAGCGTATATGTTGCTGTCAAAGCTTAAGGGGAGTGCTCAAAAGGTGAGAAGGAGGTTTGGTCTTACTACATCTATGGCTCTGTTCAGAACTAAGAAAAATGAAATGCAAGCTAAAAGGAAAGTGAGATTCAAGGAGAGAACTGGCAAAACTAACTTCTCATTGTCTCAACACAAGAATCTGGGGAGCAGTGAAGTAGGAGTAGTGAGATGCTCTCATGCATGAAAACAATGATAATTTAGTTGGCATTACAGAAAATTGATGGAATAACACATGTGACTAGAATACCAATAAAGAAAAATATCATCAACAGTATGTGTGGGGGAGGGCGAATTAAGAAGAAGAAAATTGTTGTATAATGATGGATCAAAAAGGTGATGCAAATTTTTTTTGAGGCAGATTTATCTCTGGTGTAGAACTTCTGACCTAAGATCCTTATACAAATCAGACCCAATATATTTCAAGAGGAAAAAGCTGTGTCTTAAAGAGAAAAATTTATCATTTTGAGGAACAAAAAACCAGAAACTCCTTAGAAACCTTTCCTTTTTAAGTGATCCTGTAAGCATGATCTCAGAGTTACAGCATGACAAACAGAGGGCCAGTATGGTTTTAACAGATACAGGGCAAAAATTTGTTGTCTTCCTTGAAGCAGTGAGCTGGGGCTCAACCAAGTTGCACAGGACAAACTTCAGCTCTTCCTACACATACTGATCTAGGAGATAAGTATCAAGACGCTTGCTTGTCTCTTTGTTTGCCTCCCACTGACTATATGAGCCTAGTCCAATCACTGCAGTTGTTCTTGTTAGCTGGATGTTTCAAATAATGCTCGTCAGCTTTGAGGGCTGTGAGGATTCAATAGCAAATGTTTTGAAAGTGCTTTGAGATTCTGCAGTGATCATTATTAGATGGGCATGTTGGAACTTAGCCTATTTGAGGGGATCAAGTTATGTATTATGGGATTAATTTCCGTGTCTAGAAAGCTTGGACTCCAAATCACTGAAGGATTTAAGACCAAAGCAATGCTACCAATCTTAATACAGAATGGTCTGTGCACCAAGTAGATGCAAAACAATGGGTTCTTTCAAACATTAGAGTTTGCAAACATTTGACCAGTCAGTCTTGTCTTTTCTTTTGGTTAATATTTTGAACTCCAGAAATGTAGCCGTAACTGTATTTTAAAGGGAAGGCACTAGTTTCTATGAATGCAGATTTCATTATGCGAACCAGATCCTACTGCTGAGGAAGAAAGCTGAGGTTGTTAGAAGTGTTCATCTATTACATTTGCATCCAGCTTGAACAACAGTAGTAGAACAGCTAGTATTTGTTAAAACAACAACAAAAAAGCAAACAACCTGAGTAAAACAGGCAGGGAGGGAGATGCACAGGTTTCAGAGAGCTGCACAGTGGAGAGGAATAGCTACCACCCACTTCTCCCTTGGTCCCACTAGCTTGAAGACAGGACATCAAGTAGTCTATAACATAAGCTGATGGGGGGTCAAAATAATTGACTTAATGGACTGAAAAAATAACTGTTCTTGAAGGTCTTCTATGATAAATAAATGGGATAAAAATTGTTATCAGAACTTTAGAGAGGACTGCTGCTTGTGTAGATTTTCTTGGTCTGATCTTTCAGCTTTTAAGGACTTAAAGGCTAGAAATATTCCATCTAGCTCACTTCTATCAGAGCATCATTGCAGTAAGATTGGTTTACCTGAGTAAAGCATAGAGCTTTTATTTTCATTAGTACCCTGAGAGCCAAAAATTCCTGTAGAGGTGCAAAAGCACAGAAATGAAAGGCACTCAACTTCACTGATGGGTCTCAACTTATGTTTCAACTGCTGGTCAAAGAAAACCTTTTTAGACATACTCACCTACTGAATTTAGTTTGGATTTATTGAGGAAAAAATTGCTATTTTTGGAACAATGGTATTGTGTATTATGGCTTACTTACACTGGAGTATGTTGAAATTAAATGATGCAAGGAAAGAGGCCGTGTCATGAATATCAGTTGCTTCTTCAGAGAAACAATGAAGTTTTTGGTACTAAAATGTGATAAAAATAAATAAGGAGGTTTTATGAAGTGGTCACACGTACTGTTTAAAAAAATGTTCAAAACTCTAAAAAGCCAGATCACACCATTAGTCAGGAAATGGAAAAGCTTTCAAGTATGTAGGAAGCACAGCAAGTTTTTTTGTCTTTTACTGAAACATTTATGTTGGTGAGGGAAAGCAGTGCTCGCAAAGAAATACTTCAGACTGTTCTTTTTGCAATTCTTTTGCAAGAGATAAAAGTAAAATTAAAGTCATGGGCCTCTGTGCTGGTGGTCAATTGGAGGAAGAGAAGATTGGAGAAGTGCAGCTTCTGTGGCAGGCTGAACGTAGGGATTGAAATGTACTAATTAGGCAAACACTATTCGTGTAACCCAAGTGTCCATTTTTCAAGAGCACATGAGCTTTCTAGGTATACCGCCGTACCCAAATGAATATCGCATCTCAATCTACTTCATGTTGTCCATCCCATCTGCACAGTATACTGTGTATCTGGAAACATTTCTGCCGAAACTTCAAGTTTAGTTCGTTACAGAGTGGAAGCCAACCGCATAACTTGAAATGGGTTGTCGGATGTGGTGGTTTCTATTTACTCTTGCTGGTGATAAGTAATTCTTCTTGCCTTGGTAGTTCTTTGCTTTTTATTGCTAGGGAATCAAGCCCGCAGAATTGTCTGACATAGCTCTACTAAGGATGCTAAAACTCTGCAAACCAATTATGGAGTAGATAGAAGGGAATGCAAGGCTGTCCTTTAATATGAGCTGAAGATGGGGCATAGAGAGAATGGGAAAGTATTAAGTCTCATAAGCCCAAAGGCTAACGATATCAAGACAACTTAAAATACAAGGTAGATTAAAAAATCTATTTGGCTGAAGGGAGGGTGAATAAAGGAATTGTATAGAAAATGAACAAGCAGGGAGATGGAACTGAACTGATAGCTGCAAGTGCACACCTCAAAACAGGGAGGAGAGGAAAAAATCGAATCACATTTGCTTGGGGGTGAGGAGATGCAGAGGGAAGAACCGAGAAAGGCCTTATCAAAATTATCAAAACATCCAGAGAGTAACTCCGAGTTTTCAAATAAGTGAAACAGAGGGAAAGATGGAAGAGTGATGGATATTCCTAAATGCTTTTTTTTGCTCAATTTTCTTTTCTCCAAGTCACACAGTTAATCCTCTAGCAGGGTTATATTTCAATATGAGGGACTGTATACACACTCCTCAGTCCCCCACACCATGTACACCACTGAAGAGCACATTATAGGATGGCATCTCCCATGAAAATGCTCCATTTAAGCTATAAGGAATCTGTTGGTTTTGGGGGAGGGTAGCTGGCAGAGGAGAAAATGTCTGTAAGAATGAAGCTGACATCTACAAGTAACCCTTGTGCCACCTCTGTGGTTTCTGTTGTTCCTCTGGGACCTAAGCAGACCTTAAAGGATCTGCAGGGCTTCTGGGCATACTCCTTTATTCTGTAAGCAAAAGGAAGGCAAGAGGGATAGGCACTGTCTCTCTCAATTAAGAATAAAGAGAACTCCAGTTTGGAGCATTTTCCTCTATGCTTGTCCCCTTTTTTTTTTTTTTTTTTTTTTTTTTTTTTTTCCAAACAGAAACAGCAGTGAGCTTTTAACTCCCCTTGCTGAACAAGTGTCTTAAGAATATCTGTCCAAATTTCATTGCCTGACCTCAATGGGACAATTTGGGTGAGCCTGGTGGCATTACCTCGCTGAATCGGAGTCTTAGCTGGGCGATAAACGTGAGTGCAAGAGATCTGTTGTGCTTCGATTTCAGAGAAGCAGCTGAGATAAAGCTTCATAATAGAAAGAAACGAGATGAATTCCTAGCTGATAAAACATGTCATCAGAGGGATTAGGCATGGCTTGACAGATGAGAAGCAGAATGAAATTAATGGGTTAAAGAAGAATAAGAGATTTTTACAAATGGATCAGAAGAAAAAAGGTAGCAGTAGGGAGAAAGTAGGTCTACTAGAGAATGAGGATGGAAAAAAAAAAAAAAAGGCTTAAAAATATCTGAGGCTGTGAATTTGTTTCCACTTTCCACAAAAACATCATCAGTATGATTTAAAAAAAAAAAAAAAAAAAAAAAGTTTTAAAATTAAAAAAGACAAGCAGTAAACTAACTTTTAAAAAGCAGGGAAGCTTGCTTGCAACAACGTGTTTTATGTCAGTTCTGGACAAGATGCTTTGGCCTTTCAGGACCCATTCAGATCCTTGTCTGGCCCAGCTCAGATCATAAAGATGTCTCTATGAAAAAGGCTCATAACAGAACTGGCAGATGAGCACAGAAGATGGTCCATTTTTGCAGGAAGCATGGATCCTGAGAGATTTGAGAGGAGGAAGGGGTGGATGAGAGCAGTGTAGAATAGTTTTGGCTACAACTATAGCAAAATGACTTTAGGATGAACAGTGAGGTGAGTGTTGTATTGTAGAGCAAAGTTAATCAGCAAATTCATTCAAGATTAGAGGGGCTGATCAGCTGACTGACACACAGATTCCCATATGTGTGCTAGGATACATAAAGCAAGTTGTGGTTTTTTTTGTTTGTTTGTTTGTTTTTTTTTTTTTACTTTGCTGCAGTACTGCCATTATGTCTGAAAAAGAAGGGAGATTTGAGAAGGTATGGAAAGCCTTAAAATAAGTGGGTGATGTCAAGAAAAGTGACTGTCAGTAAACAATCTAATTTCCATCCTCAGCAAAATGATAGAATATTTGGAAGATCACCAAAAAGCTCATAGATAATGGAACTGTAAGCAATAGGCAGTCCAACTTTACAGAAGAAAGCCATGATGGGGTAATGCTAGTGCTTTTTGTATTGGAAGAATGAAAATTTGAAAGACAAAGGGCAGATAGAACGTATGTGGGCTCTAGCAAAATGTTTGAAAGCTTTATATTCCGTGTTACTTCCAGTGAATTTAGGGAACGGTATTGGAAAGCAAAAGCTGTCTTTGGGAGCTTGAAACAAAGCGTTTTTTAAAATTGCAGCTCACATACCTTCATAGGAGCTATCCTTTTCCTAGCCTGTCAATAGCTTCAGGGAATTCTCATCTGTCTTCCCAGCGTAAAAAGGGAAAACTTGGAGCTCAGCTCCTCAGATCTCCAACTGCTAACTGAAAACTTTCTCCCTCTTTTATTTTCCTGAAAAAGTGTCACCGGAAGATCACTAAAGTCGTCTTGAAGTTTATCTTTCCTGATGTTCCAGTGTGGTTTTTGTTGTGCTTCTCTAGAGTAGGCTCATACAGCAAGTGCTCTATGCTCTAGAGGCTGAGCTTGTATAGGAATTTTGGGTGTGCCTGTGAGTTTTAAAAATGTTTTGACTTTATTTTGTAATCTGAACATGTAAGCTTAGGCATTCAATGTAAACATGGTTGGCTGAGGCCATGATCCTTGATCGGTTTGCAGAAAGTGCATCTGGCATCGAGGTTGGGATGGGAAAACTATTGAACACAGGAAACTAATAATAGTTATCTCCTTTCCCTCCGCCTGCCTGGTCAGGAATATTTTCCAGTTGAACTTGTCTTAATAAATAATGCACTATTATATACAAATTCTATCCATCATCTTAAAATTTGTTTCTCTTTGCCTTCCTGCTCCCCACCTCCCACCCCACAACACACACACGTTCCTCTGTACTTCTCACTGCCTTTTTCCACCCCTCCAGACTCTTCTCTGTAAATGAAAATAAAAGGAGGCAAAAAAATTCAGCTGGAAGACTGAAGTTACATTTTATCTGCAAGCTGTCTGCCTGCTGTCCAGATATGATGCTGTTCTGTCCCCAAGGGACAGAATAAATCTTTTCAGTGAGAGAAAAGTCCAGAACTATTGAAGTTTGGAAAAGCTATAAGGCCCTCAGCAGGAGCTTGGTCCTGTGAAAGCAGCCTGAGCTGGGGAGACCTCTGAGAGGCTGAGACTTGCATGAACACCCTGATGGACTGCTGCAAGGAACTGCTCAAAGGAAGGCTTGTTCATATTTATTTCTTGAGCCCTGAAATGGAGAAAAATTGAGGGTTTGCCCTCTTCTTGATTCTGGCTACACGAGTGTTTTTGGCCCTTCCCTTGGCCCCCAGGAACATCCAAAAGGAGGCCGGTTAGCCTTCTATCAAATAACAGCCTGTTAATAACATGTTTCACAGTAAAATAGTTCAGGAAGAATAATATGCACTGGGGAATAACATTTGCTTTGCTGTACTGGCAGTCTGAGGACAGTGCGGACACAGTGTCCTGCACTTCCATGAGCATCTCAAAAGACCTCAAGCACCTGATGAAAAATCCGACAGCCTCAGCTGCTCATCTATAAAATTAAGTTAAATGCAACATGTGCTCAGTATTTTTGTCTTTAATGGCCTGGGAGGGTGTGCTTGGCACAACAGGCCTGTGAGCACCGATGAATAATTACACAGAAACATTCAAGCAAAAGTAGGTTAGGGATGGCGTGAAAGAATTTATGGTGGTTACAGAGCACTAGATAAAACTTGATCTATGGAAATATAAATACCCTTCAGACAAGATAGCTCAGCTCTCTCAGGGCAGAGGAAATGAATGCTAATATTTGCAACTTGCAGCCATCTCTTTTTCCTCTCCCTGTAAGAACTAAGGTACTGCTGTCAGTGCTTTCAGCAACTCGGTCACTTGAGTCTTAGTTGTTCCCCAAAGCCAGAAGGTGTTTTTAAATACCTTTATATTCTGGTTTATCCCAGAAATAATGTAACTGGGGAAGAAATCATCCATGACTTAGATGGGAGTACTACTGAAAAGTTATGTATGTAGCAAAAGCTGTTGAAAAAATCTTCATAAGGAAATTATCCATTCAGTGAGCACCGTTGGACTGCTGGAGCTGAGATGCTCTGCAGTGAGGTTTGGGCTTTGCCAAAGCTTGCGAAGAAGACACAGAAATGCTATCTCGGTGCTTCTACCTTTCCAGGCCCAGATCAACTGAGACTCTGAAGCTTTTGTAGGCAGATTTCTCTTGACAATCTGCTTTGACAGGTCATCCACCACTCAAACAACTCAGTTACTCAAGAGCTCTTTTCTGCAAGTCTAGCAGCTCCTTTTAACCTCCTGGGCAGATAGGTAGAATCAAGGAACCAAGCACTTAGGAGAAAACGTGGAATGTCCTAAAATAACCTTCAAAATATTGAATAGCATGTGTTTTATCAATTTAGATTTTATCCCAAATAACAAAAAAAGCTCACTGTTCTTTTGGGGAGTGGGTAGGAAGAGGAATCTTATTTCCTGGCTAGCATTAGCCACCTTCCCTGCCTAGTTATTTACTATCAGTTTATGCCTTTTTGTTGAGGTATACACATGTAAAGCATTACCAGGATAAAACATCTCCGTGTTTGCACCAGTGGGAATGTTAAACATCTCCTTGTCCCTGATGTCAATATTTATGCCATGGGCAACCAGTCCACTCAAATGCCACTTCCAACTGATGGCCAGTCATCTTTTTGGAAGGGAATTATTAGTAAGAGAGTTCTTGGAGATGCTTGGAGTGAAGCACAGGAGGTGCTGAGGGAAATATGGGAAAACAAACCCTTCATTAACAGCTTTCCTATTGGAACCCCAGTGCAAAATATCCTCTATGTGCCTGGTATTGTTGGGGTTGCATGATGCGACATCCAACCCATGAAAGAGTTGCTTAGCAACTGTGTCCTGCCCTGAGGCTGCCTGCAGCTGTCTGTGATGTTCTGCTTTGATGATGGAAATTCTCCCATCTTGTGTTCTGGGGGCTCTGCATGTATCCCGTTGGGTGTGTTGTGTGCATAGCTTTTTCTATCAAACTTGTCTGATCTTACCAGCTTAGATGCCAAACTCACCTGCTCTTGTGGATTGAATTTATTTTGCTAATTAAGTGTGAGGGCTGTTTTTCTGTGTCCTAGCTTGAACAAGAAACTCATACCATTGAATGCAAGTGATCTGGAAACTGGCTGATTAAATGGATTCTTTCCCCTCTCTTGTGGAAACTGCTTTTGCATGTGCTCTTAGGGTGATGTTCCCATTAAAGGGCTAAGCAAAATGGTCCAAACAAGAGCAGAGACTTGCACTCTCAGATATCTAAAGCAATTAAAAAAAAAAAAATAAATTAGTGGATCTCTCAGCATGAGTTATTTAAACTCAATGTGAAGAGTGAGTTATTGCTATAGCACTTGTATCAGTGAACACAAATTTTAGTTTGCTTCTGGTTGGAAGGCACAGTGCAATGGGCAGTTATGCAAACAACTGAAGTAGTGGAAGACTGATGATCACTGTCTCCATTACTCCCTTCTGTTTCAGCCTAGATGATGTGGTTTACCAGAGATTTAAAATAATAAATCCTAAGGTTGCCAAAAAGGACGATAGGCAGTAATCTCTGAGAGAGGGTAAGTTCACTGCAAGATCACCTTTCCTTGATTTAGCACATGCAGCAGAATATCCTCTCAATAGTCTTAATCTTATATTTAGGTAGCTACTGTGATTCAACTAGCGTAGTAACTCACTGCGCCTCAGCGACAAATACTTGGAAGATGGTACCTATATTCCTTTGGTACCTAAATCACTTAGGAGTTGTTTGGAACAAAGTGACTCAGAGTAAGTGCTGAGTTGGCAAAGTCTATGGACACAGCAGAAAAAAAGCCCTGCTTCCCTTGTGCGGTACTGCCAGCGACAGCTCCTTGGGGAGGCAGCAAGCAAAGGGGCTGAAGATCGGAGCAGAAAATTGAAGTAGACATCTCTAGCTGTGTTCAGGTGAGGAGTCGTTTGCTTCCTGTGGTGCTTTCTCAAGATCACTGTCAGAGTCACCACAGGAAGAATTCCTCCTGTGTTCCTGTCGTCTCAGGGGATCTGCTTGATAGGCACAATGTATTTGCTTGCAAGCACTTTAAATAATTTCCAGAGCTTTAAGCCCATGGGGAGGGCTAATCCTAAACTGAAGCAGCTCAATGAGACAGGTCAGACCCCTGGAGATAGTCTATTAGATAAACAAGTTCACCTCACAGGGCTGGGGATGTCTCAAGCTACTTAATGGAGTAGTGGTGTTATTTGTAAACACATTCTAAGATGTTTTGTCTACATTATGTTATTACCACAATCATTACTTTTTACCACTGCTCTACAAGCTTTGCCTAACAGCTCTCCTTTATGCATCCTGAAGCTTTGTCTGCTTCAAGAAATTGTGAAATAGCAAGAACAGTCATGGAGAGTCAAGTAACTTGTGCATCCAGAGGGTTTGTGGCAGAGCATACAGGTGCTCTTATCCAGAATCAAACTGACTTCCTGGGGCTACACCACCTCTTTGAATGAGCCTTTCTTCTAAAAGGATAGAAATATCTTGGTTCACAACACTGTGGCTCTTGACTATTCAGTAAATTAAAGTATGACTTTTTTTTTCTAGCTTTTATGTACGTTTTCTGATTTACCTCCAGAATCCTTCCTGTTCTCTCTGCTTTTATGAAGGTTAATGATACAGTTAACAAAAGCAGTGTGCAAAGCGGTTCCATTCAAATAAGAATATCACACCAGTCTTAGGTTTCTTGCAAGGAGGAAGAGTTGAGAAACAACTGTGAGAAAGGTATTATGGGAAGCATTCTGGTTCTCTTGTTCTCTTCTAGTAGTACTTGAAATCTGTATTTCCCTCATAAAAGGACCCCCCATCACAGGGGCCAAAGTCCAGGTCTACCCACACTATGGAAGAGCTACATACTGCACTTGTTATTGCAAGGTCTAAGTGCAGTCAGTCATTATCAGCAACAAAATAAAGAGACCTCTTCAAAGTTTAACCAGTCCTAGTTGTCAACATCACTACTTCTAGGCCATGCAAAATAAACTGTAGTCTTCAGTCCTGGCAAAGCAAGTGAATGAGAGGACAAACAATGGGTGAAGCATGAGGAGCGTGGGGGGGAAAGTGACTGAATTTCCAAGAGGGGGAAGGATGTTATGCAGTGTAAGAAAATAGAAGTTTGTAGGAAGGGGCAACTTCTTTTGTTAGACCAAATGATAGAGTTGGAAAAAGATTGCAGGGTCTTTGCTAGAGACCGTAGGAAAGTGACCACTTCGGACTCTGCTCTTTTCTCAGGCTTCACGTCAGGCTTCTCACATACCAATTTCCATGGGTGAATGTTGAGGGTTTAGAATAGGATAACCTCATCTGCTACATTTTGCATGGGGAAACATCTCTCTGGTGTGGGCTGTTGGGAATTGTTCTATGTAGAGCCATGGTGGTGAAGAAACTAGAACTACTCAGCTGTAGAGCAGGAGTGGATGTAGTTTGTAAACTGTCAGCTGGAGATGCTTGGGCTATTATGATTCACTGGTTTGTTGATACTGAATCCTCTCTTGGGATAGGCTTACTGATCACTAGCAACTCTGCTCCTTAGCCCAACTTCTCAGTATCAAAACTTCCAGGTGTTCAGAAAATCATACAGATGAAGCTGTCAAGTTTGTATGGACATTGTAACTATACAGAGCACTGGAATGTAAAGGGAACTGAAAGTTGTGCAGCAGACATGGGAGGAAAACCTACTCGTGTTTTATGCCAGCCATCCTGAGCAGGGACCTTGTTTTTATTCCTTGCAGCAGGCTCCAGCTACTCAGCTGTCTGAATGTGTATGTAAAGTAGTATTATAAATCTGTGGTGCTACATACACATTTTCATTCCTATTACACTATATACATATTTTATTATGTTTACCATTAATATTCAGCATGAGGTATTAGCAGAAGTCAGAAGCAGTCAGTTCTGCTATGGTTCCTCTGATGAGCTCTCAAAAGAGGTTTCCAAAAGCTCAAACCTCCTCATTTCTGCCTTGCCTCATATGAGCTCCCTCTGATGCTCATGAGAATGTTCTGCATTTCCTCATCCATCCCTGCTCCATTAGCTTGAGATAGTTAGAAACAAATGCACAACCTTTTGGCATAGACCCAGGCTTTGCCTAGCAGGATGAAAAATGACTATGATTCTAATTAGTGTTGGTTTTGGTCTTTTGGTTGCAAAACTGGGAGTTGGCCCCCTCAGCCTTTTCCTCTTAATAATAATTAATTATTAATTACTTCAACAGAAGAGGAGGGAAAGGAGAATTACTGGTACTGTGTGGAATAGATATGATGGGAAGACTTAGAAAATTGTCTGATGGGAAGCTGAGACTCTGGAGTCTGATTTGAGGAAATATTTGACTAGTTTATAACTTCATCTTAAACAGGCCTTGAAGCCCACTGGAAAGAGGATTTCTCTGTCTTTCTTTACCTGCCATGTGCAAGCACATGCTGGAGATACGTATTTGCTCCTCCTATCTGATCTCAGTATTGCTCCCGAGGAGATGAGTGCTGGTTAGTAAGATGAGCAAAAAGGCTGCCATGTTTCACACAGGTCACCATGGCAGAAATTCTGAGTCAATGAAGCTCCCTGAATGCTTTGACTCTTCCTTACCAAACTATAAGATAGTTCCAAAGGCAGGATGGGACTTA
Source organism: Centrocercus urophasianus (assembly GCF_019232065.1). Taxonomy (NCBI): domain Eukaryota; kingdom Metazoa; phylum Chordata; class Aves; order Galliformes; family Phasianidae; genus Centrocercus; species Centrocercus urophasianus. Next base: position 5,328,081 of record NW_024884364.1, read on the forward strand.
TCTAAACAAGGCAGAGAAAAAAAGTGAAATTAGGTCATCTCCAAAGATGAGGTAAGGCTGTAGTCTTTCTCAAAGCTCTGATCTGACTGAAGTAGCTGAGTTTAGGGGTGAAATAGGTATTTCCCAGTCGAAATCACCCTTGTAGTGATCGTTCTGATCCTTCAATAACAGGCCGTTTCCTTTTTTCTCTTGTGAGAACCTCCTTTTTTTCTCCCCTCATTTTGTGGCTTCCCCATGGTTCTCAGTGCTGTTGATCAAGTCAGTCCTCTTTGGGTGTTCTTTTTACCTCCTGATGTGAAATGTGCTTCACCAGCTGCTGCTCTTCCACTGTTGTGCGAGTCCTTGCCTATTTCCTTTACTTCCTAATGTATCTCATCATTAGCACTGCTCTGGTTTCCTCTGCCAGTGCTAGCTCTGGAGCTGGTGTTATCACTCCAGTGTGGGTGATGCTGAGCTCTCACATCTCCTTTAGCTTAGCCTTTCATTTTTCTTGCTTGCCCCCTGGACGCTACCAGATCTCAGCTCCTCTGTAGCTTCCTGCCTCTGAAAGCTTCAAACAAGGCACTGTCTGTGCTTAGGTGAAATGTGTCTCCTTGAACGTTGAACATTGGTGTTGTGTTCTTAGTTATGTTTCTTGAGCAAATCCCTATTTCTCAACGTCTCTGTTTTCCAAGGTGTAAAATATAGGTGATGTTGATCTGCAAACTGTCAAATAAGTGTGAGGGGCAACTGTCAGTCTATTTCTAACACCACTGACTTGTACTGAGATGTCACACTGAGATTATCACTTCTTTATTCATGTCTCCTGTGTTAGGTTCATGCTTCAGCATCCCAGACACGTGCAAGTTGCTTTGTGACATCCAGTCCTTTGTTAAAATCCATCATCATCTGATTGTCACTGACCTGCTCACAGCTTTCCCTTTATGATGTCACTCCCAAAGCCATGCTGGATACAGCACCAGCAGACATGCTGCAGTTGAGGGGAGGCTGATTTAATGCTGAGGAAAGGTAATTCCCCTGTGAGGAGCCTAGATCAGAGTTGCCTTTCTGATTACCTCCAGCCTGCTGAGAAAACCCATGAGATGGCTGTAATTGTATTGGTGTCAATCAATGACCCATGCCTTTTTTCCCATCATTTCTGCTCCTTTCCACCTTTCCTTACTGTCATCCTTGTCCTCAGATACCTCCTGGCTGCTCCCCTTTTCATTTCATACTGCTACTACTTCTTGCGCCATCACTCCTCCTTCTGTCTCCTCTCAGGCCATTCCTACATTGTTTCCTTCTCTCTGCAGTCAGAAACCCATCTCTGTGCTGTGCGTGCCATCCTGTAGCTGGCTATGCAGACCTTTATCTGTTTTTATACCTTTCTGTAAGGAGGTTCAGGATTGTGTGTGAAGAATGATGCACAGAAATGAATTGCTCTGTGTAGTTTTCCGTTATGTGAACTTATTGTGCCAAAAGAGCTGTTTGGTTGCTTTAATATAGTCTTCCCTTCACCACTTGATGGTGCTCTTAGACATAGCAATTCTTTATTATGCTGCAGGACGAGCTAGTACAGCTGGTTTCTCCAAAACTGGCCATTAAATCTGACAGATTTGAGTATCCCAGATCTCTGACCTAATCCAAAACTAAGTTCAAACCAATCTCTAAAGAAGAAGCCACTTTTCGAACAGAATTGGAAATAACATCCTAAATGCTTACCTGCTAGGGTAAAAGCTTGGTTTCTTCTTTTTCTGTTTCTTTCTTCCTCGTCTAGCTGCTTTCCCCCTATTCAGTCAATTGCTGCTATTTCTTGAGAGTCTCTCACCTTTTAGCTTTTGTCTCCTTCATGTTGCTTTCACCTATGTTCTTTCCCTAATGCCCGTTGCTTGTCTTCCATATGCATGTTCCTGCTTGTATTACCTTTTTTCCACCTTCTCTTCTTCCACTCTACTCCTTCGGAGTTGTAGAGTCGAGTCACAGCTGAATATAATGGACTCTATGCGATTTGTTTTTTCCTTTTCCCTCTTAGATTGTTAAATCTTGCCTCCTTCTGCTACATTCACATTGCATTTAGAACAAACAAACAACAGCAACACCAAAACCAAAATAACCAACATCTAAACAACTACAAACTCATCCTCTTATCTCCATCCTTCTTCCCTCCGTGAATAACTTCCTAGTGGTATTGCTGTCAGGAAAACCATGTCCCACAGCTTAGCAAAGGAGCCTTAGTACAGAAAGCCTCAGAACTTCCCTAGGCATTTGCCAGTGCTGTGCAGAGAGACGCTTGAGCTGCAGTGAAGAAGTTCTCCCAAGCAGATGCACAGTGATGCAAGTGCAGAGTTCATGCTCATGGGCATATTGTCTCAGAAGCAGAATGCTCTGTAGCTTTGGTTGCTGCTGTAAGGCGTGATGATCACCAATACCTTTGTAGCTGAAGTTAAATTTCATTCTTCGTTCTAGGTTAATGGCTAAACTCGTACTAAATGATAACCGGCTGCTGTCCAAACCAGAGTCCATACAATCATTCTAGCCACTCAGTAAAGTAAAATTCGGTGGACTCCGAAAAAAATTGGGAAGGTGTATATGTGTTTGAGAGAAAGAAACTTCAACACAAATATAGGCAAAGAAGGGAGCTGAAGCACAGCCTGTTTAAGCAGCTGGTAGCCTGACCTTAAGTAAAAGCTTAGAGTTTGATGCTGTAAGAAGAGAAACTCTCTAGCTTGTTTGATTTCTCCTGCATGGAAGAAAAGTAAGACTCCACACGTTCTTTGCAAATAAGGTATCATAAAATGAAGCCTTTCCATCTCTTCCCATGGAATAACCCGTAAGACCATGAATTTTTGGTTAGCTGAAATGGGGGCAAAAGGGAATATGATGCTATGAATTTTTAAAGAAAGAATCAGAGCTCTAAAAAAATGTGTTTTATCTGTGAATCTTAAAGCACAGTATAAAGAAAGATTGTTTTCTTCTCCTCGTTTTATGGAGACAGAGAATGGACTGAGATCAGATACTGAGGTGAGTATTTTGATGAGGGACCTATCGTAACTCATGGAAATTGAATTCTGAACTCCCTATCCTGCCTACAGCTGTGTACTGTACTGCCTGATGCACTATCAGCTGTCCAAAACCACACGAGGAAAGGGTTATCTGCTGGTTAAAGGTGATGACTCTTGGCTCCGAGCATTGATATCACTGTGTGATCTTGAACAAGTTGTTTGGATTTTGTCATCTGTAGTGATGTAGATGGTGGTTCTGCAGTAAGATGTGAGGCCATGGGTCAGCTCCCAAACCCTGCTCTGAAAAAACACCAGAACCGTGCCTAGAATTGGCATACTCTTCCTATGAGAGAGGACTTCTGCTGGAAAGCATCATGAAGGTGATGGGGCTAGTGAGTCAGACTTGCCACATACAAGGCAGCGTTACTGTCTGCCAATCTGGTTCCTTGTGGCTGATTTTTCTGTAGTAGAAGCTTCCAACTTCTGATGCCCCCATAGCTCTGGTATGCAAGCAACAGCCCTCTTACTGGGATATGGTGTCATGGTTGAACCCGTGTGAGTAAGATCAGAATCAGTCCCTTGATACTTCTGAAATGATTGTAATGATATTGACTTAGTGGGACATTCTGACGATTAGTGAAGGACTGTAATGTATTTTGAAACCTGCAAATGACAGCGCGAAATCATAATGATCATATTCCTCTTTAGTTCTTCTGTATATGGATCTTGGAGTACCTCATTAATGTTATTAAACTTCAGAATTCTGTGTGAGGACATTAAGTAATTCAATGAACGTATGATCGTAGGAATAATTTCTGGTTGTCTCTACACTGTACATCACAGCGACTTCTATCCTCTTTGCAGCTCCAGAGATATAACTCAGGTCCTCCTCTTCTTAAAGAGCAGTCACCTGCCACTTAAGGAAAAAGTAGCATCTCCATTAATGATCATCATGGACTATGCACTGTAATTAGCAAATACTGCTTCTAACCAATAGACAGGATGGTGACAGTTTGAGCAGCCAGAGTAGTTTGCCATTCTCCAGTATTCACTGATATCATCTCCCATGCAGCCCTGGGAGGGAACAGAACTTGCCTTATCTCAAAAGAAGCTCTGTGGGAGGCTTTCCCATCTTGAATAGGGTAAAGGACTCTGAACTTGGCATCTCTAGAGTAAGAAAATAAAACCAGATATTTTTCAAACATGACCCTTCAGGTTATGCTTGCAGTTAATGAGTTACAGCATTCTTTAGGGACTTACTTCAGGAGTTCTGAGTTCCCTTCTGGAAGCACTACTTCTCTCCAGTAACAAAATCTCATGAACTCCAGATTTTGGTCCTCTGAATCACATTTGTTAGAAGCTCTATTAGGACTGTGTGTGACCATGTTCCTAATGCCATACTTGACAAGACACTATGGTTAGACTGCCCTCATCCTAACCCCTGCTTTCCCTCAGCTTAGGTCTAGTTAACTCGGAGTTTCTTGGGAGCAACCCAACCTCTGCAGAAGGATGTCTTCAAAAGGGCATCACCAAATAATATCAACTCTCTGACTGTGAGCATAGTGCAGGCTCTCATGCCTACTCATCAGCCTGAATATAGTTGTATTTATCATGTGCTATCAGGAAAACAGTAGAATGAGGGTAAACTGTGGGCACATTTCTTCCTGTTTCTGCTTCTGCCATGGATGGGCACATCTATGTGTTCAAGTACAATCAGAAAAAAAATTGATTTGAACTGTTTGGCTCGAGACTGGCTACTATCACTTCTGTGTGAGTGTGGCACCAAGCATGAGGTAATGCTTCAGTGTCTGGAGGCTGGCTCCTGCTGGGCAGCTGCAGCAGCAGGAGGGATGTGTGGCTATATACACTCGAACACATCAATCTCGTCATGGTGTACAGTGCTGACATTTGAATAATCGTCAGGATGTTAAGTGGAACACCTTGCTTGGGTGGCACCAGTAATTCTCTTTACAAGGCTGTTCTTCACTAGTCTCTAGAGAGTCACACAAATGTTTATTTCTACATCTGTTGTACTCTTGTCAGTCACAACTGCTTGAAAGAATATGGCATACTTATGCAACATATATGTGCATATGTAGCGTATATATATAATTCTGACATGAAGTTGTTGGAGCAGGTGCAGAGGAGGGCCATGAAGATGATCAGAGGGCTGGAACACCTCCCCTGTGATGACAGGATGAGAGATCTGGGGCTTTTCAACCTGGAGAAGGCTCTAGGATATCTTTTGGCAGCCTTCCAGTACCTCAAGGGAGCCTACAGAAAAGCTGGGGTGCGACTTTTTATAAGGGCGTGTAGTGACATGATAAGGGGAAATGGCTTTAAACTGTAAGAGGGTAGATTTACCCTAGAGATTAGGAAGAAATTATTTACTGAAAAGGTGCAGTGGGACAGGTTGCCCAGTGAGGTTGTGGATGCCCCCTCCCTGGAAGCATTCAAGGCCAGGCTGGATGGGACTTTGAGCAACCTGGTCTAGTGGGAGGTGTCCTTGTGTATAGAAAGGGGTTGGAACTAGATGATTTTAAACGTCCCTTCCAACCCTAACCATTTTATGATTCTGTGATATATAGCCTTATCAAACAGACAGTTGTGTCTGTGATGAGATAGTAGTACTGTAGAGGTGCAGAGTGAATGCCAACAGTCTCCAGTATGACTGGAGTTTTCTCACCACTTCAGGCCTTAGAATTGTTTCTGCTTGATTTCAGGGAAAGTCCTATACATCCCCAGCACAGCAGTTGCACTGTACAGCACTAGAGTAACAGGAAAAGAAGGAAGATTTTTTTCTCTCATTTTGCTGTATTCCTGTGCAAATGATGACTGGAAGGCTAGGAATGGACTGTTTCTGATATGAGGTCTCTTTTGGGCCGGTGAGATTGATCTGTACATGCTCAGATCTATTCTGAATGGGAAGGCAGGGTTGCTGCTTGTCTTGCTGTGATCACTGCCTGACTCAGAGCACCCCTTGCATCCCCCAAGGCTCCCTGTGAGGGGGCTGCAGCTGAAGAGATGAGCAGGATCAAGGCAGGACAGAATGAGTAGGGAGCCCTGAGCCACCAAGAGAGCTGGCATATAATCCCAGCTCTTCCACTGGTGTGCTGTTAGGGCCTGAGGAAATTACTTTTTTTTCCCACCGTGCCTCAGTTTCCCTGTTAATTAAACGGGGATAATAATACACCTCTTGCAGGAGCAACATAGTAACAGATCAGACAATATCTTTAAAGTGCAGTAAGATTTACAGATAAAAGGTGCTGTGGAAGAGCATTGTTAAAAGTCCACAGTGAAACCTCACAAAACCCCCTCAACTGAGACCTCTTGTCAACCTGGATATTTTCACTGTTCCTTTGAAGATGAAACTCCACCGCTTACACTAGTTTGCTCCAATTCACTAGGTTTTAAGAGGCCACAGGGGGACCTGTTAGAGTTAAAATGGATTGAAAATGTCTTTGAGCCTCTAGAATAATGAGTATTTCCCTTTCTTTACATTTTTGGATCCAGATGAGATGCTGTTCAGTGGCTGTCATTCCGCCAACATATGCTTTTCTACTGCATTGAAACATGAACTCCTAGGGTTGGGCATTTGCAAGCAGATGAACATTTTTTTGGTAGTACATTAAGTAAAAGAAACTCAAGTAGGAAATTTTAATTACTTTTAAACTCTAAGCTACATCTTGTTCTCCCCATTATAAACCATTTTGATTCTGCCTTACGCAGTTGCTGGCTATTTCTATTATCTGCATTAAGGTGATGATCTTCTTAGTGTCTGGGCACATGTCATGATTATTATTATTTCATATCTCAGCAGTGCCAAAAAGAGAGGAGAGGACATTAAGATGCTAGACTGAAGCCTGATTCCCAGGCCTGGCGCTGACTTTCAGTGCGAACTTTGGCATGCTGCTATGAGGCCTGTCTCTGTGCTTCATTTTCTCATCTCTGAAATGACATTTCCCTGCTTTATGGGGTCAGTGGATTCACTAGCACAAGCTGGGTCTTAAAAATACTATATAGAAGGAAAAGCTCTGATTCATATCCAGTTGTGCTAGAAACTGTGCAGGTATCTGTGAGGGGGTGTCCCCTGTCCAACAGGGCTTGCAGATGAATGTGACCTACTAAGGAAGAAAGGAGAAAAAAATCTCTTTGCCCTGCAAAGACCGAGTTACAGCACCTGCACTGTAATAGGATAGAGAATGAAGCACTGGAACAGGATGCTTAAAGGCACTATAGGGTTTCTCTCACCATAAAGTTTAAGGACAATCTCCATCAGGATTGCCATGGTTGTAGGTGACTCTATAGAATTTGGGAAAAACTTTCCTGAGTGCCTTTCAGCTCCTTTTGGCTTGTTTTTTTTTTTTTTTTTTTCTTTGTGTGTGTGTGTGTGTGTGTGTTTGTTTGTTTGAACTTTTTTTTTCTTCTTGATGATCTCAAGAGTTCCCTTTAGAAATGGAATTAGGCCAGAGTTGCTTCATTTTTTTTTAATTGACTTGTGGAATCCTGAAATATTTCAGGAAGAGGTACGAGCTGCTGCTTTGAGCAGCAGGTTGGGCCAGATGACCTGAGTGCTTTTCAACCTAAGTTATTCTATGAGCACTTTGTTGCCAGAACAAGTAAGGGAAAGTAAGGCTTGACCTTACCCCTCTCACTCACAAGGAATAAATTCATTTCTACATAATTGTAGATTATGATTGGTAGGAACTTCTGGAGACTGTGTAAACAAGCTTCCCCAGGACCGTAATCAACACTGGATTAGGTTAGCCAGGGCTTTGTCTAGTTGAATCTTGAAGACCTCAAAGAACAGAGATCCCACGACCTTATTTGCTCTTGCAACACAGTTGCTAGAAGGGTTGCCAAAAGTCAATAAGCTTACTCTTTTTGACAACTGACATGAAGAGCTGAGAGCTTTCTCTTAGCCAAAAGAACTCCTTCCTACAGCTTCCCCATGACTATCATGTTAGCCTAGATAATCAGTGCTGAATGTAATTACGGCTTGCTGATGACAGTAAGAAAAGCGTGTTTAAGATCACTGGATACTTACTCCCTTTGTACTTGGAAGATCTTGACTAAAATGAAAAAAAAAAAAAAAAAAAAAAAAAAAAAAAGTGTGATCTTCCTTCTTGTCTTAGTGTCCATTTTCTATACAAGCAAGCCAGTGTTTTGATGCCCCCAGAGAATGCAGATGCTGACGTTTTTTACCAACCAAGTCTTCCCACTGGATCTCATGAAATGTGCCTGCATTGGCAGCAGGTTACAGACTTCCACCTGTGAAATGGGGGGAATGTAGGCTCACAGAAGATAGTTCTAAACAGCAAAGCTCAGTTTTGGATCCAGTTCTGGAACTGAACATTTTGAGCTGGTGTCAAGTGCGTGGTTTTTACTGGTTCTTTCTTTTATAATTCCTCTATGCTTGCAACTGAACTTGTGCTAATTTAGAGCTTTAGCTCCCCATTGGCCAGATCGCTGGGTGAAACTTTACAGGAAGTGACAAGAAACAGGGGAAAAATAATTTCCAAACCAAATGAAAGTCAGATGTAGCTGAGTGCTCCCAGATGAACCTACTGAGAATCTAAAGGAGATTCAGTGCAGACAGATACATAAATAGGTGAAATACTAAGCTTGCCTTTCTCATGTGGGTATCTTGGGTCTGTCTGAGCTTGTAGGGGCTGAAGAATCTTATTGTATTGAAAACTCAACAGACTTCTCTATGCATCTTTGCACTGTGAAATATGCCATGATTTGTACAGCTTCTCTCCATGCTTTCCAGCCTATGAGCACGTATGCTGTTTTCTTTTTTCTTTTTTGTGAGGCACAGGAGAAAACAACGCAGGCAAATTTTGCAAAATCTATTTCAAGTCAGTAATTTTCTAAGTGCTCAGAGCTTGTCTCTCTTTTTTTTTTTTCCTATGATAAGTAATTTATAAATAAAAATACATTCACACTCTAATATTTGCTTGTACTTGAATTCTATTGGCGAAATGTGTGAAAATTGCCTGATGGCTGAGATCACCAGCAAAACCAAAGTTACAGGGAGTAATTACAGATAGCATTATAGAACAGAAGGATAATTTGATCTAAAAATTCGATCTAATGCTCTCACACAGGGATGTATTTCTCTGGGATAGGATTTTATAAAACAAAAGAGAAAAAAAATAGTATGGATGAACTAGGGAAAAGCAATTATTCTCTTATAATATGGGAACACAGTGTGCCTGGCTCAGGAGAGGTATGAAATACAGGAGAAAGAAGGGGCTGCAAGGAGCCTTTATGAGCCCCAGCAGGTTTACTCAGGAAGGTTATTCAGAATGTGCACAGAAGGCACAAGATCCTGAGCCCAGTGGGGTAAAACAGACATGAAAAGAAGGATATACAACACATGTACAGCATGAGAGGAAGATCCCTTGATATTTTGATGGTGAACATGTAGGAATTCTACCATGCATCTGGTCTCCTCAAGGTCTCTGCCCTGCCCACAGCACTGGCCAGAAGGGACAGGAAGATCCCAGGGTAGTGAGGCAGAAGCCAAGACCATCTGGTTTCCTGCAACTCTCAGGAATCCTTGCAGAAGAGCACACCTGTCTAGTGTTAGTTTTCTAAGTAGTTCTTTATTCTGTAGAAACACTGGTAGAGGATATGCCCTTTTCTTAGGGTCCCTATTGACCAGGCATGGCTGAAGGTCTCAAGCTATTCCCCACATACTAACTGCAAGTCCCTCCCCTTTCCACGAGTGTGTGCAGCCCCAAAGCCCTAACAAGGCTGGTCCATGGAGAAGACCTTTCCCACAGACTTCCCTCATCTTGGTTTTATACTTCCCTCTTAAAAAATTCCCTCTTAGAAATGAGGATCTTGCTGTAGTCCCAGAGCATGGCTTGAAAACAAATGTGTTTCCAAATCTTTTGTATGAATGTTTATTACCAACACATAATTAGCATTCTCCTGTCTGACCTTCAGTGTTGACATTCAGGAGGGCAGCAGAAGTCCTGATGCATACCTATGGTTTAAACAGGCAGAGAAGTCTTTGTTCCCCACAGGCACTCACAGGTTAATGGCAATGCTCAGCTCTGCTGGCAGCTAACAAGATTTAAACACAGGCTAATGACTGCATGTTTTCACTTTAATCAACGCACAAATCGCCCTTTTATTATTACGGGTATTTTTTTTACTCCAATTTAATTTATAATTGAATTATGCTCCAGACTGTAATTGTTGATATAATCCACATCTTGAATTCCACATTCCCACTGTGCCTCACCCTAACCTTTCAGTGAGGGGCCTGAGCAGCTCAGTAAGCAGGTTGGTGCACAGCACTGGGTTCAGCTGTTGATCTGAGCATGGAAGAAATGGGTTGCATGGCCTCAGGGTGATCTGCCTGTGGAGCTCTGTACTGAATCCACAGGCTCCTTCGCTATGCCCCATGCTAGAAAGCACATGCTGGGAAGGGAAAATATGAGATTTCAAGAACCCATTTGGTAGTTTAACACACTAACCATCTTTCTCTCTCCTCCCTGCATTACTTTTGTTCCCCTCATTAAATGTCACCATCCTGACAGCTGAGTTTGGCAGGAGATTGTGTGAGCTCTCCTGACCCTGCTCAGTGCAAAAGAAGTTAGCTAAGCTTAAATTACTTTTCAGCACAGAGGGCAATAATGCAGGAATAGATGAATTTATAAAACTTTACCCGTGTCCTGAAGTTCAGCATGTTCAAAGGTCTGTGAGTGTCTAATTCCTGAAGTCAGTGGAAGCTGGGTGTAGTGCAGCTATGCTCTTGCAGCTAACACAGTCTCAAAGGCAGTGCCCCTTTACCATGCATACGGGCAGTGATAGTTCTGAATATGTTGTTTTGTCAGGACACCTTATCATTAGTCATGACTAGCTGAAGTGTTGGAATATCATTTTTCTGCATAAGGCATTGAGTGATAGTGGAACATCACATTAGTGAAAACGTGTTAAGTAATGAGGCTTTGAGGATTTTTTTTTATCGATGGAGACAGAGCTAAGACCAACTCTTAACGTGGCAGTAATTTAGCATTCTTAGCAAGAAAGGCAGAGCAGGTGTGGGCGATGGCAGTGCTAGCTGTGGCCAACCCAGGCCTTGGGTGATTAGTTGTGGACATTTTGAAAGTTCAGGATTCTCAAATGGCAGACTATCCCAGTTTTGTACCACAAGCAAATTTTGTCCAGTTGTTATCAAAGGTTTAAGAGCAAACTCAGGATAACTGAACTTCTTACTGTACTCAGAACTATCCCTCAGCCATGGGGGCAGTGGGCTGTGCCCCCTTTCTGAATATATGAGGATATGTGGATATAATTGTCTAGCAGATCTTGGTAGAAATCAGTTGGGGAGCATTTACAGTGTATTATTGCTCTTTAGGTAAAACTGGCAAATGTGAACACTATTTAATTCTCTTAGTCTGTAAATTCACACAAAGGAAAATATAAAGAGGAATCAAAGAGCATCACAGACTCCCTAGGAAGTCTCCTAGCCAGGAGATCACTTCCCTTGCTCCCTGCAAAGGATTTCTGCATGGGATACATTGACATCTGATCAAGAGCTCTTGGCTCATACAAACTGATGCTGGGTGGAAATGCTGTATTAACGTCTGAAAAGAGAAGCGAACAGAAACTGCCCTAAGTATAGCCCCTGGCTGTATCTATGTGATGCTGGCTGCTCGATTCTTCTGGGGTACCAGCACAGATATAAAGCCCTATCTTCACTGAGTTCACTTGTCAGCTGCTCTGGAAACTTTCCTGGGGACGGAAATATATCCTTCATCCTAATGCAGTGCACTTTTCCTCGTGGTGTATCCCTATTCCCAAGAATAGGCCAACTTCAAATTCTTCTCGTGGCCTCAGACTTGTTTTGAGACCCAGGCTGCATGGACCAAGGGGTCTGGACTTACCCACATTGAAAAATCTCCTACTGTGGGAACACATGAAGAGTACATGAAGAATTATTCCACTAAGCTGTCCCAGCCTTGGAGCAGGCCTGTCTTCCTCTGGAGGTGTCAGTGGTGGGGAGTAGTTAGGTGTGGATTTTCAGCTCACTAGTTACTTCCCTATGCTCCCTTTTGAATGTTCTTAAGGCATATTAATGCATGGTAGTTTATTCCATTTTCAAACCTGCCTCACCTAAAGGCACTCCTGTTTTCTGGCAGGGTATCCATTAGGGAATGAATGAAGGGTAGTTGGTGTGCTATAAAAAATCACACCCTTGCTTATTGCACACTAACTTCACTTTATATGTGGAATATTCCAGAATGAAGAGTGTTTTCGCTTTAATCAATGCACAAACTGCCATTTTATTATTATGGTTTATTTTTTTCTGATGTAATTTATGATTGAATTATGCTCCAGACTGGAGCATAAAAAATACTTTTATTCCAGTATAACTACTCCCCTTTGGAAGGAGAGTCATTATAATGGAATAAAGTCCATTTTATTCCAGAACAATGTAGTGCTCTCTACTGCCGGCAAAGGCCTGAATGTTGTAATTTATAAAGAGGGGAAAGTGAGGGTGAGAACGGGGGGAAAATTAAGGCAAGGATAGTTAACTGATAAAGGTCTTGAGAATATCATGCATGTGAGGACTGAATGTAGCCCGTAGTGAGGAGCACTAAACATCCGCAAACTAAATAAAAATAATAAAAATGTCTCCTGCCTTCTCCTCATACATCTTATGAGGTGTTAGGAAGGGCTGCAGAGAAAGGATTGATGTCTCTTGCTGGGAAGTGAATTATTCAAACTCCTGGCTGCAGGGAGCTCCTACAGTTATGAATCCCAGTCTTCTTTGTGGTTGCCAAGGCAAAGGTAGCCTCTGGTTTTCTGTGGGAAAGGGGTAGCTTTGCTGATGTGTTTCCCTCTTACTGCTGGAAGGCCAAGAACTGCTTGGGGCTAGGTCTACGGGCATACGGGGGCATGCATGCTTCACTAACTGACACACAAGCAGTCTCCTGCACAGTCACAACCCCTATACTCTTTGCTGTAGGAACTGCATTGGTCGTGCATTTAAAATTTGCAGTGGCAATTCAAAACGTCTCGTTCCTCCTCTAGTATGACCAAAATGCAGTCAGGCCCAGCTAACCCACTCAAGTCACTAGCAACACCCAATCTCAAGCTTAAAAGGCCCTAAAAGTGTGCTTTTTTCTCCCTATAACAGCAAAGCATTTTTTTATTCAACCAGAGGGCAATTACAGTTCACTAAATTCAGCTATGAAAGGAAATGTAATCACATTGTGTGCTTGTTTGTTAGTAATGGGTCAAATTGTCACATCTGTCACACCACTGCTGTGCTCTTGCACTTCTTGGGTTTGGTGAGCTTTTAGGATGCAGAGATAGACGAGAAATGGTTCTGTTCTCTCCTGTCAATAATTCCCCATGTGGCAATCAATCTGATCTTGCTGAGGGCCAGGATCTGTCTCTCAGAGATTTCAAGTTGTGATGAAAAGGAATGAGAGATGTTTTTCTCTCCCTCATAGTGTGAGGTATAACATCCTCATCCCATACTCAGTCCCTGCTCACAGTGCCCAAGACTGAGTGACTCTGCTTGGCTGCCTCACTGACCCCACACATCTTCCAGAGGTGTGGAAGTCTGTCAGGACCTATCCTGGTGGTGCCACTAACACTGACACCAGAACAGCAAGATGATCTGACAATGACCTGGCTCATTTCAACTGAGCTTTTATTTCCAGGCTCAGCAATCATACACAGGCAGCGTATGTGGAGAGTGATAAGGGCCTCTATAGGAGCCCTGGAGAGATACAAACTGGTGCTCGCTCCATGGTGACAGTGTAACTAGAGGCAGACACTGGAGGGGCAAGGGAAATTTATATGATATGTCAACTATATACAATATTCTTCAAAATATATTCTCTGTTGGCTGAGCCAGGGGTTAGCGTGTCTCATAAAACTTTTGGCTACACATAAGGAAAATAAGTATTAAAAGGTTTAGGTATAAATTCTGTCGGAATCAAATAAATCTGGCTTATTCTGATAGATAGACTCTACAGTGCTTGTGCAAGAGGAGCCTTTGGAATGAGACTTCAGCAAACACTGTCAGTATATTAAAAGTGGTGACTCCAGCTGTGACCTCCTGCCTGCCGGATCTGCTCCTTCTCAGAGATGGTAACATCTGGTAGGGCTGTTCACAAGTCACTTGAGGATCCTTCATGTGACCTTGCAAGCTGGGCAGACAGCATTATGCTTAGAAGTCTCTTTCCTGGGAATGCTTGGCAACTTTGGAAAGCCAGCAAAGCTCCTGCCTGGCTGTGGGCAGTGCTTCAGTGACTGGAGTCCAAGTGGGAAAGACCCTGCCAGTTTTGCCTGCTTTTGAGCAGCACTTCTCTTTGGCTTCTGTCACTCGTATTTTCTTTACAAATCTATTAGCTTTACCAGGCCCATTAAATGGCTATTAGGCTTTCGATTAGCAGATGCTGTGGATGGTTTCACGCAGAGGTCTCAGCACAGACTCCTTTGTAAAAAGTGAAGAGAGGGGTGGAGTTAGGGAACCTGGGTCAGGAGTGCACTGAGGACAGAAAGAAAAGGGTCAGAAGTCTTAGAGAGCTAACATCGCCTTAGAAATACAACTAACAACCCTAAACCAGAATATCAGTTTGTGGTATAGGAGGGCTCCTGAGGAACCCACAGAAATTTGCTGCAGATCACAGGTTTTACCTGCCTGCCTGCCAGGTAACTGCCTCAATACCTACAGGGCTGTGCTGAGCCCTTGGGGGACTGGGACAAATCCAAGTGCATGGCCCAGCCGTATGTCAGAGTGGCTTTTGTCATACGCGCAAATCACAACACAGTTATCCCAGTCTCAGTCTGTGCTGCTGCCTCTCTGCTTTTCTGGTCACCTGGAATCATCTGGGTCCTCTCTGAGGGAAGGCAGAACTCTCCTGGATGAGTGGGGCCTCTTTCCTTACAGCTAAACAGAAACCACCATTGCCTAGGGGTGCGCAGGCCTGAGTAGGGCTTCTTTCCTTACAGCAAAATAGGGACTGCTGTGCCTAGAGTGAAGATGGCAGGTGTGGGTGAGCAAGAGGAGACAGCAGCCAGGTTTGCTAGTGAGAAAATAATAATTAAGCTTCCAAAAATAGCAAAAAAAATATGCAGGAGGTGGCCACATCTTAAAATCAATAGTCCTGCACAGATACTCATGTATTACTGAGAAAATACTAAATGGATTTACACCATAAAGCTCTGCCAAATACTGCTGATCCTACCCTGCAGCATCCTCTCTAATTCTGGTTCTTCTCATCGTTCTCTAATATGTATATATATGCACATACAGAGTTTGGCCAATGTACCCTCTATCCTGCCCCTCTTTTCTGGCAGTTGGAGTGGTTCTGGGTATCCCCAAAGCCTGAGCAGAGGCAGCCAATCATGCAGAATTGTGTTTAGCAGAGCCACGTTATTGTGGTGCTGAAAAATGAGCACAAGATTGAGACCATCAGGCTCATTTTTATTGTTCGTTGGAACTCCAGATGTGAAAGCTAATGGATTTGGATTGGTTGCTAGCAGCAAAGCCTCATCAAAGATCCTTTTTTTCCCCTAAGGGCATTCAGTACAATCCAGTGATTGATTGGAAGCTTCAGATAGTTTGAATGTGGATCTGTGTTTGGGCTGGATCAGGTGCTCAAGAGGAAATCCAGCCTGCTGCCTTCAGGCCTGCATGGGGCTGCTGCAACCTCAGTCATGGCAGGCTGGGAGGCTCTCCGTGAAAACAGATGACTTGGCAGATGGAAGTTGTTACCTTGCTGGTTTTAGACAGTGTGGGGAAGAGGAATGTGGGTGTAGTGAAGGTGTGTAAAATTTCAGGACTAGCTAAAAGGTTTTTCCCCGAGGAAGCTTTTCTTATAGCACAAAGGAGCACAAGGACAGCGGAGACTTTGAGGAGAGAAGGTGAAGGACAGAAGGTACAGAGAAGTGTCACCTGCTGGAAGGGTTGGGAGTGTTTCTCAGGAGGGATGCTGAGGTGCCTGAAAGATACTGAGGGCTCTGTAGTGGAGGCATGAAGATTTAGGTAGGTTAGATGAACAAGAGATTAGTACTAAAATGAAGTCTGTATGTGGGATTACGCTGGGTTGCAGGGTCACAAAGGACTTACTGTGACTCATGTGAGTCATACCACCAGATTTCCTGATTCAAGTTTTTCAACTTTTACTAAAAATTCTTCATTCTCCATCAGGAAGCCAGATGAGTTACTGATTTGTGTCTGCCTGTCAGATGCCTGCTGCTGCCATGCCAGCCTATCTTCTGTTGGCATTCATTTGGGTAGTTTTCTTCTTTGTCTGTAGCACAAGTAGTTAATCACTTGGAGAACCTAATTAGGTGGTAACGAACCCAGGTGTCTTCCTTCTCTCAATGTAATAGGACATCTGCCACTGCTCCAAGAGCACTTAACGGTGACTGACTAACAATGGCTGTAATGTATGGTCATGAAGAGAGAATGGTTTCCCTTAGTGCCTCAACTAGAATGTGGTTCGTTGGGAAAGTCTGAATTCACAGTTACCTTGCCCTGTGCTAAAAAGGTGTGTTCCTGACTGCCGCGAAATGTAAACCCCATCCAGAATAGCGTAGGCAGGAGGGATGCAAGGAGTCATGAGGTCTTTTATGGCTCCATCAGGAGAGGAGTGGGGAAGAATGGGGAGTCCCTGTCACAGCAGCCTGTACGGGAGCTTAGCATGGGCACATCACCCACCACACAATTTCAGTGTGGCACTTAAATGCCTCTGTTGAGTTAGAGCATATGCTCTAGGGGATTTTTGCTTTTATGCTGACTGCATGCCAATTATGTGCAGAGTGGTGATAGTCCAGTGTGAAGCTGGAGTGGTGCAGAAAGGTGATACCTTATCTCACAGAGAACTGAAGTGCAAACTTATGTTGTCAAAATGTTTTGGACAAATTTGTTCAAACAGTGTGAATTTAGACTAGCTCAGTGACTGGGTGGACGTCGCTGCAGAGCCTTTGGTCTGGTTCAGACAGCCCTAGGACCAGATCTACTGCCTTAGCACAGCCACAGCAGTGACTCCCATGTCTGTTTTTTTCCACCTGGCACCCAGGTGGGTTGGTGTGTTCATCTCCAAATTCTGGCCTGCTACCAGCATAGGCCTGCAGAATGGTGGTTGGCCCTTTGTTGTGCCCAAGCCCTGCAACATGTGCTGTGCCCTTTGTAACACTGCACAAACTGTTCGCAACTAATAATCTGGTGTGTGCATCTCACTTCACACTCTGAGGATAGGGATTAGAGTTTTCTCAAAGCTATGCCTTCAGCCTTTACCTGCAAACCCATTAGTTCTCCAGCCTGCTATTAAATTGAGCCATGTTACTGTGTTGTGTTTGGGAGTTGGGTGACAGTCTCATCAGGCTGCTGCTGCTCATTCCCTCTTCCTCCCAGTCAGCTGGAGGAAAGCAAGTCTGCCTTCCAACAGGAGGAAATGTATGCTTCTATTTTCAGTTAGTCTTAGCGTGTACATTTTGTACCCTTAGAGCATTTTTGGGGGCTGAACCTTCCCTTCTGTAACGACAAGAGTCCCGGTGTCTTACTGCAGCAAGTAGCCAAAACTACAGTGTGAAAAGGAGACATCAATCCTAATTGTGTGGCTTTACACCATGATAATGTGTAAAATGTTTCTTCCTGACCCAAGGTGCTGATTGGCGAAAGCCCTGGAGCATGAGGATTAATAAGCCTACCGACATCTATCTTAACTAGCATAATTGAGAAAGCTGTTTCTATTTGTACTACTGTCTACTTCCATCTTTTTTGGAATGTGCTGAACCATATCACTCGAACCGAACAGGATACAAATCCGTTTAGCAGGTCCATAGCTCCTTTCCTAACCACATGCAAATACTTTATCTTGCTGATGAAAGTGCTGTGGGAATAAGGAGTACAATGGGGCACACTTGGTGTGTGTTCTTCCCCCAGGCAATAAGGGAATTTTGCAACATGCTTCAACGAGAAGTTCAAAATCCCTCTTGTTTAAACTGTCCCAAATTTGTTGGTGCTTAATCAAAGTTAAGCTACATTCTAGGCTTCTCTCCCTCCTTTTCAGCATCTAAGAAAATTTCATGCTCATGAAACTCAGTGACTAATAGCTGTTAATAGCATAGCAGCAGATGGCATACGAGCTCTGTGAGCTTCTAGGCTGGCTGCTCAGTGCCCCCCACAAGGCAGCCCTGCTGTTTCCATCCAGAGCCCCACACCCAGCTCTTCCAGTGCTCCCCAGTGCCTTGCAGCCCCCCATATCCCAGTCCAAGGTTCTCCATCCCAATGCTTCCTGTAACCCCTGTAACCCTCCTCCTGCCCTGCAGCACCCTTCCCTAATGTCTCCCTTTTTTCCCTTGGCTCACTTACTGCTCACCAAGACACCTCAGTTGCATACACTGATTATACTGAAGATACCAGCAAAGGCCCCTCATCAGCTATTCTGGCTTAGTGACTACAGAACCAGCAAATGATAAGGTCTCTCCTATTTCATAAACATAAATGTCATGGGTCTTACTCTGCAGCTGTTCTGAACTCCGCACTTACTTTGAAACCAATGGGAGTTCTGTGCACAAAGCAGCTCCCGAATAATCAGGGTCTGTCAGCTCTATAATGTCACAAAATATTCCATGTGTGCAAATATTTGGATTATTATTTATTAGGTGTCAACAAAGTGCAAATATCAACCTGCCCCAGAGATACATTATAACTTTCGAGGGTGGGAGGATGGGGGAGAGCATCGCATGCTCATAAAATAGCCTCATGCCTGATACCAGCTCTGAAAGCCAGAGATAATACCCGCCGCTTTTCAAGTCCTTTCCATCAAAGGATTTAAAAACCGTTCATGAATTAAGGCTGACATTTTCATTTAGAGGTGGCGGGTGGGTGGAGGCAGTACGTCTCTAATTTGAGGCACTCCAGATCTGATTTCCAGAAAAGTTGCTACCCGGAACTTCCATTTGAAATTGGAAACTTCAGGCAAAACTAAGTCCTAGAGCCTCTTCCCTGAGACCTGCAGAGACCTGTGCTCTAACCAGTTTGTTGCTTCTGTCTTCGTTTGTCAACTGATGCTTTTTTAACCACACCTTTTCCAAAAGACGATAAAAAGTCTCCAAGGTTTTGTCTGCATATTCCTCAATGGAGCTGGATGCTGAAGATGCTCTGGGCTCTTAATTGTTCTTCTTGTGACCAGCACTTGCCTTGTGAACTTGCTAAGCATTGCTAGCTTTGTCTTGAAGAATTAGAACTCAGGATATTGCTAGAGATGGTGGTTTGTAAGTCACTGGCAGGTGTTGTTGGGTGACCCAATGCTTGGGGTCCTTTCTTTCACGGGAGGTAACGCTTGCTGGTCCATGAGGCTTAGCTTTCACTTCTTATTCTTGATGTGAGGCAACGATATGTGAATACGAAAGCAAATGTTGGGTATGCTGAGAGGAGCTTGACCTTTCCATTGCTCTCAGTTGCAAGTTGATTTTGAGATTGCTCTCTTTTTCTCTTTTAAAACTGCTGGCACTTTCTGTGTCCAGAAGGAAATATTTTATTAGAAAAATTAGCGTCTTAGATGCCTTGTGGCACCCTCTGGTCAGCAACAAAGCACAACACAAATTAAAAATGGAGCAGATGCCCCCAGGGAACAAAGAAATGGAATCAGTGGGATATTTTTTTAGCTTCTGCAGGGTCTGCATGCTTTTTTAATGTCTGGACTGTTACTGATTCTTATAGTCCTGTGTCTTCAGGCCTTGCTGTCTGTCATGTGTAATGCTCATCATATACTGCTGGTGAGCAAACAGCTTCAGCTTAATATTGGAAACTCCCTCCCACAGACTTCTTTGCAAAACCCATACTATTGCAAGATTCAGGACTACTCATCTGAAAATCCAGGCTTTTCAAAGGAGAGAGGAAGTTTCCTCTATTGTGTCTGCTGAGAAAGGTTAAAAAAAAAAAAAAAAAAAAAAAAAAAAAAAAAAAAGAGAGCTTTCAGCTACTACTGTAGCTGAGTTTATGCAACAGAGCTCATGTGCATACCTTATCTGCTTCAGTATGAAGTCAGGAAGCTTAAATAATTATTCCTGTGCAGAACTTGGAGCAGGAGGACATCAGTGACAAGTTCCGATATGTCAGCTGAGTGGAACGTGCCTCCTACTGTACCCTGAGCACCACATAATGCCCTTTACACACAGTAGGTCAAAACTAAACCCAGCTACATGGTGGAGGGTAATGAAAAAGTGAAATCAGTGGAAGGACAGACTAAGACCCACAGTAGCCTTTCTCATTTCCTTCAACTTGATGTCTCAGTGAGTAAAGAGGTGAAAAATAATTTGCTCTGGCTTGGAGTTTGCCAGCCAAAGTAGACAGAAGCCTTGAGGAGATAGCTAGTGGCACTGGGAGATGCCAGAGGAAGAAATTTCCATGACTGGCTTTTAAAACCTCTCTTGCATTATGAACAGTGGTAAATTTTTTCCTATCCTACATTGTCTAATGTAGGATAATGTAATTGGAGATGGGAGAAGGATTTTCACCATCCAGAGAACGTGCAACATTGACAAGCTTTGGATTTTGGTAAAGACTGAAAGGTAATAACATTATGTAAGCAGTTATAATAATAATAATTAGTATTATTATTCTGAGAGAAGAATAATTTTTTCTCAGCAGGGGCTAGTCAACCAAGCAGAATGCAATCTCTCCTGAGGGACTGCAAGAAATTATTTCAGGTTCCTTCTCTCTAGCTCCTACTTTTATGTACTGAATGCTGCTGAGGAAGTACGTGATTGCAGAGTACCCAGACTTTTACACTTAAAGGATAGCATAGCTTATTCAGTGATAGAGCAAAATGATCTGACCCCTTAATGTGTGATTTCATTGCCTGACCTCTCTCTGGGTGTGTGGTCCAGCTGCTTCATCTTTTTTTCCAGCTCACCTTTGCACACTGCTCTGTTAGACTGGGAGATGGACTTTCTGTGCAAGCATGCACGGTGTTTTTTTGTAATAGCTTGAAGCATTGTAGTGCTGCCAGACTATCGATTAGTAAAGTGCCCACATGGCCCCAAGTATAAGCTCTGCTGGGAGTGTTTTGCTGTGAAATCTGTTCCCTGCTCTCACAAACACCTGTCTGCCTTTTCCTTGGTGCTGCAGTTGGAAGGCGTCGGAGATCTGCAGCGAATCTACATTGCGTGTTGGCTACAGCCGTCCCCTGATCTGAGAGTGAAGCAGACACGAGGGGAAATGCAAGATATGGTCTAGGCAAGTGTTTTGGTAGAAATTATGGTTTGAGTGAGTAAAGCAGTATGCAGCGGCTTTTGCTAAGCACTGTAGTGGGAAAAGTTTACTGTCTGCCTCTACCCAAAATGTATCTGTCTATAAAGCCCTAAGGCAGGAGCAGCATGTGAAAATGTTGGATGCAGACTCACATAATGCTGTTTGGAAGCAGGTACCAACTCTACAAACTTTAAAGCTATTATCCCCCAGGAATGTCACTGCGTATGTTGTTGTGACTTGATGCAGGTATTTGAGGAAGCTGTGAAAGAGAGTGATGCCATTACTTTTGAGCCACCATAGTAATATATAAATATAACAGTTGTCAGGATTGTCAAGAAAGTGTTTTTTGAGGGAACAACAATGATCATTCATTTAGGCATAATTAAGAACCTGAAATGGAGAAACTTGAAACATGGGCTTTTAAAACAAAGCATGTTTAAAGAAGTACATAAAAATACAGACAAATAAGCCAGTAGCCAGTTCCAGGCTTTTTCAGAAAGCTGATGAAATATAAGCTGGTGTAGAGAAATGATTTCTGTGGGATGTGTTCCTAGCCTTCAGGTATTGACTGTTTATAGACTAGATGTAGCACATGTTGTTTAGTCCATCGAACAAGTAATCCACATTGTTTAGCTCCATTTGAAGAGTTTGTCCAATCCCTTTTATGGTGGTTTTTCTTCCCAGTATAGGGTTAGACGCTTCCTCTGCCATACCCCTCACACCTCTCAATTCATCCTGGTTAGTTGACAGATTCTGGATCTTATAGCAGCCTTGGGGAACAGAGAAAAACGGAAGCTACTGTTTTCCTCCAATGAAAAGTCAGCCTAATTAGCATTCTGAAAATCCAAGTTGGAGTTTATTTTTCTTTAATCCCTAGCCTCTGTTGTGTGTGCCAGATACCTCTGGGGATGTTGCTGGACAATGCTCTGTTCTTTCACTGGGCTATTGACTACATGCCAAGTAAGATTTCTTTCCAATCGAACACTTGTGAAGATTTAGACACTGTCTCTATCACAGTTGGTGGTATCTAGTGAAACAACTCAGTTCATTTGCTACACCTTGCCTGGGTCACAGGGGAAGTCAACTGCTAGGGACTATTAACACCTCATAAAAATACCTTCTTAGCTTTAAAACACTGCACAGAAACAGCAGCGCTGTGGTGTGCCTGAAGGCTGCTGTTGTGAGCGGTATGCTCCTGAGCCTTTGCAAAGCAAAACAGGCAGTGCCTAATAAGTAACGCTGCAGTGTGGTACTGGGATCTCATGGAGGCTTGAAGAGCACTGTACCCATGGCCTTGACAAACCGGAGAAACACTGGCTACACCTGCACTTACAGAGAATAATATGCTAAGCTCATCAGCTCCTAAATTTAATGTCCTGATCTATCAAGTTTATGACAGCAAAAATGATTATTTGCATAATAATGTGGCCTATAGAAATGTAGTAATTCTCTGTCTACTGTAGGATGACGCTCTTGCTCCATACTGTTTAATAAATATCTGGCTCTTGCTCTCCAGCACAGGCTGGGTTTGTGCTGCAACTTATGCAACTTGATTGAGTGCAATGGAGCTTTACTGAATTAAGCCATGTGAGCATCAGTTCCCAGAGCCATGAGAACTTGCAACTGTTTAACAGAATTGGAGAGATGCTATGCCTCCACAGAGATATCATGGCTGCATGGATAGCCATGCTCTTTACCAAACTGTCTTTGATATTAACAGCCATAGAGAAGCACAGTTCTTGCTGCTGGCTTCTAAACAATTGGGTTTTCAATGAGTTCTGTGTTGCTCTGGCTTCACTGTTTGCTGACAGCTAGCACAGGCATGAGTTGTTATTACATTGTCAGTGATGCCATAATTACAGAATCATACAATGGCTTGGGTTGGAAGAGACCTCAAGGATCATCAAGCTCCAACCCCCCTGCAGCATGTAGGGCTACAAACCTCCATATCTCATACTAGACCAGGCTGTTCAGGACCCCATCCAACCTGGCCTTGAACACCTCCAGGGACGGGGCATCCACAACCTCTCTGAGCAGCTGTTCCAGCACCTCACCACTCTCTTGGTAAAGAACTTCCCCTGATATCCAACCTTCCATCTTCCCTCCCTCAACTTAAAACCATTTCCCCTTGTCCTACCATTGTCTACCCTTGTAAAGAGCTTATTCACCTCCTGTTTGTAGGCTCCCTTTTGGTACTGGAAGGCTACAAGGAGGCTACCCCACAGCCTTCTCTTCTCCAGGCTGAACAAGCCCAGTTCCCTCGGCTTCTGTTTGTAAGAGAGGTGCTCCAGCCCTCTGATCATCTTTGTGGCCCTCCTCTGGAACCTCTCTAACAGCTCCCCATCTTTTTTGCTTTGGGGGCCCCAGACCTGAATGCAGTACTCCAGATGGGCCTCACAAGGGCAGAGTAGAGAGGAACGATCACCTCCCTGTTACTATTGGCCACCCCTCTTCTGATGGAGCCAAGGATGCCACTTGCTTTCTGAGCTGCAAGAGCACACTGCTGGCTCATGTTAAGTTTTTCATCCACCAGGACCCCCAGATCCTTCTTCGCAGGGCTGCTCTCAAGGATTACGATGTAATTATATCTGCAGTGGAGTGTAGATAAGCCAAGACTGCTCTGGAGATTGCTCCATCATTTCACACCTGGTTAAATCCCCTGTGTTAATTAGCAATAAATGCCAAATTAATTTAAAAACAAAAAACACACAGACTGAGACCTCTGTTGTGAAATTGAGTTTCTGGATCATACTGACCACTGAAACAATTGTATTCTGTTCTAGCATTTAATGTTTATGGAGGTAAGAAATGTCATTGCCGTGTTTAGGATAAATGTGTCACTTGTAAAGATGGGAGCCATATTTCCTTGATTCTTGAAAAACTTAAGAATCATGAAATCATAGAATGGCTTGGGTTGGAAGAGACCTCAAAGATCACCAAGTTCCAGCCCCACTGCCATGAGCAGGATTGCCAACGACTATATCAGGCACTGGATCAGGCTGTTGGGTCACCATCCAACCTGGCTTTGAACAACTCCAGAGATGGGGCATCCACAACTTCTCTGGGAAGCCTAATCCAGCACCTCACCACCCTTCTAGTGAAAAATTTCCCTCTGATGTCTAATCTAAATATTCCCTATTTTAGTTTAAAACCATTTCCCCTTGTTCTATCACTTTCTGCCCATGTAAAAAGTTGTTTTTCTTCCTGCTTATAAGCTCTCTTTAGGTACTGGAAGCCCACAGTGAGGTCTTCCTAAGCCTTCTCTTCTTCAATCTGAGCAAACCCAACTTCCTCAACTTCCTCAACCTTTCTTCATAGGAGAGGTGCTTGTCATGGTTGACAGTGGTCCAGCCCTTTGATCAACTTCATGGCCCTCCTCTGGATCTGTTCCAACAACTCCACATCTTTCTTGAGCAGGGAACCCCAGACATGGATGCAGTACTCCAGTTGAGGCCTCACAAGGG
Source organism: Centrocercus urophasianus (assembly GCF_019232065.1). Taxonomy (NCBI): domain Eukaryota; kingdom Metazoa; phylum Chordata; class Aves; order Galliformes; family Phasianidae; genus Centrocercus; species Centrocercus urophasianus. The sequence continues at coordinate 5,352,773 of NW_024884364.1, forward strand.
CAGGGCAGAGGGGGACAGTCACCTCCCTGGGCCTGCTGGCCACCTCTCTTTTGATGCAACCCAGAATACTTAGGCCTTCTGGACTATGATTGCACGCTGCTGACAAATGTTATGTTTTTCATCTACCAGGACCCCCAAGTTCTTCTCCACAGAACTGCTCTCAATGAGTTCTTCTCCCAGTCTGTACACGTATCTGGGGTTGCCCCAAACTAAGTGCAACACCTTGCACTTGTTGAACACCTTGAACTTGTTGTCCTTAGGTTCTCAAGGAGCCACTTTCTGAGTTTATCAAGGTCCCTCTGGATGGCAACTCTTCCTTCTATCATATCAGATGTACCACTCTTTGGTAACATTCTGTTTCTGAAAATAAAAGGTGTGGCAAAGGCAGAGGATAGACATTAGAGGAGGTTTATATTCCCTGGTGTAACTCCACATCAATACTTCCTCTGCTTACATCATTCACAGTGAAAGAGCACACACAGCAGTTATGAGTTGTTTATCACTGTGCACTATTTTACATGTTACTCACTTTCGTCCACAGTCTAATATAAGTAATATATGCACATGTGTATCTGGCACAAGTATTTGCTATAAATTGCACTTAACCAGTTATGTCTAGGTCTTGTCTGTGTTACAATTAGTGATCTTGTTCCTTTAATACATGTCAGTGAATACTGATGGAAATAGCTTCCAAAATGCTGAAAGCTACTGCCAAAATGAAGGCAACAGTCTTCTTGTCTTGTTGTTAAGGACAAAAATTAACAGGCTTTTATTGCAAGGGATATTAATTGGAAGAGATTATCCATTAGGAAGAGCAGAGACTGCTTGCAATAGATGGATTATCTGGGGGAGTCTTCATCAGTGGTAATTTATTAAGAACAATAATGGTGGAAATAGTTGAGACAGCAGAGAAGACCATGGTATTGCGTTGTCCCTTTTGGCTTCATTACCCACAGAACTAAGTACTCCTTCATCCCATTTTTTCATTCAGACCTATTCTTTTTTTCTTCTTCCATTTCTTTATTTTTATAGTGATTATATATTCTTTTTCTTCTTTGATAGTTAGTGTGAACCTAGCCAGCCCTGAAAATTGAGTTATTTCATAGGCTGAAGCTATGTGAGCAGCAAGCTATCCTTGTAATAAGAGAGAGCCAGTGGGAAGGAGCAAGACTGAGAAAGCCAGATTGTCTCTCACACCAGTAATATGAGCCAGTGTCTGAGGCTGAGGCCATGTGTCCTGTGTGCAGCATGGAGATTCTGTTGATTCCACCCCCTTGGGCATGCTTACCATGTTCATCACAAATTTGTTATGACTCAACACATAGCACAGCTGAGCAGCTGTCCCATGCCAAACTGTCTTTTCTATGCCCTACTGGGGGTAGTTTTGGGGGTGGATGTTCGGCTCCACTCTCCACCAGCTTTGGGTTTGTCCCTCAAGGACAGTTACTAAAAGACCTGAAAGTCTGATTCTGTTTCTTTATTGGCTGGAGGAGATGAAAATGGACTCCACACACAGAAGCCAGCTGGATGTGAGCAGAATTGGCCCATAAAGCTCTGGCTTAAAAGACTCAGCAGCATGGAGAGAGAAAGTGGTGGGAGGGAGCAGTGGAGGAAAGGAGAATTGGAGAGAGGAGATAGATGTGCATATAGAGAAGAGTGAGGAATATGCATCAGCTCCATCTCCTTTTTCTGAGTGGTTTTGACAGAGAGGCTCCATGGCCTTCAATGACCTCAGCTCTTATCGTCCTAGGGTTGATGTGACCTTCTTGCTTCCCTGTTTAAAAGGTTCTCTTTACTCTATTAGTGGCCCTTTCCTCCTCCCCACCCCCAACTCATTTCTCCTTTTATAGCATGTTAATGAGCAAAGTGCTTATGTAAATGAGAGGCAGAAACAATTGGTTTGAATAAGGAATGAAATTGTCAGGGTAGAGGCAGTCTCCAGCTTCATTCCAATGACTATCTGATGCTCGTGAAGGCCTTCTTGCTTTAGACTAGAGCTGAAACCATTTGTGGTTTTTATTTTTAAAATTTATGCATAGTAACATTAGCAGTGATTCCTGACTTTTTGGTAATACTTATATACCGCTTCATTTGCTTATAGAATTGTGCAAACATTAGCACCAATTTTAATTTTCTTGCTGTACAAAGAGAATTCAATAGGGAGAAGGGTTTCATCTCTCCCTAGCTTGCTATCTCTATGCAAATTTTGTGTCCATTTCTAATCGTTCATTTAGAAAAGTGATTTTATGCTGTTTTATCAACCACTCTTAGTGTGGATGCAGTCATGCTAACGTAGAAAGTGCTGGAGAGCTGTGTAGCTTATTCAAACTGGATTGTTACTTGTAAGCACATAGAAATGAGCCTGCCTTAAGGGGCTGTTCTGTTTTTACAATGTAAAAGCAGTGTATTTTCTGGTGTGGGCAAATATTTAGAAATGTTGGAAGTATTCTGGGTAATGCTGCCCCATTTTAGTAGAGAAAACCTCAAGGTTGTTTACTGCAAGCATGGCAGGATCTGGATGTGAATTCTTTAAGAAAAATTGTCCTTTCATCAGAGTGCTAGCCAGCTCCTGAAATTAACTGTGTTTTGTCAACACCTGTTTAGAAAAAGATACAGGTAGAAAAAATAAGATATTTGTCTGAAGTCTAAAATAATTAGCAAAAGACAGAGTGGAGTTTAGGTGCCTCAAGACCCATTTGTTTTTCATTCACTGACATGAGACTACGGGAGTTTGCCGTATAACTTGCAGCATGCAATACAGGGACATTTCTTGCTTTTCATGGTAGGGTCACTCAAGCACCTTGTGGCTGTGCGGAGGACAGAGACAGGGTGAGTGAAGCTGAGGGGTAAAGAAGCAGCTTTATTTCAGGCCTAGAGAAATGTCTCTGTCATGAATGCCTTTATCTGGAGACCAAACCTACGGTAACTCCTTCAGGCTTTCCCTAACAGTATCTCCACAGAAACATCTACGGGAATCCGATGCATCTTTTATACGAGGACTTGTGAAAAAGTTCAATGTCTGTGTTATGTAGTTTCTATCCTTTGGCATCCAACATAGAACTGTACCTATGTATGGGTATAAAAGGGCAGAAGTAATGACTTGGGGCTCATTCAGAGTCTGACCCCTGCCCAAGAATTCTTTCATTATTGCCATAATTTGAATTTTGTTTTATTATCTTGTATAAAGGTGAGATTCATCCACGTCTTTAGCTTTCCAAAGCAGATGAGACCTGAAGGTCTAATGTAAACCTTAGTTCTGTGAAAAGCAAAGCCAAGGAGCATAGTTTTCTGCAGGTTTTTGTCTTAAGACCAGATCCCCATTCTATGTCTTCTGGGATCTGATAAGTGGCAAGCACGTATGTTTTCTGCCCATGAAGGCATTAAAAGGTCCTCCTCTACCTGCCTGGCTTTTTTTGCGCAAAACTGCTCGGAGCTTGATATCTTTGAGATCTGTGCTTCTCTGCCAAACTGAGTTGAAACTGGCCAATAAACTCAATAGCTATTAGGAGAGATTCTCATGCAGGCCGTATGATCACACTATCTAAAGAAAATCAGAATAAAATTAAGCAAAACCAGATACTGTTTGCAGATGACTAGAATCATATTTCTTTGCTTTTTTTTGGTGATCTGCTGACCTCTAAAGATCTTTGGGATGGCATCCTGGGGAGATTTTCTGCTGGTAATGTGCACTAGAGTTTTACCTTATGATCCTTATTGCCAAGAAGCGTGTTGTCAGACACAAAGTGGGTATTCACTGATAGATGATGCACGCTGGTCTCACCTGGAATTTAGGAGAGAGATACTAATGCATGATAGCACTAGTGTTAGAGTGAAGCAGTGTCTGGTTTCTCCCCATCAGACCCTGTGCATTCAGTCTTTGGAACCTATTCACCTCTGTGTTGTCCAGCAGAGTTTACACGTCTCCAGCGGGGCTCAGATTTAAAATTTTTCCTCTGACTAGCTTAATGAGGTTAGTAAAAAGACTTGCTGAAGCTTCTGATAAGCCTCTTGATTTTTATTTTCTTGGCCTTATGTGAATCAGGCCTTTTGAATCCAGCCACTATGATCTGGAAACTGGCCACCAGCACTTGGGTGTTGACAGCATTATTAAAACAGGTCATTATTTCTGAGAACAAACTCTTGGCTTATATGAAGCATGTAGATTCCCACTGTCTCAAAGGAGACAGAAGTACCTGGTGTAGGCAGATAACCCACCCCCCTCTGCCCTTTCCTAAACAACAATGCCCACACCTTAACCCTGGCCCTCTCCAGCTGCTCTTTTGTTCAGAAATGTCTATCTGTTCAAGAGCCCCTTTGTAAAACCCCTGAGTTTACCAGTATCAGGCAAACAATGTATAACATCGTTTAGAGGAGAATGAAGGATTATTCATTTGCGTTGGACCACAACAAGAGTTTCTCAGATTATTTTTTTGCTGTTTGAAGAGGAGAGTAGCTATGTAAAATAATAGCAACAACGAAAAAGAAAATATCCTAATTCAGCTAGAAATTGGGTTGTTGGGTTTTATTTTTGTTTTTTGGGGTTTTTTTTGGCTATTTTCATTTCCTTTTCTTTTAAAATTATTCTTTTTAACACTGTAATTCTATACCTATCTGTGTGGATGCATTCTGTAAAGATCCAAAGGAAGTAGCAAAAGTTGAAATACAGTGAGGGTGGTAAGAGGTCAGAATGCTGTCCATGTTTGCCAGTGTGGAGCCACCACAAATGAACCAAATATCTTCTTTGGGAATGTGAAATAACTTTATATAGAGGAAGAACGGAAAAAAAAAAAAAAAAACAAAAACCTGTGTTGAATCTCATTTATTTTGGACTACAAGAAGGTGATATCACATGGGAAATTACTACCGAAGGCTGGAGAAGACAGGGATTAGGAATAAAATTGCAGAGAAGGAGTGCATGGATGAAATTAGCTGATGAAACAAAACTGAGGCGCTTTCAAGACAAAACAGATATCATGAAGGAAGCATTGGGTGACCTCAAGGATAATAGAAGCAGCAGGAAATTAGACAGAGCAAAGTAAAAGGTTCCATTCTTGGGATTAACATGAGAATTTCTGCTGTGTGCTGGAATAAATAAATTCATAAATTGGAAATGACAGAAGGGAGAAAGAACTAAGGTATTAGTCATCCTGTGATGAGCTAGTACAACTGTGAGCCACCTCTGGGATGAAGGTGAGAAACAAGCAAATGCAATTTTAGGATGAGCAGGATTTCTGAGCCAGACAGGGAATTTTTAATGTCTTTGTATGAAGCTTTTCTAAGGCCTTATCTGGAACATCGTCTTTGGTGCCAGGGCACTCGCTGGCTAGATGAGCTCCAGCAGGAATGGATGCTGAAGAAGGCTATAGGGATGTCCAGTAGAATGGAGAGCTTATCATATGTGAGGAGACTACAAAAGTGCTCCACTTGCCTGACAAAACAAAGGCTGAGAAGGGATATGCTTATTCTCCATAAACACGTTAAGGGGATAAACGTCAAGGAGGGAGAAGAGCTATTTAAAATAAAGACAATGTTGGCACAAGAGCAAATGTGTATAAACTGGCTATGAATAAAAATAGACAGAAAATTAGAAGAGAGTGACTAACCACTAGAGAAATGGGGCTCTGGAACAGTCAGACCAGCTAGTGTAGATGAGATGTATTTAGAAAGACAGAAAGCATGAGGGATGCCTGTGCTCCCCAGTAGTGGTGAGTGAGCACTCTCACAGCTTGAGGTTGTTCAACTCTTCTCCCTCTTTTCTCTCTGCCCGGGCCCCATTACATTCAGGACTTGACTGCTCTTACTACAATGGAGGCAAATGGCCAAACTGTGTTTAGGTTGCTGTTTGATCTATTGAGAAAGATGTTTACCTAATGCACTGCCTGCAACAGTTTCTGTACCCCAGGTGATACCCTGCTGTATGATGTTCAGATTTTTTCTCCATCTCTACTGTAGAAGTAAGGATTCCCAGTTTTTTTTCCTGCACAGTGCAACTTTGTTAGTTATTACAGCAAACCAAAAATGATGAAATAAAAGTAGCTACGTTTCAGAGGGCTATGTTTACTTCTGTGCATTTCTTCTTTCTTCTCTGCTTACCTATGAGCTGAATTTTGTCTGTTTTTCATAAATGGACAAAAAACTCTTGCACCAAGTAGATTTTTTTGAGAGAGTTGTGTCTTCCTTTTCATGGGCAAAAGAGAATTGGGAGATGGATAGTAAGGATAGGTGAATTATTTCTTTTCACTTTCCATTGACTCACTGATCTCCGCATTTTGCATGTGGCATAGCTCAATGACCAGTGAAATCAAGGCAGGACTCTGACCTGACTTAGGCTGACTTCAATTAGGAAGAGAAAAAAATTGAAAAGGACGAAGAGGAAATTAACAGTCACAGTGGATTCCAGGTACATTCCTGGTGGGTAAACAATCCCTGGTGAAGTGAGTCACGTAGAACAGAAAAACAGTGGTTCAGCATACATCTTCATTTCAGTGTGAGAAAGATGGAGATCAAGATAGTGCATGCTCATAAGCAGAGCATTGCCGAACTCTTAAGAATTGCTTTGACTAGTTCAGACTCTATCTATCACATTTGACATTCACCAACACATTGAATTTTTTCAGCTTTCACGCCTCTCTCAGTCACCAATCTGATTTAAATGTTGAATATTGCATTCACTCCTCACTGCTAGGTAAGGCCCTGCTTGTGAACATCTGCTGCCTTTGTGGTAGCAATGGAGGGACAAAAGAATAGAAGAAGCGTGAAAACTGCTTGAGCTTTGAGGTTTGCATATGGGGACAGCACCAACCAGGAGCCAACCTGAGATGTAAACAGAGGTGTATTTAGTGTCCAATACTAGTTTTGAGAAGCAGATTGTTAGGGCGATTTTAAAATACCTGTAAAGGGAGGAGAGCAGAGAGAAAATCCCCATGTGCTGCCTTTCTGTCTTATGTTATGACCGCAGTACATTTAAAACAGTTTAAAGTATCAGTTTGGTAGACTAATATGTGCGGGCTCATCCTTAATAAGTCCATTGGTGAATTATTTTTTCATCTGAAGACCTAAAAAAAGTCATTTGCCTGCATAGGCTGCATCTCCTCTTGGATGGTATGGGTAGAGCTATTAAAATTGTGGACAAATCTCTGAAAAGTGCTGACAGGCTTGGTAATGGTGCTGGTGCTGTCCTAAAGAGAGACTGGGGAAATAGCTCTCTGAAGCAGATGTAAGTTGGCTGAAACATACCTCATGTAGGATAGGCTAATCTAATTTTAATCAAGAAAGTGGCTGTGGCTCCTCCAGCTGTGCATGAATTGAGTATGCATTCGCAGGCTCACATAGCTCGTAGCTACTGCCACACACAGAGCTCTGGCCAGGTGGCAAAACCGACTTGTGAAACAGGGCACATGTGGCTCTACACAGCCCCAGATGCAGCAGAGGTATACGTGCAAGGGCACAGGGTGTTAAAAGCATCATCTGGTTCAGTTTCCCCTTCTGTGAGGATGTCCTTACAGCCCTCATGGCCTGCCTTAACCCCCTAATGTGGAGCTGTGTGGATCGCCCAAACTTCTCTGCAGCCATGTGCCTAGTTGGCGTTTCTCTGTGACATGGCTACTGGCCCTGCACCAAATGGTGGCAAAGCAGGATGAAGAACTCTCCTCCTGAGGTAAATGGCAGCAGGGAACTGAATCCGCTGTGCAGGTTGTACCAAACACTCAGGTGAATTCAGACTAGATAGTTCGTGGTGTTTCTTAGTCATGCTAGAGTGAGTATTTTTTGCTGGAGAAATGACTGTGTCTTTTCTACATCTTTCTGCCCACAGCATCACAGATTTAAGGACAGATTGGACCATTGTGGTCCCTCTCTTCCAGCTGCATGAGAAAATAGGCAGTCTCAAAACCTATCAGCTCTCCCCTCCTTCATTTAAAATTGTATAAAACTCTTGGAAAAACAACAGGTCTCAAGGCATGATAGCTGCAGATGAAGAATGCACTCTGCTTCCATGTAAAATATTAGTATAGTACGTTTAACTATTTGGCCCTGGGCTTTTCCAGCTTTGCTTAACGTGTTTTTTTTTAATCGTGAGCTCTTCCGAGGCTTTCATGCAGACCCGCAGTCACCTGCCAGGAGAATACATTATGTAGAGGCAGGGTAATGGGGAACGAGGGGAGAGGAAAGGCTTTATAAAACTGGGAGGCCTGGAACAATTAAATTCAACCGACTGACAGAGCAGGCGAGATGAGTTGACAGTAGAAAGATAACCTGTTTGTAAATGCAGCCCTATTTTATCTTTCCACCAATTAAATTAAGTTCTCTTTGGCCTTCAGATTAAAAAAAAAAAAAAAAAACACCTAAATAAACACTGTTATGCTGCATACATCTTAATACTTCTAATCTTCTGACTAGCAGAGCAAAAAATTAATATCTTCCTGCCTTGGTGAGAGGGAAAACAGATGCCGTGGGGAGGAGGAAATGGGAGAGGATGAGCAACCCTAGGTTTTTACGTTTACGTGTCTGCACACACGTGCACGCACACAGAGTCAAAAATAGCTTTGTGAAAGAATTTTTTCGCCTCATTGTAATAATGCACAAGAGCACACCAGCAGTGAAGATACAGCAGTCAGTGACCCCAGGCAAAAGTAGGAGCCTGGCTGCAGCAGTCTCGTCTCATGGCAAAACTACAGGGCTCTGGCTTTGCTGTGCTATAGCTGGAAAATAAACCTCACCTGCTGGCAACCCCGAGCAAAATGTGTGCTTCTCTTGCTCCACAAAGACGGTGTAGATGAGCCAGGGGCTATGCTCCTTCACAGCACTGCTGTCTGCAGTTCCAGGCAAACAAAGGATGCTCTGGAAGTGCATGCTTTTCCCAGTGCCCTTGTTTTTTGCCTCCTGCAAAAACTCCTGCCAAGCATTCGAGTGCTGGAGGGGTGCACAACTGTGCTGCAGCCACAAGAGCCCCCCTGTATCTGAGGGCAGGAGGGGAAAGGCAGCTGATGAATATTGTATTATCAAAGGGAGGGAGACAGGGCAGGGGCTGCTCTTGCAGCAGAGAAGCAAACAAATGTACACATTCGGGAGACGTTTTTGATGTTGGCAAACATCTCTGGGTGCCTTTCCCCCGTCCTTCCCCTGGTTTACCAGGCACTGTGTTGCTTAGGTTTTCCTTTGGGGTGCCAGGTAGTGCTTCCTGCTTTCCCCAGTCTCTTTCCCATGCTTAGTCCTCCAAGGGGAGAGGTGTGCTTGCAGCTCTTCCTCTTGGCCTTGGAGGTGCCCTGTTGCAGTGCCTCGGATCAGACTATTGCTACATCAGCTTTCCATATCAGTTTTCTGTAGTTCTGAGGAAGAACTCTCACTTCTTATTGGTTTATTTACCATTCCTGTGTCTTCTCTTCTTTGAAATGTTTTTCCTTTTCACAGGATGGACCTCAACCACACGTTGTTTTTGTATCCCAAATTCCTAATTACCCTGGTGTGTTTGGTGCAGGTATATTCATGGGTGCAGACCTTTGGAAAAGGAAAGCTATGTCTGGGAAGATGATTTTTAGAAGTACTGCAGATCTGCTGCATTTTTATTTTAATTGCTGTTGATGATAAAATGCCCCCTTCCTGACTTCAGCGGGGAACAGAACTGAGTTAATGTTACTCTTTTGTAAATCCCACTTGCTATGCAAAAAAAAATAATAATCTACAGTAGATCCCTGAGGTGAAGATTTTAATCACACAACGCAGGCAGTTCAGAGACAACAAGAACTATCAGAATAAACAAAAAATAGCACAGATATCTAAAACTAGAAAGCTTTTTTTTAAAAACAATTCCCAGTGTTTTCATTCTACTGTTTATTTGTTCTTTTTCCTTCCTTTTGACAATATAACTATATTAGTGACTTTTTATTTGACTTTTCCATGCCCTTTCAAATCAAAAGGTTTCTATTTTACATTAAAATAGCAAAAAAAGAGGTCTCAGCTGAAGAGATTAAAGCATCTGTGACATCTGCACACCTCTGCCTCCCAGTATGGCTGTGGTTCTCATTGGCAGAGGAACCTTGGAAACTTAAAACACACTACAAGTAAGACCATTTCGTTAATTAGCAACATAGGTAAGAATCATTGTATGTTTTCCATTCCTGCATTCAGTTGAGCTTTCTATGGAGGACAGCAGCATAAACAAATGGTAAACAAAGTCCTAGGTTTGCTGTGTGCAAACTGCACTGCAGCAGTGATTTTTGTGCTTTCACTCACTTCCTTGAAGATGTGACCCTGAAACTACTTGGGTGGCTATCGCAGATCAACCAGTGCAGCATAAATTCGCTCTGGGTAGCTGTGCAGTTACCCATTACATGGGAAGAGAATGAGAAAAAAGGCAATCTCTGGAGATCTGCTGCTGCTTCTAGTTTCTCCATCTTCCTCAGACTTAGAATATATACATGCATATAAGAATAGGAAATGTTTGTATTATTGGTCAAGTAGTATGTTTTATTGTTCAGCACTATGTGAGCAGAGAATAAAAACATGACCTGTTGTGTAATTCAGGCCTTTTCCTTTCCTCCCTTCTGAATTCATTCACCTAGATGTTGTGTTGTGTTTTTCAGAGGGACCATAGTTTTGTTTATTCTTACCCATTAATGGTACTGGGGAAATATTTCAGATGCTGCCTCCTCTATTTCCATTCTGAAATCTGTTGATTTTTCTTTAGCAAATAGGCCTGGATTTAGGAATCTAATTTCAGAACAAATAAAAGTGGATAAATACAGAGCAGGTGCTGACAGAATTTCAACAGGGAGAATAGCTACAAGGTGCAAATCGATTTTCTAACTGCCCATCCTGTGGAGGTGGTAGCAGACTTCCCAGAAAAGGGCAGGACAGAAGCCTTAGTAATGTCCAATTGCAGCTCAATTAAGAGTATAAAAGTGTCCCCCTCCAAGCAAGCTTTTCTTTTTTATGAGCTGTTAGACAGAGAAAAGAGGATGAAGCTAGTAAAGTGGAAAGGGACTCCCTTGGGCAGTGTGTTTAGGATGCTCTGTTGCTTCTTTTCTTTGGTCCTCAGGGCTTCTAACAGCTTTAAAGATGTGTTTATGCTGGGAGACCATTGCCTCCTCAGCTGCAGATGGAGGAGCGCGCTTCTTGCTCTTCCTGCAAACAGCATTGCAGTGATTTCCCTTCTGAGCGCTGTGGGTAAGTGAATTACATGGAATGAGATTTCCTCTTGTCTCTAGATAAAGCTAGGTGACCGAGTGTAAAATTGAGAGAACTTTGCTTTCCCAATCTATCACTGCCCTCCCTCAGCGCTCTTCCTCGTGTACCTATGGGGCCTGATTCACTGTGGCTTAAAATGGTGTGAAGGCAGCCCAAAAGATAGCTAACTCCTTAGCGTGTGTCCTGCTGACGTGGCCAATGCTCACTAAAACTGTGGCCCAGAGGAGCCTTATTATTCTACTCTTGTTATGCTTTTTATGTCACCAGTGCAGCAGTTCAGCTTTCTCTATGGGGAGCCCATGACGCTCGTGGACAAAGCTGGGGAGCGCCAGGCTCCTTCTGCAAGGTCCATCCGTGTGCTGCTGTTTGATGCTGTGTGGGTGAACGGCCCCCTCTGCTTAGAGCAGCTAAGCTTCTGATTGCTGTAAGCTTCTCTAAGGCTTGATCCTAGCTGCTCTTAAAGCCTGATCCTTCTCCTAGGAGAAGGGCAGCTGGAGGGATGTGCATCACACTAGCAGCTAGGAACAAAAGCTGGTTATCTCTCACTGGTTACTCCAGAGGTCACTGATCCTGCATTAGGAATGGGTGAGCTGAAGCTTATAAGGAAAGCGCCTATGATTGCTGTCTGGCTGGAGAGGAGTAAACACACAGGAATGTGGGGCTTTGGAGCAGTGTGTCAGCTTGCTAAACTAAATCTCTGTTTCCACTGTAGGCGAGTGGGGTTTTTTAACAAGTTTCTGTGTTACAGAGGCTTTGGTGGTAAAACCAACTCAACCATGGGGGTCAGGAAAATGACCTCTTTCCAATCCAGGAATGTAACATGATCTCTCTCTCTCTTTATTTTACCTGAGAAAACTCACCTGAAAGAACTCTTACACTCTCTCTCCATAGGTCAGCTTTAGAGCATGGTGTGCAAGCTGATAATGCTCATAGGTATGAGTGAGAGCAGCTGTTTATGACCTTTCTGGGTGAAAGGACGAAAGGGCTGGGACAAGCACAACCTTCCAAAACTATCCTTGCTGTCTGATCATACAACAGCTGTGTGTGCAGCCTTTCGGGTTCTTCTACAAATTATCCCTTCTGAGCTCACATGAGGGAAATGATAAAACTGCTACCTGTGGTTGATGCTGACGAACCTCTCTGCATAGAGCTATGTGAGTGCGGAAACCTGACTGAGAAACAGTAATTTCTTTCTAGAAAGATAATTAGTTATATGAAATGGCCTTGTACATGAAGATATATAAGGCCCTGTATGAAGATATGTAAGCGCTCCCCTTGGAAGAAGTAGTGGAATGTGGATAGCGTGGCTGTTGGCATGTAGTTATCATCTGTGAACGTGAGGTGCTTTGACTGAGGTTTTTCTGCCTGGATCTTCTTGAGCAGAGCCCCATCCTCTGCATAATGTTGCTGGAGACAGTCTGATCTCAGCTGCAGGAGATCTCTGACAGTGGCTGTTCCCCCCCCCATATCACTGTTGAGCGATATGGGAAGGCAGACCAATCCTTGAGGTAAGAAACTCATGATATACCACTTGTGTTTAACTGTTGGACTGTGGGATAGAATGGAGATGTGGCACTTTCTAAAACTGAGACAAACCTTCAAGCCCCTATTAAAATGTTTTATACCTTTCCCAAGCCAGAGAAGAATATAAGTTCTTTAATGACTACTAAACTCATATGTTTAACCATCTTAAGTGCGATGAAGCCATTATCAATGCCTGGTTGATGGTGTTTGGCAATACTGCCTTAAAATGCTCACACTGCCTTGCCATTCTCCAAGCATCGGGGTAGGGAGAATAAATTATTGGGGTATGGCAACCCAGGACCTGCTTAGGCTAGCCTTACTGATGCCTGTTGCCTCTTCTTAGACTATCTGAATCAAAAGTAGACAATTTCAATCCCCTTAGGGTATAGAGAAAATAGATATTTAGTCTCCTTTGTATATGTGTCTCTTAATCTTCTAGCTGAGTGTATTACTTGGTTATAGCTTAACTCCAGGTTCATTTGCACTGGAAACAAAAGCCTATAAGCTTTTGCTGTGTATTTTTATTTTTTGCCTTGGGAAGATGATTAATATTGTCATATAATGTTGTCTGGACAGTGGGACTCCTGAGAATCTCAAAAAAATTAAAATAATAAAAAAAAAGGTGGTCTCAGCTGCTGTTAAGTAACTTGCTGTTTTTCTGAAGATAAGAACTCAATAGCCATCAGTAAGGGGATAGAAACCAGCTGTGGTCACTGGAAGCCAAAATAGATATGTATACCCTTGTCCTGGAGGAATGGGATTGATGGCAGCAATGAATAGTGTTTGGCATCTCCCAGCACAGTAAGTAATTTTAGTGAATAATTTTAGCTTTTCCTGTGCTCCCTGTTCTGGGGAAAAAAAGCTGCTGCTTCCTCCTCTGAGAAGTGGACATCAGCATGGAAGGGATGTGAATGGGTGGATTCAGTTGATTCTTGTTGTGTGAAGACTTCAGAAAAACTGCCAACTCCTAAGATGAAAAGATAGCCATAAAAGAAGCGATGGTTCATACAAGAAGAAAGTTATCTTCTTTGAGTTTACATGGAGGTGGATGAGGAGAACTAGGTGAACAGAAAACCAACAGTTTTTCTCTGCAGAGTAACTGAGGGTTAGGCAGGACACTTTTGCCTTGGGTGACTTTTTTTTCCTTCTCTGGAATATCTTCCAATAACCTCTTAGATTAAGGGAAAATATGCATTTCCTGGCAGAGGAACTGAAATGTTAGTGGGGCCTACTATGTATCTTACCAACTAGAACATCTCTAGTGGGGTAACACTGCAAATGTTAGGAGGGACTTCTGTGGAGTTGTCCTTTGCACTTGAAAGAAAAAATGCAAATGCTTCTCAGGGGAAGGATGATAAAAGCAAGAATGGCTTGTAAACCACAAGTGTGCTTCATAGTGGAAATCAAGCTGGTGTGAGTCTTCTTGTTGCCACTGTGTGGCTGTAGATGCTGCAAGAAGCAGCTCCAGACAAGTTGCCTTGAGCTGCCTTAGCTTTTCTCTTGAACAAAGTGTAAAGAGAAAGATCTCTAGTATGACGCAAAAGATTGAGTTTCTCTGTGTCCAGGAGGCTTGGAACAGCAATGGTAAAGTCTTCTAGGAATCGAGAACTGAATGAGCTTCGTAATTAGCTATTTACATGGCACTGCAGAGCATGATACCAAAGAGTAATGATGAGAGGTCTTCAGTCTTTAAAACAGTTCTACAGCCAACTCAGTACAGAGCTCGTGTAACTTCAAGTGGAACATCTGGAGAAAAAGTGTCCAACTGAGCAGCTTGTGCTTTGAAAGCGAAATGCCATTGTCTAAGTAAATAAATAAATTAATATCTAAATCCTCCTCCTTCATTGTGAGGTGATGCCTCTCTTAGCAGCTCAAAAGCATCCTTAATGGTTCTTGAATTAAACCAAATTGTGCCATTTATGTAGTATCTTTTTGGTAATTAAAATACAGTAAGTTTTTTTGGTTTTGTTTTTCAAATTTTAAAGGGTCTGTGTGACTCCATCTAACCAACTTCAAAAAGAATTTGAGGATTAATTCCTAGAAGGCATGTTTTCTACTGAAAATGAATTACAGTCATATGTTCTTTTCCCTCCTTGCTTAAGGAGGATTCCAACTAGGATTTACTATGCAGTGACCTCCTTTCCTGTGAAGTTCGTATTGATTCAGGAATTTGATAGTTCAATATCCCCCTGGGAGAAATACAGTGTTAAGTATAATATCTAGTGATTGGAACTGTGCAAGAAAGCACTTTTCTATTCCTACATCTTCAGTGAAGTAATATCAAGTCTCTTTAAAACAGGAGAGTAATAGAATAAACTGTTAGTTTAAAAACAAAACTAAGCAGCAATCCCATCCCTGGGATGTTGGCTATTCTGACGTGATCTTTTCCAACCTTCTTTACCTCTTAAGCCACAGAAGTATTCTCCTGTCAAGACTGATGTAATATTGCATATACAATTTGACTTTTTTTTTTTAAAGAAAATGAAAACAAAGACAAAACATTATCTCTCTGCCAGCTTTCCAGCTCTTATTCCAGGATGTCATTAGGTGATGCAATTTCTTCAGAACCAGCTGTGCTGGGCCTGAAATCACCATAGCCTTTGATATTAGGCATTGGCAGCACCTACAGACTTCAGCAAGATAGTTCTTCAACACATGCCAGCCTTGGCAGAGTCACTATGTTGTTGGCTATAGCTGCTAGTTAAACTCTTGGTTCTGTGTTGTTCAACTTACCCTAAAAGAACACAGCTTTTGTTCTGAAGAGCTGCAGGCAATTAACAGTTCCTCTTTTGAAACCTACCAGAAGACTGCAGCCTGATTGCTTGTTGGCTAGCAGTAAGAAAGGCTAAATTGCTGTGGGAAAGGGGCAGGTGAGTAAAGCTGATCTTTGAGACAGAGGGAAAACAGAGTTGGCTCAGCTTTCTTTCTTACTGACCAAAGGGAAATGCGAGAAGATAATAAATGGCAGCTCTCAAGTGACATCTTACAAGGGCTGGCTGCTGTCTTTCTGTCGTAATCCGGCATATATTTGGTGGTCATTTCTCTGTGGTCACTGGAGATGAATGTACCACCACTAAACTGGATTTGGTGCCTCTAAGCAGGAGATGTAATAAGAGTTATTGACCAGCCATCAAAAGTGAGGCCTCTGTTCCACATCAGTTCCCACTTTCTGTAGGCAAAACCACTTTCTGGGCAAGAAAAGATTCATATTCCATGCAATCTAGGATTTGGAAGTTATAAAATAGGATCATCCTTGAGGAAGACACTAAAATATAGTCTTGCTCCTTTAAGTTATATAAAGTAAAAAATCAGTTGACTGAAGGAAATAAAGTGGAATCACCATAATCTTTTGCAGATGTAATTCTAAACTTAAATGGGAATGAGAATATATTTTTGTCTACAGTCTGTGACTTGGTCTTCTGTATTGAGACTATCATGGAAGTCTTACTTGAGATTTTTCATTTCCTGTATCTTTCCACTGTCAGTAGACATTCAGGGATGGATGCTCATGAGAGTGTTTGAATTTGCATCTGAAGTCATGCCTTTTTGAAACTTCTGTAATGCTTATTTCTGATTCTTCCTGTGCAGAAGATTGGAGACCACAGGATACAAGAATTAGGTTGTGGCAGACAGCAACATGAGAAGCCAGAGTATTGGCAGTGTTGCACAGCATAACACTTTCAGATAACGATTTTTTGGAAGACTTGAACAGGAAAGGTGTTAACGATAGATGATCTTGCCCTTCCTGGGTTATACAGACTATAGGTAACATGGGAAAAGCTTTTCTCTGCAAGTTTCTTCTGAAAAGTGCTTAATTGTTAGCACTTTGGCTTTGGTGGATTCAACTTTCCAGCAGGTGTTAACGGACTGATAAGATTTATCTAGTCTGATAAGTTCCTGGATAAGGCCTGCTGTTTTGATTCTAAAAACAATAATATTTAAAAAAATATGCAGAAATTGAGGGTGTCTGATAGGACCTCACTGACCCCTTTCTGTAGTTGTCTTTTCCTTAGGGGGGTGGCACAGCTCTGAATGCAAGTTCTATGCATTTGCTTTTTTTTTTTTTTTTTTTTTTTTTTTTTTTTTTTTTTCCAAATATTGTAGAGGTGTACCAAATTTCTGTGTAGAAATTCTATGGAGCTCTGGGGTAAAACCAGTCTGAAATAGTTTCTGATCTTAAAACTGACTCTTGAAAAATAGCCTTGAACTTCCAGCTATTGATCCAGGCCTTGCAGTTTTCACACCATTGTTTCAAATGACTGAAACCATCCCAACTCCCCCCACAGTTTTAGTTCCTCCTGAGTTATCTGCAGAAGGCTAGGGCTCATCTGAGCTTTGGCAAATGATGAAATAATGCAGTATTTAAACGTTAATGTGGGGCTAATAACCCATGTGGATTCACTTCAATTCTTTCTGCTTCTTTCCTCATAGGTTTACTTTCACTGTAGCGCATCAGCCTGTATCTCAGCTACTCTGAATCCCTCCACACCTCACTAACCTTCTGAGAGGTAAGTGCTTTTCTTGGAGACAGTAAGAAAATGGGAGACACCAGCCTTGCTCTCTGTAGTGAAGATGTGTCCTGAGGTTTAGGGTACCAGCTCAGGTTGGCTGTAGGCAGGACTGCAGAGGTACTTAAGCCATGTGCTGCCTAAAGAAGAAGGGTGTCTGTTTAGCTGTGTGCTTGTTGTAGATTTCCAGGTCTTTAGGTTTGAAGACCAGATGTGGAGTTGCACTGATTTTTAGGTAACCGTTCTGTCCTTTGAGAACAAATTACAGTATGATCTACACTGATAAACTTCCCTGGTTCTCTTAGAGCTATTCCATGTAACACGTCGGGGGGAAGCTTATTTCAGATTCTCACATCTAGTGAGTGTCTGAATGGAAAAATGCAAGTGCCTTGTTTTGAAGGGACACAAGGATTCATGTTAAACCAGTCATAGCCATTCAGTCTAAAATGACACTTACAGAACTGCACCGGAATATGGGTCTTTCCCTGTAAGGGTTAAAATGGAAGTAGCTTAATTGGGATTCAAGCCAACAGAAGAAAATTCTAAGATGGTTAATAAAATCTGGAAGCGATGCTGTGAGGTGGCATGGAAATACTATTTGGCCTTTGGGTCAGTGGAAAAGGTGCAAGAAGGTATTTTCTTTAGAAAGAGAAGGATAAGTTTATTAAAGACAGAAAGACTTGTATATTGATACTCTGCTATCTTTTAACGTGTAGGGAAAAATAAAAGGGGAAGTAGAATGTTATGTTGTGAGGAGCCTGAGTTATGACATGGGTACCTGCAGATTTCCATATTGCTGAAACAAATCAGAACCTTATTTAGCAAAGTAATGAGTCAAGTTGCTTGATTTGCTGAATACTGTCTTGATGAGACCAGTTTTATAACTCAGTATGGTTACTTTTGCTAGCGCTTGAAGCATTGAAGCGAGATAATAAGTGGCAAAACAAAGAAGCTTCAGGTAGCTTGCATTAGACTAAAAGTGTAGGGAAGGACACTGTTCTGTGCTGTAAAAGACTGGCTTTCATCTGAATCTTGAAGAAGTGACAACAAATCAAAAATAGGCTGTTTTTTGTGACCTGGAGTTCTCCACTTCAACCACAACTATTTACCTTCTTTTCTTGGAGCAGCAGCTGATAGTACTCTACACAAGGTGTTTCAGCGTCTGAGCAGGTCAGGAAGTAACTGGAAGCACTGAAAATTTTTTTGCATTGGTACTCAGACTCTTCTAAAATCTCAGGGTATAAATATTATTCCACTCTTACCTCTGTAATGCCGGCTCTCCCAAACTCAAGCCCAAGTAACTATTTTTGTAAGGCTGGAAAAGCAGTTTTTCCCCCCTAGCTTGAAAGCAGGGTTCTAGATCTCCTAGAAGGCTCATTTCATGTCAGTCTCCTGACATAATACCTCTGCCTCCTTTCTGTTAGCAATGATAATATTAAGAAATTCTACCTATAAAAGCAACAAAATATGTTGCTATTAGCTGTTGAACATGATTCCTACTTGTCACAACTCAAGCCACCCGTGAATAGTTACTGTGACACTATGTGATTATCCTGAAGCCTGATGATGCTAGCTCTACTGAAGTGCAACTTTTCTCTGTTCCTTTTATGCTGGCTTTGGACTATTTTCTTTTCACTGGGACAGACTTCAAGGGCTTGGGAAGATTGATTTGGAATTGTAAATGATTTTGACCAATTGGAGATACAGTCCGAAATGAAACAGATGAAATTCGAGACAAGTGTAGAGATTTACCCTTAGGAAGGAGAAAACAAATGCAGTGGTAGGGAAGGCCTGGTGGATTAAATCATCTGAAAATGGCAGGAATATCACTTCATCCTCAAAGGGAAAAAGGAGGGAGGGTAGAAACAGTCCTGAAGGAAGGATTAAAATGATGTTTGTATAGAAAGAAGGAGGGGAATACTTCTAAGGAGGCGTTATCTGGAATATTTTGCTCAGCCTTTGTAACAGCTTCAGAGAAATGAGCTCTAGGGAAAAGGAGCATTGTAAAGACAGCCTCTTAGGGGAAGTACTGTAATACAGGTAGATGGGAACATAAGAGGGCTTGTTTACAAGACAGTCAGGGAGGATGCTGAGTAACCTTCCCTCTGGGCTGGTGAAGAGAGTATGAAGAAAGAGCAGACTTGAATAGATGCCCACCTAAGAAGGTGGTAGAATCAACAGTCTCTTGATTTATTTTTTTTTTAATAAGTGATTATATAAAGATCTGTAAATATAACCAAGATAGGGCTTATCTCTTATTCCTCAAGGAATGGTAGAAGGAGCTTTCCAGCCCTATGATTTTGTTGTTTGCCAGTTGGACCTAGACTTTGACCTTGAGAAGCTGTTCTTAAGTTTCAAATCAAAATTACTATTGAAGAAGAAACAGTAATGGCTTTAGGGCCTTCCTGCATAAGCTTTTCATATATTCTTTTCCGTCTAGAACTTGTCTTCACTGGGTAGGGATCGTACAGTTGCCACAGTGCCAAGACCATTCTG
This sequence comes from Centrocercus urophasianus, assembly GCF_019232065.1. Lineage (NCBI taxonomy): Eukaryota > Metazoa > Chordata > Aves > Galliformes > Phasianidae > Centrocercus > Centrocercus urophasianus. The sequence continues at coordinate 5,372,485 of NW_024884364.1, forward strand.
GCTATGACAGACTCCGAGGTGCTAGTATTTGGAGGCATATGCAGAAATTAGAGTCTTTGCTTATCTTACTGCCTGTCTATAGGATCAATATAATTGAAAAATACTTGCAGATCTCCCAGTCAGGATCAGGCTTCAAGAGTCATCTGCTTTCTAAACTCCATCCTGCTCTATTATTCTGTTTTTATCTTGAAAGATTTGCTAAGAATTGTCCATTGCAGGTACTAGCTGACAAACTATGAGCTAGTAAAACACTAACTTGAGAGAGAGCTAAAAACCTGGACTGGGTTATGAAGGAAAATCCTGTAAACCAGAGCTATAAATGCACTGCAGATGAAATTGCCTTCCTTGCATTGCTGTAGCAAGACTGGGGACTGTATCAAGGCTAGCTTAGAAGATATGTAAATCTTGTGTATAGGTGCAGTTACAGAAAATACAAGACTTCATTATTTGTCTTTACTAAAATATGCCTTCCATCGCTCTCACCTCTGTTGTCAATGGCTTACTTTCAGTTACCTTCCTAAAAGCAGTGGTTGTATGTGCAGAGGAGTCTCAGGATTGTTTCCCTGCCTTTCCTCCTTCCTTTAAGTATCCTACTCACTCTGTGCCTTGACATACATTGTTTTCCAAGAGAAGCTGGGCAGTAGCTGAAAGACCATAGTGGTTGAAAGGTGTCAAGTGAATGAAGTGAAATATTTGGAGTGATGCTTCAGAAATGCCCTGATTAGAACGGAAAGGTATGTCAGGGGTAATAGAAGCTCCTTATCTTCCCTTTCCCTGTGGTTACACGATCTCTCTGAGCATTATGTACCACCCAATGCAACTGTCTTGTAGTAGACACATGCATGCATTGTTCCACAGAATACAGAGCTAATATGGACAGCTTTCATACCCATGAAGAAAGAGAGTATTGCTGAGACAACAAAAAATTCTATGGAGTACAGAGGAGGCAGTATTCTCCTTTATAAAATAATCCTTTGGAATACCCTAGGCAACTTCTGTTTGCAATATAAAATATTGTCTGTGGCTTTTCTTAGATGATCTGAAATTACTGTTGTGGAAATTTAGGGATCTGTGGTCTAGAGGTGCAGCAATTGGGAAAGCAGTAGGGTACAGGGAGGAAGCTTCCTGGCAACCTGAGCAGGAATCAGAGCAGCTGAGTTGGATCACTAACTCATAATCCTTGCATGAAGTACTCTTGTAGTACATAGTAAGTGGCTGGTTTTTTTTCCTCAAATACTTCCGTAGTCTGTTTTAATACTCTGCTGCTAATTGTAACAGCCATGTACTGTGAAATTTGCTCAAGATGCTCAGTAAAACATCTGCTGACAGTTTCAAGCTTGTGCTTTCCCTGAGTAGCTTCAGACTGTTGCCCTACCACCTATGTGCCAGAAAATCTGGAATAAAGATGCCTAAGAATGGGGTAAAAGAGGACAGTGGCATGGTTGCTGTTGCAGGTAGTTTATAGTCTGGGTAGTTTCTGGCTAGGAGCTGCAGCTAATGCTGTGACCGCAGGGGGTAGTGACAAAAGGTACTTACTGTTTTTCCTTAAATGTATAATGATAATATACAGTTGCTGATATGACTGCCTGAGGAGATCTTGGCACTTTCTAATATAACATTAAGCTTTCTCCATGTACATCTTCCTGCATTCTAATGTGTCTCTCGAATGCTTCAGTAGGCAGAGACTACAGCGAAAAAGGTATCGTATTCTGCTAATGCTGTTTCTCAGTAACAACCTGGGTGAGATGCTTAGTCAGACTGCAGCTGTCATGCTGAACATCTTTCCTCTGGCAAGCGTAAACTTCATGCTATGTAGTTACATCAGGGCCTTCCCCTTATTGAGGGGCTGCACTGGGGAACTGTGCATGCTAATAAATTGCCCCCACTTACATTTGCCTAATGAGGTACCTCAAGACACTCTGAGGCTTTGTTATTAATGTTCATAGCTACTTCTCTCTGGTGCAATGGAAGAAATGAAATTATGAGTTTGAAACGGTAGCAAGTAACTGACAGAGCTCTGAGGTTTGGACTTGCATCCTTTGATTCCTCATCCATGTTAGCCACTTTTGAAGTATATTTCTTGCACACAGCATCTTTCATAGAATTTGATCATCAAGCTCATTATGAAATTCCAGAATTGTTTTTGCTGGTGGTAGATCAACTACAAGCAGGCAGTAAATTGTCTCAGGTGTGGAATGCAATGTGCTTAGTGTAAGGAAGGGAATTCAGCACTTGACTGATCAGTGAGGCCTTGTATTGGCTGTCTTTTGATTACTCTGGTTGCCAGATTTCTGCCTACAACCTGACTTGCCTTGAGATTGTCACTTGTTTTGTAATTTGGGATACTTACAGGCCTAAAACAAATACCTTCACAGACAGACCTGTAAGAACTTTACAGATAGGCAGCTTCTGTTCAAAAACACCTATAATGGTCAGAAAGAAACTTCTCTGTTTCACATCCGAATACCACAATTCAAATCAACCTCACTACCAAACTCTTGGGGCTCAAGTGAGGCTTTTGATACTGGATTACTTCTGTAGCCAGTTTGAAGTTCTCATTTAATCTTTTCCAAGTGAAATATGTCAAATCATAGAGTAACGCTTACCTTTTCAAGATGCAGGTGCAGTAAGGTGAAAGCCTTATAACTACAAGTGATTTAATGGAATCTCTTTAATCCCATTAGTCAACGAAGCATTGAGAGCCCATTCTGTCACACTTGTGCTTCAGACATGCCATGGCCTGAGGCTAGGCTTCAGAACTGAAGTTTTAGCTTCCTGAATCCCAACCTGATTAGCAGTTTGTCACCACAAAAGTGGCAATTTTGAGTTTCTTTCCTTGTCTGAGCACTTGAAATGTGTTTATTCCAGGGGTGGCAGAGATCCCTATGCAGTGCTTTGAGCGAGCTGGTAATAAGCTTGATTCACAGAATCACCTTCCTCCGATCCCTCCAGGAACATCTTAGGCCAAAGCTTCAAGGATCGAGCTACATGTAATATAGACTGTAGTCTATACAGTCTTCCCATTTGCCTTTCCCATCGATGTGATACAGCGCTGTAACAAAAGGATCCAATTATTGTGGAGTGGATTGCCTTGGTGTTTATATATCCCTGAATGCTGAGCTTATCTCTTTTAGGCAGAAATGCATCCTTCTGCTTATTGACCTGTCCCAGGGAACAAGTTGATAAATTTATCCATGGAGCCATCTTTGCTAATGCTGCTGTGTATCCATCCTGTCAGCTTTGTTCAGGAGCAAGACTTCACATCTCAGTTCCCTGCATGCCCATCCAGATATTTATGTGGGTGTGGAACCTGGTATTTTGGTAGTTGGATTTGCTCCAGCTAGCCCTCTGTGATGGAAAATACTCTGTGTGGCTTTTCAGCTCTGGTGTTGTTGAATCAGAAACAAATTTGTGACATCATGTACCGTTTGCCAACAGGAGTAGAAGGTCATTCAGATCCCAGCCCATCTTCTTCCAACTACCCAGGACACATAGGTCATTAAAGACGCGTAAAGCTGAGACAGAAAGTTATAATCACTGCTAGTTCCTTAAAGGTTGTAAAACTCATATCACAAAATGGCATCATTGTTGACCTAAGAAAAACATGGGAGATCTGTTGAGGACTGTCATTCTTGTCACTGCAATCCCAGCCAATTAACTTGGCACCTGAATGTTGGAAGATCACTTCTGCTCATGCTGTGAAGCGTTTTGTGAACAGATAGCCACGTCACTGTAAAGGAAGTCAGTTTGGGTTTTAAAGACTCTGTGTCCTCTGAAGTCTCATATCATTGCTGCAGTGCTGCAACATCAGCTGGTACCCCACCATGCTCAAGGGCTGACTCTGCACTACACTGTGCAGGCTTGTATCCTCAGTGCTATACCCAGCTAAGCAGCTTCAGTCTGCATTTATCCTTCCAGCAATAAAGCTTTTCCCAATGTTTAAATTTAATCTCTTTTACTGCAGTTATATCCCATAGGCTCTTGTTTAGTCTACCACAGACATACAGAGCATTTAATTCTTCTTTTAAAACAAGTTTAAATGTCACTGTGACTTGCCCCTGTCTTTTTTTTGCTAAAGAAGCCCCCAAATTATTCATAGTCATATTTTATAGCCCTCCAATAATGCCTGTTCTTCATAGGAATAGCTGTTATTGATGTGTCTCTTACTTGAGGCAGGATGTTCCTAATCTAGGTGTAGTGATGCAAATGATAATTTGACTGCAGTGGATATGGTGGAAAAGTTATTATAATCACACTAAGAGGAGCAAGATCATTAAAGAAAACAGACTAGTAAGATGACATCTAATTGCTAAATAGGAGTCGCTGTAAATGATGAAGTCTCAAATACAGAACTAGGTCTGAAAAAATCCTGTGCTTTTCAATTTTAAAGCAGTTATTGGTCTTCTGAGAGGAGCTGAGTAAAACTTCAGTGTTTTTCTTTGGGGGAAGGTATATTAGTTTCCATTAAATTGTTTGTTTTACTTTTAAACTCTTAAGAAAAACAAATAAAATTCTAAAAAATAAAATGAAATAAAATTGTTTATAAGCAACTTGAGGACTTTTAATACATTGAAGTGAGATGTGGTGAAATTTGAAACTGCTCTTTAGCCAGTGCAACTGGTTGAGCTGGACATGAGTTCCAGTAATGTTCTGCTCCTAATCACTTATTTTCAAAGGCAAGAAGAATGTATATATTTTCTTCCTTATATATAAACATATATTTTTATTAAATACATATTTATATATAAAGTTTGCCCATTTCATCCAAAACATGGACATATGTTGCTTGATGCAAAAATACTGGTAATGCTGAGGTAGCTAAGGGAATTGCTGAACAGAATAAATATGAGGGAGCTTCAATCTGGGAGTTTGTGTCCGAAAGGTGTCATAGCACGGAACTTTACATTGCTGTAGTGCAGCCAATTTTAAAATGCAGCACAGCAGTTTGAAGACCTCACTTCCAAAACATCCATCAAGGACCTGGAGGTTCTCTTGCTGGACTCCCTTATTTGATGCAAGGTCATCGTGATTGAGGCTGTGTCCAGAAGGGTTTCGAATAGCTCCCAGGCTGGAGATTCCACAGACTCACTTGATGACTTGTTCTAGGGCTCGATGATACTTCCAGGAAGGAAAAACAAAACAAACAAACAAAACAAACAAACAAACAAAAAAACCCACCTTTTTTTTCGAAGATGGAGTTTCTTGTATTTCAGTTTGCACCTACCTTTTTGCTGGATATCGTTGACTAGAGACTGACTGTCTTTTCCACTATAAATGCCAGCAGGTATTTATATACACTGATGAGATGCACAGTCTTCCTTCTTTGAGGATAACCTATTTCAGCTCTTGAAGATAAGCAATCTCAGCTCTTCCTCTCAGAAGCTCCAAGTCCTTAATTATCTTAGCTGCTCTTTGCTGGACTGGTCCCATTATGTCCACTGCTGGGTAGAGGGAAAAGATCTTCTCCGTTAACCTGCTGGCAATGTTCTACCTCCAAGGAGGCTGCTGACTGCCTCTGCTGCAAGGGTACATTGCATCAGCAGCTTGTTGTCCACCAGGACTCCCAGAGCTGGTTTCCATCAAGTTGGCTCTCAGCATGTATTGCTGTATGAAGAATCTGGGTATCTCTTTGCTGAACTTCTTGAGATTCCTGTTGGCCCACTTCTTCAGCCTGGCAGAGTCCCTCTGGAAGCAACACAGTCTTACATCTTATCAGCCATTCCTCCCAGTTTGGTCTCCTGAAAATTTGCTGAGAGTGTGCTCTGTCCCATTGCTGAAGTCATTAGTGAAGAAGTGAAATGACGTTGGCCCTCTCTAGAGTATGCCACAAATGGTTAGTGTCCAGCTGGGCTTTTTGCCACTGGTCACAGCCTTTGACCCTAGCTATTCAGTCAGTTTTCAGCCTCACTCTCTACTTGGTTTGTAGTTCATCAGTTTTCCAATGAGAATGTTATGGAAGATGATTTCAAAATATTTACTAAAGTCAAGATAAACAACACCTAATGATCTTTTTTCATCTTCTGAAGTAGCTATTTTGTAGAAGAAGGCTATCAGGTTGGTCAGGAATGATTGTTCCTTCATAAATTGATGCTGACATCTCCTAATCATATAATCATAGAATCGTTTGAGTTGGAAGGGACCTTTGAAATTCATCTAGTACAACTCCACTACAATGAACAGGGACATCTACAGCTAGATCAGGTTGCTCACTCTTCATTTGTCCTTAATTTGCTTGGAAATGGTTTCAAGAGTCATTTGTTCCATCACATTCCCAGGAATTAAGGTAAAGCTGATGGGCCTGTAATTGCACAAATTTCCTTACTCTTCTTGAAGATGAGTGACAATTGATGATCAAGAAATTATTGGTAGGAACCAAGTGCATCAACTCACTCCCTTTTTTTTTTTTTTTTTTTTTAGATACTTCTTTTGTTGGGAAAAAAAATGTCTTTTTCCTGGGGATTTTAAAGCCATTTATTAGACTGGAATAACTACTTCTGTAGTGAAGGCTGGACAAGTGTAAGGAAGTCAGAGATTGGGATAGGTCCTGCAAGTTGTAGCTGGGAGCAGAGAAAACTTGTGTTCAAGATGCCACAGAAATAAGGGCATTTCACATCTTCTTTCCTTCAACTAAGGACACTTAACATTGAATAAGTGGTCAGCACAGCTGTCCCGTGCATCTGCAGGTCACTGCTGCAGTGACATCTAAGGGCTCCTGCTTTCAAAATGCTGAGTGGGTGGGAGAGGACTGCAGAACTGGCCTCTCTACCCTTCCTTCTCCCTGCTGCTTTTGTTCTCTGCCTTAATTCCCTTTTGAAGGGCTGATATTTTATTCAGCAGCCCCCGCTGTGCCAGAGCCCATGACAGAAGTTTCTCAGAAGCACTCCGAGGACAAAATGCTCACAGCTGGTCTTTGAAACTCCAGGGAACGCTGGGCAGAGAGGTGACGGTGGCAGGGAGCTGCGAGGAGGGGGACAGAGAGGGGGCAGAGGGACAGGAAGTGCACTATTTGTTAGGAATAATGAGGCGAAGATATGGCAGTGTTTTTTTTTTTTTTACAAATAATAGACAGTGAACTTCAAACAACAGCAGTGAGTCGTTAAAAAAAAAAAAAAACAGCAACAGAGTTAAATAAATGCCTAATTAGCCAGCACCATGAAGGTGGAATTCAGTGCTCCAGAGATTCTTAAGGGAGAGTCAATAAATTCACAGCTGTTGGGATTTTTTGTTGGCTTTTTTTTTCTTTTTTTCTTTTTTTTCCCCTTTTCCTCTCCCCTCAGGCACAAAAGAAAATCTGAATGAGCCCAGGGCTGCTGTAAAGGTTTTGGCGGGCTTCCTCTCCTTGTTGGCACCATCCACAGCCTGTGTCTCAGGAGTGATAGAGCTGCCAAATCTACTCTATTGAGGAAGCTTGGGTGATCTGTGAATGGCAGGAGTGTAGGCTGTGTGTGTCTGGGACCTGATCTATCAGTAACTGTGTCTGGTCCAAGGACAAGTTCAAGACATTATAAAAGCAGGTACCTTTCTGTGTGCATGTGTAATACTACTTATGATGTAGGACATAAGAATATGTTATTCCCTCCCATCAGTTTTGCAAAGATGTTTAGGAATTCTGCAGGTTTCCATGTGCAGGTTTGAGCTTTCCCAGTGTGAGTTCTGATCTGTGTGTTCATGTAGAAGCAGGACATCGTTTATCACAGAACGGTTTGAGTTGGAATGCTCCTTAAAGCCCATTCACTTACAATCTCATGCCATGGGCAGAGCTGCCACCCACCAGCTCAGGCTTCTCAGGTTCCCATCCAACCTGGCCCCGGATGCCTCCAGGGATGGGGCATCCACAGCTTCTCTGTACAGTGCCTCCCCGCCCTCTGTGTGCAAATCTCATCCCTGACATCTAACTTAAATCTCTTCTCATTTAGTTTAAAGCCATTCATCTTGTTCTATCACTGTGGATCTCTGCAGAGGAGGTTGTCGAGGGCCATGGTGAGGCTCATTCTAAATAATAATAATATATTTGCGCAAGATACATTTCCTGTTTCCCTTAACTTCGCAGTGCCATCTGTATCAAACCTTCACAAAAATGTTTATCACCATTTTTTTTTTTTTTAACTCTCTCTCCTCCCCCCAGGAAAAAAAATAATGCAGTTTAGCTTAGCTCTAAATTGATTCCAAGCTGCATTTCCTTGGGGTGTGTTGCTTTCACAGACTGCCATTCCAACAAGCCCTTCTCCACTGTGCGCTGTGTTCAAGCCAAGATCTCCAAACCCATAAGGCAGTGCAGCGGTTTTGGGCTGGTTGATTGATGCAACACCCTGTACCTCAGTTCCTGTAAGCAGCTGTGTTAGTGCAACATGCAGTTTGTTGAAGTTCTTTAAATTAGAACGCTTCATATTACTCCAGTAAAATTAAATGCTTTGACTTGGGGATCATCAGAAAGCTCTGTTTTGATTAGGAATGTCAAAATTCTGTATCAAAATTTCCATTCCTTGGGAAAGAGAAGAAACTTCAATTTTTCATGATTTTTTTTTCATGATGAAAAACATCTTCAGATTTCCCAGGAGGTGAAAAATCCAAACCTCACTTAGTTTTGTCTGCATTACGCAGTGACTCCCATAAAATTATCTACAGAACAGAATCATTTTCTTTCTTTCTTTCTAATCAAAATGCAGAAAAGGCAACCGCACTGTGTGCCATTTGATTTAAAACAGCCAGCTCTGCTCTCTAAAGCATCAGAGGTTAAAAACCCAAATTGGAGTGATGAAAGCACAATGCCTTTTTCTGCGGAGCTTTGTCCTAACTCACCTAGCCATGCTACCCCGTCTTGAAACAGTGGAGAGACGTGCTTGCTGATGGGGATGAGGAACATCAAATTTGAGATATGGATGCAAACAGACTTAGTCCTACAAGTGATCAGGGAGCCTGAACTGAGGAATGTGCCTTCTCCTCCACTTCTATACCCAAAATATTTATGTCAAGCCTGATTTTGGCTGTCCCTGCAAAAACACGAAGCACAAGTGGTGCTGGATGCCCAGAGCTGGAGCTGTGAGAGAGAAGAATGACCCTCTGAAATGAGAAGAGGGACTGAAACTGCGAGACACTTCCTACTCCCATGGCTAAAAGACAAATGGCTTCATGAAGGAGTTTTTTTCACAGATTATCTGCCGTGATAAACATTTTTCAACAGAAACGTAATGAGAAAAAGCAGTGCCTAACCCTGGGGGAACAAAGAGAGACAATAGAGATCGCATCAGGCTATCTCCGTGTGCCACCAAATCAGGAACTGATGCTAATGACAAATGGACATGGGAGATAAAATCACAACCATGCTCTGAAGCCTTGCTCTCAGAAGCCTGTGCCTACCTCTGATGGAGACCTGCAGCTCTGCTTTCTCTTTACCCTACAACAACATACGTACAGCTTATCTCTCCCAGCAAAACAACATTGAGCAGAACTGCATGTGGGAGAATGTTTCTGCCCTCGTCTCTCAGGGCAGGAGAGCGTCATGACCATCTCTCTACCTGTGGGAGGCATAGGGCTGGGTGCATCAACCCCTTCGCACACCCTGCTAGAAGTTAATAGGATTAGTCTGAGGTTTTGAAAAAGCTGCTGTTACAGCTTTTTGTGGTAGCTCAACATGTGGGTTGCACATAGCACCTCGCCCTGCCTCCTAGGGGGGTTTGTGGAGGAAATCAGAGCAGCCACGTGTACTCAGGAGTTGCTACAGGGTATTATCTTCACCACAGATGGCATTATTCCTGCAAGTGAAGCAACCAAGGGGAACGGGAATTGGATATTGAGGTCACGGAGGGAAACAGCATGAGGTGCCACTTACATGCTGGGATCAAATATTAAGGGATACTAGGGTTTGACTCGCGAGGTTTTAAAGTACTGCTCTGAAACCACTGTACCTCATCTAGAGGGACGGAGGCTGTGGGAATTAGGGGGCCATTGCAGGTGCATCTTTCCTGTTGTCTCACGAGTCAAAGTTTCAAGAAGAAATATGAGAACGTCAGCAATGCCTAAGTGGATGTGGTACAGGGCTGGTGGTTGTGAAGGTAAGGACAGCATGCTGTACAGGCAGCCAGAACTGCCTCAGGATATAAACTTTGCAAGGTGCATTCTATTGCAATACTCAGATATCATTTTAAATAGGCTCCTGTTGTGGTTCCTTGTGTTTGGCAGGTCACAGGAGGTGCAGCTGTGCTGGGAGGGGTGGCAGGGCTGAGCTTGGCAGGCTTTCTCATCCAAGCTTGGAGAGGTAGAACAGCAAAAGTATGTGTGTCAGGTGATGGAGTAATAGAAATAAGTCTGAGGTGGACAGGTTATCCTAGAGGTGCACCCTAAAGTCATTTCAGGGACAGGTCGGACAAGGCCCTGGGCAACCTGGTCCTAGTGGTTGGCAACCCTGTCTATGGCAGGGGGTTGGAACTCAATGATCTTTAAGGTTCCTTCCGATCCACGTCATTCTATGATTCATGTCTGGCAAATCATTTTTGCTGTGACAAGCCCACACAGCCATCTCTGACCTAGCCTAGTCTGTAAATCACTGCTGTGTGTGTGACCTGTGCTGATGCACAAGATCTCTTTCTGCTTGCTAGCAAATGTCTTACTTGGGAACTGTTGCAGAGGGCACCAGGAACTTTGTTTCAGATTTTCCTCTGACTCAGAAAAGTACAGGGGTGTTTGAAATAACCTACTCTTTGGAGAAAAACTGAATCTCTTAAGCAAGCTAGTATTGGCTGGACATAAAGCTATAAATCAGGCTCTGACTCCTTTTGAAAGGACTGTTTTTTTCATCCCTGAATTTCCATTTTGTGATAGAATCCAGGAGGCGAGCCTGCATAATGCTGTGGAAAGGCAGGATGTGCTCAGGAGCATACTCCAGAAGAGTGCCTCTGAAATGTTCTAAGTCAGCAGACCAGAACAGGCTCAAGGCTTGTTTGCTGCAAATATGACATGGAGAGGCTTGGGGAACAGACTCACCCTGGTGAAGTTATAGGCTGCTTCCTCCACCCTGTGCTTCTGCGTTGCTAGTTCCATTTGCCCCCTGTTCAGGTTGTTAACTACACATCTCACGTTTCCTCTTGCATCCCCTGTCCTTGTGATGAGGCATGTGTAGGTGTAAGCAAAGGAGAAAATGAAGGCACGTGTGGGTGTCCTTGTATGTGGACGAAGCGTGAGGATTTGAAGCAATTCTTGTCCCTTGTGCCAGTATGGCACAGCTATTAGTGGGATCATTAGTGGGATCATGGGAAGAACTGGGTGGTAGGTTGAAAGTCAGATTGCACTATTCACCCTGTGAATAGCTGAGACAAATAGGCACATTTTCAGGACAGGTTTATTTTTGAGGTGAATCTCCCAGAAAGTGACAAGGGAAACTCTTTGGCTAAATAGCTGCTTACAACCAGCTCTACAACAATCCTCTTTCAAAACTCAGCTCTTGCTTTAGCTTATCAGGATAGAATCATAGAGTCATTAAGGCTGGAAAAGTCCTCTAAAATCACCTAGTCCAACCATCCACCTACAACTAACACTACCCACTAAACTATGTCCCTCTGTGCCACATCTGCATGTTTCTTGAACACCTCTGGAGATTGTGACTCCACCACCTCCCTGGGCAGCCTGTTCCAGATTGATAAGGATTCCTCCTTATTTCTGTACCTTACCTGCTTCATGTGTATATGTTACTGTCCCGTGTAATTTCTTGGGCCTACTGAGGAATGCTTTCCATGATCTCCTTGCACAGACTTCAGGGAGCACTGCCCCAAAAATGTACCAGAACTCAACATTTGCATGGCAAGATTGTTTTCAGTTTGTGGAAAAAATATGGACTTTGCCAGAAAGCTGTTGAGAATTTGCAAATGCTGATAGCCTTTACTTAATAAAGAAAAGTAGAAGAAACAGACACGCATGAATATAAAGGTATATGAATACATGATCCTAGCTGCAAAAAAACTTCAAAATGGCTGCACTGACCCAGCTGGTGTGGGTTTGGATCTATAATTGCAGTGGTTCTCACGACACTTTCTCTTTCCAAAAGCTTTCTGGCAGAGATAACATATTTGGCAAGAACAACAGTGTGAAATGAAGATAAATGAAGAATTTGGGCATATGAGTCTTAAGAAGTAGTCTGGGTTGATCTTATTCAGAGGAAGGTTTTCAGGTATTTTGTAGTATTTTCCTCAGCTCTATCAGCAGCAGCAACAACACATGTAGCAACTCTAATAATCAGCAAAGAAGAGCAACCCTGTGGTTGTCATGTCAGCCTAGGGCTTACCAGAGCCCAGTTCATCGCTCCTCCTGTAAACTTGTGTTTAATCTTAAAAAAGAAGAGACATCCTGTGCCTTTACTTCAGAGTCTCAAGCATGTTTTGACAAGTGTCTCAGAGCATATAGCAGTTCCCCATTTTTGCAAGGACTTTGGTTCTGCTGTAGGTATTTTCGTACCAGCATGGGATTAGTCAGGTTTTAATTGGCTTTGATTAGCACTCCCACAAGCTGCATCAGTCTTCACCTTTGTCCAAGTGAACTTTATAGAGGAGATGTCAAATCCTGTCCCATATTTTGAAGGCATTGAAAGAAATCACCTCCAAACTTATCCCTAATCAACAGAGCAGAGACATCTGTGCATACACAGAGATTATTTGGGGGGAAAGTGAGGTTTGATCTCGAATCAAATGATCCTTTCAAAAGAAGTTCAGTAAAATAGAATTCCACTGTATTATCAAGCTATGAGTCAAATCAAGAGAGGAGACAAGTGTAGATGAGCCATAGGTCATGGATTCCCTTTTTTCCTGAAAGAAGTTCTTGAATAAGTTAGAAAGAAATTTTTAATGGTCTCAAACTTTCTGCAAGATCCATCTTGTTCCTTTAATTATCCTTGATTTTTATTTGTCTCTTCTGCGATGGGTGTTTGTGTATACGGTACTTCATGTGCTGAATAAAGATGCACAAAAGTAACCCTTATATCTACTGATTCCTGTCAGATTATTTCTTCTTCAGGAGCTGATTGCAAAAAAATAGTATGTTTTTGCTGGTGGTAGCGGAGTTTTCTGAAGGAGGAAAATAAAACACTTGATCTAAAACACAGGATAGTTTGATGCTACAGTGCTGCTGTAGTATCAAGGAAGTTGCGTATTGGGTGTCAACTGAAGTTGGATTGCTAAAATTAACTCTATTCCATAGAGTGCCTTTGATATTCTTTATTTTTATTTTGAACTGACATTATATTTCAAGGGAGATGGATGCTGTGCTTCACCTATCCAGAGTTCAGCTGTCTACAGTTCAACTGTCTAGGTCTCAACTCATCACCTTAGCCCCATTAGGGAGTGCTGTGATTCTCATTATCAAAGGGCAGTTATCTTCAGCCAGACTCCCTGATGAATGGAGCTAGGAAGCCTTCTTTCCCTCTGTGTCCTCCTCCCTGTGAGGATGAGAGATGTAAACTCCTACAGCCATGGACAGAAAACTCTTCTGCAGAGACTAGTGGAGCCACCAGTGTGATAGTGAAGGTACAAACTTTGTGATACTCACTAGAATAGTTCTTAGGTTTTTTACATGTTGTTTTTCATGTCACGATATTTTTGTTACATTTTATTTCTTAATCGAAAAGACTTTCACACTCACTTCTTGGGAGGAGTGGATTCTGAACAAGCAGCATCACTCAGCCCCAGAGGAGAAAGTCTCTGTAGCTAAAAGGAGTGTGATAGTCATTGGATTGGTTATACGGTCCACTAATGGTTGAAGAGACTCTTGTGTTAAATTTTGGTAGTCACAGAAAGCCTGCTGTAGACAACCCTCTTCCCTGCCTTGAGGTAAAGCAATCACGTCTTTCCTTCCCTCACTGTACAATTTAAGGAGATCTTGCTTTGTTGTTGGATTTTTTTCCAGCATGAAGTTTTCCTTTCCTTTCAACATGATGAATTTTAGGCTGAATTTCAGGTCCTGCAGAGCCATGTTTTCCCTTTGTGATGAACAAATAACACAAGGGCTCCCCATGCTGATCAAATGAAGCTGGATGTCTGTGACAAGAGCCCATAGATTTCTTGACGGGTTTTAGTTTTGGTGCTTTCTGGAAAATTATTAACTGCTTACCTTCTCTGAGGCTGGGATAGTCATATTTAAGTGATAGTGCTGATGTCTCCTTTGCGTGACAGTCTGAAAATCTCAGCTTCCTTCAAAGACTTTGGAGAGATGATGGTCAACACAGAGGCTGCTCTGTTCATGTTCCTTATTGCTCACGCTCACTTTGGTGGATATTCTGTCTTTTACCCTCCAGAGCTCAAGCACTCGTGCGGCTACGTATGCACAGACTGGCAAGATACCTAATGAGTTTCACCTCTGGCTTCTGACCCTACTCTACATCTGAAAATCATTATAATTCTCTGGCTGATTAGTTGCCTTTCAGATGGGCAGATGAGATCTTCATCCACCTCCCGAAAAAATTCTGCTGGTGTAAATAGCTTCCTTGTTGAGAGGTTATCCAGAAAGGGCTGGGATAGAATGAAACACAAGTATTACAATTTTTCTTCCTCCTATGAATCCCTTCTCAGTGTCAACTGCTGTTTTTTATAGGGTAGGAGAAGACTGAGAGAAAGAGATATGGGTCAGTACGGGTGGAGAAACTGGTGCTGGTATTGAACGTAGACCTAAATATGTAGGATCCCTTTACTCTTGTGGATTATCAGTCTGACACCTTATGATGCAACAAAATTAACTTAAAGCATCCAGAAATCTTTGGGAGAGAAAAGATAGTCAAAGAAAAGTAGAACAGACAACAGAAAAAAAATTGTAATGTCCTACAAATGAGGTACCCTCAGATCCCAGTTCTAGTCAATCCTCATTACAAAAACTAAGCTGATGACTTTGACCATTTTAGTGCCTTAATTTTAGATATGTAGTACCAGCACTTAATACTTTCCATGTGTAAGATTCAAAGTAGCTTAGAAAATGAGAGAAATTGCAGCAATCCCACATTACAGACAAACTCACTAAGAGAAGTGATTTAACAAAGCCACTAACAGCCAAAAGACTTGGCCATTCTGTGTGTGTACCCAGTTAACATGACCTCCAGGCTTTGCTTATCTCATCCAAAGTTACAAAGTAGCTGAGTGAAAGCGCTTCATTAATAATGTTCTTCCCTCTGGCTTGCTGATGCAGAACTCCCTACCTGAAATCCCATGATATACTCTTTTTCTCCCTGTCTCTCCAAGCATACCGGGTTATGCAGCCTGCATTTATCTGACGGCCTTCTCTATGGTACATGAGTTATCTCAGTGTAATTGCTGATCTCAAAAGAGTAAATGCTGAAAGTAGCAAAGCAACTCCATCTGGATCTGGATATTCTCAACTTTGAAGTTCAGATCAGGGTAACAGTTTCGTTCGTTAAAGGCACAGAAATGGCTGCAAAGGTCACTTATGACAATGCACCCAAGCCTTATCAGGGCTGACTCTGAGACCATCGGTTCAGTTCTGAGCCCAGACTGTGTTTGTTGGTCAGGAGTTTTCCCAATGCCACCTGAAGGGTTCTGAGGAGCAGGGCTTTTTGTATCATCTGCTTCTTCAAGAAACTGCCAGATATTGTAGCTCCTGCAGTGTTTCTGCTTCACAGCCTGCATCCTGTTCTGGGCAGCTCAGTCAGTGATGAACAAATGCAAGGCCATTTCAGAGATGTGGGGAGATGACTGTGCTGGTAGGATGCACAGTACAGTGACTTGCCTGGAATGGCTCTTGGTTTCTGGCAAGGTGTGCCCTGATAAATTTTGTTCCATTAACAGACTCGTCTACCTAGTTTTCCCTTTGTTATGTTCTGTATTTTGTAGTATTAGCTGAGATATATAGACACCTGAAGCAGTGGCTCATATGAAGTTTGAACCAGCAGAGATCAGAGTGGCATTTCAAAGTCTTATCAGATTCCCTGTTGCAGCTTCTTGCATCTCCTCTGGACCTACTTCCTGCCTGAAATGCCAGAATGAAGTTCTCTGAAACTCTGATCGCACATTCTGTTTCTCCCAGTGGTGCCTAGTAGAAGAAATTTTGTCTCTTGGATATCCAACTCAAAAGTGAGAGAGAAAAATAATAGTTGCTTTAAATAATGAATGAAAGTACCAAGAGACTTACTTTCCCCCGCCTTCCCCCCACCCCCATGCAGATATTCTCTTTAAAAACAATTTTCCAAGCGAGCTTCATGCTGGATCGACAGCCCTGCAAGGTAGCATCCCTATCCATACCAAATGGGAATAACAGTGTGTGGGAATGCAGGCTTCCACTCAGTGTTATCAGTGTGTCTTGGACTTAATATAGCTAAAGTGTTGCATATTTGTGCAGGACTAGGTCCTTTCAATGACAAAGTCCTGTGCTTTTCTGGAGAGAAAGGACAGAAGCAGAGGTGGTCACTTGTTCATTGATTTCTAACCAGGCAATAAGTAATCAATAAATAATTCCACTGCAGTAACTAAAAAGAGTTTTTACATGATGAAATGCATCTTGCTGCTTCTGTGTTTGGACTGGAACGTATGACCTCCAGGCAGGAAGCAGATGTTGCTACAAATCTCCTTGAGCCTGTTTTGCCTTTGAAATTGGCAGGCTGGAATTGATTATGTACTCGACGTTGTTCAATTCATATTCTTAGATTCTGTGTGTTTAGAAAAGTGGAATACTGTTATTTCGCCTTTTTTGTCTGTTTGTTTGTTTGTTTCCCTTCTGACCTCTAGCTCCTCCTATCTTCACCCAGCCTGCAGTTGGGACTGGTCAGCTAATGCATAATGTTGCGTCTTTTCAAAGGGCAGAAAGCAGGTAGGAGCTACTAGTGTGAAAACTTTAATTGCAAAGATCTTGTGCCAGTAAATAAGAGGCTGTGAGGCCACTTGAATTGCATACATTTAACTAATCCAGGCAATTGTTTCTGAGCATTCTTGTTGCGTTAGTTTTCAGACGTCTTGTAGCTGTAAAGTATCGTTAGAGATATTTTTAGGATGAACAGGCTCAATCAGCTAGAATACAAATCATGTCTGAACTCCCTCCAAGTTTCAAGCTGAATAGGTTTTGAGGTTCAGAAAGTTTCAATTAATTTTTTCATTTTTTTCTTTTTTTTTTTTTCATTAACACTTTGCTTCCAAATGTCCAAATTCAGAGAGCACTGATGTGCTCTGTTAGGATCTATTCTTGTCTTATTTCTAAACCAACCAGAAGCATGATGAATTTGAGGTCTTCTCAGGAGTGGATTGAGTATCTTAACTGGAATGGGAATGGACAAACTACAGAACTGGTCTCTTGATAGTTGGACTGCAACTAACATTTTTTCCTGCCTACAAGCTAAACTTCCAATATCGTTCTTAAATAGATAAACTGATGAGCTTTTACTGTGAATTCATATGTCCCTGAACTAGGGAATTTTGTCCATAAATTCCACACTGAAGAAAAATGTTTTGTAGAGTCCAGTAGATGTTAAGCAATGAGCTGATTTCAATCTTGCCTGGAAAGTTTTTACCACCTGGACTTCTTGTGATGAAAGTCCAGGCAAGGATGTGACAGAGATTTTCCAAATAGTGCTGATTGATAGCGGAGATAAAAGTGAGCCAAAGATCGACTGTTTTTCCAAGCGTATTATGGGACTCGCCTGTTTGCCACAGCAAATGTAGTTACTGAATACAAGAAATCATAAACCCATGTGCAAACAAAACCACACAGTCTAGCAAACAAAGCTGCTGAAAAGCTAAGAGAAATGGAGACCCACAGTGAAGCTATGGAATCACAATTGCAGTATGGTGCACTGAGGTGCTGGAGATGGATGGGTGCCTTAAACAGATGAGTGAGTAGACAGAGAGGAGGGAAAATGTGCTGGGACCCCAGTGAAAAGACACAACAGAAGTCAGTAAAGTCCATTTAATATTTTCCCCGTTCTTTTCCTGGTGTTGGAAAAAGGTAGGACTGTTGACTGTGGCAATCCAGGAGATATTTCTTTGCTGACGCGCACGATCCGATGATCTGTTTTTCAGGTGTTTTTTAGCATGTTTGTGTGAAGGTTGAAGTCAGAGAATAATTGCAGCAGGAGAGGTGTCCAGCTTGCCTTAAGTTCATGGGCATGCCAGAATGAGTGGAAGCAGAGGCAGGAATTATGACTAGAATTTGGAATGTTTTGAAATTTCCCCTAGCAGAACAAAAATGTCCACCTTCCCAAAGACACGGTCCCCTGTACAGATTCCCTTTGCATCCCGTTGGCTCCAGCAGCCTGGATACTTGTCAGATCCCCAGTATGCAGCTGCCTGCGTCTCACAGTCCATTATTATTGCTGATGCTAATCTCTGACCGCTGAACACGGGTCAGAACCAGGAGATAATTGCAGCTCCGATCCGCCAGGCATGGTCCTTTGTGAGTAGTTAATGAGTGTTCAGGAAAATAAAGCAGAAAGAAGAAAAGGGGGATTGTGGTTTGCATACAGTGAGATAGAGAGAGAATAGGAGATGGAAGGAGGGGACAATTCACTGAGGGGGAAAAAAGAAAGAATTAGGAAAAAGGAAACCATTTGCTCTAACGCAACTACTGCCTTATACTTATTTCCAGCAGCCCAAGTGGATGCTGCTGGCTCTATTAAGAAAAGCAAGCAAGCAGGATGCATTAACACCAGTGTCTGTTTGCAGGGCTTTTGTTCTGGATGCCATGAATGCAGATGTGGGGGTCGCTGTCTCCCTTGCCAATATGATAACAGCTACGAGACAGATATCCTTGTTCTCTTTCCTCTATTTCCTGTACTCTGCATCCCACTGCCTCTGTGTATGAAGGTGCCCTCTAGAGACTGGCAATCTACTCTTAAAATTGACCTTGGTTCTCCTATAGCTTAAGTGCCAGTGACTTGTGTCACTGTATCTGAATTATCAAACTTTCACCCAACTCTGTCTTTTATCACATACAAAAGCATTGGTTTTGGTGTCTGAAGGAAAAGGTGACTTTAGTCAACTCTTTGCCAGGCCCTTGAAAAGGCATGTCTAGTGAGCCACCTTCCTATGCACACCTTATGTAATAGGACTCCTTGTGAACACTGCAGAGAGCATGTGTGCTATGCTTATGGAGGAGATGGCTCTACGTATTCCTACGACATCTGTTTGCATGGGAACAGGTGATGCAATGTGGTGACACAACAGTATGGTGGAATGGCCCGGGCATGTCTGTGTCACTGGGGAACAGAAACCACCTTAGCAAAGGGGAAGGAAATGTGCTTCCTGCAAATGAATTAGAGTCACTGGGGATGGAGTTTGAGGGGGAAATAAATGATGGCGGGACGTGTTTGTGTCCATATGAGTCCCCTCTCCCTAACGACCATGTTAATGTGCTCATAAAAAGATACTGCGCAGGGGGGACGTGACTGTTCAGGCTGATTAGCATTTTATAGCAGAACTAAGCTCCGTGACAAACGGCTGGCTGGGTGGGCTGGTTTTACTACTCAGAAAACGCTAAATTAAAAAAAAAAAAAAACCAAAAAAAACCCCACAACAACTCTGCTTTGAAATGCTGAAAGTTTTAGTTCCTTTTCCTTATTTTGGGTACTGTTATAAAAATAGTAGTTACTATTGATCAGCAACTCCCGTGACAACACAGAATAAAGTGGGGTGGCTGAGGTGGAGCACAGAAGTGCTCCAGCCTAGCACAGTACGACAGAAGTATCCACAACCAACTTCAGAGCATGAGTGGGCCTCTTATACCTACAAACCAGAAAACTCAGGTTTGAATCCTAATATCTTGGCCGTACCAAGTGTCTCCCTACAGGCTGTATTCACTCTCACAGAAGTATTAACTCTGCTTCCAATCCAAATGCATGAATACTGTGGCTTTGTACTGCTGGGCAGTCTAGAGGCACCTGCATTTTTCTGTTCTCAATTATCAGCATCCCCTTTATTTGGAAAGAAGTGAGGGTTTCCTTGATGTGAGATATACCATAGATGCATTTACAGATATGGAACAGTTTGTGGGATCTTCCTTCTGTCTCAAAGGTTGCTGGACAAGATTTCTGTCTAACAGTCTTTACTGGTTGAAATATAAGAAATAAATGGATAAAATTAGGCAGAAACTTAGGAAGAAAAAAAAAAAAGAAGAAGAAGAAGAACATGGATATTCTGTAGTTGACTTTGAGATGTATCTTTACAAAGAATATGTTAGAGTGATAGCAGTGCCTTTATGTTATGGTTAAACTGAAGCTTGTGCAGTTTTGTGCTCCTACATGGGAATGCTGGAGAGAGGGGGAAGAATCCTGGTATGTAACTTGCTGCAGAAGGACATAAGATGTGAATCCATCTGTGTACTGTCTCAGAGATGTTCTCTTCTCAGGAAAAATGAAAGGCTGATCCATAGTCTAACTATCTGAGAGTAGCAATGAAAACAGGGAAATGGAAAAAGTGAGAGAAACTACAGCAGCATATGCCCTGGCCTATTATTGCAAGCAGGAGGGTTTGAGTCTGACTGTGAGTGTCCCCTTGAGAGCATCAGCCTTTCCAAGAGTGGGACTATGGCAGGTGTCCATGTGGAAAGCCTGTTCCCAAAGCTGTAGAGCAGGTTCAAACTCCAGGGCTCTGCAAGGCAAGAGCAGCTCCTTTTGCAAGGCAGGGAGCAGAGGGACCACGCGACAGGGAGCATTTATCCCACGTGCTCTGTATTGTCTCCAATGATGGAATGGCTCCATCTGGTTAGAAGTTTCAGTATATAACTGCTTATCATATAATGTCACTCGGAAGAAAAAAATTTTTTTTTTCCAAGGGGGGAAAGTGACAGGTATTGAATAGCCTAACGTCAAGGAAATAACAGGTTTTATGCCAAGAGATTTAGAAATGTGAGAGAAGTGGTATTCAGGGCAAATCAATTCTGTAAGTGAATGTGGTACATTGTGTTGGATAAGGGATGCAAGCCCAGCTGCAGTGATGACTCCCATGGGAAAATGTAGCAGGACAGGCAAGACAGAGCCATGCATCCTGCATGTGTGTGTGCATATATGCATACATTAGTAATAAAGGTCTTAATTCATCATCTGCTTTTATTCAACCATGTGCATCAGCATGTTTCTTTATGCATAAACAGAGGACTCTTTGCTACAACACGATTTCCTAGAGAAGCTAGAAATAGCTTTCTGGGCATTAGGAATAATTCTAAGCACATACTCAAGTATTTACCAAATGGAGGAGTGGTGCTGTGTGAGATACTTGCGAGCAAACCTGAAAGGCTGTGAGACTCCCTACATATCTTATCTTGCTTTTGACTCCACCCTGGAGTCTGGCAAACCATTAGAAACAAACAAACAACAAAAAAAAACCCAGAAACACAAATGCTACGACAACAAAAACATAGCTAAAAAATGTGCACTTTTCTCCCTCAGTGCTCAATTCAGTGTGTAGTTTCCTTCCCATTCTCCACATCCTCCTTTCCCTGTGTTCTCTGCAAACACAAGGGGTGAAAGGCAGTTCTTATAAGAAATGTGACCAACATCGTAACCAACAGTGAACTGCTGCTCACTTAATACGAGGACTCATAGAAAGAACTTGTAACCCAGCAAATTTAGTGGAAAACTCGCAAGCAATTTTTCACATTGGAAGTGCTGATCAGCTCATCCATCTAATGGATAAATTGGAAGTTACCAAGAGGCAGACCTGTCCACTTGAGGCTAAGCACTGGACAGGGGCTAAGCTTACAAACTGAGTATCTAATGTCATATGGATATTTCTCATATAAGTGCCACTAATGTATGGATGCAAGGAAATTGCTGTTTGCACAGGGATATTTCACAAGCTGGTACAGAGGGTTAAAAAACAAACAAACAAATTTCTTTGAGTAAAACATTAGCTATTAATAGTTTACTCAATTTGTCCCAGTTTTTTAAAGGGTGAATTAACTCTTTGGTTAAGTCAGGGAACCCCAGACCTCCAGTGGTCTTCTTCCAAGCTCACATGAACATTGCAGGCAGAACAGAACCAAAAGGAAATGAAGATGGAAATATTTTTCCAAGCCATGGGTAACAAATGCCACAGCGAAATGCGAAGATGAATTCCAAACTACAGTTCTTGACATGGTGCTTTTGCTTTCCCTGTTATCAATCAGCAATTAAACAGTTAACAGCAGTAGCCTTTCCACTGCTTCTGAGACTGGGAGCCCTTGGCAGGAGCAAGAGAGCTTTCCTCTCTGAGCTGTAGTTCTGAGGTGTACTTTTACCATTCGTTTCACACGAGAAGCTTAAAATCTCATTTAAACGTTTTTCCCTCATTCTGATGGTGACAACTCCATAACCCTGTAGTTTTGGCTCCCTGCATTCCTGAAGCAATTGCCCAGAGGGCACTTACAAATGTTCTTACATGCTGTCATGGGCACCACAGCTTTGGCAAAGCCAAATCTAGCTTTTAGTCACAGGCTTATGAGTGACTTGTGTTCCATCATCTGTGTTGATGTTTGTCTGAGGGTGCTGGTAAACACACAGGAGCACAGCCTGAAGTTCAAGACAGCAGGAGATGTTTCTGCATGGGCATATTTGCCATTAACTTCCAGACCTGATTGAAAATTCAAGCACTGTAAGAGCAGCATGAGCAAAAGGAGCCAGCAGCCTGACTGGGCTGCAGGTGGTAGCCACAAACACAGTGGATCTGGTGAGAAATAGGGAAACTCTGGAGATAGGGAATCATAGAATTACCGAAGTTGGAAAAGACCTTTAAGATGATACAGTCCAACTGTCCACCTACCATAAAATTTCCCCACTGAACCATGTCCCTTAGTACAACACCTAAACATTTTTTGAACACATCAGGGACAGTGACCCAACTACCTCTGTGGGCAGCCTGTTCCAGCTCCACTCTTTCAGATGAGCTTTTTCTTAATATCCAACCTGAACCTCCCTTGGCACATACCTTTACCTCACCACAGCCTACTTATGAGTTGTAGACAGCGATAAGGCCTCCCCTGAGCCTCCTCTTCTCCAGTCTCAGACTCTTGTAGTTCCCTCAGTTGCTTCTCATAAGGCTTGTGCTCCAGACCCTTTATCAGCTTTGCTGTTCTTCTCTGGACATGCTCCAGGGGCTCAATGTCTTTTTTGTAGTGAGGGACCTCAAACCAAACAGTACTTGAGATGTGGCCTCACCTGAGCTGAGTATAGAGGAATAATCAACTCTCTGCTCCTGCTGGCCACACTATTCCTGACACCAGCTAGGATGCCATTGGCCTTCTTGGAAGAGATTTGATCGAAGTCTGTGTCTTGTGTCTTTCCTTCCAGGTAACGCACAGCTGTACTTTCTGGTTAACTGAGGATGTGAGGAACAATTTAGGAGGGCCAAGAGGTTTCTAGGGTTACAGAAGTAAAAGGAGGGATAGAATGAAGGCAGGAAATCTGTTGTGAATGTTGCATTGAAAGCAAGCATGTAGACGAGAGGTGTTGGACACAATAACTAAAGAAGCAGAACTGTAAGGAGGGAGAAGACACTGTTGTTCGTTACACTTTCTGTTACATTCAGTGACACAGATCTTGATGCTGGCATTCTGTGTAGACAATCAGGATTATACCAGTGAGATGACCCAATCCAACTCCAGGGCTGGAATTCTCCATCTGTAAATAGTGCCTAATTACTCAAAAGGAACTGCAGCACCAAGGCCACTGCTGAGGTCTCAGTCTCTATTCCACTGACTTGATTTCCTGACAGAGACTTGAGGGAATGAAACAGCTGTATTTGAGTTTTCTTCACGAACCGTATTTTGCTCTTATCAGGTTTTTAGAAGACCATGCTTGGTACTCAGAATGGCAAGAATGCTGGGGGCTCTGGCAGCTAGCTTTTCCTTCTCTGTGATAATATTTCTCTTCTACTCAAGAAAAATCTTGCTTTCCTCTTCATTAGTGGCATGACTTACCCCATGCTTAAACTTCCTTAGACTGAATTGTTCCAGGGCACCCAACAGGGTGGTGAGGAAAATTCAAGGGCAGAGAGGATTCCCAAGCACTATGACAGCCAGATTTGGGTTCATATCTGAGCTTGTGCCTCCTTCTTTGCAGCATGCAATACACAGTGTGTGGTGCAGAATTCATATGCTGCATACAAGGAGGCTGGAGCACTGCAGCAGAAATCAGAAGTAAAAAGGTTTATTACAAAGCAACCAATCGAAGAGCTGGTGTCTTAAATGCACTAACTCTGGCCTGGCTGGAACTAGCTTCTTTACTAACTTAAATGATTACATCCTGCTAGCTTTTGATGCTGGATAGAAAGAGACTGTCGCTTTAAATAGAGGAGAAAATGATAGGGGTGAGGTGATCTGATTAGTCTGTAAGATAAGCGGAAATTAGTTATTTTCATCCTTAATAACCCACGGGATGGGCCAATTATCGAGCTGTTAGAGACCTATTAGATGGCTGGGAACTCACCCTTCCTCACCTCCCTCCCATAACCCGGCATGAAATTATTGAAGTCACTCAATTTCACTCTCATTGAAACCCATGAAGGGAGATCTCACAGCTGAGCATGGGGTGGTTGCATAAGCCTTTTTCTAATTACTAGCAGCACTCCAGCTTCCAGAAATTGGTTTATTGATTTCATCCAAACTGCCTCCCTGAAAACGGAAACTTTGGGTTTGCAGGAACAATTCAGTCTGTTTGTCAGCCTATCTGCTTGTCTATCTGTCCCCCCCGTTTGACTAATTTGAGAGAGACAAACAAACTTTTAACAGATGACTGGCTAATCAATGCAGCTTGTTTTTCTGCTCTTGAACAAACTTTAATTTTACATGTGTATTTGCTAACATTCAGTGAGAGGTGCTTACGAACAAATTGCAACTTGTGGCTCCCCCACTAATTGGACTTCCTAAGTATATTTGTCATTTGGTATTGCTGTGGTGAAGGAAGATTTGTCAGATTCATTGACACAGCACTGTTCTCTTCATTCGCAATCTCTGGTACGTGTATCTAGTCACATGAAGAAAACATAGGCGAGTCATTGGGATTTGGGACTGAAGAGGAGTTAAATTAAGGTTGATTCTTCTTTCTTGAGAATTGGATTAAAAATTATAGCCCCAAAGCTGGGAAAAAGCTTGAAAAAGATGTTTGCAAAATTTAAGTGGCAGTGCAGCAGCTCTATCCTTGCCCAGTTTGCCTAGCAGAAGATGCAGTTTTGTGCCCTTATCTTCTCAGTCTGACTACATTTGGGCTAGGCCTTGGGAGCTACAAACTGTTTCTTTGCCAGAGCTGTGTTGCTATTTGGTGAGACAAGCTCAAATTGTAAAGAACACCTGAGGTATCTAACAGGATGCATACAAGTGCCTTGGTGCTGTTTTCATTAAAACTGGAACCCTGAGTCTTGGCTACTGACTACTTTTGAAAATGTCTGTGTGACTCTTTTGGCCTTTTGATGCATCCCTAGGTTTCTAAGGTATTGACATTTTCAAGGGCATTTGTTGAGTTCAGCACCTTTTGTCTCTGGCTGCAAGCACTGTCACAAAACATGTAGAATTGCTGGGTTAATGATCCACCTCAGTTGTATAAGTTCAGGAGCCTGTTCTCACTAAAGATATTTTAGGGTGTCTGAAACAGCTTTGTGAGAGTGGTGAACTACTAAAGACCCTTAGGACCCTCTAGAGCAGTAGCTTGGTGTTGTCATAGAATCATAGAATCGTCATAGAATCAATGAATCATAGACTGGCTTTGGTTGGAAGGGACCTCAAGGATCATCACGCTCCAACCTCCTGCCGCATGGGTCTTGATGATTGTATTTAAACAACTGAATGAACCTGATACATTCTGTAGGATAAGACAGCATGAGATTTCCCCATGTAGTTTCTGTACCTTTCAGCACTGCAGTAGCCTATCTGGAGACTTTTCCTGTAAGCCTGCTCTTGTGTTAAAGGAGCGTGTCACCATTCCTCAGAAAACTGGCAGAGCAGTATTTACTGGGAGATAGAAAAGGAGTTAGAAAGATGAAAGGATTAAGCTGAAAGGATGTTTCTGATTCTTTTTAGGAATAAGATTAGTCCTAGTCTGATTCAGCGTGGATGTCCTTTTCTGGATCCATCTGGAGCCATGAAAGGAGTTGCTTATCCTTTCAGCCAGATATGCCGCACAGATGTTAGTATGAACAGTTTGCCAAAGCAGTGCCCATCAAAATGATCTCACTCAACTTCAGTCTGCTTTCTTTCAACTGTTGTTCATTAGGCAATGATCACATGAGACATTTTACCGGCAGGTCTGAGAACATGGAAACCTGTGGGTTTGGTAACAGGCAGCTCTGCAAGTCCTGCAGACAGTAGAATCTTCAAGTAACTCCACTATTAGTCACTACTAAGGACAGGCTTAATACAGGAATCTAGGCAATTCTGCACTCTCTCCCTGAGACTATGCTTTTGCTGCTATTCTTTGAGATTGGAATTATTTAAACAATCGAAGTTAGAATCAGAATCATAGAATGACTTAGGTTGGAGAAGACCTTGACACCATTCAGTTCCAACCCCCCTGCCATAGGCAGGATTGCTAACCACTCAATCAGGCTGCTCAGGGTCCTATTCAACCTGGCCTTGAACACCTCCAGGAATGGGGCATCCACAGCTTCTCCAGGCAGCCTGTGCCAGTGCCTGACCACCCTCTACCTGAGAAATTTTCCATGGCTTGTAATCTAAATCTCCCATCTTTTAGTTTAAAACTATTCCCCCTTCTCCTATCAGACCATGTAAAATGGTCTATTGCTATCAGACCATGTAGGTCTCACTCTTGTTTATAAGCTCCTTTTAAGTACTGAAGGCTGCAATGAGTCTTCTCCAACCTGAACAAGCCCAGCTCCCTTAGCCTCTCTTTGAAGTAGAGGTACTTCATCCTTTAGATCATCCTCATGTTCCTCCTCTGGACCCCCTCCAACAGCTCCGCATCTTTCTTGGGCTGGGGGCCCCAGGCCTGGATGCAGCAATCCACATGAGCTTTACAGGAGCAGAGCAGAGGGGGGACACTCACCTCCCTCACCCTGATGCCACCCATCTTTTGATGCAAACCAGACTGTTGGCCTTCTGGGCTACAACCACACACTGTTGGCTCATGTCAAGCTTTTCATCCACCTGAACCCCCAAATCCTTCTCTGCAGGGCTTTGTCTGTCCTTATATGCCAATCCCATGAGGCTGGGCTATCTAAGATCCACAATTTAATCACATAGAGCTGACACAGTGCTGAAAGTGATTTGTCGTGTCCATGCTGGCAGTTAAGTCTCTGCCAGCAATTGCATCCAAACACGATAAATTGCTAGAATGTGGACTGTTGATGGGAAAGTATCATGGCTGTCATTTCAGCTCAGGTGCTGACTGCATAGCTTTTCACCCCAGCTAAGACTTTGAGCTGGGTATCTAATGGGTTTAAAATCTTGTACAACTAAATTCTCTATTAGTGTCACTTCATTGGGTTATGACTTGAGAAAACTTTGCCTCCTGTTCTTCATGAGAAAATAGCTTTAAAAAGAATCGGGGGGGGGGGGGGGAGGAAGATGAAATTGTGAGTTGTACTATAAAAAGCAGATGATGAGTGTCTTTCAAGACACTCAGTATTACAGGAAAAAAAGAGCTGGAGCAAAGGAAACTCCCTTTCTGCCTTCCTGACCCCCTGGAAAAAACAGGCTGATAAAGAAATGCTTATAACCTAGAGCTTGCATTTGTTTAAGAGTCGTCTGGGATTTACCAAACTTATTACATCTTTAGTGCATAGCAACAGTATCAGCAGCAAGGGCATGAAAAATATTAGATCCAGGCAAATAGAATGTGTCAATCCAAAGTGGTAACAACTGTAAACCTTATCTATTTCTTTTTATATATACAGCTAGTAGGGAAAAAATACATATGTGTTTTTGGCAAACCCTTGCTTCCTTTCCTCACTAAACCACAGCTTTGGACAGTTTGTATCACAGTGGCTTTGACAAATAGAAATCTAGGTACACGGTCATTTCCATGTAAGTGGGGTATTTTGACACTGCTTTCGGGCACATCTCATTCTGTGATTCCAAACACTCAGTTCTGAGTCCACTACAGATGACCTTGCTGTTCATGTCTGCAACACACAGACTGGGCCTGTATGTGCTTATGTAGCTGTATTCTACTACACCAAGGATTTTCTCGAGAAAGATCTGCAGCATCCATGAAGAAAATTGATCTCAGATTGGCATGGAAGATGATGCTTTCTGAAGTAAGCTGGAGAAAGACAGAAGCTTAGCTGGACATCACTCATATTTTTCAATTGTGCATGATTTCAGGTCAATTTAATGTTGTGTAAGGGACCAAACTGAGGTCTGTGAATACTGATGGAATCTTATTAACACCTAAGAAGTTTAATATGAGTAAATTCTACTTTACCCAGACTTAGACCTACCATTTTTTCCCTCCCCACCTTGATTTTTGGGCTAAGGAAGAACTTTTGGCCTCTCAAATCCTTTAGTTCTACAAAATGTTTAACAGTGAGACAGCACTGGCTTCAGTAGAGTTGCTTGTAGGATTTGGATTTAGTAAGAGTTGGTGTACTTCTTGAGGCTCTGTCTATTCCATTCCACATTCCCAAACACAGAGCAGATCATATGTCATCAGATTCGCATTGGATTCCTGATTGCATCACTGATTAGCAGTACAATGTAGGTGGAGGCCTTTGCTGAACAAGTGATTTAGTTCCTAACTAGTTTGTAAATAGTGGTCCATACCCATGACTGAAAAACCCTTGAAGTGTTGTATGCAGTCAGTGTGCCAAATATTATTTATTACTACAGGATGCTTAACCCTGTGGAAGCATTTTATTAGCTGTGAAAGAATTTCTTCACCCACTGTACCACTGCTGTCCTTCCTACCCTGTGCCCAACCACCCTGCTTCCATTCTGGCATCCAGGAGGAAGCCAGCACTCCACTTATGTTCAGCCCGGGGAAGAGAAGCCCTCTGATCCTGCAGAATCCCTCAGATGGGTATTCTACCCAGTGTCTTTCCCTTCTCAAAGGACAATCACTTCTGTCTTTCTCCAAATGCTCCAGTAGTTTTTAATGTTCTCCCAATTTCTCACCTTTTTCTTTCAATTGTTATAGATCTTCCTTTCCTTTTCTTACTACAACATTAAGTAGAAGAATAAAATATAAATGAAAAAAGTATCAGAACAGAAGGAAGCCAGCAAGAATGTTCTCTCTGCCATTCCTCCTCCATCTCCTTTATCTTTCCAGAGGAAAGCCTTAAAACCCATTGTCATCTTGCTGGCAAGCCCTCCCACCTCCAAACTTAAACTCAGTGACCTTTAAATCTCTTTTTTTTTTTTTTTTTCCTATTTTCCTTACCTATTTTTCCCAGCCAGATGTTGCCCTTAAGAATCTTGCACGTATAGATGCCATCTATTCCCATGGAGAGCCAAGATCCTTTCAGTTCCTCTTGGCACCCGCTCGTAGAGAATTTCTTTATCTTACAAAATCCACACTTCTGATTCTGAAAGCCTGGAGTCGCAATCTATAATTTTTAAGGATATTTTCATTTAGCAACTTAGATATCTGACAGGACAACAACATGATGTGGTTCGAATGGTATAGGAATTATAAGTCCCTCATTCAATGTAGGAAATAGATCTATGAGGTACATCATGTTTAGGCCATGGGGAACTTGGACCTTTGGCTTTATGTAGATATCAATAGAAGGAAGGGTCTTCATTTTTCCTTATTTATGTGATCATGGATGAGTGTGCGTGAGACACCTAAGGGAAGGGGTTGAACAGAAGTTTACAAAAATAATTCACTTTTTCTGCTCTCTCCTGCCAGAGACATCAACTCACTCAATCACATCTCAGCCACACGAGCAGCTGATATCTGACCATAACCACAGAGGTAGAAGTAAACAGCAGGTTGGGGGCAAGAAAGTGTATATGAGGGCAGAGCAGAGCAGCACTTCAGTTTTTACAGCTGGTCTCTGTTTCCTTTCCACCAGTAGCCCATCTGCTTTTGGAGATTCCTTCCCTCATTTCAATTTTTTCCCTTCCCTTTGTGGACCTCTTCTATTGGCAGAGGCTTCTGTCCATCTTTGCTGCATTCAGTCAGCTGCCAGTACATCTGCAGCATAACCAAGGGAGCAGAAATGCTTGGGGTTGTAGTGAGACCTTTTAAAATGCTAATAGCAAGCTTAACTGGTTCCCACCTTACAGCCCTAATTAGTAGGGCTCGTCCTTGATTCGGCAAAGCCGGAGGCTGCTGCATCTCAGCCTGCACACCAGTGTAGATGAGGACTGGAGGTTATTTTCAGTTTTGGTATTGCTGCTTTGCACTGTGTCCTGTCAAATAGGTGAGCTCCTCTGACTGCCAGAAGGGTAAGTTGCTATTCTGTGCCTTTTGCCAGCTCGGGCTCCTCTCCTGCTGAGATGGACTGTACAGTTTGTTCAGCAGCCAAAGATTCAGCACAGGGCTTTTTGAAGAGGCTCTGTGCAATTAGTATGGCAAATTGGAGCCTCCCAGGAGGATACACAGCATCACGCACACCAGCAACAAGATCTCATCTCCTCAGTACAGAAGGAATCTCATTTAATGTATTAAATATTTAATTAATGAGCTAAAGCTTTAATGAGGTGGTGATGAAGATGCCAAACAAGTTACTGGGACAGGAATACCCCACCCCAGAGGTAATAAACAGTTAGTTACTATTCTCCCAGTAGAAATTTTTTTCCGCAGCAATACTACTGCTCAGGGAAGCTCTCAGTACCTCTAGGGCTCATTCTGCTTAGTTGAAGGGAATGGTACAGGTGTCTCAAAATGGGATGTAAAGCTCCTTTGATACCTCTTCTATTGAGCTGGAATAGATGATGTAGCTTTTTCTGGTGAGAACAACAGGTCTATGGTAGTTGGCAGCATATACATTACTAACATGGAGATAAGCAGAGATGCGGTAAAAAAATATGCAGGTAGAGATACCATTGCTAGATGTGTGGAGGGTTTAAGCTTTAGAGAGAATGTGTGGGCAGTGAAGAGATGTTAGGCTAAATAAGTGCCCTTTTTTGTTGTTGTTCTTTCTATGGATCCACCTGGTGCCAATTGTGCTAAGTTTGGTACAAGTACCAATATGCTTACAAGTCTGGGCCTGGAATCTCACCAGAGGTCTTGAGAGTAAACCTCTTATTTTCAGTTCTATTCACAGAATTGCAGAATTATAGGAGTTAGAAAGCACCTCTGGGGATCACCAAGTCCAACTTCCTGCTAAAGCAGGTTCCATACAGCAGGATGCATAAGAAAGTGTCCAGATGGGTCTTGAATATCTCCACAGAAGGAGACTCCTCAACCTCCCTGGGCAGCCTATGCCAGTGCTTTCTCACCTTCACAGGAAAATTCTTCCTCATGTTTTCATGAAACTTCCTGTGTTACAGTTTGTTCCCATTACCCCTTGTCCTGTCACTGGGCACCATTTCAGTGCCAAAGTGTTCGTTTCTCTTCCTTCAGATGGGATTCAATTAAGACTGCAAGTAAGCACTGGCATGGGTCAGATTCTCCTGCCTGGATGGATGAGAGCCAAGGGGCTAAGAGGCAGTGGGGACCCAGGGTCTGTTTCAGGTAGGAGGCACTTGAAGAAGAGGCCATAGGGAATTCTGGTGACGTGACAGAAGGATGCGAGAGCCAAGATAATTCTCAACGTTTCCAGTCTGTGCAAGAATTGCTTTAGCTGATCAGCTCCTGTTATGGGAACCTTGGGATTTGAAAAGGAATAATAAAAGATTAATCGAGAAACTCCTGAATGAATTCAATAAAAATGACATATGGAGCGTGCACCGTGATGTTTTTATGATTAGGCTGGCAGATAATTGGAATGAGCAGATTCTGCCCCACGCTTGGTCAGGCCTGGTATTTCAGAGATCCTTCTAGTTGCAGTGTTTCCTCACAAAGACAAAAATAAATAAATAAATAAATAAATAAAACACAAAAAAACCCACACAGAAAAACAAAACAAAACAAAACAAAAAACAGCAGAGGGAAAGAGGAAGAATGTAAAAGGAGGCAGAGCAAATGCTTTTCTGCTCACTTCAGAAAAAAGCTTTGGGAAAGCTGCTGTTTATAATGTATTTCAGATCTCAGAATGCACCCCTCCATGCCACATGTTTTGGTTTGGTTTTGTTTGTGCCCGTTATTCAGAGGTGTAAAGGTCAGAACATGGGATGAACTTTCTGTTCAGAGCTGCCTTTACAGAGAGAGGCCCCCTTCCCATTTTTACCCCATAACCAATTTGTTCTATCCATCGGGCAGGTTTTTCTCTTCTTAAAGCATACGTTGTATACAACCTTCGTTCTCTTACCCTCCTGTGCCTCTCAAGTGTTGTGGTCCAGGTCTTCTTGCAGTCCTTGCTAGTCTGATTTCAAGTTAATCTCCTTAAGTTCTGGTCTTGCAATGCCTGTGTTCACTTGGTTCCTGTGCTGCCTGCACACTGCTTGCTGGTCTACTCCGTATTTTTCCATCCACACTGGGCTCTAGCATGAAATCTCAGCCATGCCCTGCCTTCGCCATCTCACTTTCTCTGCTCATCACTTACTTTTTCTTCCTGAGTCTCCTCACTCTTCAGCTTCAAACTGAAACAGGGAGAAGATGAGTTGTGAGTGGGACTCAGCTACAGCTTCTTTATGCAGCTCTACTTCCACCCTTGACTAAGACCAAGCTGACCTTGGCTCATTTCAGTTGTCACTCGAGGCAGTTCTATACTCCATGGAGGTGATAGGGTGACATTACCAGCCCATGTGAAGCTCAGCTGGGGGGGGGAGTGGTGCTTGCTGAAGTTTTGTTGACCTTTCAAACCCTAGCACTGTGCAGCATCTTTCCTTTACCAGCCCTATTATCAGTGTTAGACCTGAGTACTGCTTTCTGCCAGCTAACATCCACTGAGTCTGCTCCCATTCTCCCTCACCTCTATTTGCCCTGTTAAGCATATTCACTGGAGAAGCCATTTCTTTCTGTCTGCATACAAACCCTGACATAAGTGCAGAGCAGCTTCTGCCCAGTCTGACTGTGTCCCAGCTCTCAAAGTACACACCCTGAAACCTATGCACTGGAATAGGCTCTATAGGGAGGTGGTTGAGTCACCATCCCTGGATATGTTTAAAAATCATTTGGATGTGGTGCTCAGGGACATGATTTAGCAGAGGGTTGTTAGAGTTAGGGTAGTGTGGTTAGGTCAGGGTTGGACCCGATGATATTTGAGGTCTTTTCCAACCTGAGCGATTCTATGGTTCTATGATTCTATGGCTGATTTGGAGGATACTGCTGCAAAACCTACCTTCTGCTGCTTCGCTTTGTTCAGTTCAGGTTTCCTCAGCCCTTCTCTAACTTTCTGAGATGGCTTTCAATTCAAGGCCTGTCGTGGCCTCCTTGCCCAACCAGCTCTGCTACCAGTTGCACACTTCCCTTGGTTGCAGAAGAGCATCTCTTGCTTTCTTCCCAGCTCCCTCTGTCTGCAAAGGCATCAATGTTCTTCCCTCAAATCCATCTATATTGCAGAAAATATTCTTCACTCCCCTCTTTCTCCCCCCCCAGAAAGTCTAAAATAACCTATCCCAGACTAAAGCAAGATAAATGTTTGGCACCCAGTGTACAGAGGTCTGCCTGTTATGGTGACGCGTATGGTCTCATTGCTTCTCTCTTCCCCATCTGTCTCTAGCCACCCACTCTCTTGCCTTATATTTAGTCTTTCCTTTAGGCAAGAACCATCTTGTTGTTCTGTGCTTGTACAGCACCAGGCAGAATGGGACCTTGCTCCATACTTGATGGATCAGAGAGCGTGTTGCAGCTTTTGCGATAATAAATGATAATAAGAAAGTATTGACTGGTTCACAGCATGAGGCTGCGATGAAATGATGGAAGGTTATATTACACCTTTTATCTGAGAAAGACAAAAAGAGAGGGGAAGAGATGCAAGAACATGTGGATTTAGTTTCACTATCTCTTTTTTCCCCCCGGAGGTGGGTGGAGTTTTGTCGGGTGCGTTATGGAGCCGTAAGGATCCATGCTCACTTTTTATCCTACTTTAGTATCCTGCCAAATCTTCTTTAAGGCCATGCATTAGGGTAACTATTCTCAGGAAATTTCCTCTAGAAGATCTCGTTTCACATGCTTAAGATGTTCCTAAATGCTATGTCTTTTTATTAGATACTGAGTTTGCCTGTAAAGGACATGTCTGTATTGCAGCCAGAGGCGTGATTTCAGGATGGATAAAAGTAACCACTCCAGCTAAATTAAAGGCAGTAGTGGTGAACTTCATGAATGCCAATGTGGGCTAGCATTTTATGTGCATCTCAGATGGATGTATATAGGCTTTTTTTTGTAATTTTATTGCTACTCATATCAACAGCATGTGAGATCAAGCTAGGTCGTGTATGTCTATGCTTTCTGCAATTTGCCCCGTTCAACTACCATGAAGATGCACCCTGTGTGAAAGAGGAGCCTCTATCAATACTTTCAGCTGCCACAGCTTCCTAGGCGTGAGATTTCCCATGGAATTGATTCTCCAAGGGGAAGCACCGTTTTCTTTAGAATCACAAAACACAGCAATGTTTGACAGCTTTAAAATGTTAGAATTTGAACAGAATGTTTTGACTTGGAATGGTTCAAACATTTGCACTTGCTGAAAGAAATCAAAGCATTTTGCTGCACATTTCTTTGACATCAAGTGGCTCCTGCCCGTGGAGCTGTGGTGCCTCATGGGAGATGTAGTTTGAATGCATTACGCATACAGCTCTTTTGTGGACTGGTCTGCTTGTCTGAAATACATTTCCAACAGCATGAGGCAGATCTGCTCTGAATGAGCTGAGCAGTGCAGGGTGAAAGTCAGAGAGCAGCCAGACATTATGGAAGATCAATTCCAGTACAGGCGAAAACAGGGCTATCGAAGCATTCAGTATAACATGAAATAAAATGTTTGGTTTTAAGGAATGTCAATAGACACTGTTTGGATTGGAGAAGTGGAAAAATGTCACTATTTTCAGTTGTAGCTTTTCTTTTCTTAATTATTTCTTTGGAAAAATATGTATTAATTAAGGTTTTCATTCTGCAAATTGTAGTGTTTTTCATGGTCTGGACCACTCAGTTCTATTCTTAGCTAGCATAAGAGCTCAGTTTCACAGTAGGTGTAGTAGGATTGATTCAGTCTCCACCACCCCAGGGTTGGAGCTAACCCAATGATTAGTGACACAGTTAATGATTTTTACCCTTGTTGTGTGAAAAAGATGTTGGTTATTTTTCTTTTTGCATTCTGAGAAATATGTTTTTCTTTGGAATTTGAGAATTTGTCTTGATGAATAGAGAACATATGTACTTGCTTTATGAGCAGTAGAATCTCGGCTTTCTCATACAGCTCATATTAATAAAGTTACGAAAAAGAAAACATTCTCCCTTTAAGAACTCAAATAAAAAATAAAATTAAAAGACGATAACCTCCTGCTGTCTGAAATGCTGGCACCTCTGGATGGGAGCACCTACTGTTAAGCAGCAGAGCACAGCAGCAAGCTAGCAGAGAAACAAAAACTTATGTCTTGCCCATCTGAAATCTCAAGAGAGACTTAAAGAGTGATAAATTATTACCCCTGGTGTTTGCCTGGGATGTGTAGACTGAAACATGGAGAGAGAAAGAATGCAAGGAGATCTTAAATGACTGAAGGTGGAAAAGGACTAAATTACATTTTTCCATCTAAAGTGAGGTACCTTTCCCAGGATCCCTTAGAGATACAGTCACATATGGGAGCAGCCCTGTGCATACTGAGTGGGACAGCTCTGAGCCCGTGATTAGAATGCACCTATTTAATCCTCTGAAGCTGCTGGATTAGGCTATGGCTCTCTGATTTATTTTGCCTGTTTGGGCTGTGTACACACTGTGTAGAGGAATTTGGATCTAATCTTTGCCATCATTATAATTAATTAGATACTATTCTTCAGCATGTAATGGTGGCGATAGAGCTCTCACATGGATCTGTGCATTCCTCACGTACTCTGCTGCAAGAAGAGATCTGTTGGGGAGATAGTTGTTAATTAATTGTTTAGTTTGTCAAAACAGAATGCTGGACCAAGTTCAGCCCTGGTGTTAGGCTGTTGATTTCATCTGCCTGGCACCCAACGAGGGTTTTGCCCCTGAAATTTTTGTCCCTTTCATTTCCCTTTTAATGTGCTGCAACTGGTCTCCATGTGGGCAAGTGGCAGGCGTGAAGCAAAGGCCATCAGTCAGCTGTATTGCTAAGCTATTAGTGCAGCTGTGCTATCATTCCATAAAGAGAGCTTTGGCATCAAGGAGGGATGGAGGGAGAGAGAGAGGTTTTTACAGGCACAGGAGAGCACTATGCTGATGGCGAAGGGTCTGGAGGACAAGGTGTGTAAGGAGTGGCTAAGGTCCCATGGTGTGCTCAGCGCAGAGCAGAGGAGCTGAGGGCAGGCAGCTCCTCACAAGAAGCAGAGGGGCAGTGCTGAGCTCTGCTCTGTGTGACAGCGACAGGGCCCGAGGGAACGGCATGGAGCTGTCAGGGGAGGGCAGCTGGGGGTCAGGGACAGGAGCTGCACCACAGGGCGCTGGGCATGGAACAGCCTGCCCAGGGCTGTGGGCACGGCACTGAGTGCCAGAGTTGAAGGACTGTTTGGACACCACTGACATAAGGTTTGGATTTTGGGTGGTGCTGTGTGGAGTCAGAGTTGAACTCGATGATCCTTGTGGGTCTCTTCCAACTCGGGATGTTCCGTGATTCTAAGAAGCTGAAACTTGAAAAGGAGTCAGATCCTGGGAGTCAAGGAGACCTTCAACTTTCACCAATGAGACTGTGATCCATGGTTATATATGTCATTCTCTGTACTAGGCTGGTAGCCAGGTGTTCCTATGCCTATTACTGCTCTGCATCTGGCTGAGAAAAAGTATGTGCTGGGAAGATCTACAGGTGTAGATTAGTGACTGCATGGTGTGTGTAGATGCTTCTTACAGAGCTTGTGTGGAAGCCTGAAGCAAGGGATTTGTGTTGATGTTGTACTATAAATCTGTTGCTATAAGGAACTGTGTAAGAAGCAGGATGTGTGTTGCTGAGAGAATGTGATGGTGCATGAAATCTGTCACACAGATACAACAAGGAATAGCTTTGTTTCTGTGTACATGGTGTGTGTGTTATTCTTCATGCTCCTGCAGCCAGATAGTGTTCAGTCCGTGTAAAGAGTTATATTCTTTCCATAGCAAACAAGCTCTTTAATTCCCATCCCTTCTTATCTTCTGCCCTTTTGCTATACCTTAAGTACTAGAGATTTCTAGTTACCTCTCTGTAGCTGTGATGTCTGGATTTTCTTCAAGTTATCTTTGTGGTAGACTGACAGAAAAGCACATCTCAACAGATGGATTTGCCTTACCTGGGTTCAAATGGACTGAGTGAACCATTAGAGAACACGAGGTTTCAGTTTCCAGAATTCAAACATAAACCACTGACCTTTTCATGCCTGCGTGGATGTTGAAGTATTTGAACAGAGGTTGTAACCGATGCTAGCTGTCATTTATCTGTGTTAGGGCAATTGTCTTAGACTTCAGTGGACTTAGGCTGGACTTTAATTGATTTAGCTTGGTGTTGAGCCCAGCCCCTGCATCTTTTTTGCTTCTGCTCCAGAACGTACTGTGGAAGTAGGTTTTTTATAATGACAACGCTCACACAGCTGTGTTCTCCATTCAGATTTCCTGTCAGACCATGAGTAGCAGTACTGGCACTTGTATTATGGAGCTCAAACTCAGAGAACTGCATCTTTCCAAGAAAGGAAAGTGCAATTACTTGTTTCTAAGGAGAAAGCTGGGAGAAGGAAGGAAATAAAAGGAAAAACACAGAAGGCTTGTTCCTTTATGCTCTAGGTTCTCCGTGGTTTTCTTTGCAACGGTCAAAAAGCTGTCTCAAGAAATAAGAAATTCTCTGAATCCTTTAAACTGTTGCTTTTCTTCTTACGTGGCCTAATTCCAGGGATTTCCAGGTCTAACAGGGGATTTCATCCTACATCTCTTTCTCACACACACTGCAGGTTTGATGGTGCTCAAATTGCTCATTTGTATTTTCTTCTGTGAGATAAAGAAAATTTTGGTTTCTCTGAGCTCTTCCAGCTGTCATATGTGTTCTTTCTTTCGCCTGCCTGGAAGACAGCATTCCCAAGTGATAGTTAGTAGATAAAGTCTTTTTAGTTTAATTATAATAAAAGAGTTCAGCAAAATTTACAAAGATGAGCTGTGTTTGAATGTCCCTGAGATGCGAAGACCTCATGTCAGATGGTGCTGGACCAATCCAGCATGTCTCTGTTGCTACAGGAGATGTTGCAGCCCTTTTGCCATCTATAACCAGAACTCTCTTGGTAGGTTTCTACCACACCTCAGCAGGGTCAGCTAATTTTCTTTTGCCCACGCATTTTTCCAGTGAAGATGCCCAACTCAGTAGGAATTTCCACTTATCATCTACCTCCATGCAGTTGATGTGCTTGTTTGCCCATTTTCATAGCAAATCTAAAAAGATGCTGATGGCACAGACATGTCTGAGTTTTTCATATTCCTTTCATATTCCAGATGCTAGGGTAGAGACACAGTGAAAGATCTCTATTTATTTATTTGCCTGTTTATCTCTAAGCCATGAGAATGTTCAACATTGTAACTGTGAGTAGAACCAGGCTAAATTTAAACAAGTAGTAAAAAAGGTAGGGGAGGGAATGGGATGAGGAGAGGAGGGAAGAAGCAAAATGGGATATTCTTGAGCCAAATCTCACAAGGAGTTCTAGCAAAATAATAATAATAACAACAATAAAGGTGAGGAAAGAAGAATTATTGTAAATGTCAAATTGTCTTTGTTGTGACTGTAGTGTTTCGTTTCTGAAATACTCAAATGCTTAATTTTGATGTTCATTTCACAGAAATAGCTTTGTTTTTTGAAATAGGATTAACATTGACCTAAATTAAAAAAAAATAATAACTCAGCAGCAGCTTGAACAACACAGGGAAGGAATAAAACATAGTATTTCAATTGACCCAGTGTGGGATTGGCCCAAGATGAAATGTTTGGAATTTTTTATTTTGAAAAATACCTTTACAGAGTTTTGTTTCTGTTTGAATCAAGTATTATTTTTCTGGTTGGGTTTTTCAGTGAGATGTTGTGACAAGCAAGCCAAATCCTTCAATCCACTTGAACCTTGGCTGGTCTACCTTCTTCTTGTTTAATCAGGAGAAGGGCAAACTAAAGTATTGTAGAATTGTCAGACTTGAGAGAAGTACTAGCTCTCAGGTCCAAATCCCATTGGCTCACTCCTGAGGTATGCATGTCCCTGATGATGTAGAGCCTATTAAAAAAGACCGCATCCTCAAGATGTCCTTTCCTTAAGTGATGCACTGTCTCCAGTATTTTTACAGGACAGCACTAATTTTTCATAATGAGACACATTAGGCTCCAGACCTTTAATAGACTTGTCAAGTCTCATGTATTCAGAATGAAATTAGCTCATTTGGTTCCTGTCTCTCACTCCCCTGTTGTGGTGCTGCTAAGATGCAGATGTGGAGTGCCATGACTGCTGCTGCAGAAGGACCTGCCCAAACGTAGCCAGGAAGTCACATCCTGTATGTAGCACAGTCTGCGATGACCACCGCAGAATGGTCTCCACCTATGTCACCCATGTTCCCTTATCGTGTCACACAGTGCATGTATGTCTGTGGGAGCCCCATGTGATTGCCCAAAACAGGAATGGGAGAGGAAGCCCTTTAGCCTGAGACCTTGGTCTGTTTTGCCCAGTAATAGGGAAGGCCTCTGGCTGTTCCTCTTTCGTGTGGTTGTGGATGGTGCCTTCATAGATAGCTGTCTCCATCACCTCTCCTTCTCTTTGAGACAGGATCTTCCCAGTGGGGCAGTCCCAGCTCAGGTTACCAACAAGCAAGCACTTTCTGTGGTGTTTCACAGCCCACCTCTCCTTGCTACAGTGGACTTGCTTCTACCAGTAATGAGGTTTCAATGGCAGCTAACCTATGACGCCTCACTAACTCAGAGACAAGGATCTAACAAGCTGCAGACAGGCAGATTTCTTGAAAGAAAGAGGCAAAGACAGTGGTGGGAAGGAATGTTTTGTAGGCCCTGGAGTGTTGCCACATCAAGCAGTTGAGGGTGGCAGTCCTCATGGCTGAGAAACTGGGTACTCTCCTGATGCTGAGAGGCTTATTGTGACTGCATCCCACAGCATTTCAGAGGAAAAATTATAAAAGAAAATGATTTCCTGCTGAAAGATCTCCTACTGTGTCACCAGCACACTACCGACTGGCATTCCTCAGCAGCATCCATGACATCTACCATTAGTCATTTGCAGCAGCAGTGCTCCCAAGAGACTCGGGCCTAGGCAGACGAGAGATGGGCAAGGTAAAGTTGCCCTTGCTAGCTCTGCTGGGATTTGCTGTGCAAGACTTCGGGTCACTTCATTTCAAAGGGGCTGGTGAGAGATACTCATCTAACACAACAGTATGTTCTGAGATCAGGGAAGGAGGAAGGGACCAAAAGAAAATAAAATGGCTTAAGTCAGGACTTGGGCATGCAAAATTGTGTTCTTTTGTGTGCTGATAAGCCAACCTGCCCTGCTTTTTGTCAGCTTTTCTCAGTCCAGGCACACGAGCATTTTGTCCGCAGAGGGAAGAGCACTGCAGTGTGTCAACACGTGCTGAGCTGGTGTCCGTGCTGTGGCACCTTGCACCTGGTCTCGGGTGAACGCCAGTCAGAGACGTGTGCCCATCTCCATCTAACAGCTGGCACAGCCGAGGAGCTTTGCCTGCCTTATTAACAGCCCACTTATCTGGAATCTGCTCACTGAGC
The DNA here is from genome assembly GCF_019232065.1 of Centrocercus urophasianus. Lineage (NCBI taxonomy): Eukaryota > Metazoa > Chordata > Aves > Galliformes > Phasianidae > Centrocercus > Centrocercus urophasianus. The sequence continues at coordinate 5,413,255 of NW_024884364.1, forward strand.
AGAAACTGCTTCATAAATCCTCCCACAATTTGCATTCCTCTTTGCTGTCGCTCATTACCACTGACCTCACTTCTTCTGCTGGAGCTGATCAGCCTCCCACCGTCCTGCCTTCGAGACATCTCTCCATTACCACAGCCTATTAGCAGCGGCAGTGCCTCCACGAATGAGCGTGCGACTGCTGAGTCAGGAAACTTCCACAATTCTGCTCCTGTTTGCTCCCTCCTCAGCCCTGGGAGGGAGGCAGTGACAGCCAGCACAGCTCAGCCACTCTCCTTGCTCGCTTCAAGGCCAGGCTCTGCATCCTGGTGGGCTCAGTGGGGTCATTAGTGGACTTGAACCCTTAGAGACACGGGTGGGAAATGAGGTGCATCGGTTGGAAGCATCTGAAAACAGAAGTGCTGGCTAATCAACCCTGGGGTTTCCAAATTAGCTGCTCACCTGCTTGCTGCATCTGCATGCATGTTTCCAGGTTTTTGGCTTTTTAGTCTTCAGGAAGCGTGTCTCTTCCACTTCCTTCCTCAGAGTTGGATGTGAAGCAGGGGCCTACAGATGCCTCCACCAAGCTGAGGGGAGCTGAAGTAGCTTAGCCTACTTGACTGTGCTCACCACCCTTGACCTCAGGTATCTCCAGTGCAAGGGGCTTGAGATGGGCAGCTAAGGGATAAGGCAGGCACACGTTCATTTTGGAGGAGGAAAGGAGCTGCCTGTTTTGTTTAGAGCCAGTTGTGATTCCCGTAAGTTTTGCAAACTGAAACATGATCTTCAGGTGTGCTCCCTGGTTTCTGATTTCCTCTAAAGGTCCAAATGCATTGTGATTGGTATGGAAATGGTTTATATTGCTTTTGCTCTGTGAACAAGCATTCATTCTTTAATATAGGGGTGAGTTTTATTTTAGTGGAAATAAAGAGTGGGGGTAGAGGAAAAGCCTCCTAGTATTCCCCAAACTCTTTTCCCTTCAGCCCAGGCAAGCAAAGCCTGTCTTTGCAGGGGGAGAAACATATTTACTTAGTATAGCAGAGGGACCGAGATGCAGCCTCATTAAAACACCGCTCACGTATAGCCAGGGCTTTCATATATAGCTTTTTTTTTTTTTTAACCTTCTGTGTCTTGATGGAAACAAAAGGAGAAGAACGGGGGAGAAAAAGAGAAAGAAAAGGAAGGAAGTGAATTGCTAAATGGAGGTGCTCTGCCTGCATATTTAATACACCAATTTTATTGAATAGAAGGTGAAAAAGTGCGTCTTGTTTGTTGCCTGCCTGTCAACCCATGGCAAGGAGGCATCCTTTCCCCTGGCTGGTGCCTTTTATTAGTCAATGGTTTCCAGAGTGTAATTATACTGCAGATCTGAGATGCATTATACACACAATTACAATTCCCCAGCCAAGCCTGTTATTTATTAACCTGGGGGATATTTGTTCAGTTGTTTTGGAGGGCTAAGGTTTTCTTTTGTTTCTTTTTATTTTTCTCCTCTCTCCTTTAAGCTGCAACACAGATCTTGGCAAAAGGTCTGTCCTTTGCAACTCAGCGGGTGCAAGGTGAATGGCCCATTCTCTGCCAGCCCACCACGTCCCATAAAAGTCTTGGCAGGAGGAGCTGCAGCCCCGGGCTGCATTGCAGGACAGCTCACACAGGAAGCTTTCTTTGCTGGGGTCTGTGTTTGCTTCCACGCGGCTGTGAGGGCACCTTGCTTGGAGTGACCTCTGGGCTTTACAGAGCCCCTAGGGGATGGCTGTTCGAGACCAAAAGGCCGATGGAGCTTTGCCAGAACGATGTCCTCCTGTGTACTTGGGTAACTCAGAGTCCTGTGTTTATATGCAGCTCTGTTTTGCCACATCTGGATACCCATCCAAAGCCTATTTTGACTTTTTGTGCATTGAGACTACTTGAGAGCATAAATTAGAAACTAGAACTTGGCTGAAGAGTTGAAAAATGGATCTTAGGAGTCCTTCAGGGCAAACAGCAACTTTCCAGATTTTGTGGGCTGCTCCAGACACACAGAAAGAACAGCTTGGCTCACATTATTTTATCAGCTTGTTCCTTATCTCAGTAAGAATCCTTAGTGCAAAGGAGAATGGTAACAAAAATATAAAGACAAGGTTACGAACTTAGCCAAGCATTTTGGGGCCACTGAGCACAATATAAGTGGCCACCAATTGGGCAGAGCAAGGGTCCACCTCGTGATATCTGGTGGCAGCAGAGTGGGAAAGGAATATAAGAGCTTTGCAAGCACTCTCCCCTTAGAAATATGTTTCCTGAAATGTAGTGAGCTCTGTTAAAAATGCATCCCATCCATCTATCATCCTAGGTGCTGTCCTGCTGGGATTTTTCCATTTCCACAATATCCTCGCTTTAATAAGGTGACCAGAACAGGGCGAGAATCATTTCCTTGTTATTAATTATTAGCATGACTGCTGTACAGCAGTGTGCTCAAGGGTGTAGAGCTATAATCCCCAAGAACCTCCTCCTGAAGGGCGTAACATTTCTAACCAGAGCTGTGTCAGACCTTCAGCATTTCTTTCCTTGACTCTGTGTAAATGACAGCAGTGCCCCCAGTTCCTCCTGGCCCATTTTATCCCAGTTTTAGACCCTGTCTGTGTGGGAACATCCTTCTGATTTGACTGAAGAGGTGGATTAAACTGGTAGGGTTTGTATGTATAATCCTTGTGCAGGGTGTGATTTAAAAAAAAAAAGAAAACTTCTTGGTGCAATGGAAGCCTGCTTCAGCTTAGTTGTCACCTGGGAAAGTGTTTGCATTATCCCTAAGTCTCTTTCTCTCATATTGGGATAATGGTGTTCATGCTGGGCAGAATCTGCTAAATTGTACATCTGTATCCTCACTAACATCACCGCTGAAGCTTGCCCTTGCAGCCAAGACCTCAGATGGCACTTTGGGTTCTTGTTTCAATGTGGCTAACAGTTTGTGCTCCTGCCAGCTCTGCTGTTTGGCAGATACTGCCATCACTACAACCACCCCCTGGTGCCTGCTCACACATCAGCTGGATGTGTCTGCCTCTGGATCCAAAATAGCAGAGAGAAGACATATCTTCTCTCTAACCACTGCAGCTGGAAGTGCGAGATGCCAACAGAAGCTGCTGGTAGAAGTGGGCTCATGCTGCTGCATCACAGCAGCTACAGCCTAGACAAATTCTGCTCCATCTTTACAAGCCTTTTGTACCTATACAGTTACAAGGACTTAAGAGCTGAACTTTTTTTTCTTTTTTTTTTCTTCCTCCCCCTAACAAAGACACAGCCTGCTTGGCTTGACTTTATGGTTGTTTCCATTTACTCTGACAATATGCTTGAAATGGACATGAGGGGAGACCCTGCCATTTGGGCACAGCATCTGTATTTTTCCCCCTTTCATTAAGTGAAATGCAATGTCCATAAACAACAATGTGCACAAAGGTCTCTTTCGTACCTTGATGCATAGCAGAGCATGGTGTTGATGACAGCTCTCACATCTATTGGTTTTCTCTGCCAGGCTAAATCCAGTTGCAAAAAATGATAGGAATAACTTTTAAAGGTCTTCGTTTCAAGTCCCAATACTTGCCCTATGTCTGAAAGATTGTAAAGATGAGATACTAGGTGAATTGTGATGTGCGCACAGCATATATGATTTAAGATAGTGAAACCCAAAGAAATATGTGAAAAACAGGCCTGAATTTCAAGGGTCATCTTTAAATGTCCGCTTTGTATGGGTTTCTAAATCTTTAACTGGAGCAATTACTTAATAAATCCATTTGTCCTCAGTTCTGAAATTGAAAATTGAATTCAATAATTGTATGTCATGGAAATCTCAATGACTTCTAGCCACTACCTTCCATTAGACATAAAGAACAAGGAAAGAACTGATGAAATTAGTGATTGCTTAGGGCTTCATTTTCTTTTGCCATTCTCTGTCACTTTCTGTCACCTGCAGCAGACGTAGTTCGTATCTCAGCTGAACGCAAGTGAAGTTAATTTCAGATGTTTGTTTATTAGACATCAAGTTGTTTGGATGAGTTATATAGCTGCCATCAATTACACTGTACGCATCATGTGTGATCATACTGCAGTGCCATAAGAGCTTGAACTGTAGTGTGGTTCCTAATAGCAGCTGGGGGATATGTTGTTCAGTGAAAACAAGGGGTGTGGGGAAACCTGCGCCATTAGTGGCTTTGTAATTGTTGGTTTGCACAACAGTAGTTGCTCTGTAGAAATTGCAAAAGATGTTTTAGTAGAGCTGGAGTCTTCAGTTCCAAAAGGGAGTCTGCACCTCTCAGGATACAATGCTGAGAATCAGGGGGGGTTGTGCTTCTCATGGAAGACATTTTCTTTCATTACAAAAATGCTGCTGCTCATTTCCTTTTGGAGGCTTGCTATTAGAATGACTCCCTGAATAGCAATTATGAGAGAGCTGGAAAAGTTTATAATTTTTGATTCAGTGCAACCACTTCATTGCTATTAAACATCTGTATAGAAATGCCACTACATACTGCATATACAGCCATTAAACTGCCCGTGACCAAATCAGTAATACTGTTCTTGGGCACAGATATCTTATAAAGGGGAAGGTGATGATTAATTCAATTGATGAGTATGATCAAGGGTTTATATCTTGTAGTGTTTCAGATCAAAGATAATGTGGGCTTGGAGTTCTCAGTCTGGATCCCCATGGGCATGAATCTGTGTAAGGAAGTCACATTAAAATGTGGCATAATTCAATATGATTAGCTGGTTCAAGCAAGAGCTGGTTTAATAGGCAGAGGTCTAGGAAAAGTGGGGAGAGAGGCTTCAAATACAGGATAAGAGGCAGAAAAGTGAGGGGGTAGCCCAGGGCTGGAGTAGCATAAGAAAAGCAAAGCAAACAGGGTGCCGCACCAGCTGTGTAGTGGAACTCCAGCTCTGGGATAAGAGGGAGAGCTGCAAGGCAGGAGCTGGGGGTACTGAGAGCCACATGAATACTGGGACACGGTGCTGGAAAGGTGGAGGGGAGAAGGAAGCTGCAAATCAGAGAAGAGCTGGTGGCACTCTAAGTAATGGTGTAAGTTTTAAGGAGTGTGAAGTCACCCAAACACCAGCTCACTAGGTGTATGAGATTCAGTTTTACAAAGGCTGCTCTGAAACTAATGCCTCCTATTTCATTATGTTGGCACACAATATCAGAGGCAGATGTTGGCAGCATGGCAGCAGAGGTTAAACCTTCCCACCAGTATTCCCTTACACGTTGTTGTCGTGTGACAGATGGCAGCAAAAGGGCAGTCTGACAGTATGGTGTCTGATGCTGAAGTGTGGATGAAGCAAAGGTGTGTCACTGAATTCCACCAGAATTGGATCCAGAAAAAATGGCACCCGTTGACATTCACTGATGCTTACTGAACATTTATGGAGACCAAGCAGTGGATGTCAGCACAATGAAGTGGTGAGTGGTGCATTCCACCAGTGGTGACAGCAACAGTGGGGCACCTTCACTGGTGCAGATTCTTACGATTGCAGCATGCAGGCTTTTGTTCATTGCTGGCAAAGAATCACAGCTAATGGTGGTGACTATTTTGAAAAACGGTGTTTTATAGCTGAGAATTTGCTTTAACAAACAGTGCTGTTGTGCTCTTTGTAGCTGTTGTGGTTTCCATGGAGATAAGTAGGAGGCATTACTTTCAGAGCGACCTATGTATAATAACGAAAAGATAATAATCTGAATTTAATTTAGATGGTTAGTGACCTAGCTGACCCCTCAGCTTAGTGGTCATTTAGGTAATGTTCAGAATTCCATCAAGCCTAGCTGTTTTAGGGGAGGGGAAAGGGGCAAAAAGCAGTTAATTAAAGCAGAGTATAGTAATTACATGATGCATTCTCATGTTTCCCCTGGCACTTAAAATCAGAGCTGGGAGTCTTTGGCATCTAGCATTGTCTTTGTGCATCAAGACACCAGTGTGTTCAGTCTGATATTGTGTCTCATAATAGAGACTGAATTCAGGTGCCTAAGGATGAACAAGACATCCCACAGAGCCCAGGTCTGACTGCCTAAGTTCAGACTGCCTTTCTCCACATTCTACCTGAAGATACTCACAGACAGGCAAATACTTGTGTTAGGCACCCCATCTGCCTCCAGCTACCTCTCTAGAAGAGCAGTCTCATATGAGAATACTCTTTCAAGCTATCTGCTTTATTTTAAAACATTCCTATTTGTTAAGCCTTGTCATTTATAGTAGCACTTTGTAGCTCATCCCAGAGTTCAGTGATGTTATGTACAGCACAGTAAATTCTTGCTTGTTGAGTGGGCTTCAAGGAAAAAGCTGAGTGGAACTGGAGAGGCAATTCTAAATAAAATGAAAGGGAAAGTTAAGGCTGAAGCTCCTAAGTCCCTTATGGATCCTTTGGAGTTCTCATCTCACCTGAGCAAATATTACAGGAGTTGTCCATAAGCAAGAGTGCCAAATTATATATGTTCCTACAACAGCATTGAAGTTTCAAAGTCAATAATTTAGCATGTGACTGTAAATATTTGTTTGTGTGTGCACATGAACAAAACTTAGCAAAGGAATGCACTAACGAGATCTTAAAATAAGGACTAATAAACCTTATGTTAGTAGGACCTGGTGACCCGTCTTGTAACAACCATTATCTAGCCTTGGTTGCAGGGATTCTGGGTTGGCGATGGCACCATTTATGAAGGCTGTGGTATCACTTTGGCCTCAGGGAGCAGAACCTGTCACCCTGGTAGTTTCTGAATTAAATTGCTTAGGAAAGCTGCCAAGGAATAGCTTCCTGTTGGAGAAGGATGATTTTTTTCATCCACTGAAACCCAGATGCTCAGTGGGAAGATAAGCCGGCACTGTGAACTTCTGAAAGAAGACTGCTGGAACTGGTTTGCAGCATAGGCATACCTAACACCTAGGACCTTCAACAGGCTCCTGTTCCCAAGGGCAACAGCTTGTGAGTGAGACCACAAATGATGTGCAGAGAAAGTGAAGAGATATATGTATCATTTGGTGTTTCAGTTGTGTCTCGTTTTCCTTCCCACCAAGGCAACTTGTAGTTCTGTCCCCCTCTCCTACACTTTTAGTGCATGATTTTCTACAAGGCACTGCCATGGGCCAGGCTGTTTTTTAAAAGAGTTGCCTAAACTCTGACTTTTCTTCCCTCGAAGGAACCCAGAAAGTGGGGAGCCAGAGCAGCCTTTTATGTTTTCCTCGTTAGGTCTGGGGACATGGGGTGTCCTGTAGCCATGACTATTAGGGTTGCACAGTGCAGGGGATAACTGTTTGTCAACCAGTTCCATGGAATCATAGAATCAGAGAATCACCAGGGTTGGAAAAGACCTCCAAGATCACCCAGTCCAACTGTCCACCTACCGCTACCAGTATTTCCTCACTAAACCATGTCCTTTAGTACAGCATCCAAACATTTCTTGAACACCTCCAGGGATGGTGACTCAACCACCTCCCTGGGCAGCCTATTCCAGTGCCTGACCACTCTCTTGGAGAAGAAATTTCTCCTAATATCCAACCTGAATCTCTCGTGGAGCATCTTGAGGCCACTCCCTCGTCCTATCACTACTCACACGGGAGAAGAAGCTGACCCCCAACATGCCACAACTTCTCTCCAGGTAGTTGTAGAGAGCGATATGGTCATCCCTGAGCTTCCTCTCCAGACTAAACAGTCCCAGCTCCCCCGGCCACTCCCCCTAAGACTTGTTCTTCAGACTGCTCATTAGCTTTGTTACCTTTCTCTGGGCACACTCCAGGGCCTCAATGTCTTTTTTGCAGTAAAAGAGCACCAAACTAAACACAGTACTTGATGTATTGTCTCACCAGGACTGAGTACGGACAGATGAACACTTCCCTGCTCCTGCTGGCCATGCTATTTCTGATACAGTTTGATCTGGCAGGAGATCAGGCAGCCTCAACTTCCATCATGCTAGAGAATGGTGATGAAGATGTGATATGAGGCACCAATATTTCTGCATACGGCACTCTGAGGCCAGCAGGAAACCTCACGTTGAAACCTCAGTTTCTGAGCACCTCTTTCAAGCTGGACTTTTTCTTGACTCGGTTGTCTGGAGGGACAGGAATGGCAATGTGAGTTGTTGGGAAAGTGATTGCTACAGCTCCTTTTGATCGAGTGTTGCATTATGTTGAATTGAGGACATTATTATTCACAAAAAGGCATCCTAGAAAGCTTCAAAGGGGGGTGGAAAAAAAATCAGGTTTTAATACTAATTAGAGAGCCTGTCTCCCAGGTGTGAGGTGTTTATCTGTGAAAAGCAGGAGATAGTGTAGCAAAGAAGAAATGCACACTGGAGAATTGAAGATCCAATAAATGGTTGAATGGATTTAAAGAAGAAAAAAAAAAAAAAGGAAGAAAGAAAATCAGCAACAAAACCACAGATAATAAAATATTTGCACTGAATATGAAGGGTTTGCAAAACAGCTCAGAGTTTATATTTCCAAACCTGCAAAACAGAAGCCCTGAAAATAATAAAGTAATCTGGAGCAATAAGGAGAAGACTTTTTTTTTTCTTTTTCTTTTTTTCCCTCTTCACTAGTAAGAGTTTGACAAGTCCATTATTTCCCTTTTGCACCAAACAACAGTTGTGTCACAGCAGCTCTGGTCTAGCCTCAAGTATAGGCAAAATGGACTGTTTCTGCAGCTGCTGGATGGCCCTAACCAAGCTGACCTTGGTCATACTTCTTACCTGCCTCGCATTTTCCTGGCAGACGCTGGGCTTGCAGCAGTGTCTGCTTTGGCTTACACACCACAAAGGAGGGCAGAGGTGGATGGGGTGCTGCCTATCCATCCCAGTGCATGTTCTTGCTGCTGTCCTTCTCCTGGCAGTGTCAGGAGTGTTCCACGTCCACCCTAAAAACCTTCTGCTTTTGACCCATATGGCTGTATTTGTCCTTCTACTGACCTCAGATGAGGTTTAGTGAGGAAAAGAGAGAAGAGAGGCCAGGGAACTGGAAGGATATTTTTCTGTGAGGTGCCACAGCCCACTGCTGGTTTATATTCTTAGGTATGCAATATAGACATAGCTATGTGGCTGCTGTGCTGTGACAAGTTTTTCTATAAATGTACCTTGCCATTTTCCTGTTGCTTTTCCCCCCAGCTCTCCTGTGAGTTAAGGAATCATTACAGGCACAGAAACCTGGAGAGGATGGATGTGCTTTCATAGCTGACTAAATGACGGCTGGCCAGCTTTAATTGCCCTTTGGTGTACTCCTGGAAGATAGTTTAGTGAAGAGATTTCATTTTGCTATCTCTGTGGACATGGAATGTGGATATCTTTGCTTCTATGGTTCAGCTGACGAGCAGTAACTTGTTAAGCATCAGGAACTTCATCGCTTGTCATTGCCCATAGCTTCTGTTCATGATGAGATCACATGAGGTAACAGAAAGGAGAGCAGAGAAGGGATTTGACTCTTTCTGCCATATATCTTCGCACTAGTCCTATCACCCAAGCTATCTTTCCTCTGTGATCCTCTGTTCAGAGCAGAAAAAAGACAGCAACTTTTTTCAGGCTTTTTTTTTTTTTTTTTTTTCCTTGTGGACCATTCCCTTAGATGACTACAGAGAAATGCATTCAAACAGAACATTAAAGTTAAACGAGGCGGTACAAGGCTGTACTTAAAAATAACAGAAAAATGTTTCAAGTTCTCGTTTGATAGGAGCTGGACAGCTATATCACCCTAGCAGGTCGCCATTCTAATGACAATCCCCAACAAGAAGCACAGCCTGATAACATGCACTAAGACAGAAGATGAGAGCTGCATTCAGAGGCATGAGGAACAGCAGGAGATGCTTATTCAGTGGAGTTAGACTCCCCCATCTTTCCTTGAACTTAACATAACTAGATGCACAGCAAAAATATCTCCAGCATAGGACATAAATTAACATTAAAGATATAATACCATCATAGAGTTACTGATAAACCCTCACCTTTTGTACTTTGCTAATTTCTCATCAACTCCTCTCAGAAACGAAGAATATAGCAGAACTTGGATATGGCAGTGAAAATGGTCCGGAGGCTTGGAAGAATTTTCAGATAAGGAAAGACTGAATAAGATGAAGGAAGATATCCTTCAGAGAGGAGATGAATAAGAGAGAGTAAGTGTTAGAAGTAGATAAATAATATTTTAAAAGTTCTCACTACTGGGACAAAAGGATATGCTTTGAAATTTAAAAAACAACCCAGATTTCTAAGTGTTGAGAATATTATTTTTTATGGTACTCCATTAAACTGTGGAACTCCCTGCTGCAGGATATCATGCACTGAGCTCAAAGGCTTGGTTAAAAAAGAAGAAGAAGAAGAAGAAGAAGAAGGAGAAGCCATTTCTGTGGATAGTGAGAGCATTCACAGTCACATAAGGGAAAATAAAAAATGTATAAGAAATATCAGCCTTTGAGATTCAGGGCATAAATCCAACCATTAACTGCCTGGGGTTATACAGGAACTTCCCCAATGGACATATTAGTTAGTTATTTCCCATTTTAAGTGTTTTACATTAGCCTTGATGCTGGCCACTATCTGAGACAAGGTGTTATGGCAGCTGGATGCTTGTTTTGATTGACTATGAGGGTTGATATATCCTTGAGAAGTGTTGCAGCTCTCTCTTTCCCTCCCCCATTGTCTTCAGCTGTGCCACAGAATCACCTTTTCTTGGCATGCAGCAATAAGACATGACTCCTTCATCTGCTCTTTGGGTATTCTGAACTGTGGGGAACCCAAAAGCAGATACAATGATAATGTGAATGTGGCACATCCACAGACCAGGTTGCTCACTGCAATGCTGCAGGCTCCTACCAAACCACTCAGATGGAGCTTAGTGCTGCTGCTGCTGCAAGAGCTGTCTGCCTTGCTTCAGACCCAAGGAGAACCTGTATCTTCTTGTTGGTACCTATTTCCAGCTCTTTTTCCACAGTATTGCCAGCACTTGTCTTCACCACATAGCACAGGGGCTTCTCTGGTCCACAGCGCTGTGATAACAGTCATGCTGCAGCAAGCAAGCAAGAGACACAAGTATCCAGTTTATTTTCCTTTCTCCCTGCCTACTTAAATTTTCTCTTCACCTTATCTCCTCTGCCAGGCAATTTGAGATAATCAGCAAAGCTTTTCTGATGTTGTTGATCTATCCCAATCTTTCTCACGTATTTTTTTGCAAACAGCGTCCTGTCTCATTTGCCTCATTTCTCTTCATGTAATACCTTGAATGGAGAAAGCCCTGTTCCTTCAGAGAGGAGCAGAGGAATGAGAACTGGCTGTAACCACTGCCAACATCCATTGGCCTGTGCTGGAGAAACTGAGCTGCTGCCAGTAATTAAAGGTATTTAGCAATTCTCTGGTTAGGGTAGTCACCCGGGGAAAACATTTCTAACTTCTCACCCTAGCAGGAAGCTGCTGTGTTGTTTTTGACCTCAGAAAGAGTTGCAACTATTATGCTAAGGAACATTGGCCTGCAGAAGTGAAGTTCTCATGTGATCAGCTCAGCTTGTTTTTCCAAAGGGTCAGCTGCAACTGCGCTGTGAAGTAAATGTTCTCCCCTCTTGACTAACTCTTTGCACTTGTTCAAAGAGACTGGCAAGTGCCAGATGCGTTGCTGCAGCATGCTGAACTGCCATTTGTGTGCCCTCAGTGACTGAAGTGATGAGACAAGGAGAGGAAGTAGTAGGTAAAGCAGGCCGGCACTTTCCAGGAGGTTGGGTCTGGAAGAGGTAAAAGCCTCAGATTTGGCAAGCCGAGTCAGGGACCCAATCTTCTTCCACATTTACCTCCATGACTAACAGCTGCCAGACCAGACCAGCTGTTGTCTGTCTTCATGTGTGCAGCTTCCACCATGCCTGACTGTGTCCTGACTATGTAAGAGGATCAGGGAAACCCCTGTTTTCTTGCATTTTCCCATCTCCTCAATCACCTAGTGCTTAAATTCCTTGCAAATGTTACCATGCTCTTACTGCTTCTTCTAAAGCAGTTTATTGGCATTGTTTCTCTCTTATAATTGAGGAAATCAAAATTTATATCAAGGTGAACTGGTAGCGCCCAAGTCAATCATAAACATAGGGTTGAAAATAAATCCCAGTATCTCCTCATAGCATCCCAACTGAAGACCAGTTTAACCTTGGAATTTCTTGTCTGCCTTAGATGTTTGAACTAAAATTCTCTATTCGGCTCCTTACTCTCTATTTGACCTCTTTTGTACCTACAGCTTTCTGTTAACATCACTGTGATCTTTTGGAAGATGCTGCTTAAATGACATCCCCTTGAGTAGTAATTGCATTCTTCTACTCTTCAGCTCTTTCAGAGAATCCTTTAATTTGTTTTGTTAGTCCATAAATGGGGGTGGGGCTGTTTTCCTGGGGTTTGAAACGTTTCTGAATATCATTTTTGGGAGCCAAGCTTACATGCTAAATTAAGGTGAGCTCGAGTTCCTCAGTTTGGTTCCATAACTAGCTTTTTGATGGTTCCCATAAAACAAATGATGGGAAGATAGGGTCGTTATTTGGTATACTGCAAAAGCAGGAGCTCTGTGTGATGCTGTGACCTGAGTGAAAACTTTTTCTTCACTGAGAACAGATACTGCCGCTCACTGTATCTGTTCTGCCCTAATGATTACCAGTCAGTGCATGTGGAACAATATAACATTTGATCCCCAGCCATTTGCCTGTCCCACCCTTTGCTTTTCTTATGCAGAAGAGTGAAGTTCTTCTCAATATAGCCTAAACACAGCACAAAGGAGCAAGCTCCCAATCAGGGTAGAAAAAAACAAGCAGTAGCAGCATACCCTTTTTTGGCACTGGACAAAACAAGCATACAGAAAATAAAAGTGAATGGAGAACGCTTTGTCTTGGAGAATTGGTACAGCATGTGGAGTCCTGCAAAACGGGTGTCTAGACGAGAGTTCACCAGTGTTCAGTGTTCTCTGTGCCTACTCTGGTGCTCCCACACTTCTGAACTTTCCTCCAAACAGTGTTTTTCAGAGTGACTGTGCAGGGAGCTTCATCATTCCCTACTCTTCTTTTCACTCTGCTTTTCTTGCTCTCTGCTTTATATTCAGTCAAGCAAAATCTGCAGTGGTTGGCAAATTTAGCTGCTGCTTTGTTTTGCTTTTCCTTTTTTTTTCCTTTTTTTTTTTTTTTCCATTCATGTTTGCCAGTAGTCTGCTCTCAGCCAGTAGCTGTTTTATGCAGTGTGTTGCATTGACTGACCTGCAGCCTCAGTTTATACGTATTTTGGTCTGGGAGCTACCTGCAAACCCTTAGCTGTGAGTGGTCGATATTCACGATTCGATATTTGGGTGACATGATTGTTCAATGAGGTGACGGAGCTGTGCTTTTGTTCCCTGATTAGATGGCTGAACCTTTGTTAATTACTTCTGCCAGAAATGAAGTCTGTTGCGTGATTAAGTGGTTCTAAGCTACAGGCTTGAGATTTACTCTCTGTGAACTCTTGTTCCAATGGGACTTTGCACGTGTGATGGCTCTTTAAAGCAAGTAATAACAGCATAAAAATGACCAGAGTCATATTCTATTTCTCAGTTATTAAAAATGGCTGACCCACATGTCTTTGCTATATATTTGGTTCTAGTAATAAGAGTTTGTCTTTACAGACCATGAAGTTTCCTTTGAGACAGATCCTCCCAGGATGTCTGCAGTACTAAAACTCCATCATATACCACAGTAGGGTCCAGGCTGGCTAAAATCCCTTTACTAATACAATAGCAGCAAATGAGACAAAGAGTTGGAGCGAGCTGTGAATAAAACAGCCCCTATCATTTCCTCTGCTGCACCACTGTTATGTTCTTGATCTGGATCAGATGAGGGCACACCAGTTCCTATCTGCTGAATTAACAAAAGTGCAATTTACAGAGTTTATGGTGGCTTCTAGGTTTTTTTATGCTGTCTTAATGCCATGTGGTGGAGGATAGGAGGTATCTTGCACCATATACAGTCCTTTGGAGCAGAGTTGAACTACCAAAATATTCTGGACAAGTTGTCAACCAACTGAATACCAGATTGATTTTTGTTGTCATGTAGTCACAGCATCTTCAACCCAGTGGTAGAATAATGGATGTTATGTATTATTAACTGTGTGCTCAGAGGCTCAGCATTATATCACAAACTCAAAATATTAATAAATGGAGCTATCTGAGTGAAATCCGTACTATCAGTCATGCCTGTTGTATCCACTTTTTATTATGTAAGCGAGAAAGCATATAGAGGTTCTCCCCAGCCAGCACCACCCAGTCCAACCATTACAACTGACCTAAGGGAAAAAGAAGCAATTTGTTTTGTTTTATTGTGAGTTTCAGTAGTTTTCACCCTAGTGAATCAGATTAAACCATTGGCAAAAGACACTGTCACTCAGCATGTGCATAATTTGGGTAATGGGTGCGTTATGAACCCCTTGGAGTGGGAAACAGACAGACAGAGCTGCTTTTTATTTAGCTCTTCCACTCAACCTTTTTACTGGTCCAGTGAGATAAGACCAAAGTTAAGATTCAGAGCAAATGCACATACAAGAACTGCCTTAATTTGAGCATACTCTTGAATACAATGTGATCTTAAAATGATGCATGATGGAAATTCCTTGCAGACTGGTGCAGTGCACTAGCATTACTCATTGCAGTCTAAGATTGGGTGGAGCATGTTAGAAGTCATCACTGTGATGGATGCATGGCATGCATTAGAATGAGAATCATTACAATGGACTGAGCAGAAAACACTGGAATTAGAGTTTCTGTGATGGACTCTGTGATGGACCGTGAAGCTCATCATATTCTGAGTCATCCTGAGTCACAAAAGGCACAAGGCCCCCAATCGTGCCTCATTCTTGCATAGGCACTTTCAAGAAGGTGAATAATTGGCTGGCTGTTGTATCACTTACTTGCAGACCTGTGAACAGCCTCATGGATGGAGTAAATGATGAGTCAGGATTCCTTGCTTCTGCTGCCAGCTCTGCTGCTGACTCATTTTGTACCCTTGAGTGATAAACTTGCTTCTCTTTTCCCCATCATGCATGTGACATTGTATTTACCCTTCCTTATATAGTACCGAGACTTGTTTCTGCCACAGCTCTCCTGTATTCCTAATATTATGCATTGTAAAGGATCCCGTTGTCTTTGTGAGCGAGTGTTTGCAGGACGGAAGCTGTAGAAAGGTAACCTATATGCTAGAATCCCATCTGCTTGTACAGTCTTTATTATGGCTGCTTGGTTATATTTCTTAGCAATTGTTTATGATTTTGAAATGTCAATACAGCTGAAGGATAAGAAATGTATGTTTGCTAACATAATAGCCTATGTCAGCTTAGATATCACTCACCAATGTTCGCACGAGGCTGACCAGACACTAAGGAACTCTTTCTGTTCCTTTCTGGTGGACTCTACCTCGGGTCCTAATGCTGACCTTATCCACCTATCTACAGTGTGTTCCCGAGCTAGTTAAAATTAAACTTAGCTATCAAAATGCTAAACTTGATAGCTCATTTATCTTTCTGTCTCCCAACTCTACATTACAATACAGCAGTGATTGATCTTGCGTCTTCAAGGTACTATATGGTATAAAAACTAAGAGAAGATTAATTAAAAGCCGTCGCATCCAGACAGGTTTTTAAATAAGTTTTAGATTTAGACAATATATCAGCTAAAGCAGAAAGATTCCAAGACCATAAGCCTGCAACTCCAAGTGAGATTTGCTTTCCTTCAGGGCATAGAAAACCCTGTCTCACCATGGACTAATGGCCAAGTCTGATGTGGCTGGGCAGGCCCATGGCAGACAGCAGGATGTCATCATATTTGCAGGCTTTCTCTCCAGCAGTGGTGAATGTGATGTCCTTGAGGACTTCTGTTGGCTCAAGGGAGAATGCTAGGCACATGTCTGGATGCTGAATTGGAGACAGCATTAAGATAATCTTTTAAAGTCAGTCCCTAGCTCCTACAGGCACTGAGCAACTTGTCTAGGCAGCATTTTGAAACTGTGCAGAAGATTAATCCCTGTGTGATTAGACTGAAACAAAATATTCCACAGTGGAGCTGGCATTTAACCTTTTCATCAGCTGGACTTTTCTAGAATTTTACAACAAAGTTCTTAAAGGGGCAAATTTTCAGCTGTAGTGTTTGCTTTTGTGCTGGCAGTTCTCACTGTCACCCAAAGTTAGACCTTCTAGAAGATCAAATGCTTGATATTTCAGGCATAATTAAGTGAGATCTGCAGAACAACACTGAACAGTCCCAGCTAGTTTAATGGTATTTTTGTACCATTTGTACATTTGTACCTAAAGAAAGGTACAATTGCTGGTCAGCGCGAGCTTTCTGGCATCACTGTGCTTATCCAAATAGTTCAGAGATGCAGTGTCTTCAGAAGCCCTCAGTACTTGCATGTCTTGAGCACTGAGGTTGGGGAGCATTCAAAAATCTGGCAGCCTCCTCCCAGAGCATAACAGGGGCTGAGTCCATTGGAAAGATTGCTCTTTTCTTAGGTCACTCACTGGATGCTGGAGACTTGAGTACCTGGCCTTTAGAACATTGAGTTTTTAATGAGTCCAATTGGGGTGAGCTTGTTGTCTCTTGCTGGTTGTCTGAGATAGGAGTCTATGCCAGGCTGGGAGGAGAGACTGCAGACCCTAGAGGGAGGAGTTGAAGGAGCTGCAGGAAGAGGTGAACTCTTCTTGAGAGTAACAAAATGGCAAGGCTGTTACATTTTCATGAGTTTGCTTAAAGGAGGATATTTAATCCACTTGACAGCTGAAATATACTAGCTGGATGTGGGACAGCTGCCATGAAAGCATTCAAAAGCTCCCCATTTTGCTTGTGTAGTGGCAAATGTCTTGATCGGAAATGGCTGATTCGGGGATTTTGCCTTGGGGGAGGGCAACATCCCTGGGAACAAAATGAATACAAGGTGACAGCAGCATCTCTACTTTACAGGGGCTCAGCAAAAATCTCTGAGCCATCACTTGGCCCAGCTCTGTCCTTTGTTGCATGTTGGTATAACTCCTGGCAGAATATGACTTTCAATCTCTAATCTACAATACTTCATTTGTTATCAGTATTTAAAAATAATAATAATAACTCTCTTTTCTCTCTTTCTCTATCATTTTCTCTTTGTTTTCTTTCCACCTCAGTTAATTTCAGTAAGTAGACAGTGTCTGTACTGCTTGGCCTACTCTCTGAAACTGATAATTAACTGTTTGTATGGAGTCAAAGAATTCTTCTGAATATGAACTAGCTCCATATTTTTTTCTTCAAATATTAGTTAGTTGTCCAGGATATGTCAGGCTCTGCTACTTTTTTTCCCCTGTATTTTGTGAATGGAACGTGTCTTACTTTTCAGTTTTGAAAATTTGAGCTAGGATGGATACCAAAACCACATCTCCCTTCACTCTCACAACTTGATTGTATACTTTTTTTTTTTTTTTTTTAATCAATCTCAAATTCATTTCATTTCCCTTAACTGAGGGAAATTAACTGAGCTGATTGTGCTGTGTATTTCCCCTTGAAGAAAATCCTGCTCCTAGAAAGATGGCAGTCAAAGAGCTAATTGCTAGGAATGTGGCAAACTTCTCACACCTTGTATCAAGCACTCGCATGTATCTGTGCACGTTTTAATTCCTCTCTTTAGGAATGAGTAAATCAGGGAGATTGGTGAGAAAGAGAAAACATGTATTGGAAAAAAGTGAGATCAGAAGACAGTTGGGAATAAGGCAGACCAAAAAACAAATCTAGTGAAATACAAGACAGAAATGGAGAGAAGGAAAATAAAAAATAGACAGCGTATCAGTGGATGTGTGGACAATTGGCACAGTAACATAAGCAAATGGACTTTACTAGAAACGTATGAAAATGGTTCTCATCCTGCTCCTCTACTTCATTTTCCCTTCTACCTCATCTTTCTCTACTGTCTACTCTACTTCCAAATGGTAGTAGCCATGACCAAGGTCAGTGCAGTTCTTCAGGTTGTAGTGAGTACTGAGTACCCAGCACAAATAACCACTGCCAAACTAAGGTGCTGCTGACGATTCAATGATGCATGGTGGGAAAGTGTTGGAGGCATTAGTAGCCCAATAAGATCATTCTCAAGTGTTCCTAGACAGTTGTGTCCTAAACTGTTTACAATTTTTATGGTCATCATCAGTACATGATAGATGAAGATTACAGGCAGCTGGAGGCAGAGAACTGCATTATTCACAAGGTGAAGGATCAGATAGGAAGTTTTGAACCTGTGGTTCCAAGAGCAATAGTAAATCCATATGATTTATTCAGTAGGCTGTGGCAGTTTACCAGCTCAAAGCACAAGTCTCTTCCTCTGTTTTTGAAGCACCTATATGCAGAAAAGTACTAGTTCCTTATTAAACAATGCAAAGATGGGTTGGAATTCCTTTCCTATTGTCCAGCAGAAATGAAGGACCATAGGTCCTGAACTCCAAGATGGGCAGTTTGTTTTCATTAAGATGCCAACATAGATCCTTCTACAAAAGCCCTACTTGACCCCCAGCTGGATTTACATCATCACTGTAAATAAAAATAAAAATTGGTGAGATAGAACATCACAGGAGAAGCTAGAGGAACAGCTCTGGGCAAGTAATGTACCATAAAGTGGTACAACAAAAGACCTCTATGCTACCTCTGTGCCTTGGGTAATGGAAATAATCTGTCTCCTCACCGGTTCATTTATTCCACTTGTCATCATGGTTAGATTTGCATCTATAACCAAAAGCAATTCCTACCAGGTTGCTCCGTGTAGGTCTGCGTTGCTGTATACTGTAGATGCACCCATAGTAATCATCTCTCATTTGTGTATAGTCCTTGGTGATGGAAATTATTAAAATATAAATATTAGAGAGAATCTGGCTATAATGCGAACAAACATGTGCTCTTTATTTACTCTTGTGACCTCCTGAAAATGCCATAGAAAGCCACCAGGCTGTCACTTGCTGTGTACGACAGAAAGGAGTTAGAGATCTGAAGTACCTTCTGGTTGGATCTCATCACCATGGTAAGAGCAGCTAGCAAAACCCAGACCTCCTTGCCTCATTTTGGGCCATCACCCAGTCATCCCTGCTCCTAATGATATGCAGAAGATAATAAGGCAACCCTCTCTTATATTCAAAAGCATTTGAAACAGAAAACAGATTCAGTAATACCAGCCCAGCTATTTTATGACTGCCAATTGTTTAGAACAGCGGTGACTGCTAATATCACAGATACAAGGCTCAAAGGCTGAGAGACTGCTGGCAAACAAACCCAGTAAAGGAAGAGTATCTTTTGCCTGATCACCAAAGATTTATACTGCAAATACCAGGATGTGAATCAGATCTTCCTCTGAACTTGTGAATGCAAACACAAGACAAATATTGTGGAAAATCAATAGTTTCCAGAGGAGATTGTAAATAATCCCCAAATGCTTCTGGATTACAAAGCATCTAGATAATAGTAACAGTAATAACAATAATGTAATTTGGTTTCCAAAATAATTAAAAAGTCACACACACACACAATACCAAGTGTCAGATACTGTGTGACAAACAGTGATGGAAGACTGATTGGTCTGCAGACAAATTTCTTGCCAGCAGAAAACTTGAGCCTGAGAGTCATAGAATGTCTGATAATTCCCACTTCCAATTAACTCTTCCAAACTTTCTTATTTGGTTCTGACCAGAAGCAAGGAGAGAAACAGTGAAGAAAGTAGAGATATCAAAGACAGTGTGCCCTCCCAGACTTCCAAAACTTTCTAAGGTGATTTTAGGCTGAGCAGTCTGAGTTTTGGAGACAAGTTGCAGTCTTATTTAATACAAAAATTTCACTGTGGTTCTGAAATCACTTTAATGTGGACTTAAGTAATTCTTGGCATATTTGGAAACATGCTCTTTATTTCCAAATGGGACAGCTCTTTGCAAAATCTGTGTTTCACTTTCTCCAGATGCTTATGTCTTAGGGTGGGTGTACCTAATAGCATTGGTGGTTTGTACCAACATCTCCTAACAGAGGTGCAGGGCAGAAGTGTCACCAGTAAGTGAAGAAAGTAAGCAGTGAAGAAATCCTACATCTGAACA
Organism: Centrocercus urophasianus; assembly: GCF_019232065.1. Lineage (NCBI taxonomy): Eukaryota > Metazoa > Chordata > Aves > Galliformes > Phasianidae > Centrocercus > Centrocercus urophasianus. The sequence goes on from NW_024884364.1 coordinate 5,433,281, forward strand.
CAGAACTCTCCTATATTTGCACATTCATCCTGGTTTAAAATTGCTATGAGCCAGGGATAAGTTCAGAACCAGATGTGGGTCTGAGCTAGGGTGCAGTGGTGATGTGAACATTTTCCTGGTTAGAATTTCAAAGTTTTTAGTGTGTAGTGTTGCGTTAAACCTCAGTTTCTTGTAGAAAATAGCCAGTGAAAGTGCTGTTGAGCAAATACTATAGTAATGTGGATGTTGCAGATTGAGATTTATTTTCATTGCTCCACTCCATGCACTTTGACTCAGAGACCAGTGAGTCTATCTCTAGACCTCTGACAAATGGACTTCATACATGTGTGTTTTTGTTCGCCTGATCTGTGAGGGAAAAAGAAACACGCACAGAGCATGCAAAGAAAACAAGGGTGACTGTGTTAAAATGGCTGCTGGGAAAAAAAAAGCCATAGTCACAGGAAATAACCTTAATAGAGTGAAAATTAAGAAACTACAGACAACGCAGTCTGTCTCCAGGATACCAGCAGTATTTTCACACCTTGCCAATTAATCTGGTTGCGTCAATTTTGCTTTATTTTTATTAAGTTTTGTGTTTCATTTTTTTATTATTTAAGAGGGGGTATAATTAAGACAAAAAATGGATGAAAGCTTAGAAAATATTTAATTTTTGCTTTAATAAAGGAATAATTAGTATTTTTATTCCATGAGTAGGAAAGGAGCCAGCCAATGGAGTTTTTCGATCTTTTTCATGTTGTTTTGTGCCTCTAGAAAGGTTAGGAACTCTATTTAAGTGGATTATCTTGGCACTGAAAGGAAAGTGGGAAATGAGTTAGAGAGGTAGGGTTAATTTATTTCACAAATATCTAAATGTGTGCATACTTATATTTGCCACGTGCTATTTGAGAAATGTACTTATTTAGCTTTACAAGGTCACCTTAACCTTAAGAATTAATGGAACAGACCATTAGCTATGAGTGGATATGGAAGCAAAGTCCCCAAATTGCATACAGATAATGCAAGCCTATTCTCCGATAGCTTAGCAGGGCCCCATTTACAACTCAGAAAGGAAGGCAGGGAAGGACTCATTTCACTTAGCAATGGATATCTACAGAGCAGTTGTCTATGTCCTAGATACTCTCCTGCAAGATATCTGAATTCCATTATTGTTAATGGATACTGAAGACAGGACTTCTGCAGATAAAACATGGATGTTTATTTTAGGACAAGATGAACTGCACCCTAAACAGCATTAGTTATATTGATTTGAACCTTACCGACTCACAAGGGATGCTTAGTGTGGCTTTCTCAGATGCAAATTTCTACGATGTAGATCCTCATATTTACTCAGGCAAATCCCACTGTCCATAGTGTAAACAATCTTTCTTCTATTCCGAAATGGTAAACTAAGTGCAAGCTGGAGTGATTTCTCTGATAGTCCACTCACTAGCTGCTAGATAGTGAGATGTTTTTTGTCTTACTCGCTCTTCACTGCTACTAGATCACTGCTTGACTTGTAGTGAAACATCTCTCTCTGACCATGAGGGATGTGACTTTATTGCCCCTGAATGAAGCAAGAAAGGTCTCAGTGGCCAGTGGATTATCTCCCTCCAGAGCTTTTCCTAGGTTGCTCATTATTTTTTGAGTAGGGGGTATGGATCTGATTTATCAACAGCCCAGTCATTTCACTGAGGTTATAACATAGGATCTCAGCAGCTAGGGTGTGTAGAGTTTGATCTTCTGAATTCGCAGCTTCCCTGATTTCCAGGTTTGACAGGCAGAGAACTGCATTTGTTAATGCATTTATCGTTACATAAACACAGGCAATAGTAACTGTGCAACAGAGGATGAGTGATTTCAGAAACACAAGAATAATAACGTCAGACACAGAGTGAAGATTAACTGGCAAAGTCAAAGGGAAGAAGAACTTCAGATCTGTGCTTGCCCTGGAGACAGAGGAAAGTGAGCAGCTTTCAAAGGAAGCTGCAGCTGTTAGCTCTTTACTTGGGAAGGCTTTTCTCTTCCTCAGAGGTGATCTTCCCTGGGGCATGGATGGACAGTCCATTTTCTGCTGCTCTGAGGCAGAGCAAGGCTTGGAGCTGGCAGTCTTGATCCTCTGCTGCCCTGTGAGGCAGTGCAGTACAGGGGACAGCCACACTTCTCAAAATTAGAAACAACCAAACATTTCCAGAAGAAGTTGCACTTTGATATAGGTAGTTCAAACCTAGCAAAAGACATTTCTGGATCTTACACGGGCTCTTGAAGGCAAGCTGTGGACCTGCAGTGGTCTGTAGGTCACTAGAGTGAGACTGTGTGAATTTGAGCATACTCTCAGATGCCTCTACAGAGGAACTGCTGAGATTGTTGCTCCTCACACCTAGAAGGCTGTTTAGACACAAGTGATAGTGACTGTATGCACTTCCAGTGCTGAAGGTTAGAAAAGCAATAACAGAGGTACTTGTGTTTTTTACTTCTCCCTCCCTTCTTTCCCTAACAATTCTCCGTTTGTAAAAGCTGATTTTTATGAAAGCTTCAGGGTCCGAAGAAATGTGCCCCATTTGATGAAATTTCACTCAGAAAACACATCAACACTTCCAGGAGGTTGAAATGTTTCATTTAGGCTTTTTTTTTATGACTTCTTGCTTAGATTCCTATTTTCTCCTTTAAACTACGGTGGAATATAGTGTTGAAGTTAAAACACAGGCTAAACTTACTTATTGACCTACAGTGAAGGGTTTCTTTCTGTACATTGGTTTTTTGGAGTTTTTTTTCCCTTTTCTCTTTTTTTTTTTTTTTTTTTTTTTTTTTTTTTTTTAAAAATAAAGGCAAATTTGAAATCGTAGAACTTTCATGGCAAAGATTCCAAATTCTGTTTAGATCTATTGAATCAGCATGTTAGATATACAAGCAATTATTTTATATACTTCCTCCTTACCTGCAAAAGCTATCAACCCAGAGTGGTAGAGATTTACAATTGTCTTGTGAAACGGCAAAGATCACGGGAGCTGCAAGCACACAGGGAGTCAGGTCTGTGTGATTTCCCACTAGGTGCAGTATTTGAAATCCTTCCTTTGAGGCAGTATAATTGACTTCTATGCCTGTTGTTCCTTGGAGATTTGGAGATTCTAAATATAATTTTTTAACAGCATGTCTCTGGGGCCCTATCTCTCTCTGTTATTTCTCCCTCCCTCTCCCTCCTTCACTTTTTAATTGTGGATGTCACATTCCAGGTGCTGTAGGATTATAACATAGTTCCCTTGCTGAACTACATTTCAAGAGATTTTGTGTCATTTTTTGCTGATTTATAATAATATCTTCTTATAATAGTCTGTGAGGCTAGGCATTTTGAGAGAAAATTTCTTCTTTAATTTTCCCTCAAGAATATTTATAATTGCTTTTAAAACTTCTTCATGTCGTAAACGTCTGAGCTTTTGAAGAAGACCTTTTGGTTGACTGTACACTTTTCACTCCACATTATCACAAAGTTCTCTCCAGATCCGTTCCTGCCTTCACTCCCATTGAGTAAACATTTTTCCACAAGGTTTAGATAGCTTTCTGTGTCTTCCAGACTCATGATCCCAATGGAATGGAAGGACCTTGAGTACAGTCTAGATGAGAAGAAAAAGGAACTAGCTGATGGAGGAGAAATATAGTTGACAACAGGCATGCTGCACTAGAGACTGTAATGAAGAAAGAGGCAGATGAGGGAGTAGCAAAATAATCAACCAATGTGCAGGAAAGAAAAAGGATGAGCATAGCCAGTGACACATTCACAGAGAAAATTGAGAGAAAACATAAAAATTTGCAGCAGATAAATTAGGAAATGAGGACAGAACTCTGCCACCAGTCCCAATGGCTTGCTCTATTTTCCAAGGGATGCTTTAATTTCTCAGTCCACTCAGCTCTCAGAGTGAAACTACAGAGTAGAAAAACATCCATAGAATGGCATCTCTCACACAGCAGAAATGCTCCAGATCTTCCCTTCCTCCTTCCTTACTCTGCTTACTAAACTGTCTCTTCCTCTTCATCTGATGTACAGTTTGCTTCAAGACTGCAAGGATCATGAGAGGCTGAGCCAAGGGACATAATATCCTCTGAACACTCTTCTACAACTGCTGTGTCCTCCTGTTCAGACAGTTTCTGCTGTCTCTGGGTCACAGCATACAAAGTTGCTCACTCTGACAACTTAGACATCTTTGGAAACATGGTCTTTGAATGGCATGTTGTGTGCTACCACAGACAGACCTGGATTGGTGACTTTGTTCTGTTTCAGTGGTTATATTGCCAGCCTGGTTCCTGTACTGAATCCCACTGTGAAGACTTGAACCCAAAGGACATCCCGTGAAAAAGTTCAGTGACTGTCCTTCACTCCAGGACAGATGTTACTTCCAGAATCCTGTCAGAGAAGGTAAAAATTATCTGTGTCATGCTAAGGAAAGTCCTCAGGGCAGTAAGTGAAGTGGAGCTCAAATGAACTTGCAATTTCTTGCATGCACAGAGAAAATAAGAAAGGCTGTCACAAGACTGATATTACCAAGAAGGTTTTCAGACAGCCTATCCACTGAGACATGTTCCCAAAAGAATAGCCATCCTTCAGGGAGAGACTCCTCTATGACTGAGAGAATGATTTCTGGCATAGATGTAATACAATTAGTAAGCAAGATCTTGGTTTAGGAAATCAAATGGTAGTTTGGGATAAGCTTGTATAATACTTGTTCCTATGTTCATTTTTTCTTCATTCAGTATACAGAAAGAGCAATGTGGGGTAAAAAAGTATGCAGGAATAGATGAATGTGTAGCAAAAAGAAAAAATAAAGCAAGGAAAATGAGAGTACAAACGCTAGCAGGAACAGTAGTGAAATCAGTGATATTTTTGGGAAATGTTTGTATACTATTTAGCTGGGAAATTAATCAAGATTAGACTGAAACAGCCAAGGTGCATTTGAGGAACATGAAAATCAGAGCAATACAACTGTTTGTTATGAACTGGTTACTATAGAATCATCAGAGACATGTTAGAGTAGTAGTGAAGACTGGAACATAGGTACCGAAGGGTGGATGTTTTTCAGGAAAGACAGAAACAAACATAAAATTAGTTGAAACGTTAAGGATATGATGGGCAAATAAGGAGCAGCAAAGCTAAAATGGAATTGTCTTGGGTCAAAATTGCTTTGGGGAAGAACTGGAAAAATGCTATCTTTATTACCCTTGGGTGTCTGAAGATCATAAATCACTTTAACCTGTGTGTGTGAGAGAGAAAAATAACTAGGAATTATGTCAGTTTAGAAGACTGTATTTTCTGAAATTTAGATTGTAAAATAGATGCTATTAATAAAAGTAGGGACTGGTTATTCTTGAATGTGATAGCTAAAAGACTTCATCACTAAATAATCACTGAGACCCATCAGAAGTGCTGCTATTCTAGCCTTGATTTCAGTTAGCAAGAGAAAATTTTACAGGAGAGCTTTATATGGAACCTAACAATAGATTGATCATGAGTTGGATAGCAACATGGTAAATAACAGGCAATTTGATTTTGTCAGGAACAAATTGTATAAAGCCAACCTGATTTCCTACTCTGACAGGTAACAAGTCTTGCAGATAACAACAGAGCACCTTGACTTGTTAGGTTTTGACACTGCCTCATGTGAGACTTCCATTAGCAGTCTGGAGAAATGCAGCGTGTATGAAATTACTATGATATGGATTCAAAACTGTTTGGAAAACCATTCTTGTAAAGCAGTTATCAGCGATTCACTGGCTGACTAGAAGGATCCATCAAGTTAGATTCTATGGTCACTGATAATGTAGGTTAGGAATAATGCATGCCCTTAATAAATGTTAGAATACCGGTTGAATACGTGCGTGCACGCTACAGGGGGTGTGATTCAAATTCAAAATGATCTACACGGATTGGAGAAAATATCTGCAAAAAATGGGATGCAGATCAATGAAGATGTGAACAAAGTGTTGTACTGAGGAACAATCAATAGTACCAGCACAAGATGGGAGTGATCAGGTATAGATCTGCTGAGGAGGACCTGGAGGGTTACAGCGGATCACATAATGCCTGAGTCAATAATAGTAAGTGTGTTGTTGTGAAGAAAGCAAACATCATCCTGAGATGTATAAGTAGTAGCATCACATGTAAGATATGTGATGTAATCCTTTTTAAATTCAGTCTGAGTGAGATCAGGTTGTAGATGCTGCATTTTAAGATATGGGTCTCTTGGACTCAGTCCGGAAGAGAAAAACAGGAATGCTCCAAAATGTACAAACCACAGCTAGCGAGGGAAGATAGAATGAGCTGCTTAGTCAGTGAAGAGAGTAGTGAAAGTGTTTATGAGGAAGGAGGAAGCTACTATGAAGACAATAACCTTCTCTGTGCGCCTGTGGTAGAAAGGACAAGTTATAATGGTCTAAAATTGCAGGAAAAGAGATTCAGATGAGACATTAGGGAATGTTTTTGGAGGGTAAGGAGAGTAATATGAGGAACAGATTGCTTAGGGAGATTATGGAGTCTCTGCCAGTGGAGGTTTACAAAAGCAGGTTAAACACATGCCTGTCAGGAGTGATGGAGGTCTGGACAGCACATCATTGCTCGGGGCAGAGATGGGCTATGTGAGCTCTCAAGGTCCATTCAAATCCTACAGCTATATGGTTCAGTTCAAATTGAGTGGCTGGATAAATAAGAATGAATCATAACTGAGAGTTTCTTTCTATTTCCAAAGGGCAAACTTTGTTCAAGCAGAGAAATCAGTAAGTCAGCTGGACCTGGAAACTCAGAGACTTTAAAGGAGGGCAGTAGGAACACATTTAATTGAATAGTGTGAAAATATTTGGAATTTGCATGCTAGGAAGAGGGGGCAAACTTGGAGGAGCTGAATAGCCAATTTATTTTAAAAGGTTAGCTTTAAAAAACATCTCATCCATAAGGAAAGAGCCTAGAAGAAGCAAAGCAGGGCAGAAACAGCAAATCCTCTACAGTATTAACAAAGTTCTGAAAGTTGCCTTTCCTTTAGATAAAGGGCAATGAAGCCATTTCTGGTGGCATTGCAGAGCAGATGGGAGGCGAATGAAGACATGATGAGCTGGGAGGCTGCAGAGGAGTAACAGAAAGTTTCAGTGAACCATACACAGAGAAAGGAGTCTTCTACTCTTCCTCCAGTACTTGGTACCCTTTCAACCAATGTAATCTCAAAATACAGAATTGCCTTCATTTACCCCCTGCCCACATCTGAGAGGTTACAGAAGTATCCTGTTTCTACTCTGATGCCAAGGCAGCTACCCATCTGCATCTCTAACGATGCTGCTCGTGGTAGCACCTGTGAAAGCAGGAATTGTGACTTCAGAAACGGAAAGCAAAGAAACTAGACTGGTAGGAGGTTGTGAGAGAAGTATATCTTACTTCTCTGACTGCCATCCAGACCAGTAGCTCCTGTTGTTTGTAGGCATACTCCTGTAGTAGTAGCTGCCACCCTGACCTGGTCTGTGTTGGTAATCACAGCAAGGCTGCCTCTGCAGCTCTAGGTATAGGCCAAACAAGCAATAGGTCTGTGGCCCTTTTATTACCCCCTAGTAGCCTGCTGCTCTTGATAACTGCGTGCACATCAAGGCAGCCTTGGAAAGGAGATTAAGCAACAAAGAAAGGTATGTCTTGGGAGGTCAGGAAGTGCAGGGATGAAGTGAGAATTGCCATAAGTCAAACTGAGTTAGTCCCTGCAAAGGAAATGAAACAAAAAAAAAAAAAAAAAAGAAAAAAGCCAAAAAAAAACCCCAGCTAGTGGAGACTCTATACATAGGAGAAAAGTTGGCACAGCTCTATACAAGAGGAATACTTTGTCCCTAAGAGCAGTAATACAGTCTGTAGGGCAAAGTCAGTGGACTAATGGGAATAAATATACTGAAAGGGCAATAATTGCATGCAAGATGGAAATGTTTCAGAGAGCTTACTGTGTTCAAGCCAAGGAAGTTGGGTAATCATCTTTCCCCACATGCTAAAAGAACTGGTCCATGAAATCACAGGCCTGCTACGTGTTTTTTTTAATAAATCTATCCAATCACTGGGGGTTCTTCTTCCTGGATAATAGCAAACGTAGTACCCATATTTAAGAAAGGAAGGGAGAGTGATCTAGGCAGCTGCAGGCTTGTTATTTTGGCCTCAAGGGCATAGATGGATTCAGAACAAATTATGTCAGAAAGAATAATTGAAGACATGGAATATAAAATGGGATATAGTGCAACATGCCATTATCAGAAAGAGATTGTACCAGACGAACTTGATATCTGTCTTTGATAAAGTAAGTGATGTTCTAGACAAGGGAAATGCAGTAGATCTCCTCTATCTGCAGTTCATTAAAATCTGGTATGGTACCTCTTGGGAAATTAATAGTGAAATGAGTGAAGATGAGGATTAGTACAAGAATTGTGAGGTGACTAAAGAACTGGTGAAAGAGAGGAAAGGAAGTAGTGCTGGGAGGAGGTGTCTAGGTAAGTTCTTAAGATTTGGTCATGGTAGCCATGCTTTCAGTGATGATGACAGACTTAAACTTAGGAGTGAGTTAACTTTAAGAGGCAGCATCATCAGTGTCCAGAAACACTGCAATATCACACAGGGTATTGTAAGGATTGGGTTAACAGTGATGTGAGGGAACAGAGCAGTATGGAAAGCAAAACCATAGATTTGGGCAGTGTGAGTGAGAGTTTCACCTACTGAAAGCTTATCAGTTTGAAATAAGAAAACAGGAGACAGACTTGCTTGTACCAGTCAATCAAAGTGCAGGTATGAGCTCACAGCTTGAAATGGCCATGTGAGAGGTAAATGAGATTTTAGGATGTGCAAGCAGACACTAGAACATACACTAGAAACATGGCAATACCACAGCTGCTGTATGAAGATAGTATAGACATCACCTGGAAGAGTTTTTATCATTCTTGTCAATTTTTTTAAAGAGAGAAGAGTTAAAACTGGTGCAAATGCCAGTACAATCAGGATAATGGTTAGCCAGTCATGTCAGAAGAAATAAGCCTGCCATGTTTGGTCTAGTCAAATGAAAACTGAAAGGATACCATTATTCTCTGTAAACACATAATTAGGTCAAACAGAAGGGGGGGAAAAAAGATGCTTGAACTGAAGTTCGTTGTTCTAATAAAACTGGTCAGCCAAACTTGTACAGGGAATTAGATTGATCTGTCCACCAGAGGAGTGGCCCAAGCATAGCCTTTCAAGGACTGCAGCGGGATCAGACAGTGTAAGGTGCTATGAGCACTCTAAGTTGAAGGATGAGGCTGTACAACATATCTCTCTGTGAGATCAAGAGGCAGAGCTCTGTGCCTTGTGACGTCGCTTTCTGCTTTTGTATCCTGTATAAGCTGGCAAGAAATAAGAAATACAAGGGCAATTGTAGTTAATGCCTGGATCACAAGGAGCTGTATCGCTGACTGCCAGTGATATCTAGAAGTATATATGAAGATGCCATATCCATATCTTCTTCCTTCTGGCTGTGGCCCTCTCCCCTTGCCTGTGCGTACAATACGGATCTGTAGGGACAATGGGGTGTGCAGACGAAAGCAGATGCTGCATGCGTCCTCAGAGATCCTCCTTAATTTGTGAGGAGTAAAAGGCAGCAGAATTTACATTTTCTCTCTTGCTCTTGTGATATGTGGTCATTAACAGGTGCCCAGTATGCCTCTTCCAGCCTCTAAAGGAACTCTGCCAAATGGAAGTGGAGGGGAGGATGAGGTTACAGCCCTTGTAGCTGGTCCAGTAAATTCCCTGGGCTGTGCGTCAAGGTATTGTACACCATAATGCACAGGGACTAGGGTGGTATAAGCAGTAAGCAGGCCACACTCGTAAAGCAAGCCAAGAACAGAGATTTATACCTCTTTCTCTCCTAAAATCAGGCTCCAGGTGTATGTGAAACAGAGTTGCAGCACTAAATGAACTGCTCAGTTCCACTTTCCTTTGTGGGGAGATATTCTCTCTGTAGCAGAGAAAGTATCCACCCCATTTCCATGTGCACTCACAGAGAAATCCCACCTTGGACAACCTGCCACTACCAGTAGTGACTGATGGCTCTCCTGTATGCGTTGGTGGCTTTGCACTGAAACGAATGTAAACATCACAGGTGCTATCACTGAGAACAGTCGCTCCTTCCATCCGTCATCCTCGAGGGATTTGCTCCTGTCATCCCTTTGCTTTAAGCTGGTGAAGGGAGTATCACAGCCGTTCTTAGTTAAAGGAGGAGGGGGTGAAGGCCCATCTGGGCCCTTAGTTTGATTTCATATTTATGAAACAGCTTAAATGTCAGCTTGAGTGAAAAACGACACCTTCCCAAGCTTCTCATATTAATGCCCCTGGCTGCCACCGGTTTCTTTAGGAAGGCAGCTTGTGGTTTTTCCTCTCGCTTTACCCCAAAGGCTGCAGGGGAAGATGAATTGGACTGATAGATGAGACTGCGACTGCCGATAAACTGTGTTGCTGACAGGAGAGAGAGAGAGGTGGGAGGTGGCCAGCACTGAGGAGGGAAGGTAGGAGATGGTGGAAGAAAAGAGAGGTAGGGGGAATGGCATGTATTGCAGAGAGGTGGGAGAGTGACTTACACTGAAGACGGACAAAAGATAGTAGATAGCAGGGAGAAAATAAGGAAGCCAACGACATATGCTAAAGTGAGAGGATGATGCTATAGGAAAAATAAAAATAACATGCAACATTAAAAAAAAAAAAAAAGCACTGCAGAAGCATTAATTATACATTACAATGTACGTATGCAAGAAGGAATATATAAAAATACACTCAGCATCAGTGGAAGAACTTCCTCTTGGGTCTGTGCTGAGAGCGGTGCTGGATTGCTGGACACAGATCTGAAGGCCTTCTGCAGATGCACGACACTGGGTCTGGAAGCTGTTGAAGCTGCCTGGGTGCTGTACCACAAGCAGTGTTAGCCAGCCAGGGTCAGCATGGCCAGACTCCTTCCAAAAGTGCCTGTGTACATGTCTGTGCACCAACAGAAATACCTGAGCTTATGTGGATCTAACGTGGGAAGCTGCAAAGGAAGCTTCTGACTGAAGACATCTGGAAAAAGGACCAGTGAAATGTGGTTGTTGAACCTCTCTACTAATTTCAATGAACAACGAAGAAAGAACGAACCCTTGAGTCCTGTGGTGCATTCAGCCCAAAGCACAGGAGCTGAGGGGAGGCCTGATGGCGGCTGCAGCTCCTCACAGGGAGCGGAGGGGCAGCGCTGAGCTCTGCTCTGTGTGACAGCGACAGGGAACGCCATGGAGCTGCGGCAGGGGAGGGCAGCTGGGGGTGAGGGACAGGGTCTGCATCACGGGGCGCTGGGCATGGAACAGCCTGCCCAGGGCAGTGGGCACGGTGCTGAGTACCGGAGTGCAATATGCATTTGGACATCGGTCTCAGACATGGGGTGTGGATTTTGGGTGGTGCTGTGTGGAGTCAGGAGTTGGACTCGGTGATCCCTGTGGGTCCCTTCCAACTTGGGATATTCTGTGTTCCTATGATTCCTTGAATGTGGAGAATAATCTGTTACTCTCTCTGGGAGGAATCTGATACAGGCTTCTGATTATGACAAATCCAGGTCTTACTGGGTTGAGTCTGGACAATTTTTGGAAATGAAATGGTTAGTGGAGCAGAGAAAGAGTGAGAAGGTAGAGAAAATACCCTGTCTCTTATGTAGATGTGAGAGGGCTAGAGGAGAAAGAGATATTTTAGCCCAGAATTTTGAGCTTAGTTTTTGAGGGGCACCTTTTGTCCTACGTGAATTCAAGGAAAGGTGGGGGTTGCTGTGAGTGTGCTGGGGTAAGGAAAGCACCCACTGCATCTGTATTCCAGAGAAGAAACACACCTGCTGATTTCACTAGGCGTCGCTGCTGGCAGTCCCCAAATTTACCTGTGAGTCTGGTGCTCTTGGCACTGACATCTGTTCCCTTTTCTGTTGCTGAAGGCATTCAGTTAGTTTGTTGGTTGTTTTTTAGTTTAACTCAGAGATGTTTTCTGAAATCATACTCTGTCTAGGTTCACAACGCTCAGTACCTCAGCTGTTACACTGTTTTGAGCATTCTTCTTAGCAATAGCATATCACTCACTTTTCAGTATCTCAGTCAGTTCTTGTCACTTTTTCTCCCCGATTGAGATAGTAAAAAAGCCTGCTTCCATTTCATCTTTATCCCCTATGGTCAGCTCTGTTTACAGACTTGCTTCTTGCTTTTTAACTTGGCAAAGATTTTTTTTGTGCAGTCTGAAGCCCCTGTGTTCCTGGGGATCCAAGTCCCTATGCACTGACTCTGTTGTGACATTCCTCAGCTCTGTTTCATTTCCCTGTTTAATCATCCTCCTCCTTGCCGTGGGTCGTGCTAGATTGGTTCCTGACATCACATTTATATACCATCTGCTGACTAATAGCATGCAGGGGCTTGGTTTCCCCTAATAAGAGACCAGTCTAGCTTTAGACTAAGAGATACTGAGCTCTGCTTGCCAGGCAGGGGCATGCATACCACAGCTGAACACCTCTCTTGTTGCCTCAGCTCTTGCCAGCCATGCTCTATGGCACCAGCTTTATAACAGTATAAAGGGTTTTTTTCTTCGTATCTTAGAATCTTTGTTCCACTGCTAAACTAAACTGCATATGCTTGTTATTCCCCTGTTTGGAAGGCCTCACTAAAGCTGAGGAGCCAGTCTGACACCTTTGTGGAGCTCATTGTGGCTGGAGAAAGCTTGCCTCTGCAGAGGATTGCCCTTCTATTGACAGTATGATCCTGAGCAGCCTTTCATTGAAATAGCTTGCTTATGTGCCAAGAAATTAGATATACCTCAGAAAATTTTCCTGATACTGAAGCTGTTTGGCCTGCAATGCCCTGATGCCATTTAACAACAGTCTCCTTTCCTCTGGAAAAGGCTCCAGCCCATGCCAAATCACAGGCTGTGTCTAGGAGCTCTCTGACTGGCCTCAGCCAAAAACAGAGCAGAGGTTGCACCAGCAATTTGGCAATATGGACAGGGGGATTCCAGTTACTGGGAAATCTCCTTGTGCCTAAGTTAGAAGCCAGAAAGGATATATTTGCTTTGCAGCACTTAGAAGCTTGATGCTGAATACCAGTTTATACTTAATTCTTGGCAGCGAAACTTTATATCATGATGCAAACTTCTCCTCACGATGAGGATTTCAAAATCCAACCCAGACACAGATGGGCGAGTGGTTCCCAGGAGCTATGTCTTAGAGCCTCCTTACTCATCCCACAATACCAGTGACTTCAACAGCTTTTTAGGGAGAGCAGTCAGTTGAGAAGATGCAAACTAGGCAGAAGGGCTGGAAAAGAAGCTTCACACCAAAGCAGAGAATCACACCAGGTTGGATATTAGCAAAAATGCCTTCTTGGAGTGGTGAGGCAGTGGCAAAGCTGCCCAGGGAGGTGGTGCAGTCACCGTCCTGGAGGGGTTCAAGAAACATGTAGGTGTGGCACAGGGGGATGTGGTCTGGGGTGGTCAAAGGCAAGGGCTGATGGTTGGGCTGGATGATCTTGTTGATCCTTCCAACCACAGTGATTCTGTGATCTGATTTTTTTTTTCCAGAAAACCTTTTTTGTAGCTGCAGGCAACAGTGGGTTTGAACTCGTGAGGTTCTGCTCATGTTTTCCACTTCCCTCTCCCTGGTGCCCCTGCTGCAGATCTGCAATCACTCGTTCCCTCTCTGCACCTCCTGGCACCCCACAGAGTCTGGGAATTAGCAGCGCTAAGTGCTGAAAGGAAGGGAAACGTCTGGGCCATAGCAGGGGAGCGAGAGAAGTGGCAATTCCAGGGCTGAGGCCTCCTGAGCCCCCTGCTCTGGCAGCAAATCCTTGCCGGTATCCTCTGCTGTGAGCAGGCAGGGAAGCCGGCAGGCTCCTGCTGTCTCCAGGTGGAGCTTTTACTCCAGCAGCAGCCAGCATAGCACCCGGCTGAGAGCCACGAAGGGCACTGCGAAGTACAATGTAAAATTACCTCGGTACTTGAGCACACATGAGCCCTAAATAAACCCGAGCCTAATGCTCAATCCCCATCTCTCAAATCCTAATTAAACATCCACCGGTAATTCTGCTGTTAACCCTTTCCTCTCAGGGCTGCGTCAGGATCTTTTGAATTGGGCCCTTGGGCTCTTTAGGCTCCTGCTTTGGGTCTCCTATGTACAGGATTTAATTAAGTTGACCCAGTTTGTGTCTAGGAAGGCTAGAAAAAAGAAAAGATTAACCCTATACACCTTTGCACATCTGACCTTCTAATAGTGTTTGACAGCACTGAAAATACTGCTCTGGGCTTTGGGGTGTGGGGGGGGAAGGTCAATGTAAGACCCACAGGTAGGCCTTTTCTTCTTATCTTTTGCATGTTGCTGTGTGTTTATTTCATATATTTATTTATTTAAGGAAAGAAAAGTAAAGCAGTGTTCCATGGCTGCCTGCTTTGTACTGAGTTGGTGGTGGCATGGGCACTGATAGGGAAGAGCCAACACTTGCTGGTTTACAGGTGGGGAAGCCTCAGGGGTATGGGCTGCCTCCTGTTTCCCATGGATAAGAAGAGAAACAAGGATGCTTTTTGAGAAGCAGGTCAGGTATTTTTGTTGCAACAGCCTACTGTCAAAATTAGGCTTTCATATGTTTCCTTGGAATTAAGATGTTATCACTGATGTTTTATTTTGTTTATTGGGGGAAGGAAAATGGATAAAAGATGCAAAAGAAACAGAACCCAGGGGGAGGAAAGAGGTCAGGCAATATTTAAATAGTATGTTTTCTTGTTTTCTTTTATGGAAATAACTCAGTCATTGAGTAATAAAATCTTCTTAAGAAAAGGATCAAAATGAAATACTGTTTTTAAGAAATTTTAACTGGTGCTCTACTGAACCTAAAACATTTTGTCTGTATTTTTCTGTTATTTAAAAACAGATTAACCAGGTTATGTTTTCACTCAGCTCCAGTCATCCTTTTGTTGATGGACCTTCTTCTGTGATGTTCATTCCTCCTCCTCTTTCTGTAGAACCTGGCCTTGGAACTGTTTGTTTTAAAATGTCATTCTCCTACTGTAGAGAACAGGCTATGTTTAAAAATGTATTTGTTAGGGCAATTGCATCAACTAGAGATGGCATATAAACTAACCAGGATTTTATTTCAAAGCTTAGGCTGGATAAGTCCCTGCAAACACAGGAAGGGAAGAATGCAGGAGTGTTAGGATAGCAGCAAATAAACAGCTGGCTATTTTGTGACCTACGGGAGGGACCCAGGAACACCAAGTCTCTGACAGGAAGCTTTGGTAGCCTTAGTGATTACTATCAGCCTGGATTATAGGTCTAGCTAGGATCCAGTCTTCCAAGCACTTCTACATGTTCAACTGGTTGAGAGTCTCTCATCTCTCAGACTCTGCACTGCTTCCTTGCACACAGGGATGGGGCTGCAGGGTGCATAATTTCATATGACTTGCTCTAATATTAATATCTCCATGTGCAGCCGTCATTGCACTGAGAATAAACTGTTATTTTTTATTTTAAATGGTTAATATTCATCAAATGTTTATGAAAATACTTAACCCATAATGATGACAAACACGGTGCCTAATAAAGATAGAAGTGAAGATCCTCTTTGTGAATATGTAATCAGAAGAGTAAAGAAAATTACATTAAAAAGACTTCATTATGCCATTAAATGTGAGAAATGACTTTTTCTTCTCTGTTTTAATTTTAGCTTTTTTCTTTTTTTTTTTTTTTTTTTTCTTTTTTGCTTTTTTTTATCCTGACACTTTCATGAGATGGGTACATAAAGAGACACTGGCTGCTGTAACCAGAAGAACTCTGACTGGCAGCATCCATCATTCTCATCCACATTTTCACTTCATTTATCATTAAGAAAAATCAACACAATTTCTACCAATGATTGTAATTTTTTTTTTTAATTTTCCTTAGGGAGAGAGAGATCCTTATTACTGCTGTGAATGCAACACGTTGCCTCAACACTGGCTGTAGAGCTGCTGGCCCAAAGCCATTCCTCTAACTCAGGGGCTTACTAATTTGTGAGTATGCATGCACCCATTTTTGTCTGAAAGCCTGGAGCTTGTAACTCACACCTCTGAAACTAATAGGGTGAATCTTTGCTGTTTGAATTGAAATTTTAAAAGTAAGGTATTCTGATAGGTTCATTCAGGGCTGTGTGTTGATAGGTCCAGAAAAAATGGGTCAGACAGTAGGTGCCATGTCTTCCACAACTGTCCAAAACTTCACAGTCCCAGGGCAGTCAGAAATGTTACACCAGCTTGCTGATACTCTGGGTTGAATTGCACTATAATGGTAAATCTCTACAACTTGATGGTTTAATGCGGTTACCCAGATTGGGGCTGTGGCAAACTTTTCTGAGGAGGTGGGAGAAGAAGCGTTAGTGAATATTTGGTCTCAAAAAGGGCTCATGAGAGAGAACAAAGCTAGATGCACCTGAAAGCCTGCACTTCTCTGCAGTCTGCATTCACCAGCTTTGCTGATCAGCCATGGAGAAGGGGCCGTGCTGCTCTGCTTTAATGGGCAGCACAGCATGTGTGCTCTCAGAGGGAGTTCAGGAAGCAGCAGGTTCCTTTAGAGGAACACAGAAAAGAGGAAAGAAAGAATTTATTTAAGTTGTGTGTTAATTGCAGTTTTAATTTAAACAACTAACGTTAGCTTTTGGCAAGAAACTCTAGCAGTTCTGTATTTAACATGCACCTTTATTGCAACAGTGCTTCAAAACAAAACATGTTCTCGTCTATTTAGGCTCTTATGTTGTACTCATCTCCATGGTAGCCAAATAACATACACCTCTTTAGCGCCACCCAAGGCGTGTCCCATGTATAGGTCTACTCTTACCATGCATTTTTCTGAGGAGTATTAAAATTCATCTGAGACCTGTTCCTCTTTAGTAAACTAGGTAACGATCTGATGGCTCCCATTTTGTGAAATTTTTGAAGAGCACTGCAGCTCAGTTGTGTGTTTTCAGAAGCATGGCCTCAGTTGTGTTGAGATGTGTCTTTTCACAGACTTGTTTTAGCTCTCCTCTCAAAGCTGAGAAGAGCTTCCATGGGTGGTGAGTCAGGTGCAGGCATTCTGTGGATAAACAGATTGTGAAGAAGGCTCAAAGAATTGTGAGGGGGAGGAGAGTCCACAAGCCAGATCTGTAACAAAGAGGCTTCCTAATCAAAATGTGATCAGAGAGGCTGCTGCCTTCTCTCAGCCTACTCCTTTCCATCTAAAACTGCTGACAAATGGCTATGCTGTTTTTGCAATTACAGCTCTCTGAAAGTGATAAATTATTCTGATAATTCTTAAATACAGCAATTTTATGTGTATAATTAATACACAGGCGTGAGTACGTGATAACTGGTAGGCCATGTTCAGGTTCCATTTACACCACAACAGATCTGGAGTAGCTCTATCTGTCTCTGTTCATGGAAAGCTGTTAGGAGATTGGGCTTGCACACTTTGAATACTGTACAGAAGTCTTCCCTGTCAGAATAACAGACATAGTACAGCTCATATGTTTTAGTCCCCACAGGTAAAACTCTCCCTCCCAGAAAACTGCTGACAGCATTCTGCAGCAATAAGAGAATGGAACAGTCTCTCATGTACCGCACATTTAATACATCCAAGAATGAATCCTAACCTAAGAGCTCCAGGCCAAGTGCATTCTAGCCCTGAAGTTACCACGTTTCTGGTGAAAAACATAGGTGTGGAGTGTATACTGAATAACCTGTTGACTGTGCAAAGGACAAAATGCATAGCATCAGTCATGAGATCCTGCCTTCTCACCTGTTGTCTGCTGGCATTGAAGAAAAGCCAGCCCTACACTTTTTGTAGCTGAGTGCTTCCCCATAGAACAGGCACTGCATGTAGAGATCAGAGTATGTGATGTAAGGCTGGCACTAGCAACAAAAAATACTCCATGCACAGAGCCAGAATAAGAATAGGAAAAGGAAATTGTATAGTAATATAGTCTCATGACACGGTTACCCATTAATGCCAGCTTTAAAGGTTAATGCAATTTAACTCGCTTTCAGCTATTACTCTGATATAATATACCAAAGCTTCCCCTATAAGCAGATAACAGATAAGGATGCTTTATGATAAACACCCCCAATAAAACTGCAGAATTTTCCAATATTATGCTTGCGGGAGTGGCAGATTCGCCTTTATTTGTGCATATGTATGTGTATGGAGGAAACCAGAGAGGAGAGAAGGGAGCTGGAAGAGGAATTTTTGGCTCTTAGACTATGAGACAGCTTGATATATCTGTCTTGTGTGTGTTGCTTCTTGCTAATACAGTAGAAATGAATTGACGTATCAGATGTCTGCTGCAAGCTGAGTTTCCTCTTACACCGTCAGAAACAAAGGTGCTGCTATACAAACTACTGAGGAGAAAATTTGTTGGGTTTTATTTATTTATTTCTCATTTGTCAGAACAAAACCATACTATACCAGCAAAACATAGAGCTCTTTCTCTCCCTTCATCCTGTTTCAAAGTGCTCCTACAAAATATTTCAGTGTTGAAGTTTTCCTTCCAAATAATAAATAAAAAAGTCAATCATGTTTCACTATGGAAAATTGTGAGGCAACTTAGAGCAGGGCTTGCTGTGTCTCCTTGTGGAGTACACAGAAAATACATAAGCATGTACTGCCTGGGGATCATTGTAACATTTCGTTAATATGCTTAAAATACTTTAAGATCTTTCATTACATTCTTTCATAGGTTAAAGGACAATATTTGCATGACTGTAGGACAGTGAAATATTTTTATTACGAATATTATCTTTAAAAATTTTAGGACTCAGGAAGGTTTTATGTGTCTCAGACTTACACAAACAGCAGCACACGAGCACACGCACATTTGGGAAGTATTATTTCTCAAATCACTAGGCAAAATGCATTTCAGTCTGGAGACAGAAGGTAAGCCCTGGTCCAAGAATTCTATTCAAGACACAGGAGACAGATCCACCTCTTCTGCCTTCTTTCCCTCAGAGTCTTTCCCCTTACCGATGTGATGCTGTCATCCCCGCTTTTTCAGAACTGTTGTTGATAGGAAGCAGTGGCAGAGACTAGTGTGAAGCTGAAAGTTCATACAATACTAGTGCACTGTGATTCTGTACAGATGTGCCTTGCGTCACCAGTCTGTCAGTTATTCCCTTGATTACCTTTTTTACACAGCAGATTATGTCTTTATGTTTGAAGGGCTTTTTTTTCCCTCTTGAGTTGCCTACTGTTCCTCAGGATGCTTCTGTTTTTCGGTTCAACATTCCTCTATTCTGCTTCACATCTTCTTTTCCTTTTTGCTGGAATATGACATTGCCTTGAGAAGAACCATTGCAATTCTATGATGTATCTGGCAAGGCTATTTCAAGAAAGGGAAATATGAGGTATTTCAGTAGTACTATGAGAAACTGAGGAAACCTCAGTCAAAATATTGTGGCCAATTTGGGTCACTTCTGATTAAAATAAAAAGTGACAAATAGTGAAGTGTTGTGCGAATGATTAGGGGAAGTAGCAAAGCTTTTAAAAAGTGTGTGTGGGAGGCTTAGACTAGCAGAGAAAGACAGGAAGGAGTACAACTTCATAAATATCCCCTCTGTAAATACCAGGATGCAGAATTGTTTCAACTGAAGAAAAGCAGTGCTTAAGGATCAGATGAGTATAAATTAGCTGGGAAATTAGGAGAAGGTTTCTGATCTTTAAAGGAAAGAAATTCTGGCCTTTCATGCAGGATAACAAGGCAAGATACTTAAATAATTAAAGTAGTGTTTGTTGAGTTCATAGAAGGAAATTTATTGTGTTTATATTTTAATTAATTAATTTCATGCTACAGAGCTTCCAGTGACCACTTCTGGGGTAAAAAAAGGAAGTGCCTTCATTTTCCAGTCTTTTATTTTCTTGGATGTATGTGTAAGAGTGGGAGGTATGAAGAGTGAGGAGGTGGCAAGCTGGTCTTTCTTTGAGCATTAAATTGGCCAAACAAGGAATTGGCCGAAGCTAAAGACAAGATAGTAGGTAGGTTATGCTGGTGCTCTTGTTGGTACTGTCTGAGTGATTTAACTTGAACTAAAAGCATTGATTGGATGTAGGATCAGGAAAGAATTTCGCTCTGGACTATAAACCAGGGATGATTTAGTCTGATTGCTCATTTGATCTTCTTCTGTAGCTATTCACTTCCAAGAACTCTCTGTGTGTTCACCTGCATGCAATCTAATGAGTCTAAGATCCTCCTAAGACTATTCATTCGTGCCAATGTCTTGGTTGGATGTTATAGTTTTGTGGGTGGGTTGTTTTTTGTTGGTTTTTTTTTTTTTTTCCATTAAATGTTGTAACGTTATGCTGTGTTTTCACTTTAATTGGAATGGGATTGAAGTAGACATGATGGATGTTTCTCAGCTTAATGTCTATTCATTGTTGCCTATAGTTGTTGGAAGATGTAATCAATAACCAATACATTCAAATTCTGTTCTGTGTCTGTTCAGTGAATAATTTATCTCCTCTTTATTTCTGCCACTATCTTTGAATTTTTTATTTATTTATTTATTTATTTTTGTTATTTACTTCTTCTTTTATTCCTTCTCTTCCAATCAATTTTTTTTTTTCCCCACTTGGTTGACCTTTCTCCTTGGATTTTTTCCTCCCTTCTCTACGGGTTAATCTTTCCTATTCCCACTGTAAGCACTTTTCTCTATGTGATTCCGGGGAGGTTTGTGCATGAAATTTCACAGAGATATGACTCTTAAAGAACCAGCTTTGCATGTTGTGGATATCCACATACACTGCAAATCTGAATTGGATTAATGTGGAATTCATGAGTTGTTCTTTGCTTATTCCACAGTTCATGTTACGAATCTAGACTAAAGTCTACAAAACTTCCAAGTATCATTTTATGCCCTCAAATGCTGTGAAGCATCCTTTATTACTCAAACCCCAAAGAATAGAGGAGTAGACCAAGAACCCAATCCTCTCTGTTGTCCATACGTGTCCTACCCAGTGTTCACCATAGTTCCCTTCAGATATTTCTGGATTGTGGTTTCTGTGGTAAATCTTTAGATTCTTTTCTTCACAGAATCACAGAATCACAGAATGGCAAGGGTTGGAAGGGACCTCAAGGATCTTGAATCTCCAACCCCGTGCCACATGCAGGGCCACCAACCTCCCCATTTAATACCAGACCAGGCTGCCCAGGGCCCCATTCAACCTGGCCTTGAACACCTTCAGGGATGGGGCATCATCCTTCACACCAGGTTGGGATACGAGTACAGTTTACTTGCTGATGCTCAGAAGGATTGCAGCTGAGACATAGCTCCTGGCATCCTAAATAATGGTGGAACTTTCACAAGTTTCATGTTCATTTATTTCTGCCTCTATGGAATGAATCTCTCATGAGCACCTACTGAGTGAAGGCATGCCACACTAGTCCCACATTATTCCTTTGACATTCACATTTGTCTTGGCAGTTCTGAAACGGGGAAAGCAAGAGTAATCTTTGTGCCTCTGTCCTGGCTACCAGCAAACATGACACAGAGAGGACACTGGATCTCACATCTGGTGTTCTTGAGCCAAGAAGTTCTAATGGGTAACAGCAGACTGGTATCATTTTTATTCATTTCACGTGTATCCAAAAGACCTGCTAGCTTTCTTGGCATCACATTGCTAAGACCTGCGTGGCAGTATAGCTGATTCTGAATTATTCCACACACATACACAAGTATATATATATATCTTAGTTTTGTTTTATATACCATATGAAGATTTGAGTTTGTACACACCAGATGTTCCAGTTGGACTGAACAGTGTTCAATGAATCTTCTGTTTAGAAAGTTTTCTGCGGAAAGGAAAGAGATGTGCTGCAGAATAGCTGTTAACTAAATGCTCATTTTATGTGAGAGAGACAAGTTCAAGTCCCTGTTCTTCTTGATTCAGACCAAGGACTTGAACTCTGTGTGAATTACATCTCACATAATTTCCCCAGTTGCAGTGCTAGCTGTGAGCGGTTAAACTCTTATTCAGAATGACAAAGCACATCATACAGAAAGAAACCAAAGATGTCATAAAATACATACATCTATATTAGCCATAGGTCTGACTATGTTGTGTCAGGAACAGCATTGAAGAAATGCTGAATGAGACACATAATATTTTGACATAAACAAAAAGCAAATAAGAGAGAAAAACACTTTGGCTCAGACAATGTCAAGGCCTAGCAGGAAATATAATAGCCAGGAAAGGAACATGAAAATGCAGAATAGGTTTCTGATGGGAATTCAGGCTCCAAGAAAGAGTGAAGGTAAACAAGAGACACTAAAACAAAGTGGAGAGTTCACTCCTTGATGGATAATGCTCCTTTTCGCCATAGAAGACTGAATTAAAAAGGCAGGGAATATATAGACTTCAGAAGAAATTTGGGTGAAATATGTCCAGTCTTGCTACTCCGTCCTTGCTTTCTCTTCAGATGACACTTTAGCCTTGTGAGAGCCTGGCTGTTCCCAGAGTTTTCATTTGACTTAAATCAAGCAAACAGAGGAGAAATAGCCTGCTCAATTCCATGTTGCATGCAGCAGAAGGACTGGAGCTACTCAGCTGAAACAGTTCAATTCAGTCACTGAAGAACTGGAGGAGAATCTGATACCATCCTGTGGGGTGATGGTTCATAAGGGATTTTTGAGTGGGCCCAACTTCATCTGTGGAAGTAAGGGAAGAATGAGTCAATACACGATTTCTCAGTGCTCCTGCACAGCCTGTGCCAACTCTGTGGCTACAGAGATGTGAGCGAGAAATGTCCTCTGGCTTACCATATTGCTGAGAGGCAGCATATTCTTGCGCGGCATCTGAACATAATAAGGTAGCCCAAAGCAATGTCTAGGGAAAAGGAAGGTGCAGACAGTGCTCTAAGGTCTGTAGTCAACTAGAGAAAGGCTGAAATCACATAATTTCTGTCCGCGCTCTGAAACATTCAGGCCTTCAGTCTGTATATCCCTCCAGCTAAAGCCACCACCCCTCCAGAGACTTCTTTAAAGAGCTGAGTGATTTCTTAGAGCTGTTCTGAAGCAAATTGATTTAACTCCTTTGTGCCTGCAACTGAAGTTTCAGTTATTGATGAAGTACCAAAAAAAATGCCAGGTCAACAGAAAACACTGACATTTTCTGTCTTCCCAATGCCAAAGGAGAACAAATAATGACAAGAAAATAAATGCCAAACATATAACCCATTACACCATATTTCTGTTTCCTCATCAAGCCTTTTTCCTGTGCAATATCATGAATGAGAAGACATGCTGTTGGAGCTAGGGCAAGAGAATCAGAGAAGGATGGGTGCAACTGGCAGGCGAAAATCAGGACAGAGAATCTTTTAGAGATCTTCTTTTAATGTTATCAGAAGCTCCTAGCTTGCTCTGCCTTTACTGTGTGTGACATTTCATACCTGTTCTGTGATGGCTACATTCTCTGTCCTCTAAATCCTGCCGATGACAAGAACTCTACATGTGCATTTTCACTGCAAATCAGGAGCTTAGTGCCCTGGTGAATGAACTTGGGAATTGTTCTCTCTATATAACTTTTCTTCCCTTGCATGGCCTCAGGTGAATTCAATCTTTTTTTTTTAAATCCTAGAAATTGCCTGCTTACAGACTTGTAGCTTCCAACAACCAAAGTCCCGTGTGGCTCTTCTTAATTGTCCATATAAATTGCTTTCTATTTTGGACACCATGAATATCTCAATAGCATCTGCTTCTCCCTTCTGGGCACCACCAACTGTGCATGAAATTCCCCCCAAAGAGGCCAGGTAAGAACTTTTCCTTTGTTGAAAAAATAAAGAAATAAAGGAAATTATGCAAAGGACAAGCTGACTTCCCATCAATCTACAAAGGTGAAAATGCAATAGAACCTGTTACTAAGCCATAAGAAAGAAGATGCTAAACAGTAGTTCTCCACTGTTCATATGCAACTTCCAACCAGAATGAGGTTCATCATGATCAACATATTTACCAGGATTTTTGGGACATTTTTGGTAGTAACAGCAACTCTGTAGAAGATCTATTTCTTCTTCAGCTGTTTTATCCCCTCTGAAACTCAAACTATGAAAATTCAAAGCACATTTGACATTGCATAGTCTATAGTCTGCTACCTGGGAGATGTGGGTATCGTTCACTTTATTTTGCTGATGAAGACAGTAGAATAGAGAGAAGGACAAGTGATACCTTTTCAATCTCAGCAAATCAGAAACAAAGTGAAGAATTCTAGTTGTATGTCTTGGCTTTCTAAATTAAGCACAGGACTACCTTTCCTAGTGGAAAGGCTATCAGAGACTTGCATTGCCACGATTACTGCCTTTAAAGCAGTTGAAGAATGGCCTTCTAAGCATGCTTATGAACATTAGGCACTCTATACCATCAGGCTAGATCTGCACTGGAAAACGCCTAACTTACCAGTGGATGAACTAGAGATTTCTGTTTCATTTAAGATTGAAGAAAGAACAACGTGGATGAGCAAATGTGCTGTGAAAAGCATGTCTTGTTTTCTTCTTCAACATAGCCATATGATTGAGAAAGTGCCTCTCCTACATCGCTTCCTTTAGGTTGTTAGGTGTCTCAGAAAGTGTCTGTAAGGGACCAGTATGTCTATCTCAGTCCTCTCCTATCTGCTATCCTAACCATACTTAGGAGATGGGGCAAAATCGCTGCCTGACTGATATGGCAGCAGTCATGAAAATGAAGAGTGAAAAATTGCCACACGCAGTGCCAATCTTATTATTATCAGTCAAAGCTGCATTTTCCGCTCAGCGTATAATTGCGCTTTGGACTAGATGGGTATAAATTGAAGATTGGCTACAGCATAAATGATCATTAGATTGAAACTAAAACAAAGCTAAATTATCAGAGAGCCAGGGAGGGAATGTGTTTTGTTATGCACTGTGTTGGCAGCACCATCTGAGTGCCCCTGCATTATGCTGTTTTAATGTCTCAGGTTGGAAAAAGATGTAACATGGAGGAAAAAGCTGCTCAAAAGAAGGTGTCGGTTTTCTTTTCCTTGGGTACAAATTGCTCCATCCTTGCACTCTCCATTGCTGTCTATTTAAGCTCTGAACGGTAAAAAAAATGCTGAAATGAGATCAACTGCATGTACCAGCAGAAGAAAAAATGGGAGATTTGTAGAGAACAGTGGAAGAAAGTTGTGTGTTTTGTTTTCTTTTGGTTAAGAGCCGTTCGTTGCCACTTTTTGCTTGATATTAGCCTAGGAGGTCCTTTTAGATTCTATTGTTGTTTTAGTTATGAAATGAATACTTCTTCCTTTACTGTATCTGGCCCAGTATTTTAAATTAAGACAGGAGAGATTTAGGTTAGGTAGTAGGAGGAAGTTTTTCACACAGAGGGTAGTGACACAGTGGAACATGTTGTCCAAGGAGGCTGTGGATGCCCCATCCCTGGAGGCATTCAAGGCCAGGCTGGATGTGGCTCTGGGCAGCCTGGTCTGCAGGTTGGTGACCCTGCACACAGCAGGGGGGTTGAAACCAGATGATCACTGTGGTCCTTTTCAACACAGGCCATTCTATGATTCTGTGATTCTGTGATTTGTCTTCTCACAATTGCCTACTGTACATTCATGATCAATATGCAGCACACAAGAGCTTGCTCTTTACTTTGGTACCAGTTTGTTTTCTCAGCACTAATTTCCGTGCTTTGAAGCTTCCTTTTTTTTTTTCTTTTTTTTTTTTTTTCGTGCTACATTGACTCTTCAGCATGCTGATAAACTTTTCCATTTCTCTTCACACTCTCCATCATACTTCCCACTTTGGTTCAAGCCAGCAGGTGACAGTAAACCACATCTGGAAAAAGAAGAAAAAAAATATTGTTTCTTTCTTTTGACTCTTGTTCAGTTTGAAAGTCTTTATCCTGTACACTACATGATGGTCTCTTTAGGAAGCTGTGTTTGGAAAACGTCATGGCTGTTGTGCTCAGCCAGGCATTCAAATAAGCATTAGTTGGGGCTGGAAAGGGGCTATACTTTCTTTTCTTTCTTTGATTGGATACTGTGAGTCAAAGGAGCTTTTATGATGGGTTGAACATGGTGAGTAATTTCTATTTCTGTGCATGTAAGTATTATTTTATAGCATCTAGTTACTTTTGTTATAGGTATTATGAGATAATAAATAAATAAAATATTATGAGTTAGTGACTGCAATGCTGATTCTGTTAACAGGCTTATTCTCCCTCTGTTACCTATATTTGTTTAAAGTGGCTTCATTTAACATTTATGTAGGCTTTGGTGCAGAGAAAATGTGTTACAACAGGAGTTTGTCCTGAGGGATCCTTACAGTACTAACAGCTACATCATCTACTGAGGCAGGTATTGCTAAACAGTGATATGAAAAGACATTATCTAGGTCACTTAAAATCATTTTTACACACTTGTTTTGCAGTGAAATCCTGTGAAAGCTAATCCAAGTTTATTCTTTTACCTTTCTGTTGACTGTGAAGAGGTACAGGCATTACTCAGGCACTAGGTGGAAGCTGGATGTCATCATGTTGCTCTTTTACAGCCCTAGCACAATACATTGCATTACTCCAATCATGATACAAAAGGCAGATTCACAATCACTGCTAATCTGAATACTCTGTCCCACTCTATCAGTTGGTTGAGCCAGCCTGAGCCTGAACCTGGGCTAAATCATTTTCTCCCAAGTCAGAGAAAAAATAAGTTCCAGAATGTGCAGGGACAAAAAATAAATAAATAAAATAAAATAAAATAAAAAATTACAATTTCTTCTTTTCTAGTTCAGCTTATGTTTATTTCTCATTGTGTGGCTTTGGGCTTTGTCTCATTATTTCTTTGTATTTCTTTTTCCATCTGATAAGTAGGGTTGATTTTAATAAAAACTTCCTAACTTCTGCACAATGCTAAGAGCCTGCAACAAGCCTACATGAAAATTTAAATTCTTACTACTACAAAATATTTATTTTCTGCTAGGTTCCTCAGAACTGTTCTCCTTAGTGAAACCCTGCTGGAGTGTACTATAACTACCTTCTCTTGGGATCAACGGGAAATTGCCAAAGAGAAAGACATGTATATTCGTCTCAAGTTTGGATACTAACATGCTGCTGTGCTCTGTGGGCATTAATTTGAGGCAGAAAACGTCACCTGTTTCTGAAAGAGTGAAATTCAGTTTCTGTGCTCCCTCCGCTTTGGGATCATGCTCCGTATTCTAATATATATACTGTTTATACTAGTATATACAGTTAGTGAATAAACTGTACTTTGGAATATCAAGAAAATTTGGAACAAACACAATCTATAGGACAATAACAGAAGTAATTGGGGATGCATAAGAGTCAGAATCAAAAATATTCTAGAAAAAAAAAAAAGATCAGTGTGATAGTTGTAGGAAAACTGTGTTTGTTTACCCTAAAATTAAACAAAAAAAAAAAAAAAAAAAGAGAAAACTGAGAATAATGGCAGTCTTCAATAACATAAAGAACATAAAAAGCTTTGGAAAAGAAGAAGGTATGAAACTATTCCCCATGGCTGTAACAAAACAAGGAAATAATGAGTTTAAATTGCAGTAAGAAAGGTTCAAGTAAAACAAAAGATTACTTGAGTATGTAATGCAGTTTCCATCATTAGAGATCTTTAAGAACACAGTAGATAAATAAGTTTCAGGAATGATATAGTTGTATTTGATGTTGATCTGAAGTCAAGAAGATGGACTAGATGATCTGTCATAGTCCCCTTTACATCTCTGAATAAGACAAAAGAATGTGGTACCTTAAATTTTGTTGTAGCTGCAACGGTCTAAGGATATCAGCAAGGCAAAGTTTTATTGAACAATCTGAAACAGATCTTTTATTAGACTAATTTTGCTCCTAAAACAAGAATACATCTTCAGATTTTCTGCCTCTAACTTGAAAAACAAGAAATTGCACTTCTGCTTTTTCCACATTTTTGCATATCTTTCCAATAAATTACAATATCTTTCCCTACACATTTTGCCTTGCATAGTCCAACTATAGCAACGACCCAAGGATATCTGGGAAAAACCTATCTCTTGTGCAGTGTCTTTGTTCTTCAGAATGAAATGCAGAAATATTTTTATGCTATCTTGAACAAGAACTGCTGAACAAAATGGTCTTTTGAAAATAGTCAGGTTTTATTTCAGCTTTGATTATTTGCAGTTGTTCCAATGAAGCATGTGATATTTCATTCCTTTCCAGTTTGCGCAAATATACAGGTATGTCTCTCATGATGTGAAAGACTTTGAAAGGCATTGAAATGCACTTGGTCTTTTGAGTATTCAGGGCAACAACCAACCAACCAACCAACCAAAAAAAAAAAAAAAGGAAAAAAAAAACACAACAAAACACAGAAACCAAAGAACTGATTACAGGCCCACATTTCTGGAAACGTGTTTGAAAAGTGCCTATGTTGAAAGACAGAGTTTGTAAGAAAAAGTTGGGCATCTATTAGCAGCTATCTTTTTCTTCAGTATTATCCAAGCTTTAAGAATCTGCTTAATCGTGTCGTTCCTGTTCTGGGGATATCACTTTTCTCTATGCTGAAAGAGGACCATTTCCTCACTTGTCATTTTTATTCGAGGCCATTCTGTCAGGATATATTCCTTCCCTGCCATACTAAGATCCATCTCTCTTACAGTTTCTCAATGCCCAGCATTGCTGCAAACACCTCTTTCTACCTACAGAATATATTTCTTTTAGCTTCCCAGAAAGACAGTTTATAATATGATAGTAGAAAGAGAGAATGAGCTGTCACTGGAAAGAGTCAGAGATGGTTTATTGTTTTCTACCAATTCCCCAAATCCTAAGAATGGAAGGTCTGTGGATTAGACTAAGTTGTATCTACCACAGTCCCATATCTCAAATACAATGAGATTTTGCTCTTACGAAATCACCTGATGACAGAAAAACAGATGACAGAGCCTGGTACTAATTCAGTATAGTCTGTGGCCAAAAAAAAGCACTAGAAAGGGACAAAGAAGTGATTTACACTGCTCAAAAATGCAAACTCCTTCAAGCAGAAGTATTATTAAGGATGAGATATACTTAATACCAACCTTAATACTTAAGATTATTAAGTTATTGCTTATTGACTGAATCATTCTAAGTAACTGTTTTTTACTCTTCATGTATAGATAATGCAAGATAAAACACAAGTCTTTAAGCCTCTGCCAAAGTGGCCTGAGCTAATGTGTTTTCCTTGCATTAATGAGTTCCCAGTCAGAGGTTCCGTGGAAGACCTGATGTGCAGCTGAGCACTTCCACAAGTTGTACGCTGATCTTTTGCTTCTGTTCTTATTGCACAAATTAGTAGCTTTCCAGGAGTGCATTTACGGGCACTGCTAAGACATTACTGAGGCATGATACAATTCCTTAGACAGAAGAGTGATTTCAACAATCTTCCAGCTGATTTTAGGCCTCTTTAACATAAACATGTTTTTCATTTTTCTTTCTCCCCCCCCCCCCCCTTTTTTTTTTTTAATATATACAGACTTCAACTTCACATTTATGCTAAGTATTAGCACTATTAAATAAATAAATCTGGTACAAGGAATGAAATGTCATAAGGCTTTGGTCATCTGGGGAAGACTACCCTCAGAACTCATGATATTACTATAGCAGAGAACAACATCTGCAACCTGGAGTTTTGGGCCCAGGCCATGAGGATAAAGAGAAAGACTGTAAAATTTGCTTTGAGATCTGTGGAGGGACAGTAGAGGACAAGTTTGATGTGCTGAGAGTTGTTTGTATTGCTGCAGGGGCTGTATCAATTGGACTCTCCAAAGGTTTGTTGCAATTCTGTAACCCAAACAGAAGGGGGAAAAACCTTGGCTTCTGAAGGCCAGAACGTCATGTGCCAGAATGGAGTGGAGTCTTCTAGCCAAATGAGGATGGCACATAGCTGACCATGGATGCACACTGCCTGTGGCAGAGGGTTCTGAGGCCTTGCGAGCTCTGCCTAAACAGACTGTTTTGTGGCTGTTTAAAATATGTAACAGCTACCACAGAATGACCATAATCTATTCAAAGTACTTCCTTTGCCTGCCAGTGTAATCTCCATCTTTCTCAGGTTCAGCTCTCACAATCTGTACTTCATCCACAGAGCCCCATCATGTTGAAGAGATGGGCCACCCTGATCTAATGAGATTATTGTACACAGTGAAATTAAAGCAGACCTAGGTCTAAAACTGAGGCGCTGAGTCTATTCCATATTCTTCCAGGAAATGTTAGGAAATATATGTTAGGTAGGAGTGGACTGATGTGTCTCTGTGAGTAAAGCCATGAGGTCTGGAAAAGTGTTGAAAACTGCAAAAAGTTTTGGTATAGATCTATAGGCTCTTTACTGATGCTTTGTCAAGGCTATACGTTCCACATGGGAGAATTTATTCTTCAGCTGAGTACTCTTCTCTGTTTTCTGATTTTTAGCATGTATTATTTCAATTTTAATGCTCCATCTCTCTTTAGCTGAACATTTCTTCTCCTACCACTTCTGCCATAAGACCTTAAATTAATACAATTGTATGTTTTGTATTTCTCTGGTTTTTGTACAGGAATCAAATTCAGAAGTAAGACTGGCAAAATGTTATACTTTCCAAGCTGCAACTAGCAGCTCTGGCAGAACTGAAATATCTAATTCCACCTCCTTTGAGATGCAGCAATCCCCAAATTTCAGATCCAGATCTGAACTGTCAGTATGATTTTAGAACAGTGGCTTCAATGTCAGCCTTCAGTCTCAATGCCTGAAGAAAGACACTTCCAGTGAAAAGTTTGGACATAGATGAACAGTATTTTAAGGGTCAAAACTGAATTTAAAAGAAGTCAACACACGGAACAGGAAATTGTTTTCTGTTATGTTATCCAAGGAGGAAAAAAAAAGTGTGACTTGGATTAAAACAGAAATTTTGGCATGGATCATGCAATAAACTGCTTATTTCATTGTAGGTTGAGAAATTACAGTCAGGTGGTCAATGTCTCCTTTGAATGTCAATGTCATGTTTTAAGTTATTTAATTCTCTTTCAAAATATATACATATATTTTCATGTTTGCTCTACAGAGTTGATCAATTCTTAAAAGAGTATGAAAAGGTTAAGGTTTGTTGAGGAAATGTCAAAGTGAAAAATTTCACTGTCTTAAAAACTTTTTAATGAAAATATCTCATTAGAACTCTTCCATTACCCATCTTTTCTGTTTATTTATTGCAAATATTTTCCCCTAGGGACAGGTTAGAATACTAAAGAAAGGTGGGTTAGTGGAAATTGTTCGCTAAATCAGGACAATCCCCACAAATCTCTTCTTTCAAAAGCCGTTTTACCATTCCTCACCATGTTCTTTTCCTCTCTTAGGGTGGACTATCAATTTGTCATTTGAGTCATCACTTTCAAAGCACTAAATCCCAGTTACAATTCTGCCATGTACACTGTAATTTAGTCCAGACTAAGACTTCCTCTATATAGATCTTTCACAGCTCTAGACCATCAGGTGAGATCTGACTGCTGCTTATAATTTGTCCAAAACTCAGTTGTCAGTATTTGTGAGTTCTGCTTTGACCCGAAGTCTTTATGGTAGAACAAAAAAGTATTATGGGAATAACGGAAGAAGTGCTTCCCCCTTCCTGGAAGCATTCAAGACCAGACTGGATGGGGCTTTGGCAACCTGGTCTAGATGGAGGTGTCCTTGCCTGTAGCAGGGGGGTTGGAACTAGATGATCTTAAAGGCCCT
The DNA here is from genome assembly GCF_019232065.1 of Centrocercus urophasianus. Classification (NCBI taxonomy): domain Eukaryota; kingdom Metazoa; phylum Chordata; class Aves; order Galliformes; family Phasianidae; genus Centrocercus; species Centrocercus urophasianus. The sequence continues at coordinate 5,465,011 of NW_024884364.1, forward strand.
TTTCAACCCAAACCATTCTATGATTCTAAAAGATCTCAAAGCTTTACCACAAGCTCTTTGAGCAACTTCAGGGAAAAGCATTGTAAGTTTTGTTGCATTGGTTCCACATCTGTAAAATAGAGATAAATGACACCGAGGCACAGCACCAGGGGGCATTTTGAGACTAAATTATTCAACGTTTCCAAGGCTCCCAAAGCCTATACTGGTGAACTCAGTTGAAAAATCTATTCCATTACATAGGTCTATGGAATCAGCAGTAGTAAAAATCTTTCTGTTTTCATGTGCATAGGCCAGCTTTTAAATATTAATAATGTGTTTTTTGTTGTTGTTATTGTTTTTCCAAATGCCAGATGTGTTGCTTCAGCCTCTAAAATGAAGAAGGGCAGTGACAGTTTGCCTGAAAAACCAAAGCCATTCAAATACAGTACAGTGAGAACTGTAGTTTTAGTGAAGCCAGCCAACCCACGCTATCAACTTCATAGATACAAAGCAGTCCCTGTTAACCCCTACTGGGTTCTCAGTGTTCCAGACAGGGTTGTTCACAGATGATTTTCTTTGTTACCAAAGTGAAAAAGCAACATCTAACGATGAGTTTTCCTGAAGAGAAATGCTTCATCTCAGTACAAAGCTGTCTCTACAAGGCTCTTTGCTCTTCTTTTCTCTCTCCCAGGGATTTTGTTTACTCTTTCATAACACCAAGATGCATCCATCAATTAATTTGGCTGTCAGAAAATTCCCATTTTCTACAGGATGCTGTTGCATACTTCACAATAGAAAATGGTAGCCAGAAACTGAGATGGTTCAGTGGGAGGTTACCCTTTCCATCGAGCTCTGTTGTCTTCTGCTCCTACATCCATGGTCATTCTACTGATTCTCTATAGCCAAGTTTACTTTCAGTTGTGGACCTGACATGAGCGTACTGTCATGCAAATTGAGGATGGGGAATGCAGGTGGACACTCAGGAGAAGGATGGTGTAAGGATAGGAGAGGTTCAGTATGCACACTGCATCAATCACTTGGCTGCAGAACGGGAAACTTGGTCATCAGCTAGAAAAGGAGTAATACATTTCATGTTTTAGCCACCTCATATGGGAACAGAACAATGAACTTGCTTCACTGGCAATGTTCTTTCTGTGTGTCTGCCATGAGAGGAGATGAATACTCATTGAGTGTGCTGAACACTTGCCCAGCAGTCCTAAAAATTACAGGATTGCAAAGGCTGTGCAGTGCTTCAGTCCGTAACAAATCCATTGTCATGTTCTTCCAAGCAGTGCAGACACTTCCAGGAATAAAACTCATACTGAGGATCTGTTCCAAAGTCTACTGAAGTTGGTCGCTGTTCTTACAAGGACTAAACCAGAGGCCCTTCTTATAAGCATACTTGAGTGTAATGGTAAGCAGGAGTAGGAAGAGCATTTGCTTCCTCTGGGGCGTGCTGCTTTCAAGAGAAGGAGGCAGTGACACTGTCAGCTTATTACTCTTGTTCTTGAGAAGCTGGTGAACATGAGTAGGACATGTTTGCTGCAGTTCAGTGGAGCTAAATGCATAAATGTCTAATCCTCTTCTAATTTGATTTGGAGGAATTTTTCACACTGTGAATCACAAAATGATTAGATGTTTGGCTTAGAATGGCTACTGAAGGTCACAAAGATGCAGCCTCAGTGTGAAGAGAGTAGTAAAGAAGAGAGTAGTTATAGGGGACAGGACCAGAGCTAAAATTCAGATTGCACTTGGATGAGCTTTCCAAAAACACAGAAACAAAATCTCCACCCTGCCAAAACGATATGAGCTATACTAGATCCATAAATAGGCAAGCAGAAAAAGGCAGGCTCTAGTTGTTTTAAAATGGCCCTTATCTTTAGTGGTGGTATTCTTTACTTGTAGCCAAACAGCTCCTGTAAAAGCCTCAGCTCTTTCCTGTTTGTGCACATCAAAGAAATGACTCCTAGTACGATCCTCACAAGCAAAGCATCCTAATGATTGATGCAGTAGAATGGCAAATGTGCTCAGCACCACTACATAAAGTCAGTTTTGATCCATGGAGCCACTCAAACCAGCAGTGCTTATTAGTAAACCATATTCCACAGTGCAAGACATAAGCTTCCTCCAGTCAAACAAAGGACTTAGTAGTGACTCTGGAACAAACGCCTCTCTGAATTCTCCAGGCAATCTGTATACTGGGTTTTGTGATGAAATTTCCACCTTAATTCCAGGCTCTGCCAAAATACGAAAAGGGCATAGCGGTAGTTGTTAAACCTATGCATATCTTTCTTTGCTCCAGCATTTATGGTTTTTATGGGTTGTGCTATACAGTCTGTACCTTTTAAGACAGCAATACTGTCAATACATATTTGAGAAGAGTTGTCAGCAGCCCAATTTGGTCTAGTAAAGCCATATCTTTCATCTTGCATTCTGCAAGAGTGGAGCTCATTTTAAAGGCATAGAGTCTGCAAGTCATCTCAGCCAAACCTCACAGAAGATAATTTTCAAATCACTACCATAATTAATTAAGGGTAATGAAAAATTAATTTTAATAGTCAATGGGTATATCAATAAACCAAAGGTATAATAAGCTGTGTAACCTAAAATATTAACAAGGTTAATAATTGGGCATACATTCTGCAATAAGATACTAGTCCTGGCTTCTAAAAGAATTCCCTAGCCAACATTGCTATTCTGGGATGTGAGACCAGCTTGGGGCTGGCCTGGCCTGTCTATTAAACTTATTCCTGTTTGTGGGTCAGTAGAAAAGGGGAAGAGAGGTTTCCAGAAAAGAGAGAGAAATAGCTTTATCAGATATTACTTTCCTCTTGAAAAATATTGCTTGTTAATTCTAGCTTCATTCTTTTTCATGGTCAAGTCATCTTTCTGGTTTAGCAGACAGAAGTCACCTAGAATATATGTTGGCTTCTGTCAGTAATTGTTCTCCCAGCTGTGATGTTTTCCAGCTGGGACTGATGGAAACAACTAAAGGAGAAGAGGGATGCTTTAGGTTCATACTTTTCTGGGTTATATTTCCCTCTCTGTGGGTGGGCTTGGGAAAGGGAGTCTATCAGGAGTACTGTATAGTATGATCTTTCAGCTGTGAGGTATAAATGAGAAAGTGAATAGAAAGAGCCTCAAAGGTTATTTATGATCAAGACCGTGATTTCAATCTCTGTGTTCAGGCATGGCTCCTCATGGAGATGTGATGGAGGAAAAAGGCAAGAGGATTGTAAGCTTTGTGGGTGATTTTTTCTCATACCTTTTTAATGCTGATGTGCATTCTTTCCTCATAGTAGACTTTAGTGACTTTCAGCCTTGAAGTACTGAGTGTGGATTGCACCCGGGCCCTGAGAGGCTCTTCTAGGCCATTGGCATCCCCTGAACTATCATTAAAAATAATAATAATAATAGAGTTAAATGTCTTCAATTACAGGCTATGGATAGGAAACATTTGTGAATTACCTCCAAATCAAGATGGAGCTGTACTACTTGGGGTTTTATGTTTTAGTTGTACTTCAGGTTTACTAATCTTGTCTGAGGATTTGGTCCTACCTTCAAGTATTGCCAGTACTTACAGAGGAATATATGAAAAAAGAATACCTAAAAGAACAACAGCAGCAACAACGAATCTCTTTGGTGTATTGTGAAAGGGGAACTAGGATGATACTTTCAATTTTTTATTTTATTTTTGAGTTGGCAAAGTAAGGGGAAAAAAAAAAAAAGCCATTTGCCTTCTGATATCATCTGCTGCCTGTGGATGGTCCCATGTTGAGCTCACTCCCCAGAAGAGGGAATAAGCATAACTGTGACTTGTTGGTCTGTATTAAATGGCCCTTTTGCTTCTGTGGTCTAACAAACATTTGCAGAACCAACCAATATGCAAATTCTGCTCAAGGTCATTTCTGTAAATCTTTCTGGCTCCTGTACCTGCACCAGGCTTGAACGAGTATATCAAAGCATTTATAATCTGGGCCCTTATTTTAACAATTAGTCTGATTTTATTGAGAGTGACTGCCCTGATCAATGACATAAATCAGGCGTATTGTCAAAGGTTGGCCCAAGACCTGGTTAAGTTTGCGCTAGATGACAAGTCTGTCTACAATTTATTTTTCTCCTTGTCTGTATTCAGAGTCAATGTGAAATCTCACCTCAGAACATGATAGTGCTTTGTGGGCTTGAAATCAGCTTTAGATAACTCAGAGTCTTGTAAATGGCCCTTTTGATCAATGAACTGAACAGAAAAAACCTCTAATCAACAGGAAAAAAAATGTCTCTGTGGCCAAAGCTTCTAAAAATAGAGAAGATATGGAACCTCAGCTATTTCACAGTGGATTTTGATGCATTCATGAAAATAATTGCGACAGCACAGGTGTAACCTGCTAGTTAAAACTAGTGATGTGAGGATTGCAGTGCCCGATATGCTAATTTCTGGAGGGGTTTGGAGAGAGGCTATACTGAACTGTATTTAACTGCATTTAATCTCTGCCTCCCTTGAAAGGGAATTTAAAACCTTTTTTTTTTTTTTTTTCTCTTTTCTCCTTGGTTTTAAGTTAGCTTTCAGTTCTCGTGGCTTCTTTGAACATGTGAATGTTCCCGGAAAAACCTCTGATTCTTGTAGACTTTCTTCAGGTTTGGAGTAATAAATAGAGGCTGAAAAACAGGTTTCATCCATGTCACTAACAGGGCCTTTTCTCTTTTTTTGCTGTGTTGGGTGTGATACATTTTCCAGGGTCACGTGGAGCCTGGGGAAGATCTTGGATCCGAAAACTCTCAGTGGTAGAGTTCTGACAACTATGAGTATATTGCCACTCCACCTGCCTGGGGCAAAGGAGAGTGACGAAACACTGTGTGCATCCACCAAGTCCGTGGTCTGTCCACTGCTGTCAAGGACAGGCAGCACAGCTATGCAGCTCCGTTCTCAGTTCAGATAAATTGAATCAACTCCCTTCTGCTACTTCTAGGTTTTATCTGTATTAATAAGCTACTCTGGACCACAGGTCCATTCCCTCTCTCCTGTATTGCTTCCACTACCGTATGCTTGGCAACAGCAGGAGCTTAACAGCAGACAGTTCTGCCAAGTCCACCAGCCACTTCAAAGCATATTCTTCAGCTTGAGGCTCCTCATCTACTTTAGAGTTCCCAGTGGTGCCTATCATCAATGGAACATCACACAACGGGCAACAGAGAGCACAGGGAACAAAAAGCATGGTACCATTCCTCTGTCAATTCACTGTTAGTGTCCAGCCTGCAGGCAAACCATTATTTCATGAAGGAGAAATAGCACAAGAAGCAGCAGAGAGCATTCCCTTAAACACAGTCCTTTTGGCAGGAAATTCGAATGAGTAGGGAAAGATGGGGTCATGAGAGAAAGTCTGGTGGAACAGATAAGAGCAAGAAGTCAAAAGCTTGAGTAATTTTATACAAATAGTCCAGCCTTGCTCTCAGCCATGCAAATGAATGTAAGGAGCATCTCCCTTCACTACCAAAGGATTAACTCTTTAGCAGTTAGCTGCCATAATGCCAGCCACTTTCAGAGAGGAATTCTGCTTATAAAGCTTTCTCTTCAGATAAAGTAGATTGCTCCCAAGTGTAGGTGGCTTTTGCCAGCCCAAATCTTTACTACCCCTTTAGAACAACAGGCATTTTTTAAAAACATATTTTAATTACATTGTTAGTGCAGTACCATAAATAACATAGAATTATCAGCTGCAGAAGGACTCCAGGACCTTAAAGACCTGGAAACATAGGCAGCAAGGCACCAGGTACCAAACTCAGAAGCATCTGCAAGAATTAGTATTTTTTTAATATACATAGGTTGCTCTGAAAATAATGCCTTCTATTTGTTTCCTTGGAAATTACAACAGATATTAAGAGCATAGTAGCACTGTTTGATAGAGCAAATTTGCAGCTACAAAATACTGTTTTTCAAAAATAGCTATGCATTTTTCCCTGCATACTGCTCTCATAAAAAATCTGCACCAGAGAAAGTGACCCACAGTTTCACAGCTGCTATGATAGTGTAGTTGCTAGGAAAATTTCACCCATGTAGTCCATCTTTCATCAGCCCAAACAGATGGAAGTCAGAAGGTCAGGACTCTACAGTGAGTATAGTAGGACGGTCCAGCAAAGATTTGCAATGTGTTCCGTAGTCTTCAAACTAGTATGGGGCCTAGTTATCATGTTGAAAGAGCAAGGTTGCTTCTCTGGCCTGAATCTGGAAGTTTGAGCCTTCAGCTTAGTCAGCATCATGATATAGCAGTCAGAGCAGCTGGTGATCCAGAAGGATCACCTCTTTCCTATCCCAAAAGACAGTGCAGAATGCATTACCTGCTAAGGCCTGTGTCTTGAACTTTTTCTTCAGAGAAGAATTCACACACTGCCACTCCATGGATTATGTTTTTGACTGCAGTTCATAGTGGTGCCTCCACATCTCATCCCTGGTAATGATGCAGTCCAGAAACTGTCACCTCATATTGGTTCAATAGGTCCTAACAAACTTGCATATGGTATTCTTTCTGTTCCTGTGTGAGCATTTGTGGGACCCACCTGGCACAAACCTTGTGATGTTCATTCCGTTATTGCAATCATTATCTCAAAAGCATTGCAGGAGATATTGTGCTCTGTACACAGTTCCTTGGTCGTAATCCGCTGATTCACACGGATGAGCTGATCAAGAAACTGTTCATTTTGTGTTGTGACTGCTGCACATGGCCATCTGGAACACAGTTTCTCTTTCACACTGCGGTTGCCACTGCTGAAACTCACCAGTCACTGCCTCACTGTTGTCACATCCACTGTTCAGTCTCCAGAAACTCTCACTAAGTGTCAATGAAGGTCAGGGGATGGGTTTTTTTTTTCACATGGAGGAATTCACTTCCACACCTTTTCTTCATATGCACTTCCATGTCAGATCACATTTTGTCTGACTGCCTCTCTGCTGTCATCTGTCACACGGCAACAACGTGCAAGGGAATATTGGTGGGAAGGTTGAACCTCTACTGCTGTAACACCACCATATGCTTATAGGCCAACATAACAACACAGGAGATGTTACTTTTGGACAGCCCTTCTACGTGACAACACACAAGGTGTGAGATCATCAGGCTTTAATCCACGGGAACTCACTGTGTGCTTTCTGTGCTGTATGGAGTGGCACTCCATGAGTGGTCCAGACAAAGCAGGAGTACTTTCAGGGCGCCCAGGTCTCTCATTACACTCTCCTGTTGATTTTAAATCAGCACAAATTGATTGCATGTTGTAAACTAGTCAAATGTGATGGGTTGGCCACTGCTTCCCTCCTCATTACCACATGCGACTGTGAATCAGTGTGTGCCTTGCACAGTTCTTCCCTCTGGAAGGGCCAACGGGGTAGATGCAGAGGCTGTTGGTTGGTTCAGGTATTGCAAAACCACAGGAGAGGTTTTCTTGAGCAGAGTCCATACCACAAGAAAACAGAAGCTCTCTGGAAAGTATTCACATAGCAATGGTGCTCCTGAGTTTTCACAGCAAAGAGAAAAGCTCTATGCAGTATCTTCAGCTGTTTCCTCTTCCATATGAGCATGTGGGCCTGCCTAGTGGTTCCCCAGAGCAGTCACCGGTAAAGCTGCAGCTCTCTAAGAGAGCTCTCTCTAAAAGAAAGCTTTCTAAGCTTTCTTAGTTCCACAGATCCTCTCTCATCCCCAGTGACTGTAAGAAAATGACTGGCACAGAAAATATAATTATTCTCCAATGACACAGTAGGGAGCTATTCCCTGACATTCTGGTCCTTTCACCTCTGTACTCTGTACACATACAGGAAAAGGGGGATGTAGCCATTTCCCCAGAGGAGAGAAATGAGGTCTCAAGCAAAACATTAAGCAGTATTTCCACTTCTTGCCAGTTCTTGTTATATGGCAAGAAGAGCAAACAGTGGGAGCAGAGATGCTGAATTTCCATGTGCCTCTGCTGAAGCGGATACTTTCAGAACAAGTTGTTCCCAAGTTATCGCATCAAAGGCTTCAAACTATCTGCAACACAAACACGCCCACGTTAGGCAAATGAGCCTTTTGTTCACTCAAAACCAAGCACTTTGTTCAAGTATCAGTTCTTCCACAACTTACAGTCCCTGAAGCTATGGATGTAAATAATAATCCTGTAATGAATGCTGGAGAGGCCCCAGATACAAGTGCTGAATTCCTCTCCAGAGTGATGTCTTAGTGCTGGTGGGATGACTCAGTTTGTTGCAACCTCAAATGCTCAGATCTGGATAGCAAAAACTGTGGTGTTCAGATTTTTCAGGGTGGGGCTGGCTCTGAGGCCGTTAAATGCTGAGCAGCTTTCTGGATCTTGTTTTAACTGGAGAGCAATACAATTCTTGATACTAGCCCAGCAGCAGCTCACACAAATACTGCCATGCTTAAAGGTAAGAGCATGGCTTATGAGAAAAGCTGTGGGGTTTTTGATAATCAAGATCCATTAGTCTGGAGAAGTGGGAGGAAATTTATCCATTTTTTTCTGAGATAAAAATCAAATGTTGCAGAACAGGCTTTGTACACAGGATGCTGGATGGCTGCAGCTGTCCCTTTGAGGTCCCCCTGGTCTCAAAATCTTTCCTATGAGGACAGTGAGTGGCATGTGCTAAGCAGGGACCTATCCAGGTAATCTTACAGCTTCAGAGAGCTAACTGTTTTTCAATCTCTCATTTCCATCTGCCTTGAAGAAAACACCTGCTCAGGTAACCCTCCCTCTCCTCTGCTCTGGTTTGCCTGATATATGAAGTCTTCAAGTAATTTTTTGTGCAACATTTCAACAGCACCATCTTGCTGCGTTCTGTCACTTGCGTAACGCTGGTTGTAGTACATCACTAGGCCATCTGCAGGAGACCCATTGTTCAGTGTAGCACAAAATTGAACTGTGCTGTCGTGTGTTTTGTTTACAGGTATTGCGAATGAGTCATGCCTGGCCAGGTACAGATAGCAGAGAAGGAAAGGAAAGCCTTGTTATTTTAGTCTGAATTAGTGGTGTCCATTCAGAGGAGGAGTTTGCAGGCTGATAAACCAGTACAATGAAAGGCCACCTCCCAGATGGAGGGAGCCTTTCACTGTAAGTGCACATCTTCATAGCAGGAAAGATGGCACCTCTGGAGTAAACACTGCTGCTCTGGGGTCAGTCAGCTCCCATCCTGAGAGATGCTGGTCATAAAGTGAGCAAGCCATCTCCACAGGCATATGCTTCTGCATCCTCTCCCAAGCTTGCTCTTGTCTCTCTGTCATCATCTTTGTAGCTGTACTGTCAACTCTAGAAACAGAATCTTGTCAAAATGGGTCAATTCAGCTGCAGATTCTTTTGTGTCTCTGCTGACCTGAGCAGTACGGTGTACACAAATTGAAAGAGCCACAGCAACCAGGCCCTGATGTCCATTTCTTCTGAACACTCCGAGTGAATCTTCTTCATGATGAAATGGCTCATGCTTAGCCTAAGACCAAAGGACGTGTTCAGGAGGAGTTGTTGAATTTCTTTTTGCAAAATTGATCTGGTTATTTCTGAACTATACAAGGGGAGAAATATTTTTAAAGGAATATTTTAAAAATCGAGCTTGCCACAGATACAAAACTAGATTTTATTTTCCTATCTATTTGAACTACTTTGTTGCCAGGTTTTTCAGTATTTTTTGTTGCCCCAGCTAGTGAACTCAACATGAACTGCAGGCACTAGCATCTCAGGATAGCTGATTTTTGCTTCACAAACACTGAGGGAGTGAGGAATTGCAAATAACAATCTAGCCATACAGCTGCAAGCTGCATCTCAGAAACATTTTCTACCAGCCATAATTTCATCGGCATCATTTTTGGCTTTGCTTCAGTCACCCTGTACTCCAGCACACATGTGCTTTTGACCTGCTTGACTTGTGCTTCCCCCCCCCACATGCTCTGCCTTTTCCTGCCCACACACCCTCCTCTTGACGTACCCACCAAAACTGCTTGGCTCGGCAGCAGTAAAAATACAGAGCTACACCATTTTGCCAGTGCTTAGCTATAGGCTTGCAAAGAAGTGAGTGTGCATCACGCCTGGATTAGTGGCTTCCAAAGTGAGCTTTTCAGTCACAATATAGCTAAGAGCTCTTAGTCAAGCTATAAATGTTATTAATGCAATAAGCAATGTTAGAACAGGATTTTTTTCCACTGGAAAATGCCAACTTGAAATGAAAAATTGCCTGAGGGTTGTGTTTGGTACATTTCAAAATTTCAAGGCAAACATTTTTGAAATGACTTTTAGAAGCTTCACGTCAAAGTAAAATGTATGCTTTTTAGAGTAAAGGCCTATCTTTTCACGCAGGTTTTAAAAATGATTAAAAGAAAGTGTGTTCTGTACAACTTACTTTGGATTTTCAAATTCTCCGATTTAATTTGAGAATTAAATTCCTATTAATTTTGGGCTGAAGAAAAAAAAAATCAGCATGAATTTTAGAATGTAAGACAAATGATTCAAACTTTGTCTGCAGAACCTTTTTCTTCCTCTAACTCCCCAAGAACTTTTGAACTCGTTGTCTGACCTCAGCTAAGTGCTATGGATAGAAGTAAGTTTTATTTTCTTTTGATAGGAGGGCTGCAGTGTGAAGCACCTCTTACAAAGTCAGGCAAGCCTCTTGGAACTGAACATATCCCAGAGGATACTAGACTTTCTTAATGCTTCTCATAAAACCATGCAGACTTGGTGTTCCAAGAAAGACTTCATGCCCAGTTCTGATTTCATAAATGGGATGGAATCTACAGGTTATAGGTAAGAGACTGCTGAGAGAAGCGACGAAGGAACCAGGAAGTGTATCTCTGATGCTCCCAGTAAAAGCAGAGTGACTTTGAAGGCATGAATCTGTAAAGAAGTTATACCCTCACTAAATACAGATCTTCCACAAGCAAAGTAGGTGTGACTAAGGAGCTTGTGCTGTTTCCTGTCTCTGCTCTGCTTCATAATATTGGACAGGATGTTACATTTCTTTCCTTTTGGATATCTTTGTTAGGTGGTGTGGACTTCTCACTTGCATATTTATTCAGCATCTATCACAGTGGGAGGCCCTGGATGTGACTGTAATACAAACAACACTGACAAATCCGTGTTTCCATGGTAGGCTAAAAATCTCTTCCTTCTGTACCAAATAATGGCAAGGGTAAAAATTACTTACTTTACATCCATAGATCAAAAGCCTTCCTGAGCACTTCCTGTAAAAGCCTTCCTTGTAAAGTGGCACCGACTTAAATTGTGCTGTGTGAATTGGCAGCCAGTTGCGGTCTGAACTTTTATCTCCTGGATGCTAATTTGGTTAACGCTGTCAGTTGCTGAGGGAGGAAAGACGGTAAATCTTCTGTATGCTTTTCCCCAAAAGTAGGGAATTATCTCTGAGTTGCTATGTCTGAAGATGAATAGTCACAATGATTTTTACCTGTCTGTATTATTGAAATCCAGCTTTTGCATTCCAGAATTCAGAGAAGCTGTTCCATAGTGGAAGATCAATCCTTTCTAGTGCATAAATGAGCCAATGTTTGCTAAGAAAAAGGGAGAGTTTCCTCCTCCTTGCAAATATAAAATGGCTTTCCTTTTTTGCTGCATTTTAGGACAGTGCAAATACATACCGCTGTCCAGATCTTCTGTGCTCAGTGCAGAAGCACTAGTATTACTCATGTAATGCCTCTAAATTTTGTTCCCTGGTATTCCTGGGACTAATGCCAGACCATGGTGTATGACTTCATTTAAGGCACAGAGATGGCTTCAAGAATGGTTTTTCCTCCTTGCTGGACTGGAACTATGCTCAGGACTTCACTTTTTACCTGTTTCTTCCTTTGGATTAAATTGTTCTCTGTGAAAATACTCCACAGCCTTTTTTTCATCAAAGCCCAGTTTTTTTGATTGCCAAATAGAAAGCAAAAATTCCCAAGAGGCTCCTTAGGCTGGAATACAAACATGATGGGTAGAAGAGCTTTGCAAGACCAGCAAGAAAACTGTTAAGCCTCACCTTTGCTTGGCATGGTTAAGAGAAATTTATTTCTCTGCTGTGATATTTGTTTGGGCCACATAGTGCTTTTTAAGCATCGCCATCAAATCTTCTTAGTTTGAAGCACCTGAGTCTTGAGGGAAACATCAGTCTTCCAGGACTACTACTGCCTCTCTTCTGAACAGAGTTTGGAAAATGGATTATTTTTTTTTTCATGAAAATCTTCAGTAGTGTCAAAATGAAAATACTGCAGCAGCCTTTAAGCATAAACTTTGGCCTCATCTTCTTTTCAGTAAATTGAAACTATCTTCCTATGCACTATTGCCTGTACATTACTTCTTGATCTTGATGCTGCTGTCTTAGGTTGGACATCTGTTTAGTCCCAAACAAGTGTCACAGTCACCTGATTCCATGCTCTCTCCACATAAGGATTTCTTTTGATTGCAGACGAATAAAAGAAAAGGCTATGTTTTTATAGGACTGGATTACCATCTCTGCAATCACTGAGCGCATCCTCTTTCCAGAGGTATGCTTTGCTCAATTTCCCAAACACATACCTGAAGATGTCTCATATGCTGACCTTCCACATGTCATTCTAGACCTTTAGATATGAAATGGCAGTTTCTAAACTTCCACACATCCATAAAAGCAGCGTTTCTCCCTCTGGGCTCTAGAAGAACTTGTGTCACTCCATGCTTTCTTTATGTTTCAGCTCAAGCCCATCTCTGATCAAACACAAAAAGGTGCTTTCCAGTGTGCATGGATCCCTCTCATAAGCTGTGCTTTCTCTTAGGATGTATCTGAAGATGTCTCTACAATGAATGTCTCCCTGTAATGTTCCCAAGAAGAGAATTGTACGCTACTTTGACACTCAGTTTCTAGCTTAGAGTCGCAGGAGAAAGGCTGAAAGATCCATCTCCCTCTTGAAGCTGGATGGATGAACTGAAGCGGCAGACAGAGCCTGGAGGGAGAAAGGAAAGAACTGGTATGAATATTAATACCTATAAAATATATACTATGTGATGCATCTCTCTTCTCACACATCCAATGATCATCTATTCTCCCTCACTCCCCTCCCCTCTGCTCTGCTTCACTCTGTCTATGGAGTAAATGTTGGATTTACATTTTCAGTCTATTTAAATCTCTCATTTTTGCTGCAGTGTAGCAGGGGAAAACCTTAACTCTCTGTTTGCTGCAATGCATCTGTCGAACAGTGAAAGAGAACAGAGCTTTTCTCCCAGGCTATCTAACTAACTGTTTCTGCAACCTTTTGGTCTCTATTCCTGATAATTTTAGCTGGGCAAAAGCCGTTGAACCTGTCTGCAAATATGCTGCACTTTTATGAAACCAAGTCCTCTTTCCCACCCCTTTAAGTTTTTAAAATGAATTATTTGAAATACTGCACAATTATGAATTACCAGGTCTTGGAATCTTTGCAACAGAAGTCTATCTGTATCTATTGACCTTCTGTAACGCTGAAGAAAGTTAATATATTTACATGTGCTTTTAAAGTAAAGAGGTGTCGTGGTGCCATAGCTAGGCTTGCCACCTACCCACCAAAAGAGATCCCAAGTGGAAACAGTGCAAATGTAGATTGCATTGAGCATTTTTTCTATGAAGTATAGGGTTAAGATACATGATGTATGGACTTGTGCCTACACTATTAATGTTCATGCACTTGTAAATTCCAGAAAAATTATGAAGCCTTCAAATTCTGCCCGGACAGAAGTTTGGAGGCTGATTTGTCTGACTAGACTAAAATATCATAACTCTGACAGTTTTCTTGTCCTGTATAGGTATGCAGACATCCCCTTTTTCTGATGGCATGACATTTGGGAGTTCTCATGAATGACTAAAGATACGAGAAGCAAGGAAAAAGGCTGGGGCTAAAATAATTTGTAGTATTCACTCTATGCTATATTTTGTGTCCCCTTTGAGATAGATCTAGTGAGAACTTTGACACTGGCTTCTGCCCTTCCCCTTCCTTTTGCAACCATGCTTATAAGCAGTACCACTCATAAGGAGAGATGATGTGGATGCTCTTAGGCAGATGTCTGTCAGAGGCCGCACTGCTTCCTAGGATCTAGGGGGATAGTCCGTCAAGAAATCAGAAAGAGATGTGACAGTTTAAGTGATCAAGCATGCAGTAGCAATTGATGAATACAGCACATATCATACAGTGCTGAAAAATATCTCATGAGCTTGATCAGTGCCGGCAGTCACCAACAGCGAGCACTGGACAAATGGTTAACAATGATGCCCCAGGCATAGGTAATTGGCTGTTTTTCTCTTTTCCGCTTACTACAGATACAGGATCAACTAAAACATCTCCTTGCTACCAGCATGATAGACAAACTGCTGTCAGAGAAAGCCTGGTGAGTGACTCACACTCTTCCAACTGCAACTTCTACTATTCAGCCCAGTGTTACGTGACCAAAACTGGTTATACAGCTCAGCGGAGTGGGTGGTAGGGGAAAAACGATGGGAACATTGGGACTTTGTGCTGCTACTGAGCAGATTCTTCAGGTCTTTTGAACTCTGCTGTTGCATTTCTCCACATATGGAAGAGGCCAAATCAAGACAGGAGAGCCCTGGCTCTTCATTTCAGTCTAGGACCTCACAGGAGCTGGGGCTCTGATTGTTGCTTCTCTCTTCATGGCAGGGTTGGAGGAACAGCAGGGCACTGCTTCCTTCTCTGTTAGCTCTCTCCTCTGAGCCACCTCTTTTCCCTACCTGCCCAAAGGGAAAGTATAATGGAGATCAAGTGTAGGGGTCACTGGGTGATTGCCTGGAGGTCAGATCTTAGAGCTAAAGAGAAACTGGAGAAGCTTTAAATTTGTCTCAGATCTCCGTCTTCCCTTTTCTGCCAGAGCTTGCAGTGTTCTGATATTTTAAGATGTGATTTTGGCATGCTGTGTTACATTTAAGTATGATTATTGTATTGTGGTTGTACTCGACCTTTGTGTACTCATTGAGATGATTACTTCTGCAGATGTGTGATAGCAAGTAGGTAGCAAGTAAAGTTATAAGGCATCCCAGTAAATAACTAAAAGATAAAGTAGTGACTACCTTGTTGCTCATGGACCACTGCCCAGTCTCTGTTCTTGGTGTGGACTGGGCTCCCTACACTGCTGTAGGGTAGAGTTATTAAAGACCATAATAATATACACATGCAAGGTGAATTGCAAGGAGGTGGGAGAGAAGAGACGGTGAATTAAGGCTCCCCAAATAGACTGAGGTCTAAGTGTTTGCTAACAAGCAAGCGCTTGACTTGGCAACATTAATAATATTCTTTTATGGTAGGTTTATATATGAGCAAGAGGGAAGATGAATCACATTGTAGAAATAAAGTCAAGCACTCATGATGTTGAGAATTGGCTTGGCTGGTTAGGGAAATAAAGGGCCCTTCAATCAGGGAGCAGAGAGCTAATTGTCTCATTAGCTTATCTGTCTGAGTTGTATTCCCCAGAGAAGAGGGTGGGAGATGGAAAGGAGACAAATGAAATAAATGAAGCAGTCCTCTGGGAGGAGGATTTTCCCTGAGAAGAAGAAGGGGAAGGGGCTATTGGCTTTATAATAGCATGCTTTTCTGCAGTGTTCTAAATATGAAATATTAAATATGAAGCTTAGAAAGGAAGGGGAAATATTCTGGAACAAAAGGAGTGGTGAGGGATAAGTGAGAATGACTGAGGAGGTTTCTGCTCTTTCTCCTTCTTAATTTCCTGACCCTCCCTCTCCTGACTTGGTTTTAGTATCTCAACAATATGGTATTGTGGATTTCATATAGAGAAGTATTTAGCAGCCTTGAGAGACCAAGCCAAAAGCAATTCCTCTGGAATAATCCATGAATCTCTTGGCAAAGCCACTTGCATTGCTACATCGGCATTTCTCCAATAATATAGCATCCTGGGAACAATATTGCAGGTGTGGTATTTCCATACTTATATATATAGTTCTAGGATTTATCATTCATATTGTGCTTGATCCTTCAAGGTTTCCTAACACCACTTTAATGCAAGGAAGCAATGTAGCACAAGGGGCCTTTTCATCAGCATTAGACCAAGATCTTTACACCAGTAAGTTTATATTCAGCAAGACATGTCCTCTGTATTTTTTTTTCAGACCTACAAATCTACTGGCATGCTTCAGGTGCCCCTTTTCCTTTTCTTTTTTTTCCCCCTTTTCCTAAGAGGACTATTTCTAGAGTTGCTTCAGAGCTTCCAGAGAAGGTGTTGAATGCTGAATCACAAGACCTATTCTGCCACCTGAACTAACGGTGGTATCTTTTGGAATACCCACTACTGTGAAATTTCCTTGCAGGTACTCCTTTTCCTGCAGATACTTCCATTAAACTGGAAGCAAGTGAATTTCAAGACAAGTGCTGCTCAGCCTTCAATCCATGGGGCTGAGGGCACAGCAGCTGTCAGGAGATGTGTTCTAATCCAGACCTTTGCCCAACTTTAGTGCTTTGCTGAATGCTAACCTGCTGAATTTAAGCTTGCTCCTGATAATATGACATTAGTCCCTGTAGGTATCATCTTGCAGGCTTATGGGTAGATACAGAAATAAAAAGATTTTTTTGTTCATACCATTTAATAGGAATAGCTGTGAGTCAGGTTTCCAATGAGTCAGTGGATGCTGACTGCTGAGATAATCCTCCAAGCTACGTGTTCACTGTGGAACCTAGAACTGCATCCAAGCAGGACATTTCCAGATAGCTTCCTGGCATTAACCACCACCACTACTAAATAGCCCAAGACCATCCTGGAATGAATGAGGATGTGGTTTTCTAAACCCTGGCTACAGCGACCTCTTCCAGTATTGTATTTCTTGTATTTCTGGAGTATCACCTGAAGGAAGATTGGCTTCAAAGAATGCCCTGACTGAGGAGGGAAAAAAAAGTAATGAAGACCTGGAACTATTCAGTGTGTTTGCTTGAAATGCTTACTGGCTTGAATTTTATTTTTTTTTAATCTTTTTTCTTTTTTCTATTTTGACTTTGAGAAGGCTAAGAAACTAACTGATCTCCTTTGATAAAACTCGATAAGCTGCTTATCTGATAGGAATATTGAAATTTGATGTTCTCTTTTGGGATGGGAAGGATAAGGTAGGGTTCCATTCAAATCTGTAGCTGTTCACAGCAGGAAGTCATTTGCTATCTAATTCCACTGATTTCATTGGGTTTGAATAATTTCTAGTGAAAGGCTTCTAGCCTATTAAAAGCTCGTTGCAACAAAACCCAGCAAGAGGTTCATTTTAATTAGTACTGGCTAATGTTTAAAAAAGAATGTGACCACAGTCTCAAAGACAGATCTGCAGGACAGGGGCTTCTTGGGAGTTTTTCTCAGAGTTTTTCTCAGTCATTTTGCTTATTGGCATCTGGTACTTATCAAAGAAGTTTTGTTTTGAAAACCAAGGAAGGTATCATGTCCTGTGAATGTCCATGTGTTGGAAGGGATGTCCACAAGGACAACTAGTGAGTAAAAACTGCTCAGCTTTCTTCCTGTGCTGACAGCCTCTCAGAGGGATACGTACCTGTTTCCATGGCATCAGCCATTTTCTTGGGTTTCTCCCTGCCCTTGTAATGTGTCTGCGTCTGTCTCTCTAAATCCCCTTCCCTTCTTCAAAGAGGAAAATGTCATGATAGCAGGGTGTGGGGGGAGAATACAGGCTTTTGGAGTCTGCAACCATATTGGGCTGTCATCCAGCCCACCACTGATCTCAGAGGGAATGAATTCACCATCTGTAGAAAGACCATGTCTCACTGCAGCCATCTGTTAAGCTCCTCAGCCCACTTGCACTCTGAACAATGGCAGCGTCTTCCTGAAATCCTGTAGGAGAGCATCCCTCCTTCCCTTGTTTAGGTGACACTCAGCATACAATGCTGCCTCTGAACAAAAGTATCAGCAGTTCTGCCAGAGAGACAGCTTTTCGAGGCAGAACTTTTTGTGCTCCTAATCTGAGTGCCGTAAAGAGCACGATGACCTGGGAATAGCTGCCTTGAGACTCTGAGACTCCTAACTTTCTCATATTCTTTGGATTACAATGGATCTTGCAAAGTCCTGAGCTGACTGTATATAGATGATTCTCCTCAACTATCTTGAGTAGGAAAAATAATGTGAATACCACCAGCACTGGAAAAGGTCTTGCTGCCCTTTACATGGAGGAGACACTGCAGAAAAGATCTTGACAGCATCACATCATTGGTTTTGAAGTGAACCTGATGCACAGGCTGTCCCTTCCAACTCTGTTATATTCTGGTCCACGGTCTACTGGGAATCATCCATTAATCAAACTCTGCATTCCTGCAAGAACTCAGATTTATCTCTCATGCAATAAGCTGCCAGGCACTAGTAGAGCAGAATTTAGGCATTCAGTGATTTCTAATGTCACAAAGGCAATATAGATATTCTTCTTATTAAACGGATTAGCCTACGCAAGCTCATGGCAACCAGGCTATTCTTTCAGAGATTCTTTAGGGATGACTTAACTCAGACATCTCTCTTCAAATTCATTACAGCACTGACCAGTCAGCCACATCACCATGACATAGCTAAGTCAGAAACCAATCTAATGGACCAGTGGTGGCCCTTCTCCAAAGCCAAGGACTTCAGCTGGACCTGATGGCAGAAAGCTGAAACAGCATCAGACAGAACAGGCTAATTCCCCAACACCTACATGTCATCTTGGCTTACTTTAGCTGCCTCCCAAGAGCTGCTGCCACTTCCAAAGCCACGTGATGCCTGGGATTGCAGGGTGTTTCCAGATATTGCTAGGTAATTCCTGTCTTCTTCCCACCCCCACACAGATCACTTGCCAGACTCTGAAGGAAGGGAAGACTTCTCAATTAACATTTAAGAGAGACACTTGCCTTTATTTCACAAGAACAGAGATTTGCTCTTTTTGCAGTTACTCTGCCACCTCCTTCCTTTGGTAGAGTTAAACTGGGAAGAACCTCTCCTTTTTTTCCCCATCTCACCTGCTGCTGCCTAACCTTTGCAATCTGTACACCAGTCCCAGGGCAGCTGTCTTTCCAAATTCTGATTTGGGAACTAAGGCCCTCCCAAAAGACAACACAGGGGACAAAACTCAGATTTGAACTGAAACAGGGAAGGAAGACCCATAACCAGTGAGGAATAGAGCTTTGCTTGCAAAGGAGAGGGTGCCCTGATAGAGATGTCTCTTGCCACTGAACACTACTGTTAACAGGGGAGTGGATGTTCTGTCAAAAAGCTGTCAGGGAGTCAGACAAATATTTAAAGAAGCAGATTTCCTCCTGAGTGTGAAGAAATACTGCTCAGCGCTTGACAGTGCAGCCTAGTAGCTCCCAGCCCCAGGGATTATTATGCTTGCTTGCAGCCCCTATATCTGAAGGATAGTGAGAGAGGGCAAGGAGATGAGAACAGAAGGAAAACAGCCAAGTAATTCCTACGTACAGCAGTCACAAGTAGAAGAGAATCCTGTGTTTTGCCTATATGCTAACAGACCCTAATCTCTGCAGCCTTCCTAGAGGAACAGACGTGCCTGAAGAGCTCATCCCTTCTGCAGCCACCTCCTGTGAGGAGGGAGAGGTGGATGCAAAGATGCATGGGAGGGCAGTTGGACATGCATAGCTACCTTGGGAAGTACATAAGGACATTCCCCATCCATCAATTTATACGCAGAGTCTTCCTGAATTACATGCTGAGACTGGCTCATGTGCATGAGTTTGTGCTCTGGTGAGGTCTCATACTGTGCAGAAGGGAAGTGTCTATAAACAACAGGGCAGCATTTAATATCCCCAAGTGTAAAGGGTTTCTAAACTTTTCTTGGCAAAAGCAATTGCTCTGAAAAGACCTGCCAGGTAAGTGTTTTGTATTTGATAAACAGCGCGTGCAGGCTGAGAGGCTGAAACCAAAATTCAGAGCTACACCTGTGCTAAGGGATGCCAGTCAATTTCTTGCCTAGCTGGGACAGTGTGTGTCAGCTAGCCATCCTGCTAGCTAGAGAGACAAATAAAGGATGCTCGCAGGCTCTGCAAATACCTTTCTCCATGCAACTTCCCTTAGACACTTACTTGAACCCTGTGCTTCCCCCAGTTCTTGTAAGGGAAACACCATTGTAAGCCTGGGCTCTCTGCTGCAAGCATCCACCACAGGACAGTTAAATATTGACTCCTTTGGCAATGCTGTCTGTGCAGATTAGTAATTTTCTCCCTTCTCCACCTTCCCCATGCAAAGTCTGGTGCTTCAGCTCCTTTCCAGACACTTACCTAACTCTATTTCCAAGGACACGTGCTGCATCCATGTCTGTCCCACGGCTGCTGTTGGGCCAGCATGGGGAAAGGACAAACACTCTCTGCCTGTGGCTTGGTAACACAGGCAGCAGCAGAAGCACGGTGCAGGCAGATTGAAGGTGGATTTGAATATGGTCTCTTGAAAAATATGAGATAGCATACAATATGTTTTCCTCGGCGCTGTAGTGTATTTCAAACAGCTCACTTCCATTTCCTGCACTTTAATTAGCATGAAAATTGGCCAGTTCCACAATCCCTTTAAATACATTTGGTGTGTTACCAAATATATTTCAAAAGCACTTACACACAGGGAGGCCAGGGCCTGGGGGTGGGATGCAAAGCATTCCCCATTTTGGTCCAACTCATTACTAACCTGTGTCATGGCTGCTGTAAAAGGAGGGTGGCGTGTTGGGTTTTGTTTTTTAGTAGACAAATGTTACCAGGGGAAAGCTAACCACACCAAGCAGACCCTTTAGCTGATGTGCTGCAATGAGTAGGCAGAAAAAAACAGAAGCCCCTCATCTCCTCATGTGCTTCTTGCTCACTAATCTAAAAGAAAAGCTGTCTGAGCCATTGAGAAGTCCTTCAGTCACTGCTCGTTGTTTTTACCACCAGGCCCTATTCCCTCCTTTCTCAACCCATGATGTTATAGAGGTGTTGGCAGGTGGGTTTGATCCAGCACATGAGGAGCTGATGGGGATCCCTGATCCCTACAACTTCCAGCTGGTGACACTATGAGCACCATCCACTTGTTACATGTGGTGAGGAATATAGAGGGAGGAGTACCTCAGGGAACAGCAGGAAGCTGTCTGGGGAGGGTCAGGGTGGAGGTTAGGAAAAGGTTCTTCATCAGAGGGTGGTGGGGCAGTGGAACAGGCTGCCCAGGGCAGTGGACACAGCCCCAAGCTGCCACAGTTCAAGGAGTGTTTGGACAACACTCTCAGACATAGGGTTTGAATTTGGAGTGGTCCCATATGGAGCTAGCAGTTGGACTCAGTGATTCTTGTGGGTTCCTTCTGACTCACAGAAACATAGAATCATTATACTGAAAAAGACTTCTAAGATTATCAAGTCCGGCTACTGACCCATCCTCACCATGCCCACTAAGCCATGTCCCTCAGCACCACATCTACATGTTTCTTGAACCAGGAACAGTGACTTCACCACTTTCCCAAAAGATGTGTTCCAATGCTTGAATCTCAGGTTATTCTGTGATTCTAGGACAGACTTTTTTCCTACTTGCTAGAAGTTTTCCTCCCTAGGCTGAACTGTAGCGTTGTCCTGCCAATAAGGAGAGGAAGAGGAGGGCAGGGAGGAAGGAGCAAAGGGCCCAGGGAGACTTTCAGAGGCATCTGGCCCATGTTCATAGTCAAAGAGGGTTTTCTGCTGTGCTGTGAAAATACTCCAGTGACTCCCTCCCAGATTGTCCCAGTGTCTTACAGCTCAGGAGATCAGAACTAATGTGCTGCTTGACCTGTGGGAGAAACTAGGATTTGAGGAGTCTTGGGGAGGAGCTGCAAGTCCCTTGTAGCATCAAGCATCACTGTATGCAAATGTAGGTAATTTCATGGAAATGTATGTAATTTTATGCAGATTTAAAAGCTATTGACTTTCTGTCACAAGATGTTGGCAGCTATGGTATTTGTTTGAGTCTCTTTCTTTCTCTATTTAAGCCTTTTTTTTTTTCCTTTTGGAACTTCAAAAATTTAAATATTCATGGCAACATTTCTATGAGTCACAGGGAGAGACTGCATCAAGCTGTAAAGTTCAGATGTGCATCCAAACTTCCTCAAAGTGCTTCGGGATAGGAAGTAGGGTTTGAGAGTGGGCTGTTTTCTGATGCAGTATGTAGAATCTTTTCTCACCAGAACTCAGTAGGAGCTTATGGGTGACCAGAAATTTTCCTAAGAATAAATGAAGCTTAGCTTTTTTTACTCAGAAAGCATCAGAAAATATCTAAGTGGAAAGGCAGAGGAGAGATTGTTCAATCTTTTAACACAGAAACCAGTTGCTGGTATCAAGCTAGAGCCCTGATGTTGCTTTCTGCATCTTTGTATTTCTTATTACTCATTATCCCAGCACAGTGGATAAAGGAACAAGAAGGATCTGACTACCCATGAACAAAATGCATGCCAAAGCAAAGGCTGCATTGCTTGTTGATTGTATGCCTGGTACATTTGTGGAGGCGAGTATCCTTCTCTGGAAACTGTTGGGTAAGACCTGGATCTCTAAATATTTTAAGGCTAGCTGCTCTGTGCAAGGCTAAGCCTGTCTTTGGAGACACCATCAGTGAATGGGAAAGTGAATGCTGAGCCTGGGACCATATTGCCATCATGCAGGGTGGCAGAGCATGATGACTGCAAAGCAGTCAGTGCAGTACCTCATCCTCCTGGGAGTGGGGGGAAAAACACTACTGATGGAACTTTCCTGTAAGATCTCAGAACTGGGACTTGTGTTTGTGCTTTCCACTAGCAGTAGAGAGACATTCAGTGGAGAAAGTGGAGAAGAAATCATGAGGAAAGGGGTGAAACAAGGACAGAGGATAGCCTGAGCCACAGATAGAGCAGCGAGTGGAGATGGATGAGGGAGGAACCATGCAGTCCTGCTCATACTGAAACCCCAAACCGGTGCAGGACGCAATACCATGTTGATTCAGCTTACATATTTGAAAGTACATGATTCCAGGCATGGGGATCTGCACAGTTTGCATGTTGGTCTCTGGTAGATTTATCTGAGATATAAATCTAAAGAACACAGAGGCTTCAGGGAATCACTCCCTTACTTGGGTTCAAAGGCCTGAATCAAGCCTGCTTTACAGGCTTGATGCAAAAATTGTGTATTTTTAAGAGGTGATTTTGAAATGGCTGAAATTATTTTTCTGAAATGGCACAAAAAGAAAGGAGGTCTTTGCAGCTGGCTGAATTGAAGTGAGTTAATTTGTTCCCATCTGAATGTTTGTTTTTAATGATGCTGGAAATATTATTCTGTTGTAAGACTGAAGTATTAAGCACGGCTAGAACTCTTGCCCGAATTACTAGTTAGCTGATAACTAAATCTAATGAAAAGTAAATCATGTACACACAGGCCTTAATAAAGCCTTGGTTTGCTATATCTTTCTCCCCTAGGTTGGAATATCATGTACTATCTAGTGTAAACCTTGAGCTTAAATAACAAGAAAAATTGGCTAATGAAGTTGTTTTACTTTCTTTTTTTTTTACTATTGATTCAAGAGGTGTCTCAGCCCACACACTGTAATGTTTGTCCTCCTTTGACTTCCAAAGCAGTGAGACTTTTTAACAAGTTAAGGAATTTGCATCTGGATCTGAACTTGAGACACTTTAATGCTTGGGAAGAGAGTTCCACGGTGAGTGGCATTTGGGGAGGAATGAGCTGCTAAGTTTGGACTGAGATTTTGCCCTATATATTTCAAACGTCCTAACTCTGGAGTGAGTCAGCCTTTGCTTTCTGACTCAGGAAACTCCTTATTTTTTGACTTCATAGTGGACAGAAAATGTTCAAGAAAGGAAAAAGCTACCTTTCATAAAAGCTCTTGCTGTTTTACTTTTTTTATCTTCACTGCTGTGGAAGCTGCCACAGAACTGACCTCCTGTCAATGAATTGTTCTTTGTTTTAGATTCAGTTTTGTGGAATCTTCTTCCATCAGAAAAAGCTGATGACAGCTATCAGAATATTAGTTGAGAATAGTTCTGTGCATCATAGTGTTTTCCATAGTAAAGATTAAATAAACAGCAGTTCTGAAGGGCATGGACCTCATCACCTATCCCAGTAAAGGATTGACTCTGATGTCACATTCAACAACTAGTTTGGTCCTGCTATTTTTTTCCTGCCACAAAATACTTTCTTTTCTGTTTGAGACTTCTGCAGCTACCCATTTCCATCTGTTGAAACTCCTCAGTTTTTGCCACCCGTTATTTTTTGTCACACAGTGAAAAAAAATTTTCTAGTCTTTCAAAAAATGTAGGGGCTACGTGTACCAATTATTTTGTTGGGTCCTCATAGTGAATCTTGTATGTCCCAAAAGCTTTGTGAGGTGTTTTTGCTAAGACAGAATCTCACATATACTAAATTAATTTGAATGCAGATGTAATTCTATTTTAAAATCCTTTTTTTTTCCTCAAAATATTCATAAGTTCTATACAGCAGCAAGGCAGATTTGTCTGTCCGGTCTTCATGATATATTCCAAATTCAAGACCTCTTGCTAAAATTCTGCTGTGGACACAGGATGCATTACAGGAGAGGAAAAGTATTTTACACCTTTACTGCTGGTCACTGCTTGGCATAGCACATCTGCAAGGCACAGGATCACCCAACATGACAGAGTACCGTGGGGAAATGAAGAAATGTGTGTTTGAGATCTGATTCAGAAGAGACTATCAAAAGGAAAGGTAACAGCCAAAATAAAAGCCTCATTCCTTGTGATGAAGGCTGCTAGAATCAGAAATGTCAGGAGTTTTGTGGATTTTTTTTTTTTTTTTTTTACCACTGTTCTTGTCTGTATTTGAATACATGTTAGTGAATGTGGGTTATTTGTTTTAAAGTCTCTTTCTTCCTTTTCAAAGGCTGTCTTCTGACTTCGCTCTCTGTTTTTGCTGGAAAGCTGCATTTAGTAATGTAAATGTGATTCTTCCCCGAAGCAGCTGCAAAGAGTGGCACAATTCTGTCTGCACTTGCATCAGTAACACACATTAGCACAGAAAGAGAGCAGATTGATGGAAAGCATGGATGATTCAGAGGATCTGTAATAGTTATGCCCCATCCCTTCAGCTCCAGGACATCAGCTCTTGCATCTAAGGCCAGGACAAAATCCAGTGTCCCAGCTGAAGGATCAGAGCAGGACAACCCGATGCTAGTAGGAGTGGATGAACAAAATATGAGGACAGAATAGGAAGCTAGTGGGTCCACTGTAGCCTTAACAAGCCTGTAGGAAAACAATACTCCTTCTTTCTAGTCCCTGATGTAAATGCAGTTAAATGAAATATTAAGTAAGTTCCTCTCTTTCACATAGTTCCTTGGTGTGTAAAGTGGTAATGAAGTTTAAATGACAGGCCCAGCCTGTCAATCTATTTTTGAGGTCTTATTTATTTGTCCTCAGGAATGATTTTTTAAAAGCATAGATTTGCCAGGTCTCACAAATTTTAAAAAGACTTATCTGTTCACTTCCATCTTACTCTCCCTTCAGCCAGTCCTATACCTCATGATCTCGCAGCACAGCATCCTGTAATAACTTACCATTTCTCAGGTATGCTTTTTTTTGTGTTCTGGCCTGGGTTGAACTGATTTCTCAGCATGGGACTAGGGAGTGAAAGGAGGTGTTGTGCCATTGTGCTATTAAGATTTATTCTCCTAGACATGAGGCCCTGCTATACCACTGCAAGACCTTGTATGGAGGCCACATGAAGCTTATTATGGGGTTCTTGTTTTCCCTCTAGTTGGGGAATAAAAACCATGCTATGAACCTCCAATTAATCACAACAAATCAGCAACTCGTGGCCAGAATACTAACTATAGAATACACAAGCAATGCTTTTGTGGTCAATTTGGAAGGATTTTTTGTACGTTTTCTTGATATGTGTCTGTGAGTTCTTTTTTTTTTTTCTTTTTTTCTTTTTTTTTTAAGGGAGCAAAAACCCTGCCAAAAATGTGTTGAGTATTTTCAAATAATGAGTACATTCGAGGAAATTTTGATTTTGCTCAGGGACCATCTGCGCGCAGAGAAAAAGACTAAATTCTTTCAGCAAATTGCTGGCTGCAAATTATTTTCTCAGCACTAGTTACGAATGTTGGAACTGCACAGCTGAAAATGCATTATTAAGCTGAGAACTTGAGATTTAAGGATCAAAGCTTGTGAATTTTGTTTTGGTTTTTGGATAGTTTTTTGTTTGTTTGTTTGCTTTTTATGTGTCCCACGGCACATGAATTGAAAATGTCAGGGAGTTCAAAAGAAGTTCCCACATATTAAGGTACCCCAATCAGTTGGACAAGGACAAATTGTAGAGCATATTCATATGGGAGTATATGCAGAGGTATAAGGTGGAAGCTGTTTGTTACAGAAATGAACCATCTTGGCTGCTGATGTAGAGATAAAATCTGCTTGAAGATTTGAAGCGAGAGATGCTGTGCAGGTTATTCAACTCAGGGGCTACCACAGCTAGCAAAATCCCGAGATGGATACTTGATTGAAGGGGGACTGGTTCAAACATACTGAGCAACGTGCGAGTTTCTTAGCCTGTGGAGGGCAACCATTTCATTTCACCACGATATGGGGAGTGGAATGGGTGGTGGAATTTCAGAATGTGCCCTGTGGACCAGTCGTGTTTTGGAAGTCACTGCCAAGCTGGATGTAGTTGCTTCACAGAGGTGGGTGCCTGCTGCCAACCCTACCACTGATCTTGCTACTGGCCATTGCTCCCAGAGGCGTTATCTGGCAAGATCAAACCTCTGACTTTCAGCACCTAGGATTCAGATTTTTAAAATGTCTCGACTTATTTTTCTATTAGAGAATATTGTGGGGAAAGGATGTTGTGTGCACGTAGGTAACTTTTGGTTCAGTGTGTATTTTATTTTGTTCAATGTGTATTTTATTTTGAGGAAAACAAAATGTCTTTCATGTGAACTGTTTCTTCCTGAATTATAGAATGTGTCACAGAATGCATCTTCTAGAATTATCTAATGAAAAATAGCCTTATAAAGGAAAAACAACTGTTTTCCTCTAGTCCCAGCTTTCCCCCAAAAGTTCTGGCTAAATTAACCTAATTTCATGTCACTTTTTGATTCTAGTGGAACAGCAAGGCCTGTTGTATTAAGCTCTGTAATCACCACTCACTTACTTTACTGTAACAAAAAAATATCAAATTACATGTTGCAAAATACTTGTTATGTTTCAGTTAATTGAATCCAGGAATACTTTAATCAAGCTGGGTGTAGGCCAAAAAGCCTTCTTGTAGACCTTAGAAATGTTCAGAGATTGATACAAACCTTGCAGCTTAGTTTGAGCCTTGGAACATTATTTCAAACTCTTGAAAACTGGTCTGAACCTTAATGGAGAGAGAAGTGGAGGTAAAATTATCTCCCTGCTTCAAATGTGACTCCTATGCGTTTCTGTAACATATGCTGTCTATCTGCCATCAGAGACAAAAGCCTTGACAGAATCAGTCACAGAATTGCAGGGATTGGAAGGGACCTCAAGAGATCATGAAGTCCAACCCCTGTGCTAAAGCTGGTTCCCTACAATAGGTCACACAGATAGGCATCCAGATGGGCCTTGAATATCTCCATAGAAGGAGACTCTACAACCTCTCTGGGCAGCCTGTTCCAGTGCTCTGTCACCCTTGCCATGAAGAAGTTCTTCTGCATGTTTGTATGGAACTTCCTTTGTTCAAGTTTTAGGCCATTGCTCCTTGCCCTATCACTATTTACCACTGAGAAGAGCCTGGCCTCATCAATTTGCCTTCTACCTCCCTACAGATATTTACAAACATGAGTCATATCTCCACTCAGTCTTCTTTTCCTCAGGCTGAGCAGACCCAGGTTACTCAGCCTTTCCTCATACAAGAGATGCTCCAGGCACTTTATCATCTTTATGGCCCTCTGCTGGACTCCTTCTAGGAGATCCCTGTCTTTTTTCAACTGGGGAGCCCCAAACTGGACACAGTATTCTAAATGTGGCCTCACCACTGCAGAGTAGGATCACCTCCTTGCCCTGCTGGCCACACTCTTTTTAATGCACCCCAGGATACCATTGGCCTTCTTGGCCACAGGAGCACACTGCTGGCTCATGGCCAACCTGTTCACAAGAACACCCAGGTCTTTCTGCAGAGCTCATCTCCAGCAGGTCAGCCCATAACCTGTACTGATGCGGTTATGCCTCCCTAGGTGCAAGACTCTGCACTTGCTTTTGTTAAACCTCATCAGATTCCTCCTGCTCAGCTCTCTGGTCTGTCCAGGTATTGCTGAATGGTAGCACAGCCTTCTGGTTTGTCAGCCATTCCTCCCAACTTTGTTTCATCAGCAAACTGGCTAAGGATGAACTCTATCCCTTCATCCAGATCGCTGATGAAGATGTAAAACAAAACCAGACTCAAGCACCAACCCCTGAGGTACGCCATTAGTTACAGGCCTCCAACCAGACTCTGTGCCACCAATGACAACCCTCTGAACTCTGCCAGTCAACCTCTTCTCAATTCATCTCATCATTCATTCATCCATCCCACGATTTCTAACTTTCATTACAAGGATGTTCAGGGAGATAGTATCAGACTCCTTGCTGAAGTAAGTCAAGGTATACAACATGCACTGCTCTCCCCCAGATCTACACAGCTGTAGATGATATCATAGAAGGCAACAAAGTTGGTAAAGCATGATTTCCCCTTGATGAATCCATGTTGACTACTCCTGATAACCTTTTATCTTCCAATTTCTTGGAGAGGGTGTCCGGAACAGGTTGTTTCATCACCTTTCCAGGGATGCACATGAGGTTAACAGGCCTGCAGTTTCCCAGATCCTCCTTCTTGACATTTTTGAAAACTAGTGTGACATTGGCTATCCTCCAGTCTACAGGCATATCTTCTGTTTGCCAAGACCTTAGAGAGCAGTACAACAATCACCTCTGCAAGCTCCCTCAACCCACGTGGTTGCATCCCATTGAGGTCCATGAATCTGTGTGTGTTAATTTTGTTTAGATGCTTTCTGAACCTTCTTCTTTCCTTTTAGTTTATTGATGAGCTCCTTAGTCATCCACGCATGCCTCCTGCCACCTTTCCCCGATTTCTTACTGCTAGGGATGCACCAATCTTGAGCTCAGAAGTGGTGTTTAAGCATCGTAAATGGTCAGACTAAATGCTACCTAACATAAAAAGATCTGAACTGATCTTCCCAGTATGGAACAAAAATGGATTCCAAGTTGCAATATTTATGTGTGGACCCAAATTCAATATTAGAATTAATATGTAACACTGTGCAGGTGATGGAAAGAATTACTAGAGGGATTCCAAGGATCACTAGTTCAGCCTGAGATTCAAGAATTACTTGAGGATTATGTTAAAATGAAATCCAACAATGTTATTTAAAAAAAAAAATCTATTTGAATTCTTATATTTACTGCCTGTCATTCCCACCTTCTCCCAAAGTCCAAAGTACTTTTTCCTTTTCCTTTTCCTTTTCCAAGCATGTGTGCTTGGGAAATGAATGTAGAGGATGAATATAAATTTCGCATTCCTCTTTCACTTTCCCTTCCCTTTTTCCTTTCCTTTTTTCTAATTCCTTTTCCATTTCAATTTCCTCTTCGTTTTCCTCTTCCTTTTCCTTTTTCTCTTTTCCTTTTTCTCTCTTTCTCTTCCTCTTCCTCTTTGTTTCTTTCTCTTTCTCTGTTTTTCTTCTATTTATTTTCTCTTTGCCTTCCTGTCTTCTCTTTCTCTCTCTCTTTCTCTCTCACTCTCTCTTCCTTCCTTCCTTCCTTCCTTCCTTCCTTCTTTCCTTACGTAGTTACTTACAGGAAAGGATCTCTGAATTTCTTTATTCCTAACATTGGATTTCAGTTGTTGAAAGACTTCTGATTCATTGAAGGTTTCATGGTAGGAAGTCATTTGCTGATTCCAGGGACATGTATAATGATAATACTGGCTCTATTAGTAGCCTACTCACAGCTTTGAAGGAAAATGTACCTCTTCTGGAACCTTAAGTCTATACCTCCAAAAGTGACTTCACTCCTGAGAAATGGTGGAAAGTTTCCAAAAAGAGTGGGGAATGGGCAGAAGCAATCAAGTAAAAAGTGTGAAAGCACCAGGAAGAGAAGGAAGGAATGAGAGTGGTTAGGAAGACAGGTTTAGGAGGCAAGGGGGAAAGATGGGAAAGTGATAGGAAAGATCAAGAAAAGAAGGGGAAAAGGTGACAGCATGTGTGCTTGGGAAATGAATGTAGAGGATGAATAGAAAGCAAGGAGGGGGGAGTGTGTGTGGAGGGAAAGATTAAAAGAATCAGTAACAGAAAGGAGTGAAGTTGTCTAACATGTAGAGACGGGAAGTGACATGTTTGTTTGAATTCTGGGGCTGCTCAGCCCGGCTGCACTCTGGTTTCTGCCTTTGATCAGCTGCATGGCAGGCTGGTGTCAGATCAGAAAGCAAATGAGATGATAAAGTGGCTGAAGCAGCAGTGAGTTTAACAGCAGCAGAGTGGCAGGGGATGGGAGGGAGGAACTGCCGAATGAGGAAAGCGCTGCCTGTGGTTTAATTCACAGAGACCCGGCACTGAATGCAGCTGCAACCCTGCGGAGGGGCTGTGAATGGTCTGAGCAAGAAGCTTGGATGCATTGATCATCTGTGGAAAAAGGACCCATTGCTCTATGCTCGTACCATTATCAGCAGCGCTCTTGCCAACTGCAAGGCTGGTGGAAGCATCAAAGGGGTTAGTGGGCTGCCAGAGTGATTAAAATATCCACACCCGCTTTAGCTCTTGCTTGCTTTAGCTCTGCTTGCTTTCCAGTTTTTGGGTTTGCTGTGGCTAGCAGAAATGTAGACAAGTGTGAGAAGCTTTCCTACAGCTGGCATCTCTCTGTTATGGGTTAGGAATAAATGGATAGAAAAGGGATGCTTTGTTCTGGAGAGAAACAGCGAACATTCTGCCAGCCACCTCAGATAGCTGTTGGGATGGGCACTGTCTTCTGGCTTCATTCTGCATCTTCCCTGTTGTTTGGGAGGGAACAACTATCTGTGTGTGGAAATTTAGTACTGCAGAGGTAAATTAAAAGGACAAGAATCCCCCAGCACCTAGCATAGCTCAGCCACATGCTGACCTCACTGTCATTTTCAGTAACTTCAGGTACAGGGTCCAAGCACAAGCCTTGGAGGCAGGGTGTGGATCTGGGAAGGAGTCCATGGAGCTAGTGGGAACTACATGGGGCCGGAGGTGATGCCTTTGACAAGGTGAAGCATGGATGGTCTTGAGTACTCTCAGTTGACAGGGACATCCTATTTAGTGCCGAGTTTCCATGCTGGTCCATATAGACCCCTTTTTTCTGGAGTGAAGTTACTCAGCCTTTTCTATTCAGTGCCCATGGAAAGAGTATCCAAAGCTGATCAATGAAAATATAGGCTCTGCTGCAGTGGGACCTGTGAGGTAATACTTATAGCTGGTGCATGGATGCATGGTTGTGAAAAGAAGATGCTTGGCTTTAGGACTGACTGTCCCACAAGATTCCTGCTCACATTGGAAAACCCTTGTCTCCTCCCATCATGGGAGTCTGGCTACCTGTCCTGGCATGGGTGGTGGTATGCCAGACCAATGCAGGCAGCCTCATATCTCTGACTCCTTTGTCCCATCTTATAAAGCTGTATTAGATTGTCCATCTTTGTTCCTCTGTAGGGTGTTAGATTGCCTTAATGTTCTGGTAGCAGAATCTGTTCCAGGCAAGTTGTGTCCCAGTTCAGGAACCCAAGTGCTCTAAACGCTTCCTGGCACAGATGCTGGGTTTTTGACAGCTCTATCGTGCTGTTCCCGGAGTGAGGATTTCTACAGCGATGTTCTGGGGGCGGAGGTTGAAAGAAGTTTAGGATATCACAGAACTAATTAAATGCAAACTAGGCTGCCTGCAGAAAGCCGTGCATGCTGGTTGCTATGTTTCTGGCAGGAACAGACTGGGAGGAGGGGGGCTGGGGGGATGCTGTTTGTTTTATCAGTTTAAAATGAAGATTCCGACAAAGTTCTGGTTACTCACCAGCCTTTGAAACGTGGATGAAACATGAATTTGCGCAGCCATAAAAAGAAGAGAAGAGAGAAGCAGAGGTAGGATTAGGATCGATGAATGGATGGCTAGATAAGATAGAGAAGTGGTGTGGGGGGTTGTTTCTGTTTGTATTCGTCATACATTGTTATCTCTGCACTGACAGATGCTTTGCCTTCTAGGTCACCCCCAATTAATATGGAGGTTTTGTGCTCTCCTTTCAAAACAGTTACTTGTAAATTACCTTGAATTATAAGCCTTCAGAGCACTTGGAGCTTGACAGAAATATACTCTGTGCTCATGTCAGCTACCTGTCACCAATGGCCAGCAGGATTTGGTTTCGTTTATGGGGGAGGACCTGACAGGGCTAAATAAGCACGCAGACATGTGGGCATCAAGACTCACTAAATCAGCTCTTCTTTCATTAGTCCTCTGCGGGTAATAAGAGGATATGTTAAACACAGTTTTCTGCTTCTTCACCTGAGTAGCACTTGGGGGGATAATTAAGGACTTGCCTGAGAGCAAGAGAGGGACAGACGAGAGAATGAAGGACTTTGAGGAGGGAATGAATAAGCTAGCTGGGATCAATTCAAGAGTGAAGTTGGCTTTGAAGAACACCCACTGAAGGGATGCAACCTGCTGAAATGAAGGCGTTCCTCAAACATCCATGTGGAAATCAATGCTGAGTTACCTGGGGTTGCTTTCATGCAAATCCCTAGGAAAAAGAGAATAGGACAGTTCAAAGAATAGGGCTTCAGGGATGACAAGAAATGTTTTAAGTATCTTCTTGGAAAAACCTGGCTAGTGACAGAGGCCAGGATGAATAAAAATAAGCAGAGACAGCATGGGAAGGAGACACAGGCACCACTTGGTTGAATGCTACATGCAGGAAAGCCCATTAAGCACAGGACAAGTCAGAGCTGTACCAGATGGTTTGAGATCTAAAAGAGTGGCAGCTATAAACGTGGGGGACAGGGTGCCAGGGGCACTGAATAAGGATGGCCGGGATGATTTAGAGACAACATCTCTAAATGTCACCTGTCACAAGCAAGGGATGCCCTGCCAGCTGGGAGCCCTGCCATGACATCCCTGTGCACGTGTGTTTGAAGGTGAGCACTTTGGTGGTGAGGCAGCATGGCATGCCAGCAGGCAGGGCTGCCTGCAGGCTATCCAAGTGCAAAATCCAAGTCCAGGGCATAGACACAGCTGCAAAGGGCTCCTTGCCACGTGGAGGAAATATTATGGTGGTGCAAGGTGTGAGAGAGAGCGAGGGCTTTCCAGGAGGTTTCCTGCCATCCCCAAAGCCACTGTCAGGGAAGGAGAGTGCTAAACTCACAATCGCTCACCTTCTTTCAAAGGCTGTACCCATCACCAGTCCTGGAGCCACCCCCTCCCTGCTGGAGGACTCTTCCCCTTAATGATAGCGTCCTGCTCTAATGAACAATTTCTGTGACAGCACAAAATAAATGGGGAACACTCTGAATCTGAAGTTTGTATTGAATTAAATATTACAGCATTGATTGGGTTATTCATTTAGCATCTCACTCAATAAACATCTCTTGCAGCACATGTTTCTCCATTTATCTTACCTTGTCATGGAGGCCAGGCTTACCCAACGCGTGCGGCATTGCTGCCCAGCTCAGGCAGCAGGAGGAAGGATGTGTGTGCCGGGAAAGCTGTGCTCAGCGTTTCTTCCAGAAAGCAAGAAATTTGCTTGGGAGTTACAGAACAGACCAGAGTTCTGGTCTTGATAGGAGAGATACTCATCTATCCCAGAGCTGTACAAAGCCAGAGCAGAAATGCAGGGTCTTGGCTGAGGTGTGGCTCAAACTCAAAACCCAAGACGACTGAGACAAAGGAAGAGATGCAAGAAAGAAAGGTAGCACAGTTTATCTATGACCCATACGTGTGGTTCTCCAGGGGCTCTTGTTTTAATGCCCTCAGTAAGTCATTTTTGTGGATGAAAGAATGCAAAACCTAGTCTGATCCTGTTACTTAATCAGGAATATTATGGGAGGACTAGAGCTATTTTAAGTTTCACTCCTTAAAAAACACTTGTGAGGCTAGAAAGCCCCATAAAAATGTCAGTGTAAATTCATTTGGGTGTAGGCAGTGAATCCACTCTCGTAGGCACAGAATGGAGCAAGCCTGTAAAATGCTTGGCAGGCTTTTGGGCTCCATAAGTAATCCAGGAACCATTCTGGGAGATGGAATGCAATTACTAGAACTAGTTGATACCAATTTATTTAGTGAATTTGCTTTATTCTGCTCAAGATCTGATCACGGCTGCCCAAATTTGTTTGTTGCTTGTATTTGTTCATTGAGTTATTTGTGCAGGTAAATTATAGCCTATTAATCATGTTTATTATGACAGTGCCTAGGGATTGACCAAGAATACACTCCCTCTGCCTGTTTTCTGGGTAGTGTGCAAAGACAGAATAATAGGCAATCCCTGGCCTCATTTATGTGTGGATTGAATGCTTTGATTATTTGCTATTTGTCAGATGTTGGTCATTGAAGTTGTTTAGCATTCTTTGTTTTCCTTAAACCCAGTAACAAAAGCTCTTCGAGCAAGAATTAAACATTGCAACAAAATCACTGGAGCTTTGGCTTTCTCAGAAGGTGGGTGGTAGGCTGGGACAGTGGAGGTGAAAAAATTCACTAAGAGAGAAAGAACAGTCAGACCCCAATTTTTCCAAATAGCTGCATGTCTTGCTGAGTGAGGAAGCGCAGAAACTGTACACAATAGCAAGCCCCTGTTCTTTTTTCTTCTATCACATTTTTGTTGTTGTTGTTGTTGCACGTAGCTACACAAGAATAATTGAGTATGTTGAAGTCAAAGCTGAGTTCTTCCTAACTTGGTTGTTTAATGCAGGGACTCAGAGCTCATGCCTTGTACTCAGCTCAGCATTCCACAGATCAGCTACAATGCTCTGCTCGCCAGTGAGCAGCCTTAGTGGCACACATTTTCCAGAAAATTCCTCTTTTCTCTTTTTTTTTTTTTTCTTTTCCAAAAAATAGGATTGCTGTGAAGCTCTGAATGTGTGCCTTTTTCAACTGCTAAGAGACGTCTTCTTGCAGCATCTGGGGGTCTGATAAAGCGACAACACTGGCTGTCTACTTTCTCCTTTGACTTGTCTTCCCTTCTTCCAAGATGGGTTGCAATTGATTCTTTTCCTTAATCCTGCTCTCTGCAGAGAGCCTCCATCATTGCATGTTGACCCCTTTGCCTTCTCCGTTGTCCATTTCACTTCTCTTCTTTGTTTTTATCTTTTTCCCTGCCTTGTCTCCTATTCATTTTTCAGCATCTTTCAAGTATCATCATGAAAATCTGTGGTGAAACTGTGAAGGGTTTTTTTTCTTCCTAGTGGGCAATTTCTTCCCTTTCCTTATGTTCAGATGAAAATGTATGAATTGGAATTCTTCTAACTACCAACGGAACCAAAACAGGCTAAACCAAACCCTTATCTAGAGAGTTCCTATTCACCACAGCTTATCATATAAAGCTGACCCCAATCATGGAAAAGATTTTCTACTTAATGAGGATAAAATGGAAAGACTTCTCTACTTAAAATTTCAAACTAGATCTCCACTTTCCATTTTAAGCACCGAACTTAAAATATTTTACTTCATCCTTGTTCAGTTGGAATTTAAAATGGTGTCAGAGTGACAAGCACAGTACTTGGGACCATCATTTTAAGACTCATCTCTACGCAAGACCATCTTCCCAGTGGAGAATAGGATTAAGTGTTTTCAAATCTGAGCTTTCATAAGGCCCTGCAGCAGCCTTTTTTTTTTTTTTTTTTTTTTTTTTTCGCCTCTGTTTTATGCTTAAATTTTATTTAGTGAAAGTCCCGGGGTACAATCCAAGGATAGCCTGAACAATTCCCATGGCTGTTTCTTTAACCTAACTGTTATGAAGACCTTTGACAACTTCTAGTTTTCAACACTAGAATTTTCCTGGCTGTGGATGTCAGATCCTTTAAGCTTCAATTATCCTTAGCTTTTCTCCCTCTTTTCCTCTCTTTTTCTCTTGATGGGCTGCTGGTTTTGACACACAACTGACCACAGTGAAGTGTCTTTCTTTGACAGCTTGCTCATGGTTGCTAT
The DNA here is from genome assembly GCF_019232065.1 of Centrocercus urophasianus. Lineage (NCBI taxonomy): Eukaryota > Metazoa > Chordata > Aves > Galliformes > Phasianidae > Centrocercus > Centrocercus urophasianus. The sequence goes on from NW_024884364.1 coordinate 5,501,081, forward strand.
TTATCTCCCCTCCCATGCCTTTTAGCACCCCGGTTTCTTTGCCAGATATAAAGTGAACCTCAGGGAAAGCAGAGTCGGAGCTGAGAGAAGCAGGAGAAGGATTAATCCCAGAGGATACTATGATCAGCTGAGTTTTCAGTTTGAAGTTCTGGAGCTGGAAGGCTGCATTCCCTGACGGACTAGAAATAACTGCAGGTATGAGGCTTGACATTAATGCACTGTGGCTTAAATTCTTTTGTGTTCACCAACCAGGACTCACTTTTGTTACACGGCACAAAGAAATGTGCAGGCCAAAAAAAGTAAGTACTCCTTGTCTGGAGAGAAGACAGAAGCATTTCAAATCATTTCTTTGGTGAATATTTCTTCCTGGTGTTGATTTGATTTTGTTATACGTATACAAAGCATTCAAGCTGAATGCTTCTGCTAGCTCAGTTACTGTAGTTTACTTACCAAGGCTCTGTTAAATGCTTTCAAGCACAAGTCCCTTCTGTACCATTAAGGAAGCTTTCCATTTCTGTGATACTGTATTAAGCTTCACACTTCCACTCCCCGGTGGACTTGGACTTGTAACTGGATCTTAATACATTCTATTATGCAAACTAAAAGGATGGGGAAGGCTGTGCTATAGAAGGACATTTAGGAACTGCTGTCCTAAATTTCTCTAAGCAGTTAATTTTGTGCTGCTTAATCACTTCGCAAATTTTCAAAAGTCTGAAGCCTGGCTGTTTTACCTGATATCATGTTTTCCTTGTGTTCATTGCATTTCAGTTAACATGGTGGCTTGGGTGAGGAAAAGCACAGCCAGGCTCCTCTGAGGAGGCTCTCTGACCTAGTTACTGTACAAGCTCTCAATCCTGTAATCTCAATCAATATCTCAAGTGGACAGTGAGTTTTAGGAGTGAGGGAATGTTATTACTGACAAAAGTAGGAAAGAGGAACTCCAAATTCTTCTGCTGAGTTTGAGACAGAGAGCCCTCCCAAAGCATTTGTGGCCAGCTCTCCCCTGTGTGAAGAGAAATGAAACTATATCCCCAACAGCCCAGCAAATCTCTGCTGAATTTCGTCTAGTGCCACAAAATCTGCTTTTCTGTTGGCTGGTGTCTCAGAGTGTTAGCTGTTTGCAAACACGCTGCTACCCATGTGTTTATTTGTGATTATCCCAAAGGCATATTCGCATACTCCACAGACACTCCATGTTTTAGATTAAAATGAAAAATCATATGGAAATGTAAGCATAAGATGGTAGTGACTGTGCTGTGTTTAAAAACAAGGACTGGGCTGTGATATGGCTTTAGTGACTAACCACGAGGGAGGAAAACCGGTAGATACAATATAGGTGAATTGATGAGTTCCTGCTTCCTAAAAAAAAGCCCCAACAACCAAAAAGCCCAACAATAAACAAACAGAAAAGTTCTCCTATCTGGAGGCTTACAACAATCAAACAGGAGATAGCCCTAAAGTGTGGGCTACCTCCTGTTTGAGAAGCTGCCTTGTAGATGCCTCCACTTTCATTCAGAACTAGGGGGAATGTGTTTCTTCTTCTTGGCAAATTAATAATACCCCTGTGACAGCTCCAGTGATCACTTACAGAGAGAAGTCATATGCTGAGGGTATTTTGTGTATTGTTAACATCTTTAAATGTGCTTTAGCATCTGGAAGCAAGAACGAACCACAGGACCGTCAGATCTGCATCGCCTGTGTTTAACATCTGTGAGCTCAGAAACTGAGGGAGGAAAGAGATTTTCAGAGAATATCACTGCTAAAATCTGCCGTAAGGCTAATGAGAGGCTGGGGCAGGACTGTCTGGATGGAGTTGCTCTTCTCTGCATTCAACTGAATCCTACTTGTCTGTGCAGAGGTGTGGCCACCGTAATATAAAAATAAATACATAGGTAAATCAATAATTGCAAAGAGAAACAGAAACATCAGTCAGTAAGTTTGGAAAATATCACAAAGATCAAGTCCCCACCATGCCCAATAAACCATTGGGCCACATCCCTCAGTGCCACATCCACAGTTTCCTGAACACCTCCAGGGGTGATGATTCCACTGCCTCCCTAGACAGCCTGTGCCACTGCCTCACCACTCTTGCTGAGAAGACATTTTTCCCAACATCCAACTTGGCCATCCCCTAGCGCAGCTTGAGGCCATACTCTCTAATCCTAACACTGTTACCTGGGAGAAGAGGCTGACCCCCACCTCACCATAGCCTCCTTTCTGGGAGTTGTGGAGAGCGATAAGGTCTGCCCTGAGCCTCCCCAACAATCTCGATTCCCTCAGCTGCTCTTCATAATAGTTGTGCTCCAGATATTAAACAAGGCTGGCACCAGTAATTCCCGTGCTTTCTGTTTATAATGCATACTAGATACATTTGCCATGTAGGATTGCGTTTGCCATGAGGCAAAAAGACTCCAAGTGAACAACAAAGCTCTGGCTAAACCTTATAGTATAAGGGAAATTTTTAGCAGTGATAGTCTCTGGTCTAACTAAGAGCTAGACCAGAAAATTATCCACTTCTTCAGGGGGCAAGCAGAAATCGTGAACCTCTTCATATGGAATGCTTGCCACCTTAATAGTCTCTTTTGATGCATGTGTCCTCCTATAAAACTGGGATAATCTTGTGGCTGAAGGAGGATGCTTTGAGGGAGCCTCCACTTGGGGTTTCTCATAGTATTCCCCTGATTCTGATGTCTTTTGACTTGCATTACATGCATTATCCTGATGCGTTCATGGGGGAGGCATAACTGCTCTCATGCAACAAATGAAGCCTGTAAGCATCAGAAGGAAGTACCACTCTGGAAACTGTAGCCATCAGCTGCCAATAGTTTAACACATAGCTCACTGTCCTGCAGGTCTGGGAAGCCTGCAGCGTGCTTCAGAAGTAGCTAATCCAAATTTTATCTTAAATTTAATCAAATCAGAAGGTGCCCTATTTCCCAGTAATGGCCATAAAGCAGGCATGTACTCCTCCTTGCAAGTAGATGAGAAATGGCCGCACATGCCTGTGCCTGGTTCAGGTCACATTTGCACAACCGCATCCGCTGGTGCTGTATGGATATAATACTGAAAGACTTGCAGGTGCACAACCTGAAACATTATCCCCAGCACTCTCCTCTAAAACAGCATTCTGGAAACTCTAATTTTGAGGGACAGAAGAAATACTTCTTTTTGCCAGTATAACAATGTGAAGCCATTTATGGTAGTGGGAAATCCATGCCTGCAGTCCACTATGGCTTTATGGCATTGCATACATCTACTCGTATGGCATCGGTGAGAGGCACAAACTGCTCCCCACGCTGTGGGTTTTCTCCTTGCAGCTGGGTGGTGAGTGGCAGTGAGTATGTGCCGGGCTCTTTGGTAAACCAAGACTAGCAGGTCCATGTGAGGACCTGTGCTTGAGCCCTCCCTCCTAGCCCAGGAACAATTTGTAAGGATGCTGTTTAGCCAATATATATTTTCCTCTTTAGTACATAATAGTAACCTGAATAAAGGGTTTGAATTACAAAGCAGGTTCACCCAGCACATTCTGTGAGCAATGACTGCCATTTATGTCAAGAAAATAAAGAAGAGGAGAGAGAGAGTGGGAGCACATGGGCAGCAGCAACTGACCATGAGGGAGAGCGGGCAATTGAGGCAGCAAGCTGGAAGTGAAAGGCTTACCCAGCTGAAATGAAATGAAAGAAAACCACAATGATAATGGAAATTTGATACAAAGGAAGAAAGAAGGAAAAAAAAAATAAGATAGATTGTTATTATTGGAAAGTCAAGTGCTTTGTTCCAGCAACAAAGCAATATTGTTCACAAAAGCCATGTAACGATGGCTCCTCTTCCCCTTTCCTGTGCCTCCTTGCCTGCCTTGCTGGTGAACTGAGCTTGGGAACACACAGAGTGCAATGAAGCAGGAAGAGGGGGTGGACAGCTGTGGAGCTGGGGCCACCCATGTCCCCTCTGTATCTCACTCCAGACTTTGTCCCCCTCTCTATCTGCCTCTCTTCTTGCATGTCTCATCCAGCCCCTTTGCCCTTCCCTCCTCTTCAGGTGCCATTCTGTCCCTGCCCCTCTTCCTGTCCTTCCCTCCTTCCCTCTCCCTGCCATGCTCTATTTTTCCTTTTCTCTGCCCCCTCTATCTCTTTTTTCCCACTTCCCCGTCCCTCAGCTGTGCTCTCCTTTCCCCACTTCCCTCTCCCCTTCTCCCTCCCTGCCTGCGCACTGTTACTAATGTGCAGTAATGGTATGGCTGGAAAGTCATTTGCGCTCCCCTTCTCTTTATTTTTTTCCCGCAGTATTATTAAAACTGCTCCATCACTGGCTGTAATGGGAGCGTCTGTATTTTCTCCCTCGCCTGTATCCCTGACATGACATAATGCCTGCCCTCACCAAGACGCTATAACACCGAGGTAATTGAAACATAACTCACCGTAAATTACAGGCCCTTGTTCCAGGCAGGGCCCTGGCCATGCTTCCTGGAGCTCATTCCAACTGGAAGCTAAACATTGCTTTAAAAGGGATGCTTAAGCAAAACAAAGCCATTTAAAGAGCAACACAAACATGGAGAGGGAGGGGAGCAGGGAGCTTGTTCTCTCCTGGAAGTGCGGGCTCCTGCCTATGCAGCAGCAGATGCTTCCTATAGCTTTTCTCTGCTTGTGGGTACAGAGCTGGTGCACCAGGGCTAAGGTGTCCTTTGGGAAGCCAGCACCAGCAAACAGGAAACCTCCCAGTCCGCAGAGAGTTGGGGGCCGGAGCAGGCTATGGGAAGAACTTCTTAGCTAAAATGTTTTCTCAACAGGTCAGAGGTGCAGGGCTTTGATGCAAGGGTGCACCAGTGTATCCCACTGCTCAGTACAGATATGGCAACCCAAGGCACTGCCCATCTCTGTGAGTCCGAGTTTTTCCATTACAAATGTGTGACACCCAAACACAAGCCACAGATCAACGTGGGTTGTAGAACCCTCAGCACTGCAAGAGGCCCCACATGCATAGCAATGGACAGGAGCTGAAATATTTTGTGACCCTGAGACTTGGAAGATCCTTGTGGTTTTGGTCACAGCTGAATAACCTCAGGTAAGTCATGTCACTTTCCTCCGTGGCTCAGTTTCCCTTTCCATAAATAAGAGTAAAAATACCATCTATTTTCGTTAAGCAGCCTGTGGCCCAGTGATATAAAAAGTATACGAAGATGAAGCAGGAATAACAACAACACAAAGCCCTGGGCCTTGGCTGGCTCTGTGCCCTTCAACAAAGCCGCACCAATGTCCCATGGCTCAGCTACCCCTCCCTGTGGCACTGTTCAGTGAGCTGGCTGGGATGGGCTTGGAACTATCATCTCTTGAAATTTTAAGCAAAAAGGCACACACACACACACACACACAAAAAAAAAAAGTGTAGTGATATTTCTTTAGTAATAGAAGTGAGTATCTGGATACTTTGAAAAGGTCAGGATTAGACAGAACAGCCCATCTCTCACAAGTACGAACTGGAGCCTGTCCAGGCCTTTCCGTTCGTTGTCAGTGGACACCACAGCCTAAATGCATGCCTTGATGTCATGGGGCTGGTGTTGTAGGAATATCAGAGTTTTGTGAGAAAACGCCCACAGTGCAATGCCTCACAAAATACAGAAGTGCTCTATACCAAAGAATGACATTTACTGTTTGTCCAGGATGAAATGGCAAAAACTCAGGGAACTATGACCCTGTGACTGCTTCAGTTTTCCTTGGAGCCCTTCACATCTCAAATTGCTACAGCCAGTAGCCTAGAAGCCACTGCAAACTTCTCTGGAAGAACCAATGGAACTCTGTAAGGCTCTCAGGCAGCCATGGAAAAGCCCTTTCGGTGTGATGCCTTATGCTGGATACATCCACCAGAGCTCCATGCTATGGTGATGCATGGGCTCACAAACAATTACTGCTGAGCCACGGGGGACAAAGGTTGCAGCTGCAGAAGCAAAGCCTTGGCAGTGGCCATTCTGTAGTGTTAAGCAATGCATGTCTGTCTCTGTTCTGTCAACAGAGAGCAGTTTGCCCACTGTACCGTAGAGCTGCTCCATGGGTCCCCCAAACTCCTGGTCTGTGGTGCCTTCCCACTGCCCTTCTGGGCTTCCCGGAGACAGGAGAAGCCAGGCTGATTACAAGGAAATGTTGTGTAAAGAAGCCTGGCCTTCTGTTCAGTAGGTTAGCACCTGAAGCGGGTTGATGCTCTGTACCGTGCCACTCCTGCTCAGGCAGCAGCAGCTGCAGCAGCAGTAGCGTGATAGTGCCATAGGTGCGTGCTCTCCCACCCCTAGTTTTCCCTGGTGCCTGCTTTGAGTTGATTGCTTTCTGTGAGGCCTGCCACATGCCCCTTGAAAGTGTTTCCATCAACCCTCTTACCATAGCTAAGGTTTCAGCAATCTCACCCCTCCTCTCTTTGACGTTATTAGTTTATCTTTGTCCACTGGCAAGGTTCCCGAGCAATTCAACAATAACGTTTGTTTCTCCGTGGCTGAAAAAGTCATCTCTAGCTCTGGCTGTTATTGATCATCTTACAGGAACTGGACATTTTCTTTTCCTTTCCCATTTTTTAAAATACATATTTTCAGTGAGTTTCAGTCAATTTTACTGCTCGTGAAAGTGAAAGACTGATAGTGTTGACTAGAGCTAAACTTAGCTCTGTATGGCCACACTTGTGCACACCTCTCTTCTAACACACCGCAGCACCAGCCTGCAATAACTTCTGGCTCTCCCAGCCAGGAGGTGCTCTGTCTGGATTTATTCACTAGAACAGGCTGCGTTGGCGGGACAGGTCAGGGTGATGTGCTTAGTCCACTGCACTCTTCTTTCAGTAGCTCCAGGCTTGTACTGAAATCAGATGAAGCTGTGACTCATCTCACAGCAGCACTGTTCCCTCTTCTCTCAGCTTCTTCAGTTCACAGCTCTCAGCTGAGGCCAGCCAGTGTGAAGCAAGCTGTGCAAAATCCTGGGATGCCTCCTACCCTCTGCCTCCCATGCAGGCAAATGGCTGTCGAGGTTCAATCTGCCCAAGCAAACGGGGTGGCAAAGACAAGTGACCTACTTCTTGAGAAGCCCTGGTACTTCAGCAGCCTCGCTTTCCATCAGCCCTCCAGGAATCATGTGCTAACCCCCTGAGGAAAGTACTGAATTGCAACTCCCATGTCAAATCACCATTTCTAAATGAAATACTAAAAAGTTTAACCTGTCATTTCATTTTCAAGGCATTGTTTCTTTTTTTCTTTTTTCTTTTTTCTTTAAATCTGAACATAAATTATAGCCTGTTTGATGGGGGGGGTGGGGGTGGTGAGGGGGGAAAGCATTTGAGTCTAAAACTAAAATTGAGTTTTTGATTTTGAAGCATTGATTTAAAATAGAGGGGAGGAATTCATTTTAAATCAATTCAGAATTTCTGGTGAGAACATACTCATTTTTCCCTTGTCTTCTTTCTCCTCTCCTCCCTCCCTCTGTTGTACTCTAGCAGGTAAAGCAAAAATAACAGCAAGCAAGGACACACATCAGTGATGCCGAGGTTTTCATTAAAATGTTTTAAGTTGAGGCCATGAATATATTCATCTTCCACCCTCTGTGGTGCCTGAGAACAAAATGGCTGTTTTCTCAGCAAAGCAACTGGGATCCTAAATATTTGGTGCTCAGATCTCCCTTTGACAGTCATGTGGCTGAGCAGAGATGCACACTGCGAGTACTGCCCTGCACGAGGAGCTCTGCCACCTCCGTCCCACCTAATGGCCCTGTAGGAACCAAGCTGTGGGCTCCCCATTCCCTCAGCAGGTCTGCCCCAGGCCCTGCAGCCAAGCTGCTTTGCATTTAATTGCACTGCCTTCCTCCTTGGCTTGTTTTCTGCCCAGATCTTGTTTGTCCTGTGTCCCTGAGGAGAGCTCTGGGCTGCTCAGTTAATTGGAAGTGGCTAAAGCCATAGGCAGCAGCTATGGGGGTGGAAGTGGTGGTGTTGGGTTCGATTTGTGGAGGCTCTTGAAAATCTTTGTCTTACTTTAGCAGTCATTCACTATTAGGGTGAGATGCTTGCCTGGGCACCTACGGGGGATTTCTGAGATGTCCCAAGGGGCCTGAGGAAGTGATGGCAATTAGTTTCATCTGTGCTGTGTTTTATTAAGCGATGGTGAAGAGTGAATGAGCTGGAAAGGACGAAAGGGGAGTAAGGCTAAGTAAAAGGATGTGGGAACAAGTTGTATGTTGGGACACAGAGGGGTAAGGAGCATGCACACATTGCCAGTTATACAAAATCGTGAATGAGAAGGAAAAGGCACAGTGGTAAAGTGCATGTGATGTGTGCATCTGTAGCATGAGGGAAGAGGAAAGAAGGGGATGTGTGTAATGCTAGGTCCTTGGAAGCCGGCTTTGCTGGAGGAGGGAGCAGGCTGGAGGTGCATGTGCTGGTGAGCCAGCTGCTGGGCTTGACGGCCAGGAAGGAATGCAGAGCTTCGGTTTATGCTGATGACACATCTTTCCACTTGGGCAAATGGACGGATTCCCTTTCTAAATCACTCCAACATGATTTTAATAGCAGGCAGAGGTGGCTTTTGGATAATAAATGGGTACTAAACCCTAAAGAGACGGAGGCTGTGTCATACAGAACAGATGGTAAATTAAAAAGAATGAAAGCCCGTGACTTTGCTTAGCTATGCTCTGAGCCGGGGAACTCTCACTCTTGTTATGCTAAGTATTTAGTATTTACACCGAAAGGTTGCTTCCTTGCCTGCCCTGATGTGGAATATCACAATTATGTATAATAGCAGCAAGATCACACTGATTAGAGAGGTGGCAGGAACGGCGAGACCGCATGATGATGATGATCATCATCATTCTTATTAGTGATCATCAATAATTAATAATTGCATTGTTTATTCTTCATCAGTGGCAGTAAAGACATCCAGACATGCCAAAAGGTTTAAAAATCATCTTGCTTTGTTTTGTTTACTGACAGAGAAAGTCTCCCTCTATATTTGCTTTTTCACTTGGCGTTGCCTGAGACTCTGGTTCACCTTCTAAAGCATATTCAGGCCAGTGGTTTGTGCCCTTTGGCTTCAATGGGATGCAAACATTGCTAAAGGCTAAGCAAATACGTAAAACCAACGCAGAGTCTCTGAGGTAGGCTGAGCTCTAAAGTGCAGCCAAGTACCATAGAGAAAACCTGCTGATATACAGGGCACCGAAGCTACCTGGCAAGACCTAGCTGGTGCTTAGGGAATTGTGATGTGATTGTTGTCATCCTGACAATGTGAGCAAGTTACATGTTCATAAGCCAAAGATGTGTTCTGGTATTTCTTGGGCTATTGCATGGCCCTTTGGACTAGGAGAACTGGGATTGTGTGATGAAATTTTGCGAGGGGTCTTAGTGAGAAGGCATGCCAATACATGAGCACAGGAAATTACTGCTTTAAACACAAAAGCAGCCAGTTAAAGTAACACTGTTATCGCTTCTCTGTCTGATATACATAGGACAATGCAAATCATAAATCAGCTGCAGTCATAAAGGCAATTGCTTACCACCACCATAAAATACTGATCTTCCCCCCTCTCTGAGCTTTGTCAAGCTCAGAATTGGAAGATGTTTGTACCTCTTAAGCAGGTATACGAGGAAGAAAGAGTGAAGACACGGCTATCAACCTAGAATTTTACTTGGAAGATCTGAGAGAAAAAAATCCTTCATCTGCTGGGACTTGAGTTCTCTCATAGCCTTGCTGGAAAAGTTCTTTAAACCAAGTGCCTCTGTCTCTACTGAGCTCTCAGAGGGAGAAGAAAAGGATGAAGATGTGAGTGCATTCTGTTTTGATTGTAGTTCCACATAAAAGGGCATTTACATCTCTAGTTTCTCTGTTTTGCCAGCTCCAAATCCCCACTAATTCAGCATTCTTGAATTTGCCTACTTAATGACAGATGCATAAACTTACTTTGAGTTAAATTGTCAAGGAAGCCCATGAATGCTGTAAGGAGGAATTGGACAAGAGAAGAACTTAAGATAATTATTAATTAATTATTTATTTTTAAGTCTTTAATTCTCTTCCCACTCAATTTATGCACTTTGGAGACTGTGAATTATGTACCTATTTTAAAAATAAAATAAACATGAAACATAATTTCCTTTAACATTTTGAGGGGGAAGAATGCAATGGGTGAAACCCTGATGTACAAGCTGAATTATTGTTTCTGTTATTTATGATGAAGACCTGTAATGACCAATGAAGAAGAGATCTTCAGTGTATCCATCACCATACAAATGTGGGGTGGAGATGTTCCCTTCTCCTATGAGCTCATCGACCAAACAGACAAGACAAATTCAGGCTGCAAGATGGATCGGTCACGCACTCTGTACAGAAGTGGAACATCCAGGTATGCTTTCAGGAAGCTGAGCATACAGCTAACCTGCTGATGGAGTTGTACAGTGTAATAGGATGATTGATGAAGCTGGAACCTTAATACGTGTTTGTTTATTATGTCATTACAGCCATCTTTATGAAAGGACTGTGTTTTTAAACATGAAAAACGCCCTAGGAATGGTCCAAAGAGTAGAAAAGAAAGGATGGAAACAAATAGGGATAAACAAACAAACAACAAAATAAACCACCCTGCAGGGAAGAATATTTGTTGTTTTTTTTTTTTCCTGTGAGAATTGTTTTGTGAGGAGCTTGATAGAAATTCAATAACGCGAAATTAGTTTGATTAGTTTGGTTTGCTTGCATTTACACTCATAATTTTCCAGGATTTAGATTTTCATGATAGCAATAAAAGCACAACCATGCTCTCTCACCAATTAATAATTTCAGCAGGTTTTCCATTGGTAAGATATGATAGGTTCAACAGTAAAAACAGATCCAATGAATAGGCAAGAAGGCTCTAAAGAAAAGAGAGAGAGAACAAATAAAAGAAATGAAACTCGTGAAGACCAAAGCTGGAAAAGCGAAAAATAAGTAATAATCTTCCATGTCAAATGTTCCACCACTCCTTATTAGCATGGTAAATTTCCCCTACCAGCTCTGAACACTTAGGCTTTTAGAGAGGTACAGAAAAGCAAATGCTCTTTGGTTGTACTGATGCGGTCAGCAGGTAGCACTCAGCATCTCAGGACACACTAATATGGATGCTTCAGAGTGGATTGAAGTACCTTGCCATGGTTTTCAATCCTATTTGTGGACCTTGAAAAACTGCTTGGTGGTAATACAGATCCCTTTGTCAAAAACTTAGGTTTAGAGATATTAGAGTGACTTTTCTTTTAGTTTTGTGTTTCTCTTTGACACGGTCCGTAAGCCATTAGCAACGTTGAATAAGTTGAAAACTGCTGCATTAGATAACGGAGCCTGAATAGGGCCTTTAGAAGCTGGTTCTGCGCAGGACTGACAACTTCCAGCTTCAGAAATGCAGACATTGCCTGTGAGGTTACATCCATGGGTCTGTTTGTAGAGACAGGCTGCTGTGCTGGTGGACTAAGCTGTTAGTCAAAGCCAGGGAGAGAGCTACAGTCAGTTAAGAAGGTCAAAAAGGCAAAGCCTTCAGTGATTAGAAGCGTTTTGGGGTTGTAACAGCACTCAGGCTTTTCTGAACTTTCCTAACATGCTTTTTCCCCCAGGGCTGTTAAAAATACATCTCTCCTTTTAAGATTTTGACAGAGGTGTACAGATAGTTCTGTGAAGAATTTTTTTTTTCCCTTTTTTTCAGATTTTCAACTTTCAGTGTCATTTCAAATTTCAGAAAATAAACGTGGAAAACAGACTGATGACAGCTTTGTGACATCCACCCCTCTGCCTCTGAGTGCCTTTTATCCAACAGGAAAACAAAGCATTCAGTTAAGGAAGACTGGAAAAATTAAGGTACGCACTTTCCCTTTCTCCTCTATCCACTTCTCAACCACCTGTGTTCACGATTTGCCTGGTGATGGGATTTTGTCAGCTTTTCTCTACCTCCTATCTCTCGTCTCCTACCTGTTTCCTGCAGGGCATTGAAACTCAGGTGCCAGCTCCATTAAAATAAGGTTGAGTGCCTCTTACGTTATAAACAGCCTTGATTAGTGGCAATAGTATTTTCACCTCATCAGCAGCAAGTTCAAGGCAACTGCTGTCCACGTTTAAATGAATGCAGCTTTGCAGCCGTGTTCACAAGCGTAGAAACAGTGCTGCATTCTGTGCTTAATTACATTTGTATGGGGTCTCACTCTTCAAGTCATTTTGGAGAAGCCGGTGCTATTGATTTCATAAAACTTCCATAAATCTGACTGCCATTTCTGCTATTAAATTTCAGTAGCTGGCTCACTGTTGGACCTTGAGATCTGTCTCTTCCCAGGAGCTGGTATGGAAATGCACTGGGATACTGATGTGCTTTTGTTTTAGGAACTATTGGCCAGCAGGCCTTTTTTAGGCTCAGGTTAGCATGTCTGTTCTCAAGGCAATTAGGATGGACAAACTTAACTTCTCTCCGCACATGCAGAGGAAGGGCAGCTAGTCTCAGTCAAGTAATGGGGTTTTTATTTGGGTTGAAAAATGTTTGAGAGACAGAAGAGATGCCATGAATTTTGTCAGATGTCCCAGCTGTATTGATTTAGACAGACAGCTGCGCTGTGGTCTAAGCAGCAGATCGGTCTGCTGATGCATGGTGGCACCAGTGTGGAATGGATGGGACCTACTGCTTTTGAGTCTGACAGTATTTTGTCTCTCAATGTTCCTGATTACTGGCTGTCTTGATTAGTTGGTGATGCAGTTTTGCAAATAGGATGAGAGAGAGTGTAGTAGTATTTGATTAATTTTTGGCTAAGCTGGCTGTCTTAAAATACTCAATGTTTCTACACTCATAACCAGGTCCATTCAGCAACTGTTGGTTTGATGTATTATCTTGGACTCTGGTGTCAACAGCAGTGCATGAACACTATTGTCATTTCTGGTGTTTGTTCTCATAGAATGAGCAGCCATGTACAGATGTACAGATACAGAATGAGAAAAATATGAGCTTTTTGCACTGTGCTTCTGGTTTTGAAGGCTTTGATGATTCTGGAGCTTTTCGTCACATCCCTCTAAGCTAAAAAAAACTTTTTTTTCATATGTGTCTGTTGTGGGTAAAACAGTCTCAGTTCAGGGAATTTCACTGAATTTGATTTATTTCCAATTAACATAAACTTTTATTTACTGATTCTGGTGTTGAAAAACAAAGAAGACTTAAATAATTAAACACTGAGGGAAGTCTCTTTCCTTCCCCTTTCCCAGGCTCCGCTTCAGTTCAATACCTCTCTCCCACCCCATTTTTGTACGTGGCTGGGATGGTTTGTGATGGTTGTGATGGTTGTGATTCTTTTCTGCCTCATGCGTTTCCTGCTCCTTTCAGTCTGTATATTCCATGGACCACGGTCCCTTGGGGGTGTTGCTCCTGCTCCAATGTGGGTCTCCTACAGCTAGAGTGCCTGCAGAGTATTCCCAGCATGGATCATCTCCCTCCAAGTCCTGTCCCCAGGACACCCTGTGCCCCATCCTGTAGCTTTCAAAACCCTGCATATGATACTTAAGCCAATGCCCTTTTCGTATGAATTGGAGGAGGGACTGCTGCATTCAGGTGATTCTTGTGGGCTGGACCTTGGGAGGAGAAGAAATCTGACATTATATGATGTAAGGCCTGGGGAAAATTCCGAGTGTCCACAGGCTGGAAAAAGGGGTGCCAGGCTTTGCACATCAGAGGAGGGAATTTCCACCTTATAGAATGACCCATCCATTCTCTCCCAGTAGGAAATCAAGGTTAAGGGCTGCAAATTTTTTGGTTCTGGAGAAGTCTAATGAGAAAAGCATTAGCCAGGAAGCCACCAGGAGCCCAAGTCTTCTCCCTGCCCTGCTGCTGGCTCCCTGCATCCAGGACTTCAACTTCAAAATGCCTTTTCCCTCATAGGTTCTCCAGACCTTGCCTATTATGGCGTGTTTAGTCTAGAAGCTGTGCAGAACAGGCTCTGCCTCTCACAGCGAATGCAACACCCAATATAATGGAGCCCAGTCCCTGCCAAAGCCTTGAGGAACAACTGTAACACAAATAAAAAATAATAATACTGTTAGCAACAGAGCATACATATTTATATGAAAATTTACTGATGCAAATCACCTTTTATTGACAGCCCTGCTCAGCACACACACAGTGATAGGATTACATTATATCTGTGGCCATAGCTTGATACACACAAAGTGCAACCCATGAATTAAACGAGAGATGATCTCTGCCAAAGGCACCAGCATCCATACTCACAGGCTGTAACAGAAAAACCTCTTGACTAACACATGGCTCCAGAGCCACCTGGCCAAACAGAAGGAGTGTCAGAACAGGAGCTTCCCTCTTTTATGCATCTGGGTTCAGCATGCAAGGTCTGGGACTGCACTTCTATGCACTGCTCAGGTATGGATGACAGTCAAGTGGGGAACAGTCCTTCCTATCCCCTCCTTTCTTCTCTCCTTGTCTTCTATCCTCTTGTTCCCAGTCTGTACAGATGGCCAGGCAGAGATGGCAATGCTGTGTTCAAGACTCAGGAGAAATGCAGCATGGTGTGTTCTCCCAAGGCACCTGTCACTGTGGGTAGACGTATTCCTCAGCAGTATAAACCCTTTTGCTGTAGCCAGGTACTCACTGTCTCAGGGCTGGAATCTGGGCACCAGTGCAGAGGAAGCTCTGAAGAACACACAGCAGCACCCAGACATGCTGACAGATCTTCCACGCCGGTGGTGGCATCTCCCTTAGTCATCAACATGGAGTGTGCTTCAAGCAGCTCCACATAAACACCGCCTTCAGACAGTGAAGGGAAATATTTTAACTCACCCACATCCCACAAAAGCGACTACAGATCTCTCGATGTCAGCAACAGAGCTGTCATCGCCCTCGACAAATAGACAGAGTGTTGCTTGTTTTTCTGTGATTTCTTCCCCACAGCCATCTTTGAGGTTTTTTAGGTAAATCTGTGCCTTTTTCCTTGTCAGGAAGCATGTATATGTCGTGGAGGAGGCAGTCCACCCATGCATAGACGTCTCTCTGTCTCCTGTTGTCTAAGGAAGATTCACAAAGACAGCCAGAGGAATGATTGGGTCCCAGATGCTCAGGAGAAAATGGCAGAGTAATTCTCCATTGCTGCTTACATGTGCTTCAAAAAGACATTAGAAAAGAGATAAATGCATAACTGAAAGGTGCTGAATAATTTGGGAAAATGGGGTCACGCCCACCCACCCATTTGTAGAGCTTAGAGATCTGTATAAAGATGCAAATGAATACATCTGTTGTGTCATTAAATGCAACTGCAGCAACCTAGATGAAAGGGAAAGAGAGTGAGAGAATGAGGGAGAAGTGCTGACTGGTAATAGCACCACAAAGTTGTCTTCTGAGATGAGGATCTGCCAAGTGCAAAGCCCTAGGCTAGTACTCTGGGTCTGGGTTGAGCATGCATTTATTCTCTCTCTCT
Source organism: Centrocercus urophasianus (assembly GCF_019232065.1). Classification (NCBI taxonomy): domain Eukaryota; kingdom Metazoa; phylum Chordata; class Aves; order Galliformes; family Phasianidae; genus Centrocercus; species Centrocercus urophasianus. The sequence continues at coordinate 5,516,510 of NW_024884364.1, forward strand.
CATTCCCTGCTACATTTCATAGTCTCATGGCCTGGCAAGCAGCGCTCTGTAGAAACCACAGCCCCTTGTGCACTTTCTATGAAGGCTGAGGGAGCGGATTGTTGTGGACCCGGTGGTTTAATCATGTTTCCACCACCTTGGGGAGCCTGGATATCTCGGCTGCTCTGCTGCAGGCTGGCTTTTCACAGGGAAGGAAGAGAAAGGAGGCACCTGGGCCTCTGATGGACAGCCCTGCGTGCCTGAAGCACCTCTGGGAAGGGACAGGGGACAAGGTCGAGTGACAAGGCGAAAGCACAGGCTGCTGTGAGTAATTGAACGTGGGAGTGATCCTGACAGTGTTTCTGGCCCCGCTGGCTGCCTGGGTGCAAGTCAGCTGTGAAGCCAAGGTCTGAAAAGAGTTTCAGAAATGTCAGGGCCACGAGAGGCTCTTCATTTGATACTTGGCAGCACCAGCTCAGGAGGGGTTGGGGGCACAAAGTTCCATCAGATGCTCAGCAAAACAAAGATGACACCCCAACTACCCCTTCCTTTCCCCATAATCCACAGCACACACTAGAGACCAAGGATGGCCCAATCTCCCTGTGTCCTGACCAAAGACACACAGTGGGGACAATTCATAAAATCATAGAATCACAGAATGGTCTGAGTTGAAAAGGACCACAGTGATCATCTAGTTTCAACACCTCTGCCATGTGCAGGGTTGCCAACCACCAGACCTGGCTGCCCAGAGCCATATCCAGCCAATTCCTTATCTTCTTATGACTTAGGCTGCTTTCTATTGTTTAAACAAATGGATTGAATGTAGAATAATCTTTAATTTCCTGTATAACTATCTTGAACATTCATCTTCTAGTTACTACTGGTTGCCTCCATTTCCCTCCCTCCTCCGCTCCCCCTCCCTTTTTTCCCTCTGTATGTTACATGAGCACTCTGAATTTCACACCATCTCTCTCTCTCTGCTCAGTCATATTGAGTTTTCCTCCTTCACCATCCTCTTACAAGGCTATGTCACAGTGGCCTCTGATAAACTTTGCTGAAGGAACTCCCAGTTTTCATTCATAATAAATCAATATTTATACAAATATAGAGAGATATTGTATGCTCTCTCCTTATAAATTTTACTTTTTGACATTTGGGAAGTTAGCCTTTTCAGAGGACCAAGTATATATATATTATTGCTTGGCATCACACTCCCTGTGCTCAGACTGAGAATAATCAATCATGATTGCTGGTCCCTGTAGCTGCTTTCAGGGGCTACAGCTTCTACTGCAACAGGTTGAATGAACGTCCAGTGAGTATAACCTTTCACTAACTTCATCAGCCCTTTATCAGTTGGGCAGGCATGCGTGATCACTTTTCTCTGTTTGTGTGCAGGTGCAGGGACATTCACAAATCCAAAAGCACGCTTTTCTGTGGTGTTTTAGTACCTATTTTTACTTCTAATGTTGTCCAAAAGCTCATGCAGGTGCATATGTCTACTTTTCACAGTGACTTTTCCCTGCACTGCTATTAACTAGTCATACACTAATCATCTTGTTAAGCATGGATCATTGAATTGTTCCTCATGCCAATTTGCTGTCCAGGAGCTTATCATTCTTTTAAGTTATTTATAATTGTCCTATATGTTTCTTTGTCTTAATTTACGATTCCCAGACTATTTCCTATTGACCTGTGGGTATCAGTGTAATGCATTCATCAATGTGTTCAGTAATTCTGTATTTTGTTACTCTATACTGATTTCTACATTTGACCACCTCAGCCTGAATCCCTCATTTACCTGAAACCCACCCTCCAGGGGCAACCAGCAGCTTGCAGACCAGCCTTTCACTATTCATTGTCCTTCCTAATGAGAACAACATTAGACTTCTACCTCAACATGACTGAAATGATTTCATGGTAGAAAATTATCATTTCTGCACTTTAGAAGCACTGGTGATGTTTGCTATTCAAATTAGAATCCTTCCATACTAACTGTTTTATTATCACTATTATTATTTCTATATGCTGCAGAAAAGAGGAGAATCATTATTTTCCATCAGTTCATTTAGCAGTGGCTGAAAGTTTCTTCTAGTAAACACAAGGATCAGTCTCTGCTCTGAAGAATCAAGTAACTACAAAAACGCAGTGGCATCTTTTATGCAAAGCGTCACCCCTGTGCCTTTACTCACTGTGCTTTTCCTTAAATGACTGTAATGAGACTGTTAAGCATTCCAGCCTTGTGACTAATCCCTGCAGGTTTCGCCAATGACAATAATATCAAATTTCTTCTTATCAATGGGAATTTCCATTTCCAGCTTGCTTGTTACCCCGGAGTCTAGAACTGCTGTATAAGTAATAGGAAACCCTCTTTTTTTCTTTACAACTTTAGCACAGCAGCTCAATTTGTTTGCAACATGCCGAGTTTGAGTTCAGATTGCATTTGCCTTCTTAGCACCTTCCCTTTGTGTCATTAGTCAAGCAACCGCCTGGCTGTTCCAGCTTGCTTCTGACAGAACGGCGTAGCTTTGAGATGGAGGCCATTCTGCTCATATGTGATTGCATATATATATAAAAGACTGAAAGCAGCATTATGAAACCTCCAGCAACTCAGCTACACGCTGCAGCCACTTATTTTCCAGTGACATTGCAACACTCTTTTTCCTACCCACCAGCTGGTGGGAAGTGTCAAGTGACAATGCCAGAAGATCACAGGAAGAATTGCTGCCTTCCGACTCCGAACTTAATTACAAGGAGAACAACTCCATCATCCCTGCTGCTACTGGTCTTGGAATGCACTTGTGCCTGGAGTGCCCCTTTTCCTCATTTCATTCCTCGGTAGCTGCTGGTAGGTGAGAGAAAGGGTGAGCATCGCCCTCTGAGTAAACAGCATCACAACAAAGGAACTGCTGAATCAGATGTCATCTGGGAATTCTTCAGCAGTAACACCTTTCGTGTCAAGGAATCATACAGACAGACTAGCACTCCTCCTCCGTTTTCACAGCCACTGTACAGATGGAGCTGTTTGTCAGTTGTCATGCTGACACAAAGCTGGGACAGACCAGCAGCGTGAGAACTCTGTCTCCTGATCTGGTCAGCTTAGGAAGTTTTATCTGCATCTTCTTTTCTTTATGGCAGACTGACATAAAATGGAATTTGATGAGCACAGGTTTCTGTTGGTAACCTTGGACTAGAAGTGGGTAATTATCAAACTCAGATCAATGAATTCAATAAAGCTCTGATTTTAGGAAGCACTTGAATATGTGGCTTTCTCTAATCTCTAAGATATTTCTTGTCTGGCAAAGAATGTAAATACAGACAGCCTTAAGCATGTGCTGAGACACTCTAATGTAAAGACCTCAACTGGGTAAAAAACGGTAGCCATACTGTGGTGGAAAATGACAATATAAAGCATTTCTCCAGGGCTGCCTGGCACTAATGACTTTAATGCAGCAAGCTGAACAAACTTATGTGGCAGCAGTGACTGTGAAGGAGAACTTTTAACTTGCCTACAATAACTACCTTGCTAGGAGCTGAGCATTTCAGTCAGTATGATGAATAGACAACAGGAGCGAGTAGAAGACCAGCACATGGAGGCAGTGTGGAAAGCAGATCTGGATGGAGCAGGGTGCAGAGTGCAGCCGTAGGAGAGCCTGCGTGGAAGCCAAACAGTGACCTCGTGAAGCACATGCTGGCAGCAAAAAGCTTGGCTGCACAAGGAAAGATCTTTTAAGTTGGGACTTAAAAATGCAGAAACAATGTAAATAAGTGCGAATGCATGAGTGCATGCTTCCCAAAAAATGTACATGCAGGTAAATGGCTTGCAAAGGAGGCTGACAAAGGGTTTGTGACCTCCTATGAGTCCATAGCAGATTCAAATCTTACAGGAGGATAAGAAAAAGCATGATGATAATAAGCATATGATGATATGCTTACATCACAACTGCTATTCTGAGTTAGCAGCAACATAAGACACTGGCAGAGTTAGAAGAACCAGCACCTTACAGAGCTGATGGAGGGGAGCTGAAGCTCTCTTGCTTTCTGTCTCTGCTTCCATTCTCAACTGATGTTCTAGCGCCTGTAGGTCTCCTCCTGCAACCTCAGTACTGTTCATCGTACTGAGCCATACTTCCAATTATATTTATAAGCCTATTAGTACAACTTGTGATCTATTCATAGACAAGCAATGAACAAAGAAAGAGAGTCAAACGCAGCCAATAAATTGCCTGCAAGAAGTAAACTGTGCCATCAGCAAAAATTTGTATCTCTGTTTTTCTCCTCTTTCTCTTAGATCGTTAATAAACATATTGAACATCCCCGGTCCTGATGCTGATCCCTGGAGCATCTTGCTATTAACCTCCTTTCATGGAGAGAATTGGACGCTTATTCCTTTCCTTTGTTTCTTACCTCTTATCTAGGCTTTAATCCATGTCAGGACTTTGCCTTCCACCCTATGGGTAACAAATTTCTTTAATAGCCGCTTGTGAAAGACTTTATCAAAAGCCTTTTGAAAACTTTAAATAAATTATATCCCCCCACACCCCTCCTCCTCAGTCCAATATTTCATTAACTCTTCCCCAGAATCCTAATAGGATAGAGAAGCACAAGTCACACTTACAGAAGCAGGCAGACAGGTTTATCTCAATCGTGTTAGACCCATCCAGAACTCTAACTCTATCTTTAATGATTTTTTTCAGTGTTTTCCTCCTTGTTCAGAAGTAAGGCTCTCTATTTTATAATTGGATCATCTTTAGCTCCTTTGTTAAACATGGTTGCAATAATTGTTCCCCACCTGGCTCCTCAGTCCCACAGGCATTTGTACCAAAAGCTGTTTGAGCATTACCTTCTCATTCAAACAGCTAATAGCCCAGCTACTCTGAACTCTTGTTTCTTGGGCATCTGCTGATGCTTATCATCCACTTTCAAGCTCATGTTTTCATCTGCTGTGTCATCTTCTTATGTCTCTGAGCCTTCTCAGCATGGGACTTTCAGAAGCATCCAAGAATTGCTTTCTTCTTCCACTCTTCATCTCCAAGGGTGAAAAAGCCCAGAGGAAAAAACATTCGTTGCTCTCCACGAGAGACATGGATAAGCAAGGAGCTAGCTAAAGGAGTAGGTGGTTGGTTTGGTGAATTGATGGTGGCCCTTCTGCCTTTCCAGTTACCAGAATGCTTTATGTTGTTGACAACTCAGCCTTCACACCTCATCTTACTGGATTAATCAAAAAGTCCTAAAGCAGGTGCTGATGGCTGCTATCCAATTGCCTGCCCTGGCCAGGCAGAGACTTTCTGCTACCTTGTTTGACAGAATTGATGGCAAAGTTTAATTAGGGCTGAGGGCTGAAAATGACAGACACACAGAGGAAAAGCTGATTTCTACCAGTGCAGGGGAAGTTGAGGTCCCCAAAGTACTTTTTTCATGTCAAGGGCTGATGGTTCGCTTCTCTTCCTCATTCATAGGCAGCTCTTCTACTGTGACAGAGTATTTTCAGTTCCAGAGTAGAAGAGATACATCCAGCCTCAAGGCAGAAAAACACATGGCCAAGCTGTTATCATGAGAGAGGAAAATCAGGCCTGCAAAATGTCCATTTGGTGTCACAGACAGAAAGGTCTCTTTGCTGAACCCTCACAGCTGCTGCACTCATGCTCAGCAGCAACTTAACATCCTGCTCTGTAGTGCTGGGCCCAAAGGTTGGCTTTTACAATGAATAACATGCACAACTCTTCACTGTGTGCGGGGATGGAGTTCAAGCCTGGAAGACATTACAAATTACCTTGGATCATGTCCATGAAGGAAGAGGGCTTGCTAGGATAGCTGAGCATCCTAAGCCTGCCCATGTCTCACCAAACCAGAAGCTTTCTGTCCTTCTTATTCACCTGGCACCTTTGCAGGCACCTATCCCGGGAAGATACCCTCCTCCTATTCTCCTACAGGGCTCTCACACCTGTACTGCTATGTGCTGGAAGATGCAGGTTACCCTGCTGCAGATGGACAGGTTGCTCAACTGGAGCACGGTAATGCACGCGTGGGAGGCAGCAGCTTCTTATCCTTATTCTTGTTTGTTTCGTTTCCACTAACAAGGCTCTTCCACAACATCAAAATTTGGTGCAGTCTTTTAAAAAGTTGATACGTGGGGAAAATAGGGTGTATTTGGCCTCCTCTTGGGTTACACATGGCTCTGTAAACAATGTTGCTAGCTCTGTGTCATTTTCAAGTCCCTCATAGATAGAGATCAGCACTGTAAGCACAAGGTGGAGTCAGACAGACTGGGCTGAGGAACTTTGGGACAGGAAGAGCTGCAGCACTGTCAGTCTAAGGAGGTCGCTTTACTTGAATGGCTTACAAAACTCCATATATATCCCGAATGCCTTCCTGGGGTAGGGCAGATGATGGCTCACCATGCCTAGTCCTGTGTGTTGCTACAAAGACTACATTGGTTGGAAAGTTGCTATGCTGTGAGAGGGATGGCTCCCTGACCCAAGCTCCCCTTTGTAACCAGCTCTTGTCTTCTTGCTCAGCAGAACTGCACTTTTTTTGCTCCCAGGGGGAAGTCAGGTGCCCACAGAGTCTGGGCACGGATTTGCCATGGTATGATTTGTTCAGCAAAGCTCCTTATAGCCTCCTTAATCTCCATTTTATATCTCCCCTGCTGCACTTTACAATCTCTTATATTACTATAATTTGGGCTGGATTTCCATATTTTAGAAAATGCCTCACTAAATGATGGTATCTTTCCCCTCATCCATGGTGTTACTTCTCAGCATTACTTCCCACCTGTGGGGAGAATGTATATGCATCATATGGAAGCATGTTAGGACTGTAGCAAATGACCTCATATCATCTGGCTGTTCATCACTCTACTATGCACATTGCATGATACAACTGCATTGTTTCTTCTTGCAAGACTTGGGGTTGCTCTTAAGCCACAGTCACTTCTTGCACCTACAAAGATCTCTTGCACTTAGAATTGTTTGAATTGGAAGGGACCTTTAAAGGTCATCTAGTTCAGATTTCCTGCAGTGAATAAGGACACTTACAGCTAGATCAGGCTGCTCACAGACCCATTCAGACTGACCTTGAATATGTCCAGAAACAGGGCATCCACCACCTCTCTGGGCAACCTGTGCCTCACAACCCTCATTGTAAAAACACTTTTTCCTCATGTGCAGTCTAAATCTCCTTCCTTTCATTTTAAAGCCATTTCCCCTTCTCTTATCACCACGGACTCTGCTAAAGAGCCTGTCCTCTTCTTTCTTATAGCCTCCCTTTAGATACCGGAAGGCTGCTCTAAGGTAACCTCAGAGCCTTCTATTCTCCAGGCTGAAAAGCCACAGCACTCTCAGTGTGTCTTCACAGGTGTTCCATCCCTCAGATCATTTTTGTGGCCTCCTCTGGACACACTCCAAGAGGTCCACATCTCTCCTGTACTGAGGGCTCCACATCTGGATGTAGTACTGCAGGTGAGGTCTCACCAGCACAGAACGGAGGGGCAGGATCACCTCCCTCACCCTTCTGGCCATGCTTCTTCTGATGCAGCCCAGAATACAGTTGACTTTCTGGGCTGTGAGGGCACATTACTGGCTCATGTCTAGCAGCCATCCACCAGTACCCCTAAGTCATTTTCAGCAGGGCTGTTCTCTATCCTTTTGTCCCCCAGCTTGTACTGGTACTGGGGGTTGCTGCGACCCATGTGACCTTGCACTTGGCTTTGTTGAGCCTCTTGATGTTCTCCTGTGCCCACTGTTTGAGCCTGTCTAGATCCCTCTGGATGACATCCCATCCCTCGGGCACACTGACTGCACCCCACATCTTGGCATTATCTGCAAACTAGCTGAGGGTGCACTCAATCCCACTGTCGATGTCACTGATGAAGTTATTAAACAGCACCAGTCCCAGTACTGACCCCACATCTTCTAGTGAGGCCTAAGCAAGTCCTCACATCCAGCATGTGAGCACACTGCAGGGCACAGGTTTTCCTATGGGCTCCGTGTGAAGGAGCTGGCTGGGACAAATACAAGATGTGATGCTCGAAAATTCCCTGGAGTCTGCTCTTGTCTCATGACAGAGGCATAGCTCAGGAATCTGCATATGAATCCCTGGAACCCTGCATTCAGAACCTGTGCTGCACGTGTGATTTTTATGCCTTGAAGTTTCACATATTTCCTGTTTCACAGAAGTCATTAGAAAGAGCTATTGACAAACAGGATCTGTTCAAAGTGGAGCAACCGGAATGATCAAGGGAGCGGAGGAATTGATTCAGAAAGAAAGATTAAAAGGATAAAGTCTGGAGAGATTGGTTAAACAGGAACTACTGAGTGGCTTGATAACCTACACATACATTAGAAGTATCTCAGAAACAAGAAAAGACTAGTACTGTGATACATGGAGACACAAGTGGAAACAGGCAGAAATTGAAAGTAACTTGAATTTTCTCTTTGAGATTAACTTTCAGACAATAGGAAAGAAGAGATGTTTACTGTCACCACTCTAGCATGATGGCAGTGCTTAAGAAACCTAGTTGCTCTCAGTTTTATAAAACCTAGGACAAAAAATAGTGGTAAATACGTAATATGGAAAAACATACAGAGCTAGCACTGGGTCCGGGAATGGTGCAGGCATGCTTGTGGAGGCATCTTCCCAGAGTAATTGGGTGAAGCAGCACTCTTTTGAGAGCCCCACATAACCCAGGAGAGCCCTCTTTACATAGCAAAATGTGCAGCATACTTCCACGGGAGTCTGCTGTCCTCACTTTACATGAGGAACGGCTTGTGAACAAGAGTTATGCTGCTTTGACAAGAGCCATGTGCACGAGTGAGGTTCCTGCAGTCCTCACTCACCATCTGGCCCATGGGTTCTGGCATGCTAATGTCATTTGTTAGTTTTAGACTTGACTACACAGCATGCCAGGCTGTGCAGCTGAGCAAGCCTGCCCAGATGCTTATCAAGTGCAAATTGGTGCAAATATCTATTTATATCAGCTGAGCGTGTGGGCCACTCTTCCTAATGAACCATGTGTCCACTGTACACTCATAGATTCACAGAACTGAAGGCTAAAGGGAATATTAGATCAGCTGTTTTGACCTTCTCAGTATAAAACCATAGAATCATACAATCATATCACTGGCTATTAATTTTCACCCAGTTACCCATGGATTGAGCCCAGTCATTTGCCTTTGAAACATGCTTTGTGTTTAGCTAACACAGTACTTGTTGAATGAGGTTTGCTGTTGATCTCAAGACATCCAGACATGGCCAATCCTTTCCTTCAGGCGAGTCTTCTTTGCTGAAGCTAACCAGCTTTGCTCACATTTTCAATTTGAACCTGCCCTGCCCCATCAAGCATTATTTCTCTAGTAGTCACGGTTTGTTCATGCTCAAGCCACAGAGTCCAATGATTTGCAATAAATTTTATGTTTGCTCACAGCTTTCTGGCAAAAATATTTCTGTAGCAGGTTATAGAATGTTCATAGTGAGAATTATGCAGACTATTTGGTATTCTCCACAGAAGTAATTGTATGTTAAAAGCATGTGTACATTCTGTGGCTTTGATAACATTGGCTGATCAGCTCACCTGTTGGTCTGATCAATCATATTATCATAGAATCATGCAATCATTTGAGTTGGAAGGGACCTGCAATGAACAGGGACATGCACAGCTCCATCAGGTTGCTCAGAGCCCAGTCAAACCTGGCCCTAAAAGTCTCCAAGGATGGGACTTCCACCACATCTCTGGACAACCTGTTTCAGAGCCTCATCTCCTTTACTATAAAAATATTCCTTACATCCAATTAAATCTCCTCTCTTTCAGTTTGAAACCATCTCTCCCTGTCCTGTTACAACAAACACTGCTAAAGAGTCTGTCCTCTTCTTTTTTATAGCCTCATTTAGGTTCCACCTATCTTAATAGTTCAGCATTTCCCTGTGATATCAGTAGCATCAGTAGAGTCCCTGATGTCTTTATACTGCAGCATATTTTTCTCTGTTGAAGTAAGTTGGTCTCTTCACACATTTCCTTGAATTTCTTCTTCAGGTTGTTTCAGGTGATTGTACTGGGGTAGAAATGCTTGTGATCTGATCCAGCACAGCTGCTCTTATAAGCAAGACTATGTTTAAGAAAGGATGCAGAAGAGTTTTGCTTGCTATCACTTTTCTCCTTTCAGCTACTGGGGGGCCTGGGGTACAAACACTGGCCTAGGTTTTAGGAGTCATTATGCCAGCAGAATTGTTTTTTAATGGAGGCGGTGGGAAGATCTGTAATAACACATTCAAAATGCACTTTCTGCAAATAGTATGCAACACTGACTTAAAATTTGCCATGTCTACAAACATCCCTGCCAGTAAACTGATTTGTGAGATAGCTCATGGAAACACAGCAGAAAAAGGGGAGTGAACTCAGCAGAAAGGAATTAATTACAAATTCGAAAGAAGATTTGTGGGTCATTCCTCAGGACCTGCTAACAGATTTAAAGCAGCTTAGCAGCAAGCTGATTTGGGGGCATGCTTTCGCAACCCCAAGCAGCGCTGTGCAGAGGTGTCTTTGCTTGCACTGCTGGGGGTAGCATGGGAATCTCTCCTGGTGCACAGACGTATCTCCTAGGTGACCTGAAGGCAGAGACTGCATCTTGTTTCTGACCTCAACAGTTTTCCTGGGCATTTAGGCACTGCCAGAGGCACAATAGCTGATCCACGTATCGGAAACCAGAAATAAAACTAACAAACTCTCTGCCTTTTCCCCCTTCCTCTATAGGCTGGAGGGAAAAGAGCTTGATTATTTTATGGGGTGATCTGTTTGTTTAGATGTGTGAGTGTGCTAATGAGTGGGCTGGTGGATGCCTTGTGGTTTGCACCCGCGTGGGTGGATGCAGAAAGCCTATTGCTGTGCTGGGGAGCTGAGTTCTCTGGGAAGCAGGCAGGAGCTGCTGTGGTTGCTCTCAGTGTTCCTGGGAGCAACGCAACTCATCCAAAGCCCATAGAAATTCTGTCTCCGGTGTGCACAGACTGCATCCTCTCAGTCAACTGTCTGCTTGCTCCTGCACAGTGCTGCTGCAGCAGAGTTATGCAGAAAGGTGGATTTCTGCAGCAATTCCAACAAAACCTGTGGCCGGTGCTGAGTACTGGGGCAGAGACCTTGAAGGTGACTCTATCTTCGCTGGTGGCCGGTACAAACGAGGGAGCAGCAGGGTGATGTTCTCACAGTGATCTGTGTTGCCAGGGAGACTGCAGACTGTGTTTTGTCAACTGGAGCTTTTCCAGGATGCCTGCCTTCTTCACTAGATATTAGCTGCAATAATCAGTCACAGACGCCTGGATCACTGTGCTGAGACCAGTGTCTGATAGGATAGGACACCATCTTCTGGCAGGATGCAACTGGAAAGGGGGTGTTTTAGTGATGTGGTTATCTGGAAGTTACACAGCAGCAAGGTGTCCACAGGATCTTCAAAGCTACAGGCGGACTTAACAGTTGGGCTGATGTCCTCGGTGACAGGTAGTGCTATGGAAATGCATAAGTGCTTTGAAGTGTTTGCTTTCTTTCTGCAAGCATCAGTTCATTTGCCACTTTCCTGCTTTCTCCTGCTTGTCACAGCTCTTTCTTCAAAGGTTACTTTAACAGAGGCATGGTACATAGCAATCGTATGGTACATAAACCAATCTCAGCCCATGGAGACGTTCTCCCAGCACAGCTGCTCCTGCAAGGCAGTCCCAAACTGGTCTGCAACCTGTCTGAAATATGAGGGCTGCTCTAAAAGTAATAGTTTATTGTTTTATTATGTCAGCCCACTACGTCAGAGGTGGATGTTGGTGGTATGGCAGCAGAGGTTGAACCTTCCCACCAATATTCTATTACATATTGTTGCTGTACAACAGGTGGCAGCAGAGGGGCAGTCTGACAAAACATGAAGTGTGTACGAAGCAAAGGCGTGTCACAGAATTCCACCATGTGGAACAAATAGCACCTACTGACATTCATTGATGCTTACTGAATGTTTGTGGAGACCAAAGTGGATGTGAGCACAGTGAGGTGGTGGACGGTGCATTTCAGCAGTGGTGACAGTGGGGCACCTCCACCAGTGCAGATTTTTGCAAGCACAGCATGCAGGCTCTTGATCATCGCTGGCAAAAAATGCAGAGCTAATGGTGGTCACTGCGTTTAAAAACAGTGTTTCGTAGCTGAGAACTCTATCAAACAGTGTTATTGTGCTCTTTGTATCTGCTGTAGTTTCCATGGTAATAAGTAGGAGGCACTACTTTCAGAGTGACCTACGTACTGATATTTCCCAATCTAATGAGCTCTTCTCTGGATTTGAAAAACAGTGCATTCTGATTAAAAAAGAAGAAGAAGAAGAAGAAGAAAGGATAAGATAAAAACAGCAGGATAAAAAGGAGAAAAAAGGATTTTTCCAAACTAAGAGAAGATCTGAACTACACTAAATGCAATAATGGAATTCCAGATAAAAACGTGGATCTAGGGCTGCAAGAGAAGATTAATAAAATTCAGGTAAAGAAAAACAATCATGTAAAAATATCTTCCCAGAATGATTTGCTTCCTTTAAATAAGCTTCCAAACCCATCACTCAGTAAAAGCGTAGGAAATTCAAAGTGAGTGTGAAGGTATGAGAAACTCTAATAACAGTAAATACAGAATTGCACGGTGAAGCAACCTTAAGTCTGACTCCAGCAATGATTTGAGAAAAATCAGACATTCTGAGACTAACCTTGTCCATCCATTACCCGCGGTGTCATCAGATCAATGGCCACAAAACTAGAATGCTTTATTCTCCATCGCTCTGAGGTTGTGCTGACTCTGGCCCTTCTTTACAGCCATGCACACTCTACAGAAAAACACATATTTCACAAATTCCTCACCAGACAAATAGCCCACTGAAAACATCGCTCTGCACTTGTCATTCTGATTCTATTTACCCCAATTAAAAAAAGGACTGTGAAACATGGTGGAGATGAATCTCAGAGAAGCAGAGCCTGGCGCCCTGGGAGGTGCTGAGCAGGGCAGTGAGTCTCACTTTCCTGATGCAAGGAGTGCAAGGAGCTGCATGCCAACACAGATACCCGCCCAGGTCCCCCAAAATGGGGGAAACAGATTTCCCTAGCTTTGCTTGAGGTCTTAACAGCTTCACCACTGCTGTGCTGGTGCTGTACTTCTCCCTCTCTGCCCAGCAGTGCAATGTGCTGTGCAGTGAAGGGATTTTGCCTTTTTGCAGTGGAAAGATTCTTTAAAGAGGGCACAGGGGCTGGTTTGGAACTTCTCTCTGTTATCAGATAGCTATAAAGAAACTTTTGAATTCATAGGCTTTCCCATGCAGAGTACTGAAGGCAATCTACCTTAGCAGGAGGGTTGAATTAGATGATCCCTAGAGGTTCCTTCCACCCGTTAAAATTCTGAGGCTCTGTGATTCTGTGGCTATAGGAACCAAAGCACTTTTACATGTTTGTTGTGTCTGGACCTACCTTTCAGCTATGCGCTATCTATATTGGTATTTTTAATGTGTAATAACTGCAGCTGTTCTCTATCACTTGCAGGCAACTGCAAGAGAGGGAAGCAGCAGAGTGGGTAGCCAGGAGCTGGGAATATGGGCTCAGAGGCACTCAGAGGATGCTCTAGGGCCAGGGGGACCTTGTGGCTCTTTGTAGATAGCTGTGTAGTAGTGTTGCACGTAACAGAGATATCCCTGCTACAGACCAGAGCCAGCTCTGCAGGTGTCAGCGAGCAGCTAGAAACAGGGAACCTGGTCCAACATTGGCCTTGACACCTAGCGCTGTGGCTGGATCCAAAAGACACAAAGCATTACTTCTTGGAGCCTTCGAGCAAAACAGAACTGAAGTATCTATTGGTTTAAACAAACCTCAGCCAAAAGAAGGCTGCCAGCCCAAAAGCACTGGACTTGACTTTGCTGTGAACAACATTTCATACAAGAAAAAAGTGCTGTTCTAGTATCACTGTTTTTCTGACTGGGTTTGATGATGACAGTAGTTGTTTTCTTCACAGTTCACAGGGAGAGCCATCAAGAAATAGTCATCTTTTCCCTCCTCTCTGTTGAACGGCTCTATAACCTTGGTGTGAATTTATAGTCTGTCATTGCCTTTTGAGATGCCATATGTGCAAGAGAATGATAGGGAAGGAAATGCTTTGTTTCTGAAAATGATGCCACACTTAGCACTATTACAGTGCTGTGGACAATGTATATCATTTAAAACAGTAAGAAGGGGTCTTGGGTGAAGGAAGATTCTGTGGCAGGCACGAATGTCTCTTGTCCTTTGGGGCAAAGGAAAAAAAATAAAAAGCACAAAACCCCCTGCTACTTAATGTAATTTAATTCATTCCAAGAGGGAGAAAGTTCTGAATTGTTTTTAATTATTTCCCATGGATAAATCTTCTCTGACAGGAAAGATTCAGCAGTACCCAGTGAAGGGCAAATATTTCTATGGATAGGAACTCAACACAAGTTTCTTTTCAGCTTGTGGGTGACTTTCTAACCAGGAGATTTATGGGGAAACTCTCATCACACCAAAGTTTTCCAGTTCCTTAACTTTGCTTGACCCCATGGATTTGTTGTCACCTTGTGGATTTTGCTGGTCCTATCATAGCCTACTCCTAAAACAAGGTCCAAAAGAAACTGCAAATATCTGTCTCTGCTTTTGATATTCTTCTAGCTATTAACTATTATTATTATTATTGTTATTAATAGTATTAAAACAGAAATTCCTGAAATAGAACCCCACCAAACAAGCACACACACCTGAAAAAACAAATTTTTTGTCCTATAAGATGTAGGATTTATTTTCTGGCATCATTTGAACAAATGACCCATGGCAAAATAGCTTAGCTTTCACAGCCACTGAAGCTAGATTGCACCTTTGAGATCCACTCCCATGTGCTTGCAAATCGCACTGCATGAGGCAGTGTCTAGTTGTGCGTGCTCAGGTGTGTGTGGATGTGTGTGCTGGTGATGTACTTCTTATCTCTCCCCAGTCCCTCCAAGTGGAAGCAGTGTAAATGGCAGAGACTGATGGTTATGTGCCAGGTTACGCACAGGTGCAAGAAAAGACCTTTTCAGCCATTAACCAGTTCACTTATCTCTTATGTCCTATTAGGAAAAGGCTGGAGGCCACGTGGAGGCATCTAGAAAGTTAAATCTGGGTTGTGGTGGGAGCACTTACAACGTGTAGGACACTGGCAGTCAAGCAAACTGCTCTAGCCAGACCTGAGACCTGAACTATAGGATGTATGCTGCTTCCCATGGTCCTTGATCTAGGAGCTCTAAACTGACTCAAAGCCAAGCTCATGGGACTTGTGGCCAAGTTGCAGATCCCAGCTGAGGGACAGAGAGAGTGAGCTCTAATTCTGTGCCATGATTAAGCCAATCATTTTGGATCATCTTATTTTCTATTCATACTTCTTACAGCTGTAGCACGTGTGGTACAATTTACACACATGATTAGCTGATCAGACCCATAGTTTAGAGTATAGAAGTTGCTTCTGGTGCCCATGTCTTAAACTATGGATAGGTCATTTTTCCTGAAGTTATGCTGCCAGGTATGTGTAGACAGAGAACACACACAGATACACAAAAAAAAAACACCATGACAGGATGCTAAGTGTCTAATGGAAAATAGTAGTGATCAGTAAAAGTAGCAATAATATTTAGTTCCTATCATAGCTTGATATCTCAATATCAATATCTCAGTGGTTATATTGATATCTCAATCATTGTTTTCTTAGCTTGGTTTTAAAACCAGAGCTTTACCAGTTCAAAAGCATCTCCAAAAGAACATGTTTTTAAAGAATCTGAATGTTAATAGAAATGATCAAGTTGTTATGATTCTTTTTTTATTATCTTAGTAAGCAAGAACTGGTCAGTTATTACTACTGATTATTGTATTATTAAAAACAACACAATGGTAATGGTTTGCTTTTTCTTTTTCCTTTTCTTTTTCCTTTTCTTTTTCTTTTTCTTTTTCTTTTTCTTTTTCTTTTTCTTTTTCTTTTCTTTTTCTTTTTTTCTTTTTCTTTTTCCTTTTCCTTTTTTTCTTTTTCTTTTTCTTTTTCTTTTTCTTTTTCTTTTTCTTTTTTTTTCTTTTTCTTTTTCTTTTCTCTATTTTTTTCTTCTTTTTCTAAATTTCCATCAGATGAGATGCAAGTCCTGTGAAGAGATTCAAATATACCAGTTCAGGGTTTGCTTTAGATACTTTTCACAAAGTCTTGGAAGCAGTGCCTGGACCACATAGTCAAAGCCAGTGGGATAAAACCCAAGCGAACTTCAGAGTCACCCATGCCCAGGTGTAAATATGAGTATCTTTATGTTTTGCATTGCACTCAGCACAGTGGGAAGCTAATCCCAGTCCAGGGCTTTGAGGTGTTATCACAAAAGCAGTAATGAATAAACAAGTTGAAATAAGACACAGAGAAAAAAGAAACAAACACATGTGAACAGCAGGAGAACAAAATAACAGCAAGATGCTTAAATAATGAAAAGCTTAAAGAGCAAGCAGTTCATCCACTCTTCCGGGCTATTAGAAAATGACATAATCAGTGTCAGATCATGACTTTAGGGTGCTCTTCTGCGAGGTCATCCCCTGTGCTGGTGACTGACCAATGACTTTTACTGCAACACAGATGCATAGATAGCAAGGCACAATAATTTGTTTTTTAATGGTTCCTTGCATGAGTCTAAATCACCCCATCTAGCTAAATAATAAATTCACATAACCAAGTCTGAATCAAAGAGGCCTGAGAAGGGGTCACTGCATGAGCTGGACTTGCAATCTCAGCTGCTGACTGGGCTACGCTGCAGTTGTTTACAGGAGTGCAGTGCAGTTCCCTGCTGTGCTGGGCCTCAGATTCCTACCCAGTAGGAAACCTTTGTGGTGGCTTTTCATTTGTCTTTAGAGAAACAAAATGCCTCGTTAATTGTAGGTGTGAGTTGACTTCTTCCAACTGAGGCAGAAGCAGCAGGAGCCCTTTTGGCCTTGTGGGAAGGAAGATACTAAGGCTCGTCCCCATCCAGTGCTCCCTATAGAGGGTGAGGCAAAGCAGCCAGTCCAAAAGCCCTGGGGGCTACAGAAGGCCTGGCAGGAGTGGTCTGTTTAGGGTGAGTGCAGTGTACAGACCTTGTGTGAGGAGATGAGACTAGCTAGCCTGTGTTGTCCTGAATGTAGACAGCCATAAACACATGAGGGGTCCCTCTTACAGCAGTTGTGTCAGATGCTTTCAAAAATGCTTATGGGTTAAACTCTAAAACTGAGCTAGAGAAACAAAAGAGAAAGGCATAAAACCCTGGATTTGAGGTGCCAAGCTTGTAGTGAAAGTGAGGCAATATGTCTGTGCTATGTGTGGAATGGATCTGGTGTCTCAACAAGTCAACCTGAGTCTTCCTGCTACTTACTTCCCAGAAAAAGAAGGCAATCAGCTCCTAAAAGTAGTGTCTGTGGTAGGAAACTCTGCTTCCTGAGCCACGTGAGGAATTTGGGAGCTTCAAGTAAGAAACGCTGATCAGAATTACTATTTAGAAAGCTATGTATGTGCAAGTACAGTCAAGATCATGAAGTGCTGACCCCAAAGTGGAGGGGGTGACCTCTGTGTTGCAGCAGGACATGCCAGACAGCTGGAGGGAAGATATTTTTAGTGCATCCCACAAATGCAGTATGTAGCTGCTGCTACAGTGGAAGAGAAGTGGGGGTGGACCCTGCAGACCCTGAGCTGTGTGTATTGATTGAGGGAGCAGGTTTCTTCCATGTATTCATACAGGCTGGTTTAGCCTGAGCTGGGACTCAGAGACTGTGTCTTTCTTTCTCAGGTTATGATTTATGACTTCAATCCAATTTATGGCCATTTACAAGAATGCTGAACTGGCTGTAAATCAGTAAGAGACCATAAAATACTCATGAGAGCTGCTGAAATCCATCTGGGTGAGCTTCCTTCCCTCCCAAGAGCAGCCAGCTGAGGGCAGGAAGATGTAGGCCTCCCATCAAGCCTCACAGAGCAATAGGGCATGGGGATGAGATGAAGTGCTTGGCTAGAGGAAAGGCTGAAGGCAAAGAAGGCTTGTTTTGGGGTATATGAGAGTCAGATGAGCCATTGCCAAAGAACTGCTCTGCAGGATTTCCTCAGAGGAGGTTCACCCAAAAGCAAGGCTGACCTGGAATCCATGGCCTTCAGTGCAGCCAGTGATTCTCTTAAAGTAGGTCAGTGTTTTACTGAGTTACTGTTCTTTGTGACAAACTTCCTGGCCATTTTTATTTTTACCAGGTACTCCAATTTCTGTAGTGGATATGACATGTTAAAATCACAGTCCTCGTGGATCTTTTTAAAGTAAACCTTTCTTACTCCTCAGCAAGGTGATTAGTTCAGAGTGCGAAGAAATCCCCCAAGCAAGGAACAACATTGTGCCAAATTCCATACTTACCATCAACAACAGAAGGTGGTGCAGTGTTTACAAAAAAACAAACAAACAAACAAATCAGGCTATTGGGATTAAAATCCCCTCTTTGCCTTGACTGCAGTGCAGACTTTCTCCCCTAACCCTAAAAGTGCCTTAATTGCCAGGTAACAGGTAACTATGTATATAAGTGCTTATGTAGAAGCTTCATTTGCTGCATAAATGCAACCCAGTACAGATAAACACTTTATTTTACGTATGCAAAGTAATATGTAGGAAAAGGAATACGAATCTTTCTTCCTCCTTACCTTAATGTACAAGGGCTGCTCTGAAAGTAATGCCTCCTATTTCATTATGTCAGCCTACAATGTCAGAGGTGGTGGTATGTCAGTAGATGTTGAACCTCTCCACCAATATTCTGTTACATGTTGTTGCCGTGCAACAGATTGCAGCAGAAGGGCAGTTTAACAAAACAGCATCTGACATGAAAGTGTGTTTGAAGCAAAGGGGTGTCAATGATTTCCTCCATGCAGAACAAGAGGCCCTCACGGACATTAGCTGATGCTTGTTGAGCATTTCTGGAGATCATACAGCAGATATGAGCACAGTGAGGCAGTGAGTGGTATGTTTGAGCAGTGGCAACAGCAGCACGAAAAAATAACCATGTTTGGATGGCTATGCACAGCTGTCTCACCACAAAATGTGGAGTGTCTTGATCAGCTCATCCATGCAAATTGGCAGATTACAGCAGGGAACTGTGTACATAGCTGAGTATCAGCTTCAATATATTGAAAACAATGGTGGCAACATTGAAATATTGCAAAGTTTATGCAAGGTGGGTACCATGAATGCTCACAGAGGAACAGAAAGAGAATTGTATGCACGTTTGTCAGGACCTATCGCACCAGTATAATGTCCAGGTGACAGCTTCCTGGATCGCATAAATAGCGGTGATGAGATGTGGTGTCACCACTATGAATGGGGGGTCAAAACTATAATCCATGGAGTGGCAACGTGTGAATTCCCCATCAATGAAAAAATTCAAAATATAGCCCTCAGTCTGTAAAGCGATGTGCACTACCTTTTGGGAAAAGAAAGGGATGGTCCTTCTGGATTTCCTGGAACCTGGACAAACCATTAACTCTGACTACTACATTGTGATGCTAAGCTGAAGGTTCCAGCTTCCACAGTCAGGCCAGAGAAGAAGACCACCTTTCCCTTGCAACACATTAATGCCAGGCCCTACGCCACTTTGAAGACCATAGAGCACATTAACAATCTTGGCTGGACTGTCCTACCACACCTATCATACAGGCCACATTTGGCACCTTCTGACTGCTGCCTGTTTGAGCCAATGAAAAATGGTTTGTGTGGGCAATGTCCTTCTAGCAACTACATCATCATAGCAGCTGTGAAACAGTGGGCCACCTACGCTGGTTCAGATTTTTATGAGCATGTCATGCAGACTCTTGTTGATTGCTGGTGAAAATGCACAGCTAATCATCATAGAATCATAGAATTACTCAGGTTGGAAGAGGCCTTCAAGATCACCAAGTCCAACCAGAACCTAACCATACTACCCTAACAACCCACCACCAAATTATGTCTCTGAGCACCACATCCAAATGGTTTTTAAACTCACGCAGGGATGGTGACTCAACCACCTCCCTGGGGAGCCTATTATAGTGCTTAACAACCCTTTCTGCAAAGTTCTTCCTGATGCCTAACCTAAACCTCCCCTGGTGCAACTAATGGTGGTTATGAAGTTGAAAAATGGTATTTTGTAGCTGAAAATTTGCTCTATCAAATAGTGTTATTGTGCTCTTTGTGTCTGTTGTAGTTTCCATGGAAATAAATAAGTGGTATTATTTTCAGTGCAACCTACTTGACTCGAGGATCAAGCTGCAATGAAGCACCAGGCTAAAAGACAGCGCCAGGGCCAGTAAATCTAATTCTACTCATGATGTCTTCAACAAAGAGATTATAGAATAATATATGGAATAGTAAAAAAATAGTAGAGTAGTACATGGAATGGTACAGAATAACTGAAATGTCCAAAAGCATACCTAGAACGCTCACTCTGTAACTGAGCCTTTCCCAACATCCAGTGTATGGTAACTTTCAGTTCTCTCAGGTAATGAATCAAGCAACCTGTGCAAGCCAGAAGGAGAATAAACACTCCAGACTGCTCTGCTCTGAATCACAAAGCAAGGAATTCTTTTGTAAAATCACAGAATGGTTTGGGTTGGAAGGGACGTTTAAGATCACCTAGTTGCAACCCCCTGCTATAGGCAGGGACGCCTCTCACTAGACCAGGTTGTTGAAAGCCCAATCGAGCCTGGTCTTGAATGCTTTTAGGGACAGGGTATCCACAGCCTCTCTGGGCAACCTGTTCCAGTGTCTCACCACCCTCACAGTAAAGAATTTCTTCCTAATCTCTAGTCTAAATCTATGCTCTTCTTGTTGAAACCCGTTTTCCTTTGTCCTGTCTCTGCTTGCCCTTGTAGAACGTCCCCACCCCCCAAGCTTTCGTATAACCCCCTCCCCCGCCGGGTACTGGAAGGCCACTATAAGGTTCCCCTGGAGCCTTCTCTTCTCTAGGCTGAATAGCCTGAGCCTGACCCCGTAGGGGAGGAGCTTCAGCCCTCTGATCGTCTTTGTGGCCCTCCTCTGGGCCTGCTCCAGCAGCTTGGTGTTCTTTTTGTGTTGGGGCCACAGAACTGGATGCAGTACTCCAGGTGGGGTCTCATGAGAGCAGAGGAGCAGAATCACCTCAGCCTCCAAGTGGGGATACCATATTCTTGGGTAGAGCTGTGAACTGTTTGTTTTTTTTTTTTCGTATTGTTTCGTAGTGAAAAAGGTACTAAGCTCAGTCAGGCTGCCTAGACAGTGAGATCTAGAAGCGTGCAATCTTACTCCTGCAGAGTAATGAGGTTTAAGCTGTTTGGTTTCTCCAAGTAGTCTTAGTATGATAGCTGACTGTGACTGGTTCATTTCTTCCAGTTTGTCACACTGAAAAATAGATGAAGAGTGCCTGTGGTAGAAATGCTAAGTCATTGCTTGAATCAGTGATTGAGCACCTGGTAGGAAGGCAGGGCCACCCAAGGGAGCTCAGGTGCATGCAGTGCACCTGAAGGAAGGGGTAGGGCCAGGATCCACCCCTTCCCAGACTTTATTTAATTGTTGGCAGTGGAGGTGAGGGCATCTTGCTGGAGATTCTTGCCTACATGAGGCCTACTAAGGGTAAGTGGTGTTTTTTTTTTCTTTCTTTCTTTCTCCTTTTGTTTCTGCATCCATGGCTGCTGTGTTTAAGCCTCTCCTTACTTGCTGCGGCAGGGTCTTTGTTACCTTGCTATCGTTGGTGTGCTTTCTATTGTATTATAGTGTCAAAGATACTCTGTTGCTCTCAGACATTCAGGAGCAATATGGGCAGCCTTCAAATTAAATAGCAGGGATAGACTTGTATATTTATCACCCGCTCTCTGGGACTTTTTCATGCTGTGATCACTGTGTGATGAAGATCCATAACTTGGGTCTGTCTGATGTGAAGTGTCAGTAGTAAGGGCTAAGAAAGGACATGCACTGAAAACCCTGGTGCTCTGCGTGACCCAGGGCAAGGGGGTTGCTCTGTGGTAATTCCTGCTTCAAGTCCTGGGTGCTGTGTGTGAACCAGAGCTTGGAAAAGGATTGACTTAATGTCCAGCAAGGAAGCCTCTCATGAGCCTTGGCATGCTGTCCCAGGAGGTAATTACCCTTGCTGTTAAATGTTGCTAGTCCAAATCTGCACAGCTGCAGATCTGTGACTGTCTAGCTGATTGTACGTGTGCCAAAACAGTGCAGTGCTTCACCTCTGAGCCAGTAGTTTGGATTAGCCTGGCTCAGGAAGCCACTCACCTCTGGGATACTGCTGCATTTTGCCAAGAGCAACGAACCCTGGCCAGTGCTATGTGTCTCTTTTCTTTCTTGTGTGCAATGCCTTGGGGAGAGATAAGCGATTGTGGTGTCTATGCGCTGCCTGTGACCCTGTAGTGCCCTGAGAATGAAATCCAGTCTCTGCTCTACTTCACATTCAAAACAACAGCAGAAAATAGCTTCCACTTTCTTCGTTTCTATGGGTTCAGCCTCATGGATGATGATAATGAGAGAACACTATGGCTGAGTGGTGAGTGAGCAAGCCTAAGGAGAATGTCTCTCTTATACTTCTGGCCAACATAGGCTAAAAGAGCAATGCTGTTCACCTGGCTGCCTGGGTAGGGCTAGACCCACACCGTAAGTGTGGTTAAGAGTGAGGGAGGGAAGATGTAGTAATGTGCTGGGGTGGTAAAGCAACCTCTGCATTGAGTGGGCTATTTGATATAGGATGCAGGTTTGGGGTTGGAACCCCTGCTGTGTGCATCCCTCAGATGCTATGATAGAGGACTTTTTGGAAAAGAGACACAAATTAGCCTCTCTCAACTTTGCAGATTCTTCACTGGTCTGCACTTGTCTGGGCACCTTCCACAATGGCAGGAGTATGTTCACTAAGTCTTTAATAGGTTGCCTGAAGACCAGGCCTCCTGTTCTCTATGCCTGCTTAAGAAATGAGCAGGTTCTTCCTCTTACCGCTTATTTATAAGGAAACTTCTCTCTTAAGGTATTCCTTATAGACAAGCCAGCAATGTCATTGTCACATGATAAAAGCTTCCTGGGTTGCAAGTTTCCCTCTCACTGACAGATGCTCTCTTTTTTTTATTAGAGGAATTAGATAGCCATCATCTCACAGACCTACAGCTCACTGCATGTGCCCTTAATGCTCTGGGGGAGTTCAGTTTAGAATCAAGAAACCTGAAAACCAATAATGTTATGAGAAAGTTAAATTACTGTTAGGGGTTGGCTTACAATTAAGGGATTATATAGTGCGTGATCGCTGGCAATGGAATATTCTGCCCTGACTCTTGTAGCCTGATGTTTTAATTCAAAATCTAAGGAGCCTGCAGCTGGTTTGCTCTTTTATTTATTTCAGATTGAGTTGTGTGAATAATGGATTTTTTTTTTATTCAATGACTAAACAACAACAACAAAAAAAGTTGGGTTACATTGACCAGAAATACCTTATCAATTCAAACAGAAATAGAAAAAACGTTCATTTAATTGTAAGTACAATGTTAGTCCATTTTCTGGAAAAGTTTATTTTTATAGGCCTGGACTCTTTAAAAAAGGAAATACTGGTAACATTTCCAAAGTTGAAGGAAAAAAAAACATATATATATATATTTTTAGGTATATTCTACTTATCCTTCCACATACCTCAGTTTCTTCTTTTGTCAAGTAGTATTTGTCAGAATTGACCTGACTCACTGTGAGCCTTACGAATGAAATTTTTGTTCTGCTAAAAAATACATTGTGCACAGGATATCTTGATGGGCTTGGGTTTGTGAGCTTGACTGTTCCAGTGAGTTTTATAAGCTCCACGTTAATTTTCTTCTGGTAGCACAGGAGCAGAGTCTCAACTTCAGTGAAGTACAAATGCTGACAAATTCTGCAGCACTCAAACGTAGTTTCAAAGTCAAGCCTCACATGAAGTAAACACTCCTCCAAGTTAAAATGAGGCACACCGATACACTGAAAGCCTCCTTGCTTCAGCTGCTTTCCACAGTTATTTGAACACTAAGTAATTTCATGTATGGGAAGGCCAGAGCTGAGCTGGGTGTATAGAACACAAAAAGTTACTTTGAGTTGAATAAATCTGGTTGTGATTTGTACGCAGGAAATGCATTTATTGAAAGTGATGAGGCAAACTTTCTGTCTGATAGTTGCTGGGCAGGTGATTTGTGATTACTGTTTCTGAGTAGCTGAGAATTATGCATGTTCTGTTATGTTTGTTAACCCATTTCCCCTGTGTTCCCCCATATGCTTTTATAATGTTCTGATCTTTCAGCCTGTTTGCTCTTTCTGTAAGGTAGTCATTTAATCTGCATTTGTTGCAGCTGATGTTGCTAAGTGATATCATCAGTGTATCTTCGTGTCCTGTCTCTGTCCTTCTTGGCCTTGACTGGATGACTGAATGCTTAGTCTTTGAGGGAGGGAGCTGTAGTTCTGGTTATACCGATTTGAGGAGGTAATATCAACAGCTGGATTGTTGGCCAAATAAAGGTGATTCCTGGATTGCTGATGGTCCTTGTCAGCCAGGCATTGGGGTTCAGTGGAGATATCTAAATGGGTGATTGCCTTGCACTATGTGCTGTTGGTGATTGGTGTGTGGTGGTTGTGAGGAGCCAGTTGTTTGGTGCTCAGGCCACCATTTCCACTTGAAGCTATTCTTTGAGGTTGTCTTTTTTTACTACTCATTGGCAATAGTAACAGGATTTGTTTATCCTAGTTTCTTATTAGCAATTTCCAAGGAGGTTATTGCAGTAGACCGATCTATGATCAGAGAGTGGTGACATGGAGGTAGAACTCCATCCATCATGATCTGGTAGTTACTTAAGTCAATGTGGATACAGATGCCCAGGAATAAATAAAGTCAAAGCTTATTCAGAGCTAAAGGAAAACAGCAGCATATGATACAAGAAAATGCAAAGCACAGAAGCCAGCCAGAATTAAACAGGCCAACTTTGTGCACAGTGTTTAGGCCATTAGTAACCAGCAGGGAAGAGCTCTTGAGGTTGGTTCAGGCCTGGCACGCAGCGTTTCACAGTTGGCTCAGCTGTGCACTGCTGCAGATGGTTGCAGCTGCTGTTGTACTAGGTTTCCCCAGCCCACTGTTATTACCTATTGCCAAATAAAGGGGGGAAAAAAGCAGAAAGTGGTGTGGCTTTTCTAAGCTTCAGCTTTAAGCCAGCTTCACCCATTCATGATGCTGAAACTGGGAAATGGTACTTGTGGCACTTGTGGTACTTGTGGCAGTGCATGCAAATTGTCTGAAATGGGGTGAGTTCTTTTCAGTTTTGCTCTTTTGCTTTGATTTCCGTGCTGGTTCTTATTTTTTCCTTGCCTGGGTTTTCCCTCCATGTTTGACCTTTCCTCCCCAGTCCCCTGGCCTTTTCTATTCTAAGCTGATAAGAGGGAGCTCAGAGTTGATATGCAGGAATCCCTGGACACAGCTTTTTTTTTTTTTTTTTTTCATCAGTAGTTAATTTTCCACTTCTTTTATTTCCTTTGAGATTCAATACATCTACTTTCATGCTTCTGTGATTCAGTTTGTGGAGGAGACAGACAAGGAAATGCTGAATAAATCTCTTGCTTTCTCTCCCTTGATCCTCTACTCCAATCATTGCATTGCCCCCTCTTTTCTTCCTTCATACACCACAGTTTTAGTATACCTCTGGTTGGTCTGTATTATTTTGGTGTGTTGTGGGTTGGTTTTTTGTTGGTGGTTTTTTGTTTTTTTTGTTGGTTTTTTTTTTTTTTTTGGCTCCCAGGTTCTGGCTTAGGACAATTACAGAAGGAAACTGGAGATAGTCATGTTTGGTTGAGTAGAAGCTCTTGGGACTCCAGACCTATCAGGTTCACTGTGGATGCTGTAGGAAGCTGTTGCATGGCTTTATGCAGAAGCTTCCGTGGTCTTGCACAGTGCCAGTTCATGAGTAGTATGTAGTGTAAGTTAATGTTCTCCAAAAATGCCATCCTTTTAAGGCTCTCATCTTGATAGAAGAAAAGGTTTATTGGACAGGCAAGTCTGCATGTTGTGGAAATGCATCTCCACCAGTAGGAAAAAGGAGGAGGGAGATGGGAGTGAGAGGGAGGGGCTGAAGAAGGAAAGAAAATGATCAAAATGTCACTCCTGCAACATTAAGCTCAACTCTTTGAATCTAATTTATCACCTTCTAATCTGCCCTGATTCTTTGTAAATAAAGTTCCTTGGGCTACTGTGTCCCTGGTATGTTTCCTGCTGTTATTTTATCCTACCAAAATCTGTTCAGTTTATTGTCTAGCGTAGTAAACTGCCGTGTTGTTACTGGTGGAACATTGCTAGCTGGTTAAATGCTTTTTATACTCAACTAATGTTTCTAGCATTTATGTTAAAATAGCTGAAGTCACAGGCTTAACAATACCTGTCATGTCTCAAGGGAACGTGATAATTCTGAACAAGCAGCATCTAGTGAGGTTTTTTTAAGAGGCATGTCTGAGGGAGCACATATGGCACAGTACTGGCAAATGCATTTTGAACTTGTCTGAGAATAGTCTGTTCAGCAGCCAGACAGGATCAGACATTGCATCCAAATAAAAGCAAGCAAATATACAGATTATTAACAGAGCTCAAGAGGATACAGAATTATTATGCGTGCACCAGAAAGACTTTGGATACAGTAGACCAAATGTTCCACTTTGTTTAATGGAGCCAGCAATGCAGTCCACAGGAAGTGTGCAATGTGATGAGGATTAGCATTTGGGCTGTTCAAGGGCTCGAAAACCTCTCATGTTTTTGATTTCTTTGGTAGTCAGATGGGCTGATGGTGGTTGAAGTGTTTGCCTTAAGGTAATGCAAGCCTTTGGGATTGCTCTTTCAAGACCACAGAATAGAGATTCTTCTTAACCCACTAGAGGAGCTCTGATAGGAATATTCACAGCAGGATCCAAGCTACCATGGTGAAATCTCAGTAATGTGTATTACTGTGTAAAGTGATCTCTGAGCTGGAGATGAAGGTCCTTAACCCTATTTTAATCTAATTCAGGACATAAATCCTTTTCCCTGTATCATGCTTCCATAACAGTATCTTTCCCCAGTCTTGAGTATTCAATGAACTGTCTGAACTACAAACAAGCCTGTACAGCTGATCTGGTATACAGATCCCTTGCAACGTTTAATACTTAAGCATAGCATCAGGGAAGTACCTCAATTACCTGATGTCATGAGTAATCTGTATTGGTCTGACTGCAGAAGTTCCCTGTTCCTAAATTTAAAGTATCCTCAGCATGGCCTGGTGAACAGCCCTGGCAGAACAGAAGGTATACTAAACCCAAAAGAATAGTATAAGGTCCAAGCCTGAGATAGGTACCTTCTTAAGAAAGCTCCAGGAGGAATTAATTCTCAACTGCTTTCCACTGCTGAAAAGAGGAGATTTATAGCATTTTATTCAGCTTTGCAAACATGACCTGAGCTCCAGGGAGAAGTATGTTCTCTAAATCTAGAAAAACATCTCTCAATGAAACAAAATGTTTATGTGCCTCAAAGGGGAATCTTTGCTATGTACTGAGGCGTTGGCTATCTTGAATGAGTATATTCTGATAAAAGATTTCAGCCAAGAATTAATTCACTTCTGGCTCCAGACAGACCTAGCTGAAGAATGGCTTATTTACTGTTGTGGCTGGGCCAAAAAACTGAATTTTAGCCAGAACGGAATTTTTTTGTGATGGTGTTGCCAAAACTAGGCAAACAAGGCACCTATACTTTCTCCTCCACTATCACTTTGGTCAAATCCAAAATCTTTTTTTTAATGTCATCTGCATTTGTAGGGTAACTGCTATTGAAACGTTTCTATGTAGGGCATCAGGTATTTTTCTAGCAGCAGAACACAGGTCATTGCTTAAGAGAAGCAGGACCTAAATATCTTCTGAGTGTTCCTAAAGATCTTTGTATGCTGGGTTGACTTTTAAACCACGTGCAAGCATTGCTGTTCTTTTGCTTAGAAGTAGATCTCAGAACTCATGCTCACAAGAGGACTTGTATCTTAAGAGTATCTTATACTGACTGCGAAGCTGGGCCACGTTTTGCTTTTCCTGTTGCCTGATAATAGGCAAGATTCTATCTTCAAAGTGGTCGGAAGCAAAATAAGACTTGTAATCGCACTTAATCTTGTGGTAGAGAAAGCTAAGATCAGCAAATTCTCTCTGCACTAGGCAAGGGTCTTGGATGTATTCTAAGCTTTGGCATTTGAAGTCCCATCTAATTGGATTGGTCTTGATCTCTGCACATGCAGCTGCTCAAAGAACAGATGGAATGAGAGGTAATGGCCTTAAGTTCCACCAGGGAGATTCAAGTTGGGTATTAGAGAAAATGTCTTCTCAGAAAGAGGTGAGGCAGTGGCACAGGATGCACAGGGAGGTGGTGGAGTCGCTATCCCTGGAGGTGTTCAAGAAACATGGAGGTATGGCACTGAGGGACACTGTGTGCATGGTGGATGTGGGTCAGTGGCTGAATCTGATGATCTTGGATGTCTTTCCAACCATAATGATCCTATGATTTTTTTTACAAGTCTCAGATTTTTGACGCTGTCCCAGACTAAAAACAAAAAGTCCAACCAAGTTCAGAACTTGGTTGATGAGCTGCTTTTTTTTTCTGTTGCTGAAAAAAGCCATTTGTACTATTGCTTAGCTAACATTCATGGCTCTGTATTGACATACAATTCTGTGATTGTGTGATTCTGTGACATGCTTGTTTATGTGCACTTTGTTGCATATATTCTGGATATGAGTTTATCTCTGGACTCGGTGAAATTTAACAGTATTTGCATGACAAAATCAAATGATGTTTGATGGAAACTGGTATCATTTGAGATTGTGTGATTTATAAGGTAAGATAGCAAGTCCTGGATGGGCAAGATGGAAACTATGACTGGCAGTAATGGAGTCTCACTTGAGACAAATCGGAATTCAAAATAGCTTAATTCAAAATGAGTCCCAGAGATGAAATAAATGCAAAGGTTTTATTGACAATGATGTATGGAAATTGAAAATAAGCAAGTGTAAGCTGACCAATCCATCTAGAGTACTAGGATTCTTTGCAAGCACTTAAAGGATTGGGCCCAAGAGAAGTGAGCTTGCTTTGAAATGCAGGAGTAACAAAGGGTTATTAGTTAAGTTGGCTTAGGGAAGAAGGAATAATAGGATGAAATTTATATTGCTGTGGGATGTAGAAGTAAGAAGATTCACATGACACAGTTTAAGGGTGTAAAAGAAATAGGAAGAAGTTTACATTGGTTAGGGATGCAGAAGAAAATTTACATAGTTTAATAGTGTAAAAGAAATGGGATGAAGTTAACCACAGAATAAATTAGATGATAGGAAAAATTTCCCCTAAGCCTTGCAGGGTATGGTTTTCCAAAGAAAGAAGTGATAGTATCATCAGTTAGGCCGTTCTTTTTGAACTGAATATATCACTGAGGAAGGTACTTGAAGCCCCTGTAGCATCTGGTATGCAGAGGTGGAAATGGGAAGGAAAATAAATTAATAGACTTTGATTGGTTTCTCCGGTGTATATTTTCTAGTTTAATTTCTGACCTTTAAGAGTCTCCTGTGTGTGTGTGATGTTTACTATGTATGGTATGTAGTTATGTATAGTATTAAGAGTGAGAAATCAAGCACACAAAAAACTAGAAACTTGGTTTGTTTTTTGAAAAAAAAAAAAGAAAAAAAAAAAAAGCAGTGGTTTCTTTTGCACGTTAACTGTGTTATGAAGTATATCAATAGCCTGTTAACAAATGGCTTCAGATGTGAGCCCACTGGTATGATGCAAAACAGAAATCTGGCTCAGAATGAAAGATTTAGGAAATTCAATGTTTTTAGGGAAGACTGAGAAGGATCTTAACCATAGGCCATCCTTATCTGGTTAAGAAGACTTCAGCGGAGAAAGCAATGGCAAGACACTACAGTAGCAAGCTACACAGTGTGCACAGAACCAAGGTGCTCAGGGAAAAGGATAAAACATCTTTAATGAAGATAATTTTCCATCAGAATAAAACAACTAGAGAAATGATAGTTTTCCTGTATATCAGATGTTCAAATCCAGACCGGGCTGCTGTCTAGAAGAAGGATTCTAGGTTAAACATGGACACTTTGCTTAATACAGAACTTTTTAATTGAAATTCAATGTGGTGTACTTAAGAAATCTTGCAAAATCATAATTTTCTTGTCTTGATATACAAATTTGTCTTTTGGTGTATTTGGCTTCTCAGAAATAGCATGCATAGCTATAAAGTTGGTGTTTTCTCCCTTCTCTTGCAGGATTTGGTGACCATTTTGTTCTTAGAGAGGGACTGCACACAAATCATAGAGTCATAGAATGGTCTGGGTTGAAAAGGACCACAATGCTCATCTAGTTTCAACCCCCCTGCTATATGCAGGGTTGCCAACCACCAGACCAGGCTGCCCAGAGCCACATCCAGCCTGGCCTTGAATGCCTCCAGGGATGGGGCATCCACAGCCTCCTTGGGCAACCTGTTCAGTGCGTCACCACCTCTGTGTGAAAAACTTCCTCCTAATCTCTAGCCTAAACCTCCCTTGTCTCAGTTTAAAACCATTCCCCCTTGTCCTATCACTATCCACCCTTGTAAACAGCTGTTCCTCCTCCTGTTTATAAGTTCCCTTCAAATATTGGAAGGCCTCAATGATGTCTCCCTGGAGCCCTCTCTTCTTCCAAGGCCTTTCGTGAAAAGGTTACTCTTCCAAAGCATTTAGCTTCCTTCTCCCAGTCATATCAGATGAGAAGTTTGGAAGAAGAAACCCAGTGAGTGAGGAAAAAGTGAAGTCTGGACAGATGACCTTACCTCATCTGAGCTCTTGGAGTGGGTCCAGAGGAGGGCCACTAAGATCAGAGGACTGGAGCACCTCTCCTATGAAGAAAGGTTGGGGGAACAGGGCTTGTCTGGGCAGACGAGCAGAAGAGGGGGACTGACTTCTTGCACAATCTAATAGTGATAGGACAATGGTTTTGTACTAAAAGAGGGGAGATGTAGGTTAGATATTAGGTAGAAATTCTTTACTGAGAAGGTGGTGAGGCACAGGCACAGGCTGTCCAGAGGAGCTTTGGATGCCCCATCTCTGGAGGCACTCAAGGCCAGGTTGGATGGGGCTGTGGGCAGCCTGACCAGATGGGTGGCAATTCTTCCTACAGAGGGGATTTGGAACTGTATGGTCTTTAAAATGTCTTCCAACCCAAGCCACTCTGATTCTATTACTCTGACACTTAACAGAAGTAGTACAAGATCTCTGGTAAATGGAAGGCAAGTACTTTCAAAATTAGGGATGTGTCAGTGAAATATACAACAGCTGTGACACATAATCCTTGCAAGCCCTCCTTGAGGGCTAAGTCCTCAGGCTAAGAGAACAGAAGTGACCATTCTCTGGTTTAGATGTTTGTTTTGTGTTGGAGTAAAAGATGAAAGTTGTGAGAACTGCAACAGCAATGGCTTGAGGTGCTGCAAGGACTTGTGGTTGTAGTTTGGGGCATCATACCCTCTCTGCCATGCCTCTACTGACACTTGTCCTGTAACTCCAAAGACGAGCAGTTCATGTTGCTCTTGGGCTGAAATCTGATCAGTCTGGGTGCTTTCACTCTGATGGATAAGCCCTGGACCCATTTAAACTAGTTATCCCTAATGCCTTGGGCCTGTTGTGAGTATGTGCGGTGATCTGTGGGGAACATGGGGCTTCATCCTGCTGTTATTGTGAATATGTTTAAGTAGAATCCTTGATTTCCTAATAGAGACCAATACTGTTTACCATATTTATCCTCTTCTGGCAGTGGCTTTTAGACCCTGGGCTGTAAGCTAATTCACAAGAATGTGATCTCTTATCCCAAGGCCATTTCTTCTTTCCTCACAGGCTCTATCTGCTGCAGGGTGATAGAAAATGCCTGGCATAAGTAGTTGAGCCAAGAGGGATGGTACAATTCCTTCCACCCATTAAGAAAGAAATGAAAGATAAATAGTAGGGAACCAGAGGAGGAGCATGAAGGCTTTTTTTTTCTTTTTTTTTTCTAGCACAGAAGAAGGACTGGGGTATAAAGGGGGGGGGAAAAAAAAAACTGCCAGGGTGAACACTGCTGCTGTTGCTGAGTGATAAGCCACCTAGTCAGAATCAGTTGGGAAGGGTGTCCTGGAGAACAAAGGCTTTTCTGGTTGGCGTGCTGAGAGGCAGGGCGGTGAAACAGCTGGCAGTGTTAATAGTGAGCCAGCTTTGAATCGCTGGGGTCTCCATTCCCTGCCAGAACTGACAGAGCTGTAGAAAGTGGAAACTGGTGTGAGACTTATAGGTGCTTCTGTAGGTTTAAAAAAATAAATAAATAAAAAGGAGGGGGGCCTGAGGGGGGCTGGGAAGAGACTGGGTAGGACCTGATGGATTACAGAGCTGGGGACAGGAAAGTTGGGCTTAGATGCAGTAACTGGAAGCACGTGTGGGAAAGTGAGCAGTGTATGATAAGATGGGGGTAAAACTTGTCGCAAACACAGTTGATTTCAGTACAGTGTAAAGAAGATGATATTCCCTTGGCTGGAATTAATATCCTAAATAATGTATGGTGTCCCGTTTTCTGCTGTCATAGTTACTCATCAGTACCATGTCCACATGCCACTTTCCTTGGCTCATAGGTCTCCTTTCTCTGTCAGAGAGAAGAGAAAGAAGGATCTTAGCATTTCCCTGCTCTTTACTATTTACTGTCATTTTGCCTAGTAAAACTTGCTTGAGCACAGATGTCAGAAAGCAAAGGTAAATAGTGCCTGGGTACTCACACACGTGTTCTCCTGTGGTATTAAAGCTCTTGCATTGAAAAGGAGTAAGCATTTCAAACACAGCCTTCTAATGTGCAAGCGAGATGAGGGATTGCTGTAGTAGTGAAGGATGAAGAAGTAAACTCTGTAGTGCCTAATTTGAAGAGGTAGGTAATTGTTTCACTTCTGTTTCCCAGCCACTGTCAGCTGTGGATGGCTCATGAATGCAGCCTGTGGCAGATTGTTGCTGAGACAGTGTAGGATGGCATCATAAGAGCACCTTGTGTCCCAGCCCCTTGTCAGGAGAGGTTCACATTCCTTAAGGTGTCTGCTCCAAAATTATTGCTTTTAGCCCAAACCTTAAAGCCTTTATTTGCTCAAAGCTTTCAGCATCTTGGAATGGTGTTTTGTCTGAGTAACAGCAGTGGGATTTTGCCCATCTATCAGCTGGAGTAATTCTACAGAAATTACATTATTTAGAATGCTCAGGTCTGGCTTGCATGCATCCCTGCTAGGGCTGTGATTTTAGCCACTCTCACTGGAGGGTCCTATCAGAGTCTAGTGAACTTGTGGAAGGAAGGTCTCCATGGGGAGATGAGAAGATGCAGAAAATGGCATTGCTTTTTTTTCCCACTCCCCTTCCAAATAATCTGAGGCAGCCAGAAAATAGAAGCTTGAACATAAATTTGAATCTATTTTTCATGAGCTTTAGACAGGAGTCCTTTTATTTACATTATTTTCTGAATTAGGTTGGAAGGAATCTGCAGTGCTTTTCTTAGCTGAATGGATGCGTGGCTTAAGTCCCTGAGTCAGGTGGAGAAATACCAAAGGAAGTGAGACAAGGGCTCTGATAGTTCTATATTCCTGCCTTGAACTGAATGCAACATGGACTATTTCAGCTGAAATTCAAAGTGGAGGAACATGGAATACTCTACCCGTGAGGCAGTTGCTGTTTAACTGATTAAAGAGTAAAAGTGTCATATCCTCTCTAACACAAATGGGGGTGCTTTTAATTGTAGCATGCACTCCATGTAATTTATGTGGTCCTTGTCTGCCTCGGTGGTGAGCTCTACAGATAATACATTGAGAGCTGTTGCTTCATATCAATTAATTTTTCTAACTGTGACCTATTAAGTGGCAAGGAGTTGGTGGAAAATAAAGGCTACACAATGTACTATTTTGTGATAAATTATTTCTTAGTGGTTGGCCTCAGAAAATGTGAGAGGTAGTTAATTATTTGTTTGGCTTGAGTGGTTAAGGGCTTAGGTCAGAAGGTTTAGCCTTTAGCAGGTAAATGCTATTGGTGCGCGTAGCAACTTCAACCTACAGCAGTTGCACTTGGTGCAAGTAAGCAGATCTCTACCTGGGCTGCAGGCAGAGCTGGCAAATGGGGAGGCCTGCCAGAAAAAAACGAACTTTCATATTACTCTGATTTACTGCAGACTACCAGGATGCAACAGTAAACTCTTCCACTCTCTTCACATTACTCTTATTTATACTTAACATCCAATACTTTGGCTGTCACTCTTTAATCAAGATTTCTTTTAAACCTGTCCGAGTTGCTTGGGGAAAACCCTGGGTAAATATTGTTATTAGTTAAGTAATAAGACACAACAGGGTGTGAAATATTACCCCATAACTCATACCACTCTGCAGCAGTGTGAGTGGCACAAGGCCAAATGGCTTTGTGTGTTATTTTTTTAGTTAAATCAAATTAAAAAGACACCAGCAAAGTGTCTGTGTCTGTTTAAAACATGGCCATGGTGGGATGGGGAGGGAGAAGTGTCATTTAGTAAGGTGCATTGTCAATGGCTCACTTTTTAATTTAGAGGATGGTGAAAAGTACTAAATGGAGAGCCCTGGAGATAGGTGTCCTTCACCTATCTAAAGGACAGATTGGATAGAAGCAGCAACAGGGAGCAGCTGCCACTGCTGTGTGACAACAGGCTTGAGAGTTCCACCTCGGGTAGCTTAAAAAGATCCATTTTCAAAATCCCATTCAAACTTTGGTTACTCAGTATGAACTGCCATTGACTGTGGCCTGCTAAGATGCTTTCGGGCCCACAAGTTGCCTTGTGAGCATCTGTCAAATTGGAGGAACAATTGAGAAAACATTTGGAAAACACCAGACAGACTTATTGTTGATGACTTGAGGTTCCAGCTAGCTCCCTGGGACAAAATGCAGCCTCTGCACAAGTCAGATGGTGCTGTCTCATTTGTGTTCAGAAAAGGGATCCTTAATGAGTAGGCACAGAGGCCTGTATTAACTGCTTTCTAAACTTCTGGAGCATTAGGCATCTCATTCACAGCTCTTTTCCCATTCAGCTTTATGTACCACAGCATGCAATCTCAGCTGTGCAGGATGGGTGTTCTGGCTGGGCTTGGCAGGGCTGTGCTTTAGCAGCAGAGATGAACAACCCTCCTATGAGCTTTCATTTCTGTTTTAGTTCAGAATGACCTTCTGAGGAAAATGGGGTTCTCATCTCTTCCTACATTTAATAGTCCATTTGGTAGGGACAAGGGTCTGTGTGCTTCCAGGAAAGGGCAGATGCTCTTGGGCTCTCTAAATCACAGGTGTCCATTTCAGGAAAGAACTTGCACTGCAAAGAAAATGTTAAATGTTGCTACAGTCCTTTGAGTTTTTCGTTTGTTTTACGCAGACAGCTGCTGTTGTGTCCCTTACCCAAGACCCATTAGCTACCCAGCAGTTTTTGATTCCTGATTCAAAGTCAGGCCAGCATGGTAGAGAATCATATAAAAAGATGCTCATTAATCCTTATTTGGTTCCTCCTGTGGGCATTTCTCTTACATGGCTAGCATTTCTCACGTGCTGGACTCCACGTGCAACAGGAAGCTTTCATTTGCTTTAGTCCTTTAACAGCCAAGCAGCTTATTTGTGAAGCTTGATGCATTTCCTGCTCTCTAATGCAAAGGGAAAAAAAAAAGTCTAGCTAGTAAGCTTAAGGATACTCCCTTCTCTTACTTTCTCTTTCCCCACAGAAAATATTGCCCATCTGGACAAAATAGCATGGAGGCTGACAAAGTGCTTTTTCAATGCGATTTGAGCTAGGAGAATTCCCAGGGCAACTTCACATCCTTTGCATGTGCTTGCATGTGTATGTTGGCTTGCAGTTGGCACGGAGATATATCAATATATCCGATGACAATAAATACAGCTATTAGGATGAGTCGAGGGCTTTTCTTAATTGGGTAACAGATGAGCAGGCGTATGTTGCTGTTGAATCCATCAGCATTAACTGGGCAGAGGTAAGTTTGATCAATACTGACACTTGAGTGCATGGGTAGCCACTGGAAAATATTAATTTACAATCATGACCGGCACCTCTCATTAACCAGAAATGTGTTAACCCTAATTGGTTCAACAGTGTTCTGCTGTACTATGCTGTGCTGCTCACATTATTTCCTCTTGTGCCTAAGCCAGAATTTTCCACCGATGGGAGCTTGATGGTACTGAAGCCTGTACTCTTGGTGGCCAGGCTGGCAGCTGTACTGCAGCATCTATCAGGCCAGGAAGGTGTGCAACGCACACTTGCCTGGGTATGCTGCCCATATGGCTGTATAGACATAGGGAGCTGCGTGCTTGTCTGTTCTTACCTTATGGCCAACTTGAATAGGAGTTAGGCTGAGTAGGAGTGACACTGATTTATACCATCTGCGAGTCCGTGCCACAGATCCATAAGCATTCGTATACCTTTGTGTTTCTGTGCATGCTTGGGTGCTTGCATTCAGATATGGACTGAGTGTGGTGATGGCAGCATTGGGTTGCCCTCAGATCTGTCAGACTGTGTACACAACACAACTATTAATAGGAAAAGTGTATAAATGTGTGTGTGGAATATGTATTTATGAGCGTGTGTGAAAAATGCTTCTTGTTCTTTAATGCCAGCAATGGCAATTTGTTTTCTCTACCACAAGATCCTCACAGCAATCCATTCAAAGCAGTCATCTTTGGTATGTGCCATAAATATGCATGGTGTATATACAAACACGAGCTGTGAGAGTTGAAATCAGCTTGTAATTAAGGCCCAGGCCTGACAGTGAGGAGATAATAGACTGCTATCTAAGTCCACTGGGGATAGAATGGGAAGTAATGGGCTTAAATTGTGGCAAAATCTAGAGTAAACATCAGGAAAATCTTTCCAGCAGTAAGAATAGTTAAGCACTAGAGTGCATTGCTTGAGATGGGAAGTGGATCTCAGCTTCTGAAGGTTTCTTAACAGCAACAAATAAAAGTTGGGTAAATATCCATTGTGACTGGTTAGAACAAGGAAAAGGCTTATATATTTTGGAATGCTTTCCAGCTATGTTTTCTCATGACTTTAGGAGTGTAGATGTCTCTGTTTCACCCGTATATGCTGGGTGTTGAAGCTGCCTGCACTTACAGTAGTCACACTTGCTACAAATGGTGTTTCTTGCACCTAGAGCACAATCCAGGTTTACTTCTCTTAGGTTTCTGTTGCTTGTCAAACTTCTTCAGAATCCTCAGCGTTTTTTTGTTTACTTGGCCCTCCCATCAATCCACTGATTTTTTTTTTTTTTTTTTTTAACTCTGATATCTATTTCATAATTGATTTCTAAAACATTTGAC
This sequence comes from Centrocercus urophasianus, assembly GCF_019232065.1. NCBI lineage: Eukaryota > Metazoa > Chordata > Aves > Galliformes > Phasianidae > Centrocercus > Centrocercus urophasianus. The sequence continues at coordinate 5,553,892 of NW_024884364.1, forward strand.
TTACAAAAGGGGGAGGGGAAAAAGAGCTATTATTTTAATGACTTGTGCAATAGTAAACAGTTCTCTTTTCCATTGTGCATATCAACATTTTTGTGTTCTCCTCTGAAGTTAAAAATTAGGTTTTTGCCTTCTTAAACCATTAAAGAGAACAGGCTATATCTTACGGGCACTTTGAAGGAGTGCCTAATGCCCTAGGAATCTGAAGAACAACTGGTAAAGCAACATATTCCAGTAGCTGATTGTGTATATGAATAATTCCAGTGGAGCTGTCTGAAAGATTTATTATTTGGCAAAAAGATTAAATGAAAAGGAACAACTGTTGGCTTGTTTGAATGCCTCCGTAGCAAATGAGTATGGCATATGGAGATTGAGAAACAAGGTCAGACTCTTCTGTATCTAACTCTTGCTGACCTGTAGCCTGAATATCTGGTATTCGTATTTTTTGTATCAATGTTATTTCTTGAAGCATCTTTCACAGAAACTCAATGGGGAGATTTTTCTGACAGTCTTGTCAGATTATTTTTTTGTTGTTGTTGTTGATACACAGGAATGAACTGGCTAGTTTTAGTTTAAGTTGTAGCTGGAAGGAGCTTTTTGTGTCAGGTGGGAATCTGTGATGAAATATGCCAGCTGGACCTGAGTACAAAAAGCATGGTGGCCAAGTGTTTTATCAAGGAAGCTGGAAGATGCATAGAAATCCCCATCTGCCTCCGTGCCCAAAAACTATGTTCTTTTTCTCAACTTTTTCTCCAACTGAAGCTTTTCCTTAGTGCTGCTTGAGGGAGCTATTCCACTTTGTATTAGCTGTCCCCATAATGAAGCGGAAAGTTAGTTGCGTAGGCCTGCTTGAGCATTCACTTGGGATGTGAAATTGGGAAATGCAGGAACAAGGACCTCCCCAATCCAGCTGAATGCCTACCTATTTGTTATGCTTGAATCACTCTTTCTTGTTTTTGGAAAAACAACTTTGACAGGTCTTGTTTTTTTTTCCCCCCAGTGGGCAATGACTCATTACTGACTGACTCAGAAGCTAAGCAGGCTCTCATACTCTTGGTGGGGGATTTATACTAAGGATTCTGCCCTGGCTGGCTCTTGCAGCTCTGGAATTGGACAGCTCTCCAGTTTATGTAAAAGTCATAATGCTCACTATGAGCATCTGCTCAGCTTCACTCTACCAGCCCTGCCACTGGCCACATCTACATGGTCTTTGTGGACCAAGCAGGTTTAGTTAGAGAGTGTACGTGAGAGGGCTTTGGTGGTGATGTGGAATGAGTGTGCTGATGAGGGCAATCTGTTGCTTTCTGGTACGCAGCTTATGTAAGTGGGTTCTAAGTGGGAAATACAGGGCAGGGAGCATCCACACCTTCAGGGCTGGAAGGGCTGCATTATTTCTGTGAGGATACTCACAATGCTCCATGGAAGCTCTAAGACAAGCCAAGCAGTCAGAATTTGACCATGGAGTTACTGGCAGAAAGCACTAAGAATAATTACAGTCACCATGATGTTTCCTGGGCCTACCATGCCTCTGGCTGTGTTATACATGGTGTGGAGTGAAAAAATTTTGGCAAGCTAAAAAAAATACTATCTGGATAGCATTTCCTGGTCATCTCCAGCCAGATGTCCTCTTTTTTCAGAGCACCATTGACTTCAGAAGCAGTTAAAGCAGACAGAGCATTGGTATTGGGGATATTGAGAAGGAAAGAGATAAAATCTCATGCAAACAAGCATTGGCAGTCAATGGAATTGTACTTCCTTTTCTAAGGGCTGAATCTGGCATCATGTCGTACAGAGTTTAAGAGATTTATTACCAGTTTGGTTTGATCTGTGACATAAGATGTATGGCTGGGCTGAAACTGCCCAGAAATTGTACTTCTCTCACTGTACCAGCACTGAATCTACTCGACAGAGAAACATCTTCTAAGTCACGAATGCTCAAATGGTGGATATCACTCAAGCCAGGTAGCACAGTTATCTCTAGGTTAGAGGTTTAGTGCAAAAGGAAGCCCTGTGTCCATGTGAGAGATCCATTAAATGCCAGATCTTCTTCAGGGAGCCAAGGAGTCCCAGGTTCTCAGAGCCAGGTCAAAGCATTGGAAATGATGCTGAAACATTCTTTTCTTGTTGAAGAATATCAGCAATCATGGAATAGCTGACCTCAGGGGACAGGGGACTTGCCTTCCTGTCTCTTTTGGTATATTTATTAACCACTCATCTGAAAGGATTTACGGTGGAGATGTAAGAACTCTAAGAACTCCTCTTCTGTTTGCCAAATAGTGAATTTAAAGCTTTTCTCCAGTGAACTTTTCTAATCTTTGCACAAATTCCTCTCCACACAGGCTCAGAACTTTCACTCAGAAGTGATTCCCTTTACAACTGGTACTTCTGGAGTTTTAAAAAGCTTTTAATTGTGTTAGAGAGTTTGAATTATGGGCATTTCCTTGATCAGCCCAGAAGTCCCTGTACACATCAACCTTCCTAAAATCTGCAGGTGTTCCTCCCCTGTGGTTTCCAGTCTGTTGTTCAAGACAGAAGCTTCTTTAATATGTAGTGGTAAGAATCTAATGCAGTTGACATCTCTTATCTCTCCTCTGTGCTCAAGATGCTGCAGTAAAACTGTATAGTCAGAAGTAGACTTGTGTCCATCCCACTAAGCTGAGGAATCAAGTGTTCCCTCTAAATATGAGAGAAATGGGCTTTTTGTTTGTTTCCTGACAAACTGCGGTAGCTACAGGTTACTGCTTTGTCCTACCTGCCAGGGCAGGTAAAGGACAGTGAAGCAGTTCCTCAACTCATAGTACTGTTTAGAGGGCATCTGTCTTGAAATATTTGAGCTTCTGTACTCTAGCTGAGCTGATGGCTGCATTTGTATTTGCAAATGTGGCTTAACTGAGTGGAATTTTATTTCCTGACTGCACAATAAAAAGCACAAAGGTTACTACTTCTGTTAAATCCTGGGAAAAAAGGAAAAGAATGGGGCAAAAGGGGAGAGAGAGGAACTCCAGTGCACACAGTTCATTTCCAGGGTGACAGAGAATACAGAAATAAAGATCACAAAGAGCTTAAAAGCAGTTTATTGCCTCCTCTTCATCATTATGATATTTACAGAGCACACAAACAACAGCAAGCGCTCTAGTCCAATTGCTTCCCTTTTGTTGTTTATCTGTTGGCTTCACCATGTCTTTATCTGCCTCTTGGATGTTTTTTTTTTCCCCGCTATCTTTATTGTTGTTTTGGATTGTCAAAGACCCCATGGATACTATACAAGGTGACATCTCCTCAACAGCTATGTAGAAGAATCGGGTGGGTTGACAAGCACAGAAAAGGAAGGAAGAAGAGCCTTCCAGAGATGTAATCTCACTTTATTTTGCAGGATTGCAGGGGCAATATAAAGAGGAGAAGAACAGCAACGGACTGCTCTGCTTCTAATGACATCAAGTGATTTGAATCTGACTCTGATGCTACCATAAATTCTCTCAAATCTTTCTTTCTCCTTGCCTTCCCTCTGGGCTGGAAAAACAAACAAACAAACAAACAAAAAAAAAAAACAACAACCAACTACAGAAGTAGCTATTTCCCAGGAATTGAGCAAGAAATTCTTCATTTCCACCTATAGCCCTGGAATATTGTCTGACAAGCACAAGAAAAATAAGGTGAGTTAAAATTCCTGTTGTACTAATTAGTGAGATTTTCAAAGTTACGTATTCCACGTGGCCTCCAGTGAGCCTGTAAATCTGCTGGAGAGCTTCCACCATTCCAAAGTGAACTGGAGCACTGTCTACATCAATGTAATTACATCAATACGGTGCCCATTTTCTTAATGTGGAAAGTGCTTTGCTGTCCTTTCAGGATGAATTTTGCATAAAGATCTTCCTTGAGGGAAAGCAAAACAAATGTGGAGTTTATAGACTTAGGTGACATAGTTTGTTTTCTTCTGTTCTGTGAGAGACATTTGAAGATTTTAAAAGAAACTGGAAAAATACTTTTACTTTTTACAAGACTTGTAAAAAGGTTTTCCAAATGACATATAATTTTCCCTTAGAAGCATTTTCTTCTGACAACTGATCTAGTCATGCTGCATTTCAGGAAGATGTTTATTGAGAAACTTAGACACAATTAAAAATTGAGATGTGAATGGAAATTCACTGTTCTACCCTGAATGTTCTGACTCACCATATGTGTAGGTTCTCTATATTACCTGCAGTGTAGAGAAGATTTTGCCTGTCACTTTTTCAGAGGCTATAAGGGAGGATTCAGAAATACAAAGCATTAAGATGTGATGCGTGTGGTTTTTTTTTTTTTTTTTTTTTTTTTTAATGAATTCCAGCTTCAGTTCTCCTCCAGGACTTGCACTACAAAAGAGAGGTGCAGCAGAATGTGGCCCTGCTGCTTGAACGTGGCTAGAGCCTGGATTGACAGGCAGAGTAGGCTTTGGTTAAATGATTACATTTTTTGGTAATCATCTGACCCCTAAATCACAAGGTACTTGCATTCACACAGCATGAACCAGGGAACAGTAAAACATGTTTCCACTGTCATTCTTTCGTAGATAGGTGAGCAGCACTGACATGAAACTGTCTTCAATATTATTGATAACAGAGGGTGTTGTGGAAGATGTTTATTTTTTCAACAATCCCAGCAAGTGGTGCTGATTATTGTGAGCTGAACCATAGTAAACTGTTTGCTACTGTTCCTGGAAAGCCTCATGCTCCTCTTGTTTTCCCTCTTGCAGCTCACTATCAGCTCATCTTTGCTTAGTGGAGAGTTGGTGAAGGTTGTATTTCTATAAAAGGGATTGTTTCCAGTTGTATTCAAGTTGTTAGATATGTCCTTGCTCCCTTCCTCAATTTCAAAACACGTGGACATTGTACCTCTAAAATTGCTGACTGATAGCTTGAACTGGAGTCTTCCAGATATGCCTGAGTGGACTGTTTTTCTCAGCCATTCATACCTGTCAACTTGGATAACAATATAAAAAAAAAAAAACCCTGATTGTCTCTGTATTATAGTAACCAAAGAATATATGCCTCTCCAGAGGGGGGGATGCAAGTTGAGCCCTGCTTTCCTTAGCTAATCCCTATGCCCCTTTTGAAACCACGAAGCCATGCTTGAGCTAAGTGAAAGCTCAGTGAGTTTCTTTACTGTACACAGTCTGTCATTTGTTGAGCTCATCTAAACTACTTTCACAATTATTCTGTCTTTTTTCAGGTAATATTTTATCTCCCTTTGTAGACAGCATACAGTGGTAACCTGCACCCATTTCACACAACTGTGACACTGCTGCTTTATTCCCTTTGTGCATGTGCAGTTATCTGTTGTAGTGGGTTTTTTTTTTTTCTATTTAATGTGGAATTTTCTGAGCTGACAAACTGATGAAGAATTTGGTCATTATTAGATGTGGCCTGATTTTTTTTATTTATTTTTTTTCCTGCATTAGTACTGGCTTGTTGTTCTACTTCTGATAAAATTACCACTGCCTTTTGTGTTCTTAGTGACTCCTGTTTCTCCAGGTTAGGTAGCTGATGCAGGAGGATAAGAGACTATTTAGTGGAGGTAGGTAGCCTCTAGCCAACCAGAAACTAGAATATCTGATTTTTTTTTTTTTTTTTTTTCTTCCAATCTCTGTGATCTTAGTATATAGGATAGTGCTGAAGAAGATGATCTGCAATTTAGTTTATCTCCTGCTAAAGCAGACCGTATCCCAGGTACTAATTTTCACAGTGTCAGCCAATCAGTAGTGTTGACACTATGGTGTCACCTTTTTGATAGCTGCTTCTGAGATAACAAAAGGGTGGTAACCAATTAATTTTGCTGATAGCAATACCTCAGTGTTGGACCAACAGGGACAAGGAGCATGCCTACTGCTTGGCAGTAGTGATATAATTAAAATGACAAAGTCTATGGAGGCTACTGTAGTTTTTTATTATAAGTAGCACAGCCTTGTAGAAAGGTACTGACAAATTTACAAGGCATTAATGTGGTCACAAACTATCTTCAGAAGATTAAACAAGAAGAGCAGGCAGCATGCGTCTCCCATCACAGGAGACAGGAGAGAAGCTATTCTGCCCATGCTGTTACTTGCCTTTACCATGACAAAGAAGCATGAACTGCTCTATGCCCTGTCCTCATATAGCCAGCAGGTAACTCTCACAGAAGCCTCTCATGGAGATAGCAGGAAAATGAAAGAGGTTGCAAGCAGCAAGTTTTTCTGGCCACTGCAAGAGCCCTGTGTGCAGAGTCACCTCCCACGTACACCGAGAACAGCCAAGCGTGGCTGTGCAGGCTGAATGTTCTAAATCATTCTAACCTTTTACAGTGTTTTAAGTTTGCTATTTAAAAAAAAAAAATCTATTTCATTTCTACTTCTGCATTTCTGCTTTTACACTCTGCTGCACTCTCTACAGAAGTAGAGTACACATAGACGTGCACGCATTCTGGTGACTCTAGAGTAAAATGAAAATATTCCTTACAGTTTTTCTTGAACAGAGACACAACTGTTTGCCTTCTATTTTTGCTGCTCCCTTCCCATCTCTTTCTTCTACAATGAAGAATGCCCTGTCCCCTATCTTGCAATCAGTACTCGTGATTCCAGTGCTGGATGAAGATTGTTCCACTTGTTTGTTCTTGGCTTGGGAAGTTTAGAATGATTGTTCAAATCAGGTTCTCTGTTTACAAATGAGCCCTGTCTGTCTGAGCCCTATCTGTGTTAATTGCTAAATATCCATCATGACATGCAAAATGTTTCACACATTGTCATGTGCACGTGCATCTCTGCACTCCTCAGCACTTTTGTTTTTTTTTGAGTACAGCTAAGTGTGGGCACAGTCACACATCAAAATATGAACTGGAATAGATGTTTGTCCATGCTTAGCATCCCTCGGGCTCACCCAGGCAGGTTTTCTGAAATGGCACCAAAGCTGGTTTATCTTCATCAGCCTTGGCAGGTAAATCATATTCACAGTAGTTCAGCTGCACTCATGGCTGGCAATGAGGTTTATTTTTCATGGTGTGGTGAAGGCAGGAGGCTTCCTGCTTCCCTGTGAATTGAACGGTGTGACCGTTCGGTACGATGAGGCAAGCAAGTAGATGCACTGAACTGGGGCATGTGCTAGATGGAGCTGCTGTACACGCTGAGGGTAACCTGTGCATTGCTGCTGTCTCTTCTCTGACAGAATGGCTTGTGACTTCAAACCCATTACTTGCAGAGCCTTGCCCTGTGCTTCGCTTCTCCTGTGAAGTTTTTGAGGTTTTGCTGTTAATTAAATTTTCTGGATTTGTGGGGGAACCTCTAGTTTTGTATAGAGGTTTTAGAGGATTTTCTAGCTGTTTTGTGGACAGGTGAGCCCTCCCTTCTGTTTTTGTTTTTCTGGGGGGGTTGGAGTGACTCACTGAGCAGTCCTGTGAGCCATACGTGGAGCAAACTCAGCACAGAATTGTGGTCATCCCATAGCCACACAGCATCAGTTCCCGCTTCACAGTGGTTTCATCCCTGCCCTGAAAAGTGGTTTGTGGTCTGCAGGGCACGCGTCTGTTAGGCAGAGCTGTGTAAAGGTCCTTGTTCTCTGGACTTTAACTTTTTATTGGAGCATTTCCTGGGGAGGTAGGTGTTACAGCTGTAGCATCAAAACAGGCAAGAGGCTGCCAGGTTCCCATTCCACAAGTAGGAAAGGATGAGTGTCCTTGAGCTGTACTCTGCTTGGTCCTGGCAGATGCTGTGAAACCTCCTGGCTTCTACTCACCTCTGGCATCCCCTCATTGCCTGTATCAAGTTCTTCCGTAAAGGAAAAGCCCCGGTATGCACAGGCTACTTGCAATACAACAGGCATGTGGGTTCTAACAAGACCTGTAAAGCAAGATATGCTTTTCCAGGCATATAATAAATTCAGGAAGAGATGAAGTACTGTCAGTGGATGGCCTGGACTGCTGTGCTGTTGTCAGATATAAGATACTTGGGTCAGCTTATGGGGTGCCTTCGCATCTCTGTAGTGAATGTGCGGGCAGCATCCAGACTTCAGTGTTTCCTAATGTTGAGCTCTGAGAATCTGTTCTGCTCCTGTTACCTTTACAGTGAAGGGAGCCGGAGGAGGTTGTGGGAACAAAGATCTGCTCAGTCTTCTATCCATTAAGTGCAGAGAGGCAGAGATACAGTCCCAAATTTAGCAAGGAGAAAAAGAGGAGAAACAACAATGGCGAAGGGAGAGAGGCCACCCTTCCTTCCCAAACTGGAATGGAAAACAGCTGAGTAACAGAAACCTGTCAAGATAGTAACTAATAACAATTAATAATTTATTGTACATCAAATAGCCCTTTTCCTCATGGTTTCCAAAAGCTCTTTACAGCCTATATATAGCGACTGCATTACGGTGTGGTATGTGCTTTTCAGCAGCATGGTTTAGGAACAGCCCTGCTGCTGAGGCACAATGGAGCGTGGTCAGCCCAAAAGAGTTCTAGCAAAAGGTTTGAACCTCCTCAATCCTGCCTGCACATTTCACAGTAGAAAAATGAGTGTGGGAACAATCATTCTGAGGAGTGGTGAGAAGGCAGAGCATTGTACAGGTGTTATTAAGTCAGGCTGTCCCAATGCATTCAGTTGCATAGACCTTGAGAGAACAAGGATGGGGGCTGGAAAGAAACAAATGTGCTTTAGAAAGCCTATGATAATGACTTAAAATTGCTTTTCCTTATAATTGCAATTTTTAAGAGCTGACATTTAGCGATAAGCCAAGTGCTAGATGCTGATGGCTCACAGAATGTGGGGTCTTAAATAATGACTGCTACACGCTAATTCTTGCATATCTTTGGGCATGTTCAATTCAGATGCTGCTCATAAGGCTGTTGGGGGAGGGTGAATTAGTGGGATGTGCAAAGGCAAGCACTCAAAGGGCAAATCAGCTGGTAGACACTGCTATGCAATGCGTCCTTTTCCTATGGCATCTGCCCTGAAACACGGACTCCAGGAGGAAGCATGCAGCAAGCATCCAGAGGGCAGAGCACAGAGCTACAGGACAGAAGGTGATGTGTGTACCTCAGTAAGAAGACTGCGGGGAGTATAATGCTAGTAAGAAAGCAATTAAAAGAGCTGAGCAAACAAGCAATAAATAATGTAGAGAGAGTCAGTGTAATAAACCTCTTTAGTAAAGCTGGCCTGAAGGCCAGCCTCAAATTCCCTGAATCTAAGCGAGAGAAACTCCACCTTGCACAACCACCCAGGGCATAAAGTCACTTTAGAGGAGCAATTAGGGAAGAAGCTGCTTACTGGGTTGCTTTCAGATCATATGCTGGCAAGTTTAGGAGGTGGTGGGAAAGCCCCAATGGATTGACTGAGGCTGCTTTTTGTAAGTGAAAGCTTACTTATGTAAATGTGTTTAAGAGGTGCCTTTCAGTGAAACTGCTGCACTTCCTGCAAAGAGCTAATGGAAACCCTCCCCTTAGAGATGGTGCTGTTAAGGCTGCATTATGGATATCACCTGTGGATGCTTGAAGCTCAGGTGACCAGCTGCAGAGATTATTTGCTAAGGCTTTGGCACTGCTTTTTCTCTTGAGGGATACAAATGCTGAATTGCAATGGCACCTCCCATTTCTGGTTTTTGTTTTTATTAGGCCTTGATAGGCAGACAATACTTTGAATGCATTTTGAGTTGTATTCCTTGTGAAAGATGGTTGTAATTCAGAAGTGATTCTTCCTTTCCTGCCTGTCCTTGGACTTGTAATTAGGAAGTGATTCCATTTATATGAAGAGCCTGACTTCTACATTAAGCCTTCAGATACCATTAGCAATAAATGGTCCCCACAGCTTTATGACCAGAGAGTGATCTGGTGGAAGGAGGTTGCCTGAAAAAAAATTGGCCTAGCTTGGAAATTCTGCCTAATCTGCTGATCAGTGCGTGCAGGAGGAAAGTTGAATTCCAGGCTGCTTTTCTTGTGTGCTGCTCCCACAGCAGCCTTGATGCCTAGGGGTGGATTTCTCTATGTTCTTGAGCATCGTACAGACACCTGGAGATGCTTGCTCCAAACCTTCCTTGGCAGGCTTTGTTCCTCAAGGAGGGATGGGAAGCATCACTGGGAACTGCAAAGAAGACTCTAGTTTTCTGCAGTAAGGTATAATAGCAGCTTCTATTTGAATCAAGTGGTAAAAAGGATGGCACAAAACCAGCTCATTCCCGGGACACCATCTTTCTGGACCACTTCCACCAGCTCTATGCCTTTGAGAAGCTGCTGTGAGAAACTGGGCAGTCTCTTCTTCCCATGTTTCCCTAGTTAATGATTTATTTTCTTTCCCTCAACACATTCATACAGATTAAAACTATCAGGTTGAGTGTATTTAGAGCTATCTAGTATGATGCAGTTTAAAAAAAAAAAAATGAAAGTCTCCAGATGAAGGGCATACTAGTGCAGAGTACTAGCAATTGACCCTCTCGTGGTTTTCATACCTTCTTCCCCCAAATACTGATGTATCATAAGATATCATGATGTCACTAGGTGTCAGTGAGGTATGTAGGTGAAGGTAGAGTTTGTCTGGCTCTGCCTTCACTGAATTTTCACTGTCGGCCTCTTGATCTCACTGTGGGCTGGAATCTCTTCCTGAATGGATTCATCCCATTCTGGAGATGGAGTGTAATGAAGTGTGAAATCCATTTTTCCCTATCTAATGGCTGTGTAACTGATGAAGGAAGACTGTGATCCTTTCTACCACTGCATGGCACCTGTCTTCGCTCATCTGTAACCTGCAGATCCTCACTGATGTATCGCTTGTGGTTACTGCTCCCTATTCCAACAGTTTCCTAAAGAACACGTTTTTCAGAAGAGGAAAGTGCCTTCCTCACTGATGGAGCAGGGTCTACAGAGCATGGGAAGGGAGGAAAATAGAGGCAGACACGAAGGCTGTATTTCAGTGGGGTTAGGCAGTCTTGCATTCTGACTATTAGTCCCACTCTTATGGTATCCCTCCTCAGCCACTAGGATTAGCTTGTCCTGCTGCTGCCTGCATCTGACAGCTGAGTATTCTGTGTACAGATGTCTTTGTTCTTCACTGAGGAAATCGGACCTGTGTGTCTCAGGAAACCAAGGCAAACAGCAGCATCTCTGCTGAGAGGTCTCTTTGCACTTGAAACTTCCAAAGTAAATTGCCATTAGATCTAACAGGATTGTTTGTGTACAACCTGGGGATTTTTATTTCATAGGCTTCCACTATGGCTAATTCATCTTCTCCTGACTCATCTTTTGCTTTGAATTCCTGCCCTCACGTTTTCAGTGGCTTTTCTTGCCTCCCTTATTCCTCCCCGTAACACAGCTTGTGTGGGGTGAGCAGCGTGTGAGGACAGTGCAGCACTTCAGGCTCTCTGCGTGACCCAGCCTCTTCTCCTTCACACCTGCTCCTCTCAGCTAGGCAGCATGCTCTCTCCAGAGGTTTTGTTGCCTTCATATGCTCCTTTTACACAGCCCTATGAAGGGACTGGGAAGAGGGCAGAGACAGGAAGGGAGCAGGGAGATGTGGAAGGAGGGAAGAGACAGGACCTGTGGAGAAAGGATCATCGACTCTGATCTATTACGAATTCTTCTGGGAGACGGTTGGACTGGGGAGTGAGTGATAGCCACACCAGATGAAGAATTGTTCTGTGTTCCTCATGTATTTTATCCTCGACAGGGATTTAGTTTCTTTAACTATCAAGCTAACTATTTCTCATATATATATTATATAAGCTGTGAAAGATAAAGCACACACAGCATCAATCACATCTTGTCAGAATCTCTTTACCTCTTTTCCTTTTCTTTATTTTTTTTTTTTTCTTCTGTGTCTCCTACTTTCTTAAATTCCACTTGAAACAAGGCTGTTGTTATCAGGGCTTGACCAAAGTGTAACTGAAAGATCATTTCACCATTTGACAATTCACAGAGGACAAAATGAAAAGGACAGGATATGGATACTGAGAAGGAAGAAAAAAAAACAAAACAAAACAACAAAACAAACTGAACTTAGGTGTGGGGTTTTTTCTGTTTTGAGAGGAAACCTTCCCTATGAAATGGGTTTTGTCTAGATTCCTTAGAAATCCAGAACAGAAAAGGTGGCATACTAGATCCTGAGGATTACAGTAGCTTATGATTCCACAGGAAACTGTCTTCATCTTTGAACAGAACTTTTTCTTATATATTCATCTCCAGTATAGTGACCTCTGCACACACAACCAGGAAGGTGAACAGGAAGGCATGTAGCTGCTGTGTGTCAAACTTGGACCCTAACACCTGAAGTGAGGTGGAATCCTCAGACAAAATTGTAGATGAACATGGAGAAGTTATTTTCAAACATCAGTTCCCTGTATTCCCAGGTCTGTGTTTGTTTACCAGTGCTGGCCTACCTTAAGTTTTCAGGCAGGCTGTAGCTGTCCTATGACTGTCTTAGTTTGAAGTGGGATAGGATTGTTTTCTTCAGAGAGTTTGGTATAATGCTATGTTTTTGGTTCTAGGAGAAAAACAATTTTTAATGCACACGCATGTTTACAGTTGCTGCTAAGCAGTGTTGTACAGAACTAAGGTTATTCTCAGCGAAGGGCCCAAGGAGCTGGAAGGGAACAAAATTAGGATGGCTGGCTTAAACTATATCCAAAAGGATATTCCATTCTGTATGATATTATGCAGGAGTTTTGAAGGAGAGGGGAGTTCGTCTGGCTCTCTTCTGTTTCTTGGAGGGTTTGCTGGGCATCAATCAAGGGGTGGGGAGCAGTTGTTTATGTATCACTTCTTATATACATTCATGTATCTCTCTCTGTCTCTCTCTCTATGGTCATAACTATTACTTTTTCTTTATCTGAGTAAATATTTTATGTATTTTATATATTTATAATACATATATTTTATGTAAACTCACAAGTTTTACTTTGTTTTTCTTGATTCTCTTCCCCATCTCACTGGGAAGTGGGGGAGAGAGCGAATGACTGTAGTGCTTAGCCCCCTGCTGAGTTAAATCATGGCAAGGGAGAGGGAGGTAGCCAGTGCACTCTTTATTAATGTTGCTGTCTTTTTGGCAAGCAGATTAAAGAAAGAATAACAAATAAAAAAGAAACCACCACCAGGCATCAAGATTGGTGAATAAGATTGTAATCTGCAATTTCTAAATATACTTTTTTCATTTACTACTTAACGTGTGATCATGACAATGCATACAATATATGGTGCACCTATTGTGTAACATCTTGAACAAACAGTACCTAATCTGCACGTTTGGAGGGTAAGCATATCACTTCAAATGCAGCAAGAGGGAAAAATACAGCCCCATCCAGTTTTTGGACCTCAATTTCAGAAATGCTGAGTATCTAGCGTACCATCTAAAATCAGCAAGAGTGATGATGCCCTGAGAATCAGGCCCATGTATTTTTTTCTCTTCCAATTTCACCTTAAATTATCCAGGCTTTTTTTTCTGTGCTTCTTAAGTCAGCTTTTTATTATGTTTGATACAGAGAAAGAATGATTTTTTTTTTTTCCCTCCCCTTGTATCTTGCACAATGGAGAACATAATACCTTTCCTTTGAAGTCTTTGCTGTTATGCTGCCTACAAAGTCAGGCCTCTCTTTTGGTTTCCAGTTTAATTAAATGCATCTACATTGAACAAGGAAGCTGTCATGGAGATCCTGAAATGGCTTCTCTTGTGATAGCATAAAACCCCTGACGATTTTAGAGTAAGTTCTCCTTGTTCCACTGCATACTGTATCTTGTAGCATACTTAGCATGTTTTAATAGTATGGAGCAGTGATGAGGGATTGTGGTTATTTTGAGTTAAGTTCCTTTGCTGTCAGTCTGAAGTGAACGCTATACTGTGATAGACTTATGGAAGACAGTGTAGAAGAAATGGATCTGGGGGTGTTGGTTGATGCTCGCATGAGCTGAGCCAGCAGTGTACTCAGGTGGTCAAGAAGGCCAATGGCATCCTGGCTTGTATCAGAAATAGGGCAGCCAACAGGAGCAGGGAGGTGTTCATCCTCCTGTACTCAGCTTAGATGAGGACTTGATTGCTGTTTCAGTTTTGTGCCCCTCCCTATAAGAAAGACACTGATGCCCATTGAGCGTGTCTGAAGAAGGGCAATGAAGCTGTGCAGGTCTGGAGCACAAGTCTTATGGGGAATGGCTGAAGGAGCTGGGATTGTTCAGTCTGGGAAAGAGGAGGCTCAGGGAAGACCTTGCTGCTCTCTACAACTCCCTGGAAGGAGTTTGCATAGAGGTGGGGGCTGGCATCTTCTTCCACGTAACTAGGGATAGGATTAAAGGGATTGGCCTCAAGTTGTACCAGGGAAGATTCAGGTTGGATATTAGGAAAAATTTCTTTTCCGAAAGAGTGGTCAGGTACTGGAATGGGCTGCCCAGGAAGATGGCTCAGTCACTATCCCTGGAGGTGTTCAAGAACTGTTTAGGCGTTGTACTAAGGGACGTGGTTTGGTGGTTTGGCGAGGAGATATTGGTGGAGGTAGGTGGCTGGATTGGATGATCTTGGAGGTCTTTTCCAACCTTGGTGATTCTATGGTTCTATGAAAGCAATGCTTAGACAAGAAGCCAATCCTGCAAGAACTAAAAGAGCTTAATGAAGCTTATAACTGAAGGTCAAATCTTGTGAGCAGTAGTTGAATATACTTGGGACTCTGTAGATTAGACATTCTTTGAAATGATGCTGGGGCTGTAGAACAGTATGTGGAATGGAGAAGACTTCAGTCTTCTAAGTAACAGGACATTGTAATGGCTTTCCTCATTCACTTTAGTGCAGCAAAAAAAGGGAATGACGTGAAGTGTATCAGATCCAAAAAAAGCTTGTTATAAAGCCATTTGGTGTTTAAATCTGAAAGAAATATGTCTTACTAGAAAATGTTTGCTCTATTCAAATCTTGCATTATGCAAGTGGAACAGTACGGAAAAATAACCCAAGCTTCACTTGGCACATATTTGTTGGTGGATATCTACTTGAACGATGCTTGTCAATAGAGCTGGCTTAGAATTAATTTTTGCCCACAGTTTATCTACCAGCATTGGATGCTCTCCTTAATAATTTATATACATTGCTGAATCTTAGTTTTTATCTCCTTGCATTTAGAAATGGGCCTAATTAGCCACATTTAGAAGTGGACCATCAGTGCTCAAAAGTAGGATACAAAGATGGCTTCCAGCCATTGATTTCATCCCAGCCACTTGAAAATGAATGTCACATAATCCCTCTTAAAGAGCTTGCTGCAACCTTTTGGGAATTATAGCTTGGATCCAATGCATGAGACAGCCTTCATCAATGCTCAGTCTGTAAGAGCACTGAAAGAAAGGTTTAACATAACTAGAGCACTTACCTTTGCCCTGCAAAACGTGGCTAATTTAAAAGTGACTCTTTGCAGCTTTCTGTTGCTAACTGTGTAGTTGTTAGGATGCCAAGCTTGGCATAGACTGAATAGACTTACTCCTCTTATTTAGAGTGAACTGTCCCATGCGTGCCACGCTGGGCAGGAAAACCAGTCATCAGTACTATGCCAGCTGATGAATCTGTGATATTTATGATGATAGAATGCTGACAGTGAACTTATTTCTGCTGTTTCCAGCTGTTATGATATCCTGCTTTGGAAGTAGGAATTGAACAGTTGGTCAGTATTGTTTTATCCATTAAGAGTGTAAGGTCTTGTGGATGAGGGCCTTGCTATGTTACGCCATCTTCAGTTCTTCTCATGCAGCAAGGCCATAATGAGTTTCCTCTTGCACACAGTCTTCGATTCACAAACAGGCAGTTAATTGCCATCAGCTATTGTAAAGAGGATAATGGTATTACTGTCATGTCTTGACATCACATGTTATTCTGAATGGTAACTTGCATTTAAAACACTAGAGTATGTCAGTGCTAATATGTATAAGATTTTGCTATGCATAATTTGTAAACATTAGACTTGGCAAATACATTGCAGCTTTTCAAGTGCTTGGCTTCTTCAGTTTAGTACTTACCCTCAAATGTGCCCAATCAGCATCAAACAGGTCCTAGTTAGGGTTAAAATTTGAATATAGTTCAGCTTCTTTGAAATTACCTGCTTATTTTGAAGCTTAACTGGATGTCACGTTCTCCTGAAAACCTAGCTAAGAATGTCCTTGACTTACATTGCTTCAGTCCAGCTAGATATGATGTCCAAGAGGAGGAACTCCTCCATATTCCATACAGTTACCATATGCCATTTGGGCATTGCTCTGTCTGATTCTCTTACATCTGTATGTCACCACTGAAATCCTACAGCTAGTCAGTTTTCACTTTCTTTAGAAATAGCGAATGAGAAACAGTGAGTGAAGGCCATCAGCAGCATAGAAGTCTCAGATCTTGTTATAAATTTTAAAGAACTGTGCCTGTCAGTCTGATAGCTAGTGTCTTTGCTCCACTTGTCCATCTTGGTGATGCATTTTTACCAGAACTTTTGTCAGCTGCCAAGCTGCCACAGCATAATGTTTATGCATCAAGAAGAGTGCCTGTCACATGAAATGGACCCAAGATGATGGTCTGTTTGGTTCCTTTTCAGCCTCGTTTGCCATGATTCTTCAATGAATCCAGCTCTAGAGTACGTGCCAAGCACTCACTGGACAGCTAGTGATCTTCTATACACATCATGATCTCTTCCTTGCGCTTGTCTCAACTGGCATGAAATAATCTATTTCCATATTATTAAACCTCCAAATATATCAATCTCCAAAATACAGACTCACATCCAGACTGCCAATGGGGCTGCTCCAAAAGTAATGCCTTCTATTTCGTTATGTTGGCCCACGATGACAGAGGTAGATGTTGGTGGGATGGCAGTAGAGGTTGAACCTTCCCAACAGTATTCTCTTAAATTTTGCTGCTGTGTGGCAGATGGCAGCAGAGGGGCAGTATGACAAAAAGGTATCTTATGTGGACGTATGTATGGAGTGAAGGTGTGGAACTGAATTCTTCCATGCAGAAAAAAACGTTTGCTGGATGTTCCTGGAGACAGTGTGTGTGAATGCAGTGAGGCAGTGTGTGGTGTGTCTCAGCAGTAGTGACAGCAACGTGAGAGACAAGCCGTATTCTGGATAGCCATGCAGATTTTGTGTGGCACGCAGGCTTTTGTTCATTGCAGCTGAAAACGCATAGCTAACAGTGGTGACTGTATTGAAAAATAGTTCTTTTTAGTTGAGAATTTGCTCTGTCAAATAGTGATATTGTGCTGTGCTCCTTGTAGCTGTCATAGTTCCCAAAGAAGAAATGAATAAGAGGCATTACTTTCAGAGTGACTTACGTACTCTTGCATATGGAATGCGGTCACTCCTTAATGTGTTACACTCAGATGCTCGTTTAGCTCCTTAGCATCTTTAGCTGCAATTTTTTTCATTAGCACAGCTATATAAACTGCCTTCTGAAAGGTCAGGACTTTTTCAGACAACAGTGTCATTTGGATGCTTTCCTTACGTAACTGATATACTAGCTGGTCCTTTTAATGAATACTTAAATTTACTCAAAGATCATAAACCTTGGTGAGCGTCTTCAGTTTGGGCACATAATGACCAGCATATTCAGTGGGATTTTGATCACAGTTATTAAATCAAAATCTCTCCATGCTAATGAACAGCTTGGGACTGAGAAGGGCTCCCGTCGTATCTCCATAGTCTTAGGCAACGCAGTCATGTGCTTTTCACTTGTAATATAATCTGCAATATAACAGAGTTTGTTTTAGTGCAGTAACTTTCCCCTCTGCTCTTTGTTTTCATTACTTTCTGTCACGTGGCCTGCTGTTGCCATAATCATAGTTACTGAAAAGACTGTTAATGACAAACAAAAGATGAGGGGAAAAAAATCACTTCCGAGACACTATTTTGTCTAATGGCTTTGTAATGCATTTTCTCCACACCTGAATCAAGAGGTTGAGGAGAAAAATAACCTTAATCACAGGAGGGGCCATAGTTGGAAAATGAACCCCATTTATTTATAAGCTGTCCCATAATTCCCCCATACCTCTGTGTTCTCCAACCTGTATTGTGTAGATGCAGGCAAGCCCAAGAGAAGTAATTAAGGAAAGCTTATTTCAAGAAGCTAAAACTCATGTTGTTAGGTTCCACACCTCTGTGTTAAAACTGTAGGAAATTTTTTAGGTGCCACATAAGAGAAAAGGTTGAAAACCAATTTTTGATAATTGATAGCAATTATCGAGTAGGCCTGCAGGCCCCAAGAGTGTTACCTCAGATCTTATCTTCTCCCGTTTGGAGCTAGAATTTAGATTTAGGTCCATCACCTTTTTCAACATTATTGGCCCGATTAGTCTAATGTAGTCTTTTGTTTGCTTTACTGTTGAATCAAAGGATGAGTATCTGGATATTTTTTTTTAATGGTGTAAAGAAAAGCTTGAAGGCTTTTCTTCCGATGGGATTTTTATAACCACCATGGTGACGAATGGTCGAGTGCCATGGAGCATTATACTGATCAAACTCTGTTTCCAGGGAAACTCAGTATGGAGCTTCTAGGAGTTCCTTGTGGAGAACAGTGAAGCTACAGCCTGTGTCAGAAGGCAAGTCCCAGGTTAGGTTCATGAGTCAGCTGAAGAGCTGTGTGCATCACTTAAAAGCAGGGACGTACAAGTAAGTAGCTAGGTTGGGAGCATCTTGTATTTGGTGTTTTGGATCAAGGTGGGAAGATGGAACAGGCATTTGTAGCCTGGACTAGAAACAGTTATATTACTGCCCTTAATTTTCTGGAGCAGGAAAGTGGTCCAAGTCACTTGAAGGGTGAATATTCACAGGGAGCTGCTGTTGCCAGTCCAGAAGCAGCCGCAGACGCTGTTCCTGAGAGCTGGGCACACAGCCTTGGCTGGGGGTGGCACTCAGCAGCACTGCTTGTGGACCCTGTCCAAGGGAATGAAAAGCTGATTTAGCTGTATATTTGACTGCGTGGGCCACAGAAGGACAGAATTTAGCATTGTTTAAGGGAAGGCTGGAGAAAGGTTAGGCAATATGTTTGCTGTTGCTGCTTTTTATTAGTTGAATAACACATGCTCAGAAACACACAAAACACTGCTCTAAGCAAAAAACCTAGCATTTTCCCAATTCCTCCTCCTTCCCCCACACAATTAATGGCTTTACCAGTAGCTTCAACCAGAAATCTTTCAATCTGTCCTACTACATATTGCAATAGTTACTGCAGTGTAACTTCCCATAGCATAGACACAGCAAAATCAGTAGAAAGGTGCTTTATATTGTACAGGAACGAGGAATAAACTATCATAGTACAAGATGTGTTTAAACAGGCATTAGCATCTCAATGGAAAGATAGAGATGATCCATGTGCAATTTTCCATAAATATAACTGCTTGAGAAGCTAATTGCCTGAAGGTCAGAAATGCTACTAGAATTATTTTTTTTTAGCTCAGCAAACTGCAGTCCAGAGGCCATCTTGTACAATGTGCTAATGCTAGTCCCAAAGCATTAGATGTCTCGTTGCTGGTGGGAGCTGTTGGAGAAGAACAATAAAAAGGACAATGTTTTTGGGGAAAAGTAATGCAAGAATTGTTTCAGGATTTGCTCCTGGGCTGCTGAAAAAGTAGGGGTTGAGCACAGAATTCTTAGGCTTGAAAAGACAAAATTGCTTGAAGTGTAGGAGGAAGACCTGTTTCCTCCTCTCTATCCTATTAAAAAACAGTGTAATTTTACATTCAATATTTTTAACAAACCTTTTGTTGATGTATAGTTTTCTACTTAACAATAACAACAACAAAAAAGGAATTATAGCTTTCCAGTCCTCCTTGATTTGTAGTTCAAAATTTCAGAGACCATTTTGGTAAAAGTGGTAGAAGGAAGAACATCAGGGTGAGGAAATAAAAAAAAAAAAATAATAATAAAAAAAAATCAACAGATTTGTCAAAGACCTTTCCTGTGGGTTATCGAAGTGCAACACAAGAACTTTACAAAATTACTTACTTTGAGATCACAAGTGATATAGAAAAACCCTTAAAAACCTGGCTTGCAGCCATTTATGGAGCACAGGTGTCATATGCTGCTATGAGAAAAGTAGGTGTTACTTGAGAAAGCTGCTATGTTCTTACTGTATAGCTTCTGGGCACATTTAAGGTCCAGCTGTTCCTGAAATATTTTAGTGCTGCCATACAAAAGCCTGTCCAGAATCCATTAACAAATCTCTATTTGGAAGCTTGAGTTGTACTCTGTGTAGCTGGTGGAAAGATGCTGCCTGGTCACTGCTGTTCTACTGCCAGCTGAAAGCCTACTGAGAATCTAGGAGTATCCTGGAGTTGCGAATACAGAGCATAAGTAACAGGCCATATCTTATACATGTATTTCTTCACCTAGGAATACAACTCACCTAGTTGGAGCTTCAGCCAGTCAGTTCTGGGTATATGCAGTCTCTATTTGCTCATCCAGTTTACTGGAGCATTGAGTTCTAAGGAAATGGCTTACAGTTTGTCTCAAATCTGCCTCCCTGCTCCTTGTTGTGGGTGTTTTTATTCGGTTTCTTCAGACCTGTTTTAATAAGTATGCTTTCCAACTTTGAATCCTTGGCAATGACCCAACGATCTTGTTAAATGGTCCCTGCCTCCCTGAAAAAGGGGCTCGCTGCCAAAAAACACTCCTTGAACCTTAAAACAAAACAAAAAATAAACAACCAACCAAAAACACAACAACAACAAACCACAACCACATGAACAAACAAACCATAAACACCATGGTGAGAGCTTTTAGTCAGCACTTGTACTCCAGTTGGTTGCCAGCTCCTTGCATTCTGCTTCATCTTTTCTGTAAACTTTTATAGCCCCTAATCGTCTGTAAAGCATTGCATACCCCTACGGTGCCATATAAATGAAATAACAATGATGCTCTTGAATTAATTGGGTGCTTTTGCATACAGTGGTTTTACAATATCTTTTCCTCATTATAAGACCTTCTCGGTTGAAGCTGTGGGTCCAATTGCCACAGATAGTTCAGTGCAAGATTGAAGGTGTATATGAGAGATCCCATTTTTTCCCTTATGAGCCCTTTGTGAGGAGGATGTGTTTTAGTTCATTAAAGATGTGCATTAGACAATTACATTACGTTCTCCTCTCCAATTCCTTCCTCTTTTTTAATTCTTGGTTTTATAGATCTTACAAAACACGAGGTCTTGCAGAGCTTTACAAATCTCCATAAAGCTGCCTTTTTGTTTTGAGTTTTTTTTTTTTAAATCATGGGGATTTCCTTTGGAGTCCCTACTTCAAATCAGCATAGGACACTGGAATAGATCCTTAAGATGTACTTTTCCTAGAGTGGATTTATTTATTCTCCAGACAGAGTCCTCTACCAACAGAATCACGCTGTGGCATTTGTGCTCCAGTTTTCCTACCAATAGCAAAGCCAACAGCATCTCATGAGCTGATCAGACTAGCAGGTGTTTTGATTGTAGGTAATCTCCGTGGTTGGCATCTTAATGAGAGAGGGCAATGCAGTGATAATTGCAGCTTCCACTGGTTTGAAAAGCTTTGCCTTGCTACAGTGCTGCTGGGCTGGAGTATTCAATATAGTATTACATCTTATGTGGAAATCCCATGAGATTCTAGAAACTTCAGAAAGTAGATTTCAAGTCCGTTGTCTGCCACAAGCATCAAGCTTTTATATTATAGCTATTAAGGAAGTTTGGATCAAACTTTATTTTTTCATTGGTTAAAAGGAAAGAATAGCACACATTGATGACAGTGGTCTGGAAATGCGTTGAGATGCTCTTAGTGATTAAAGAGTAGGCAAATATATGAACAGACATCTAATCTGCACAACTTTTCCTTCTCAGTGCAGTTTATCCTGTTTCAATATATGTTGCAGAGGTGCTATGTCTTGCAAGTGTCTTGTAAAACGGAGACTGCTGCTTTGCAGTTCCATTGGAGCTTGGGGGCAAATGCGATGGAGAACAATGACTCCAAAACTGCTTGTGTGTGGTTCTCAACTTCAGTTGAGAAATGAACTAAGAAGAATATGGCAAACTTTGGGGTAATTTGGAAAGCAGGTTGTTTGTATCTCTTCCACCCACAGAGTACAAAAAACGAAAAGGTCTATCCTTTAACTTGGTCAGAATAGATTTGCTACTGAAGGTAGGAGGTCTCTGTGGTTGCCACGAAGCTATCAGTGGTCACAGTCAAAAGAAGGTCAAAGCAGAGATGTACGTAGTTAGCTACTAAATTCATGCAACACTCTAGGTTCTGTCTAGATAGACTGAAGCTATCCCAAGGTCAAGTTTCTCACTGATGCAGACTGTAAGCTTATAAATGCAACTCAGGTGTGGCCCAAGCACATGTTCCCAACTCCTCAGTACTCTGTATGCCTGGGCACACTTGGTGAGTCACTGGGTGAACCAGTATGATAATGAAGGGATCCAGCTGGCTTTCTAAAAGGCAGATACAGAGAAAGGATGTAAATGTGGTGCATACTCTTTGGTCGCAAGATCATTTTCAGAGCAGTGCAGGCATAGTTCTAGTTTGTTTAACCTGTGAATCCTTTCCTGCTCCCAGAATGCTGGTTTCCTACTCCTAGCAATAAATATAACCTTTATCAGGTTACTGTCAGAAAAGTACATCTAGAAATTGTGTTGTGGTGGAGCTTGCTTCAGTATCAATTGAGCTTACCTGGAATTTAAAAAGAGAAAAAGCTGTTCTGAGCTGCATCATGAACTGGGTTAGGCATCCTTTTTGCACCTTCACAGGTGTTTTTCCATTGCCAAACGGAGGTTTGTCTGATTTGGGAATTCTGACCTTCATAGACAGATTCTGGATGGTCTTATGCAGTTATCGTACACCTTTCCAAATGAAAACTTCTTTTTTCCCCCCTGCAAAGAAGACCCATAGTAAGGATGTAATCAGCGTAATATAGATTGCAATGGAGATGCCAAGGATTAATGGACCTTTAAAAATTTCCCTGGAATTCCAGACTCGAAGTAACATGCAGAAACCTTGCAGCCCAACATCAGAGTATGCTATGTTCTCGAATAAGCACTAATGTGCATCTCATGGCATCTGTGCTATACTAACAGGTACAGGTCTTCTAATATTTTGTCAGCCTTTCTTCTGCCCTCTTCCCTGAGCAGCTTGGTTTGTTTCTGTGGCCACAAGTATTTCAGGAAATGAAGCAGTACATCAGCCCCTTATTCGGCAGCTTTCTCCTTTACGTTTTGCAGGGGCGTTGTCTGAAAATAGTCTTGTAGAGGAAGGGAGGAAAAAGAGGCCATCTGCAGCTTCAGCTGTCAGTCTGGTGAAGACAGGGGCAGCGAAGGTGTAGATTTAGATGACAGATGCCCAAACGAATGGCAGATAAGTGGGGAACTTGGTGATGGGAAATTGTACAATGGAAATAGAATGAGAAAAGTGGCCATAACTTCAAAAGAAAAGGAAAGGAACCTGAGAAACCAGCCCCAGTGCCATGCTATAATGGGCTTTAGTCTGGATCTGCAAGGTTGTGCTTCAAATTGTTTCTGAGCTTACGCAGGACTTCCATATTTCCTTTTCTCTGATTTCTTTCTAGGAGTCATGAGCTGAAACCTCTCTGCTGTCTTTCCAGTGACCTCTGCAGAGCTGTGATCTGGAATTTCCCCACACTGTTGCCTGTAGCAGCTCTGCTAAGACTAGGTTGCATCCCCATGATGCTAAGTCTCTCATGGAAGCCAGTCTCACTTGCTTTGAGTGACAGAGATCCCACTGTCTCATCCAAAATCTGTAGAATCAATAAAAAGGAGTGGGATTAGGCTTATGTAGATGTGCTGTCAGGGCAGGCCCGTGACCTTGTACCCCAATAAGCCCTGAACTTATACCATGGGATGTGTTGATTAATTGTAGATAGGCAAAGTCACTTGTAAGCCATTTATCATAGTCATCATTAGGTGTCAAAAGAGACCTGGTTAAGAGGGATTGCTCCCATTTTTCTTCAGCTTTCATCATGCCCTAGTACCAGCAAGGACCCATGGATGGATTAACCAATTATTTACTAAGGCTGACATAAACAGATGGGCAAAACCAAGATTCAGGTATGGGAAAATAGAACAGCTTGTCCATGGTTATTGCCAAAGCCATCAACAGTATTCATGTCATCAAAGCCCTTGTGGCAAGCCAACAAGGGCATAGGTGATCTTCCTCTCTTATAAGACAAACTGTCAAAACGAGGAAAAAGTCCCTGTGCTAGAGGCCCAACAATTAAATGAGCTAAATAATAGCATATGTACATTTTATTTGTCACTCTCAACTTCTGGATGCTTCTACCTGTGTTTAATTGGCCTAAACTCTGGGCCATACATTGATGCATTACTGGGAACAGCGGAGGACAAAGAGAAACACTCCCAGAACCCCCCTGAGCTCTCTTGCATAGCCATCCATATTCTGGTGCTCAGGCATTGTAAATCCTAAGGGGCATAAAACTTGGAGCTTCTGAGTAGGACAAATAGAAATACTTTCTCAGGTCAAGACTCCAGGTGGTAGGGCATGACCACTGTTGCTTTCTCGGTAAGGTGGAAAGTGATGTGGTAGAGAAAAACTGTGTTTTATGGCTGAGGAAGCAGGTCCCAGGAGACAGTATCTTGCCCAAGCTATACAAGAGGCTCGTGCTTAATATGGTTGCCCTCATTTCTGCCCTGTTCTTCTCTCCGGCTGTTGATACATGGTCTGTGATTCCTTATCATAAATAAGATTTGTGAGCTCTCTGGAGAAATGGACTGTCTCTTCTCCCATGCTTGTGCAGCTTGTACAGGGGTATAAATAATAATAGTCATTAATGCTAATAATGTGTTTTTTAACCTTTTGATCATCCTCTGTCTGATAAAATAGAAACAGGAGAGAAATCTTGCTTTGAAAAAGAAGCTACCGGCAGAAACTATTAACATTGCAAAGGGTAGCAGAAGTCAGGCACTGCCAAACGTAAGGCTGCGACCTCATGTTTTCCATTTAGTTTGCTATTGCATCACAGACTTATTTTTTAAAAATAGTAGGTAGGCTGTAGTCTCTTCTCTGCTCAGTACGCTAAGATTTTTGTGTAGTCTGTGAAGAGGTAAATAGTCCCCGTGACACTAGAGGTCTGCTCTCTTGTTTTCATCAGTTACAGTTGGCAAATCACCTCTGTTACTTTCACCTCTCTCATCTTTTGTTCACCTTGTCTATCTTAGCACCTGGTATCAATGGTTTGAAATCATTTCTCACTGTCCTTCTGTAGAGTACCTAGAACAATAGGATTTGGTCTCAGTGAGGGCTCTGTACATCCCTGCAATACAACTGATAAACAGTGCAGGGGAATCAATTTGTATACTCAATACAGAGCAATTGCAGGAAAGGGCTGTCTTAGTGATTTTGCTGTTAGGGGGTCTAGGTCAGTGGATGCTGAGTTTGGTGAGTCTTTCAGTTGCTTTTATTGTGCTCGAGAGCAGGTCTTCAGTGATCCACAGAAGTGTGTGAAGCTCTGCGTACACAAGGATTACTCTTCATTGTATTGTACATCAAGTGTTTTCTTGCCGCACAAAAACAGACAGTATTTTCTAAGGACTATGGTTTGGATTCATGAAGTCCAGTTTAATGTAGCCGTGGTTGTATGTTTTCTGTTTCTCTGGGTATTGTAGTCCTCACCACAGCAGGCTTGACTTTATTTCTGAGGTGCAGCAATACTGTCACTATGATGGCTAAAGACGTAAATGATGGCAGATTTGTACAGAGGAATGCTGTCATTTATTTGACTTTATACTGTTATAAGTATGGATATGCTTCCAGGCTTGCAAACCCATATACCTGGAAAGCTGGTTTGATTTGAGTTTTTTCAGCTATACTCTTTAGGTTAATAAAAGATACTGCCTTTTCCTGCCTTGCCTCACATTATTTGCCTTTCAGCTCTCTATCCACAGTAATTTCAGCGTTGGAACTGTTAAGAAAAGGTGCAAATTGTTTCTTCCACTAATCATAAAACACTCTCCCAGCCTCAAGTATCTTAAACAGCCAAATGCTTGTTCACGCTTCCAAAAATAAAAACAAAATACAAATCCATCCTTGGATAAGAGGCTAGGTCTGAAAAATATCAGTCTGAGAGTTTGTAATTTTAATATGTTATGAAGCACTGCAAGGATACTTGCAGTGGGAATACTCACACAGCCCTAGCTCTTGCTGCTTTGCTGACTGGAAAGGATGGATTCCTTGACACAAAAAATGGCTTTGGAGAGCTCACCACTGTCCTATGTTTCTGTCCAGGAAATGTAAGGCTATCAAAAAATGTGCAAGTCAACTCTCATTGCAGATAGCGAGACTGAAGTGTTTTGGTGATATTCAACACTCGTCCGTTTGCATCTTTTTCGTGTCAGGAAGATCACCTTAGTCAGACAGGCAGGGTGGACAAATAGCCACCTTTCTTGCACAAGAGACTTATTGTAGTCCTAGCTCAAAAGTCAGCCCACAAAAGTATAGCTAACAAAGTCACTAAGTCTAATGGGGGAAGTACCTCTCAGAGGCACAGCTTTGGGCTTAGTGCAACCATCAGGTGGGAAGCTGGGTTCATCACCTCATGCCCATTAGGTGAAAGAGTTAATGGAGGAAAGCACAAGGCACTCAGCTGTTGCCAAAGAACTGACAAGCTGCAGCTGGGATTCTACAGCTCTGCTTTTGGGCAGAGTAAGGCACGTGCAAGAGGATCTGAGTGCTTTGTGAAGAAAATATCTTCTGTACAGTGCTGCCAGAGGAGACAGGCCCTGAATCCAAGACAGAGGTGAGTGAGGTCTGTGTTGCTAAGCTCTGGTAGAGATTTATGAGACCAGGGTGGCTGCAAAAACAGTCTTGAAAGGTGCTCTGTAGCCTTGAGGGATTGTTCATTCTTCTGCAAAGGCCAGTTAGTGCTGAATGTGGCAGGAATTTTGTGGTGTAAACACCTGTCCCTCTAAATTGTGGATTTACTGATGATCTTAAGGGCTTATTATTATTTTTTCCCAGCTTGAAAGAGCTGACTTTTCTCACAGAAAACGTGATAACTCAAAAACATGATCTGCCAAAATTTTTCTTTGGGTGCTAGCCAATATTCTTTTTCTTGTTGTTGTTCACACTTGCAGATTTCCAGTAAAATTTTGCAAATGTTCAAAGAGCAGGGATCCTTTCTGCAGAACTCCTTGCATGTGTCCCAGAGGCTGGGTTCTGTGTGCCTGTGTCTCAGACTTCTCAGCATAGCTTGGATGAGGCCCTCCTTGAAGAGGAAGTTGACTTTGGGGGTACAGTAATGGTAGACGTGTTGATAGCAACTGCTGTTCCATTCATTTTATATTCTAATTATGTGGATGTCAAACTCTGGGTGTACACTGCTGCCAGATGCTTTCTGTGAGATACGCTTTATATGCCCTAACTTGCTGAGGATATGGATTATCAGAAGTAGTCAACGTAGATTCACGAAGGAGCAAAAGTCATGCTTGATCAACTTGGTAGTCTTCTATGATGTCATCTGCAGCTGGGTAGATGAAGAAAGAGCAGTGGATGATGTGTATCTTGACTTCAGCAAGGTGTTTGACACTGTCTTTCACAGCACGTTTGTAATGAAGTTTAGAATGTTTGGGACCAATAAGTGGACAGTGAGGTGGATTGAGAAGTGGCTGAGTTCTGGTTCAGAGGGTTGTCATTGGTGGCACAGCATCTGGTTGGAGGTCTGTAACCTGTGGTGTTCCTCAGGCATCAGTGCTGGGTCTGATTTTGTTTAACGTCTTCATCAGGTAACTGAATGAAGGGGTAGAGTATACCCTCAGCAATTTTGCTGATGATACAAAGTTGGGAGGAGTGGCTGACACACCAGAAGGCTGTGCTACCATAGCACAGGTGAGCTGGGCAGAGGGGAACCTGATGAACTTTAATAAGTTCTAAATGTGGGAGTCAAGTTGATGGAGGCCGACTTTTTGGTGGCGTGCAGCAATAGAATAAGGAGCAGTGGGCAGAAGCCAAAACACAGGAAATTCCATACACACATGAGGAAGGACTTATCTACTGTGAGAGTGATGGAGAACTGGAACAGGCTACCCATAGAGGTTTTTGAGTCTCCTTCTCTGGAGATATTCACGACCCATCTGAATGCCTTCCTATGTGA
Organism: Centrocercus urophasianus; assembly: GCF_019232065.1. Taxonomy (NCBI): domain Eukaryota; kingdom Metazoa; phylum Chordata; class Aves; order Galliformes; family Phasianidae; genus Centrocercus; species Centrocercus urophasianus. The sequence continues at coordinate 5,581,942 of NW_024884364.1, forward strand.
CTTGCTGTGGTGAACCTGCTTTAGCAGGAGCTTGGACTTGATGGTCTCCAGTGGTCCTTTCCAACCTCTACAGTTCAATGATTCTGTCTGCTATGGCTAATTTGGGGCAAACCCTCCCTGTGGTTGTTGTATCAGAACATGTAACATACTTGTCTCCAACGGTTCTTGCCTACTGCATCACCACGCAGTGAGTGTTGCTGCTGTCTCATTAGCTAGCTATTTCTGTGGGTTTCTATTTTATGGAATTGCTACATAGCCAAGTACAGCCAATAAAAAGGCTGTGCCTTTTATTGGCTCAGAAAGACTCTTTTTAATTTTGTAGAAGCCCTGGTGAAAAATCCTTCCTTGAAGAAACCTTGAAAAGACATTCTTCCTTCTTTGATGAGTTTCTCAGAAAGATAGTAAAGAGGAATGGGGTAAGGGGGTGGGAGGTAGTCGGTTGTAAAGAGAAGTTGAGAGTGGGATATGGGAAGAATATAGATAAGGAATATGAAGTGGCAGCAAGGAAGTGGTAGGTGGGAAGTATTGTTTGGTCAGAGTTGGCTCTTCCTGCTTCTCAGGCTGTAGGTGAATGGGAAGCATGAATGCTGTTTTCTACATCTACATAAAGCAGCCTAATCAGATGTGAGACTATTTATCATGGTCTTGATGCACTGCGCATCCCTTCAAGAACTCACATTTCTGGACACTGTGCAGTCCTTGACCTTGGACAGTGGTGGGTTTCATAGAGCCACATGACAAATGACTTTTTCTTGCTGAGAGAACATCTCCTTCCACTCCCTTTTCCAAGATCGCATGCAGCACATGCCACAACACTCTTCTAAATCACAATAAAATGTGCTATTCATCACAGATGCACTAGTCCCAAAGACATGCCATGAAACCCACAGATGCAACACTCAATAAAACAAATAGTAATACACATATGTCAGAGAGAGACACGCAGGACAGGACGCTAAAACATCCAGGATAAAAACACTCTTGGGTAATGTATGGCTCTTGTCTCCTGCTCGCTTTACCAAGCTCTCTCAGCTTTAAATTTCAGGACCACTAATTTTCTTATGTAAACTCTGCAAAAATTTGCATGGCCAGCTATGTTTTCGATGCTACTCCTATTAAAGTAAAAGAAAAAGCCACTAAGCCTTTTGCTAATGCAACACGAAATTTGTACAGTTAAATAACAGTAATTTGAAAAAAAAAAAAAAAAAAAAATCTGTAATGGAAAAGTTTTAAGTTCCTCTGTCAACTTTAGTTTGCCTGCTTGAGAAGTATCTTATGGTAGGTTCAGTATGAACATTTGGAAGAAGTAATATTACATGTGTGCAGGCACAGTCAAGTTAATATTGATATTGCACGAAGAGACTAAAGCGTAGATGAAATAGAAACGGAAGTGTGAGTGCTTAAACAGTTAATAGCACAAAGCACATTTATTTATTAAAAAATGGACAGGCATCCATGCACAGTGCATCTATATGCATCCACTCAGCCTTAATGAAATACTTTCACTATGCATTAAAAGTAGCCATCTTTCAGTCATTCAGAGCTGTCAGAATGCAGCCTTTTTTTTTTCCCTCTCTAAATGGGGTTGTAGATACACTCTTTGATAGCTAATATGTCTGTGGCTCATCTGGCTTTTGAATCTAAGGTAAGTGGATAAACTGCAGCAATTCAGAAAGGGAGGAAGAACAATGACTTAAAGAAAATTTGTTGTATGTGTTTAGGGAGAGTTGAATATAGTGTTCTTCCTTCTGTTCTTGTCCTTGCAGTCTGTAGGTAGCAGAGGGATTTGACCATACAAAAAGCGGGCTCACCTTTGGCTCTAGACCAATCCCAGAGAATTCCAGCCCACAGAATCTGATACTCCAGCTCATATTTAGTAGCCGAATGTCCTGACTAACTCTGTTGGTATGACTCAGCATGAGCAGGAGAGCCAAACCCCAGCCCTGAATGATTTTGAAGGTTAGGAGTATGTCAAATGGACTGTAAGAAGTAGCTGTTTCTGGCTTCTCCAGAGAAGCATGAGATGATGCTACCTGAAGTAAAGCTGCTTCTTTTGAATCTTCTGATTATTATTTTTTTTTAAACTGCTGTCCAGTCCAAATGGGAATACTTCAATATCATTTTCCACTAGTTTTGTCCCTGCAAATTATGGTCTGAAGCACAGATCTAATTCTGATTTTCCTATTATTATTAATTGCAATGTTGCTGTTCTGTCAATGATCAAAGAATTCAAAGAGGATTGGATCCAATGGGATGCTCATATCCCAAGTATGACATGGGCACACGGTTGAGAGCTGGCCTACTTGGTCCTCATAGTGCCTGTGCCTCAGCTTGGTGGGAATTCCTGCAGCAACACTTAAAAACATACAAACTGGCTTGACAGCATTTCACTTTGGCACAGTGAGTTCCAAACAAAATGTGGGGCATGCTTATCTTTTGCACATGCCGTCTTTTATAAGGTAATCTGTTGGCATCAGAGGATGAAAACCATTGTAAAAGGGAAATTGTGAAAAAGAAGTATGTTCTTCCAGCTGGAGTCAGCTGACTCTAATCCGCTCTAATATTTTAGTTTGATTTCCTCAGGAAATGAAGCCTAGCTGATAGAATGCATCAATCTGTTTTTTCCATGTGTTGTTCCTCCCAACCAATTTCAACCACATTTAAAAGAGGGCGGAAAGCTGGAAAGTGAGTTTGCACCTGTATGGTTCTTAATAGCTGGTGATTAGGTAATGCCTCCCTCTGTCCAGAGGGGAAAGGCACCTGGCGGCAGCCAGCCAGGCCAAACAGTATCTCTGTTTTGCACTGCAGTGTGCATTTTGGTCAACTAGAAAGCGAGTATGCACTTCTGGACTACCCGCAGCAAACAGTTTATTTTTGCTGCAGGGGACGTCATAGGGATATGATGGGATCTGGTCATGAGAAGGCAGGCCTTGTAATTTCTGTTTGCAGAGCAGCTTGCTCTAAAGCAGTCTAAAAAGGAATACTGCTGGAGTGGTGTTACTTCTTTAGTGGCAAGAATCCTGCATGCCTTTCCTACGCATGCGTTGTCTCTCCTTAGTGTTCTAGGGGGATTCATAAGGAGACTCTCTGTCCACATCTTCGACTCTGGACATACTTTCCAAGACAAATATATATATTTTTTTTTCTTCATGTTTTTAAGATTTGTGTAGAAGATCTAGGACAGACTGGATATTTAATGAGAACAGCTGTTGCTGCCTGTTCCACCTGTGAGTACTTTTCTCCTCGAGCTGCTATTACTAGATCAGTGGTGAGGACCCAACCCCTTTGCATCTTCATCAGCCTTTCTCCTTCCTCGCTTGCAGGCCGGGCCCTTCATTAACTAAAGTTTCCTCAGGTTTTGTGAAAGCTACTGAAGGCCCCGTGGGAGCCTGGACTCCTGCCTGTGGCCATGCATGTGGAGGGATATTTTGCCTGTTGGTTTCTGCCTGAACTTTCAGCCTTTGAGGGCCTCGCCTGTGGGTGGCTAAGCAACGTTTGTGATGTGTAAATTGTGATTGTTATCTCCTAGCGGTGACATCCAGGCTGCCATGACAACCGTGGTGAGGGCACAGTGTGGCCCAGGAAGGGCCTCCAGGCCGGGGGGCAGTTTGCCTGGACTGCCACCTCGCAGTGACTTCTCAAAGGCTGCACAGTGTCTGTGTCCCCAGCTGCAAAAGGAGGCCTTTTTTTTGAAATGCTTGGAGAGTGACTGATGAAAAGCCCTGTGCGAATGTTAAGTAGTACTTCATTACTGCTGCTCTTCTCACCAGAGGCAATGATTTCAGGGGGCAATGAAGCTACAGGAGCTAATTACTCCTTGGGAAGAAAGTTCATCTTGTGTAAGGTAGGAGGAACCTGTGTTTGAAGGGAGAGGGGTTGTGGGAGAAACCTGGTGTTAGCAAACAGTGGCTTTGCAATCTGGATTTCCTTCACAGAGTGATTCCTTCTGGTCCCTCTGAAATTGCACGGAAGTCACGGGAAATCCAGCAAAGATTAATGCAGCCTGATATATGCTATTTGTCCTGGAGGCCTTGGCAGCTCTGTAATTACAGTCAGTGTGCCTAAGTCCCTCTCTGGCCCCCTGCGTACTGCCTGGTGGTGCCACCAGCATCAGAGAGACCCTGGATTTGGGACCTGTCAGGCAGAACTCCGCTGAGAAATCAAACCTGCCCCTCTGCATTTCTCACTGCAGCGATGAGGAGTGCTGTCCTCCTTTGCTAAATAACTTCCCCATGGAGCCTTAGGGACTCTTGAGCCAAGCGTGGCTCATAGACTTGTGATCCAAGAGAGATGTTTTCAGGGGAAAGAGAGAGCCATATTTCTATAACGTGTGTATTTATATATATATATATATATATAAATGAAATAAATGAGCAGGCTTGCAACACTAGGTGGCAGAGGTGGGATCTTTTCTGCTCAGAGCACTGTCCTATAAGGCATTGCTTGTTTAAGTACAGTCGCATTTAGTTGGAGCTGCAGGAGAGAGACAGAGAGATTCTCTGTGTTTACAGCCAGTGCAGGCTACGGCGAGCATCTAACCTGGCCCCCCTTCCTCCCACACTTGGAAGGGAGAGTGCGAGGTTGTTTGGGGATCTGGCCACTGCGGGTCAGCCCTCCCTGTGACTGGATTGCCAGGGCTGGTAGAGCAGAGCCCGGGGGGACTGAAGGGAAACACACATCCCGTTTTATTTGAGAGGGGAAGAGGAAAAAAAAAAAAAAAGAGAGAGAAACTGAGAGAGGAGGGAAGAGACGGAGAAAAAGGCAGAGGAAGCGGAGCGAGTGAGAGAGAAGCATGAGGACCTACTGGCTGCACAGTATCTGGGTGCTGGGATTCTTCCTGTCCCTCTTCTCCTTGCAAGGTATGTGATGAGTTCTTTCTTGCAACCTCCGCAAACCCCTTTGCTTGAATTGAGGCTGATGGACTGAGGGTGAATGGAAACATGGAGCTGGAAGCTGGAGCTATTTAGATTCCTTTCTTATTCCCCCCCCCCCACCCCCCTCACCCATCAAGCCTTCCCCCCCTCAGGAAATAATAATAAGCCAAGGAGAGATCGTTCTCAGTGAATCCTATGGTTAGAGGACATTGCATGTGACTGACTTTGCTGCTGTATTTATGCTTTTGCAGAGGGGGAGCTGGAGAGGGGGGGGGAAAGAGAAGATTTGCAAAGGTAGAGAGGGGTAGGTTAATGTGGGTATCCTTTTCATCTACAGTCAGTGTTCCTCAGCACTCTGGGGCATGAGTACTGATGCTTCAGGATTCCTCACCTTCCTAAGGAGATCAGTGTTAAGTTTCTTCTTTTTTTTTTTTCTTTTTTTTTTCCTGTCTTATTTTATTTTGGTATTTTGGTTTTGCTGGTGAAGGGAAGAGGTTAGAGGATCCTCAGTGCCTCTTTGCAAAAACATTGTCCTTCCCTTCCTCAAGAAAAAAAAAAGAAGAAAAAAAGGAGGAAAAGACGGGAGAAGGAAATTTGTTGGGTATGGGATTTTGTTCAGTGGAGAATTGCCAGCTGGGTTTCTTTCTTCAAGAGCCAAGTGTGAGTACAGAATTTAGTTAGAAGTGATGACAGACGTGCTAGCTGGTTTTGAGATGCTTTCTGTAAACAGGAGTTAAGGGTTAATGCATCCCGTGCTGTATGTATAAATACACATCACACATGCACATATAATCATAGCCCTGCAAATCACAGCTTGTGCATGATCCAGGCTCACTCACACGTATCAGTGGTCCCATATACCCCTGTGCACATACACACTCATGAATATAGCATGGAAGATGAATAAACTCGCTTTGGCACATATAGTTCTAGCTCCTGAGCTCCAGTTCCTGGAGTGCCAGTCTGCTGCTCTCTCGCTCACATTTGCTCTTCCTCACTCCATCCTTTAAGCCTCTCCTTGCGCCTTCTCTTCATCCTGCGCACTGGTTTTGGTGGCTGCTTGCACATCCTATGCCTGTCCTGCTGCACTGGTCTTGCAAGTGCATGTACGTGTAAACGGTACATTTCTGCCCTGTGTATATGCACCTATCTGGCTCCTGCCTTGCACGGTCTTGCATTCACAGCATCTTGCATGCATCTTGAGGGGATCTCTTGCGACTGCCTTCACCTCTCACACTCCTGTGCACACTGTGATGTATGGAGGGATGCCCAGTCACAGTATTCAGCCTTTTTCCTCATACTTCTGCACAGTTTCACATTTGCTGTTCTGTGTCCACTAAGCAGATCACGCAGGCGTGCTCCTTGTTACACATGTTCTTTCTGTTGCAGACTCGTGCTTACCTGTCACTACTGTGTGCACTGCTGCAAAATCCCTCAGTTTTTCTTTCTCACATTTACCAAGTGTTTCCTGCCACACAACCCTCTCTTCCTCTGTCTCTGCATTACATACACATGCTTTTCCACTGTCACATATATTCGCTCAAATTTGCACACTTTGAATCATGAATCTAGCCCCTGCACCTCCTGCCTGCTTTCCTCTGTGAAGTAGCTGATTCTGACAGGCTCGGAGGATTTCCTCCAGCACACAGGATGCATGCAGGGTGACAGGACACCAGTAGTTGCATACCACAAATAGTGGGTGTCAGCAGTGTAGTTGGGGAGCTGCTGTGAACTTCCCTCTGCTCTGGAATTGTGGAATCACTGAGGTTGGAAAAGATCATCTAGTCCAACCATCAGCCCATCCCCACCATGCTCACTAAACCACATCCCTCAGTACCCCATCTACCCATGAGCACAGACCTCTCAAGGAAGATGGATGCTGGCTTTGAGCACTGCTCCTCTCTGATACTTGTTCCCTAGCCTGCAGTCAGTGCTGCTTCTCTTTGCACTGAGTCAGAAGCTTTCCTTGAACTGCAACCAGAGCATCCCAATCCTAGCACAACTGGTTGCTGCTTGAGAGGTCTGGGGTGCTCTTTCCTGAGAGGTCTGTGCTCATCCTTTCCAATATGCAGGTTATGCCAGGCTTGTGAGCTGTGTTACCTTCTATCTTAGTGAGTTACCATTGCCACAGCTGGGACAGAAAACATCAGGGAAGGTCCCTGGGTGGCTCTTTCACCAGGAACCCTCTGAGAAGGCAGAGACAGCACAGTTGCCCTCTCTAGGTTTTCAAATGGGACTGGGGATGCAGGAGATGTCGCAAGCTAAGAGCTGCTGCTTCTCCTTTTCCCAAACTTCAGATGTGGTATAAACTAGCCCCGTTCTGCTGCTGGTTCCAGTTCAGTGCTTTCCCTTCCCACAGCTGGGAGTGAGGAGATGGGGAAGCAGGGACATTAGGACTGCAGATAAGGTGCGCAGTACATCACAAGCAAGCCCAAAACCATCTGAAGGAGTTAAGAATAGGAAAGTATTGTGTCCCTCTGTGTTTGTTGTTGTCGTTGGTGGTTTTTTTTGTTGTTGTGGTTTTTTTTTGTTTTTTTTTTTTTTTTTTTTTCTCATTTAAAAGAGAAAGATGGCCGGGAGAGGGGGGTGTTATGGAGAGCCACTTATTTCAAATTAATTGGCTTTCAGTGAAAGCGTGATAATGAGCCCAGTACGTTTCTGTGACCCTGCTGAGCACGGGTTTTGAACACTTGCCCTAGAGAACCACAGCACCGGCTGTGACAGGCAGTGACCCCGTCTCCGCTTCCAAGCGCGTTTCCCTCCGGAGCCAGGCAGCTGTGCCTGGAGCTGCCCCAAACTTGCCAGCGCCTTCTCTTCCTCACCGTCCGCTTGGGGGTGTACCGGGGGAACGCTGAAGGAGCTTCTGGCCGCCTCCTGCCCGCCTAAGGCCACCGGACACGGAATGATGAGGAGGAGGGAGGCTGGTGCTGAGCTGAGACTGGGTAATAGCAGGGGATGGAGGATGGGGGGAAGCGTGACGGAGGCTGCCAGGAGACCTACGGGCTGCACTGTGCCGAGGGACGAGGCAGCCTCCAAGCAGCTCTGCTGGGGACGTGCGATGGGATGCCTGTCTTTGCCTGAGGGGCATAGGGACTTGAACCCCCGTTCCCCACGGGCTCGAGGTTCTGATTGCTGCCCGGAGGAGCTACGTTTTCTTAACCCGGTGCCTCAGGCTGCGTGCTGCCGCATCTCCGCGCTGTCCTGGAGGCAAGTGGCTGGGGGGTGGCCGGCCGCTGTCCCGGTCCTCCTGCCCGGCGCTGGGAGGAGCAGAGCAGCCCCGGGCTGCCGGTGGGTGGGAACTGCTGGTGGCATGCTGTAGCTCTTCCCCTGAAGGGATCCGTCTCTTAGCTCGGTGTGCCTGTAGCTTCTGATAAGGGTCAGACTCTCGGATCGAAGTTGGAAGCTGGATTTCCCTTCTTTTCCTCATCCAGCCCCTCCTTCACTCCCTCCCTCTTTCCCCCCCTGAACAAAACAACAACAAAAAAAACACGACTCAAAATGTGGTGTGCGAGGGTGAGAAGGAGAAGCAAATTATTTGTGTCTATCAAAAATTGCATCTTGATCACTTAAAATAACTTCTTACTGTTTTCGCTTTTACCTCCTATTACTCGAAATTAACCGAGCTGCAGATATGAGAAGTTCTGTTTTCCCACCTGAGATTTTTATTTAAGAAATGAATGCCTTTAAAATTACACATTTGCTTCACATTGAAAATTCTTCTAAATAAAATCCCCTTGAGAAATAGCAGCTGTTTCAAATCTACAATTCACTTCAGAAAAAAGAAATTATTCCATCCTATTTTAACCAAACCCTCCCCCCCTGCCTCCCCCACCCTTCCACCTCATTGTTTAATTGCAGATTGGTGTTGTTTGGTTTTTAAATTATTAGAATCCTTCCATAGCCAATTTGTTGAAGTAGATGCTTTCAGAAATGTTGTGCGAAAGTGGTCTGCATGGTACAGGTGGCATTTATTTATAGTGCATTTTTTGAGTTGCTCAAGGGTATTCATAAATGGAGAAATGAATCTGAAAGAAATCAGAGGCACTTAGGTAAGTGGAGTAGGATGCCTTGGGTTGGTATGCGGTACAAATGTTATCTGTGAAGTCTTGTGCTTTATAATGTTAGTGGGCAATGTGGGTGTGAAAAATGATGTGTTTGTTAATGCGCAAGGCTTGTGCAATCTATATGGATGGAGGCATGTACCCAAGTGTTTCTGTGCTGATAATGTGTAATGGATGGGGAGAACAGAGAGAGGAGGAGAAAGAATGTATGTGTGTGCTAGGAGTGGTGTGGTAGTATTTGTGTAACAGCTGTGCAGTTGGGTAATGTTGAAACTGGAGAGAAAAGTCCTTACTTTCTCTCCTGGTTTTCTTTCTCTTTCCAGCTCTTTCAATCAACTGGGGCAGGTGAGACTCTGATGTGATAGACTGTATTGATGAGGAAATGATTCAGTCCACTGCTTTGTGCTTCCTTAAATGATGAAAAGGTTCAATACCTAAAAAAGGAAAAAATGCTTTCCTTGTAGGTTTAAGATGAGGAAGAGGAAGAAAAGGTTCTGTATCTGCAAAGAGGGAACACTGAAAGGATATCCCCAAATGTTACTTCTGGTCCTATTCCCCTATTTGCAACCTTTTGGGTTAATGTTTGTCACACCAATAACAACCCATTTCCTGTTAAAAATCTGAGCATTCTTCTACACATTCAGAGAGCTTTATTATAATATGTAGAAATTTGCTTCCTCTTACTTTATGAGATATCTCCTCTTGTAAGGGCTTTACTAGTTGGGTGATAAAAGCCCTGATCCCTATGTTTATGGGAGCTCCTCTGCAGCCTGTAAGCACCTGCACGTGTGGTAGTGGTCTAAGGAGGACAAAATCCTTCAGGAGTCCCTCCTTGCACTTCTTTGTCATCCCACAAGCATTGCAGCCCCTTCTGATCAGGGTGAAGAACATGGCTGCTGTCATCCTATGTTGATAGCAAAGCAAGTGCTTTGAGAGTTCGCTTCCTTGTTGTGTGCCTCTTGTAAGCCTTCAGGTGCTCCTTGCCTTGCTGGTAGGGATCATCTCCATCACTCAACAGATTCATTCTGTACAGGACCAATTTACCTAAATAATGGGTGAAAGCAGTGATATTAACATGTGGGCCCAAGTGCGGCAGTGACTGCGGGCTCTGGACAGGGGCCTTCCGAGGTTGATGCGGCAGTACCACCACACTACCTATGGACCTGTGTGCTGTACCATGAAAACAGACTAAAAAAGGTGATTATGAGTATATGAAAGAGAAACTGCCTCTTCTGGGCAGATCTGAATAGCTGATGGGCTTGATGTGGAAGAAGATTAGCTGGGATTGCTAAAGGATGGAATAATTTCATGATCAAGTGAAATCTGCAGTGGAAGCAGAGAAAGGCATCACAGAAGAGTCTGGGGTAAATCTTCCGTATGTGCCTTGGAATATGCAGGCGTGTGCTTTGCAGTAAATGGTCCCCCTCATGTGCAGTATGGCTGCTGGGAGGATGCTGTCTGTGGGTCCTGTAGGGAGCTTGATCCTCTTCCTCTTCAAGATCCCTTTTCCTTAAAGAACTGTGCACCATAGCTTTGTGTGCTGCTCAGGCTCAGTCAGCAATGTTTTTGACAGCTGATGTGCTCTTCCTGCTGTCATTTTTATCTGGGGTAAAATGAAAAATACCAAGCACAGCACAGACCGTCTTGTCCCACTGTGATAAGGAATAGATAAGGGCAAGATGAAGATCTGCGGGGGCGAGCATGTGAGACAAAGCCCTCTCCTGGTGTCAGGGAAGGGCAGAGATCCCTGCATACAGTACGGAAAGGAAGAAGAAATGCTGGGGATGTGATTCTTATAGGAGTGGGTGGGGAAAAAAAGAGAAATTCAGGCTCGATTCTGTGCTATGCTATTGCTCTGTGGTTTCTAAAGGGCTTTAAACAGGAGGACTATGGGATCTGGCATCAGTGCTGGATATACTGGAAGCTGAGGAGTTTCCCCGTGATCTTCCTCCAGCAAGTTGCCTTCCAGTAAGGCAGTATGGCCCTGCTCATCCCAATGGAAGGAAGGGGAGCAGCAGGGGGATATGGCTCATTTCTCTGAGCCAAAGGGGGAATATTCTTCCTTGCTGAGGTGAGCAGGGCCTTACGGTGAAGTGTCCTGCTGACCATATCTGCTGTGTCAACGACTCTGGGAAAATTTCTTTACTGAGAAGAGAAAGGCCCTTTACCTTCAATTTGTTTACTGTTTACTCACAAGTACAGAATAAGATGTTGCTCTGGTTTGCAGCTGTAGGGGTTCTGCGCTTTGAATGACATTTCAGGAAGATGATGGCTTCAGAGGAAGAGTCTTAGCTTGAAACAAATGGGAGTATAACTGGATCTGCAAGTTCACAGGTGGGGCTTTTGTGGTTCCTACGTTATATGAAGCATACTATAGAAACTCCCTTGCAGATGACTTTTCCTTTAAACGTGGTCCTTTAGTGTCTGCCTCCGTGCGCTCTTATGGGTGCATGTTTCCTGGTGTCTCTGAGATTTGGTAGAGCCCTCCTGAGAACATGGTGGGCATCTCCCTTCTCTGGAGATATGCACTTGGCTGTTGGGGGGAACACGTGGCAGGTAGAACAGAAGTAGTGTAATGAGGGAGGGAGTAAGGAGGGGGACGAATGGAGGGCTGTGGAGTTTCCCATCCAAGTAATTCAGTAGCATATCAGCATGCAGCCACTGAGGTACAAGTATGTAATGTAAGTGCGTAATCACAGCTCCTTCCCCTCTGTCCCTTAGCACTTGTATTGATGGCAAGTTGTAGGCTGGAACTAATGAATCCTTGCAATATGCTGGGACAATAACTATTAACTATTGTTAATATAGAACTATTGTGCTTCTATGCGTCCTCTGGCTGCTGCACATACATGGAGCCTGGATGTGCTTGGTTCTGTAGTTTGTTGACCCAAAGCTACACTGTGATTAGGAGCCTGGGACACTCTGGCTCCTACCCTCGTGGCCAGTGCCTGCTGCATGCATGGGGTGTGATGAAGCTGACCGTCTGGATGTATATTTGAGTGTCTGACAAAGCAGGGATTTGCTTAGGGGGAGAACGAGTTATTTCAAGGGGCATCAGTGGATTTTTGTTGTGTGAATTTGTTTAGACTTGTGCTGCTATGACTCCATCTACTTGTATGAGTACTTTGTTTGCCTTGTAAAGCTATTTTGTTGTACAGTGGGTTCACTTATTTCACAATATCCAGTTCTATTCATGCCTGTATATGTGGTCTGTATGCGAAGATCTGACCAGAGCCTTTCAGTATACCCTCCTTGGCTTTTAGGGGGATGTGTGTGACAAGTAAGATAGTCATAAATGGGTGTGTTTATGTGCATGTGACAAAAAATATTTAAGTTGCGTAGTATAGATACTTGTGCTGTGTTAACAAATGTGGATCAGGGTTGCGTTTGCTGCAAGGGAGGAGTTGTGAAATGTTAGTTCAGTAGGTGAATGTAGCAAGATTAGTGATATCTGTGTAGCTGTGTATGCTTCTGGAGTGACCATTACTCATAGCGGATTTGCATCCTATCTTGACATGGCAAGAGATTGTTGCAATGAAACAGAAGCATTGCTGTGGCTACACCTTCTCATCTTTCTGATAGCTTCAATGTAAGATGGTCACTTAGTCATGCTCCATTCACCTGGGCATGAAATACAGTGTAGAGAGTGAAGAGGACATGCTTGACTCCTACAGTTTCATGTGAGAGTTCTGGAGAATAGAGGATGAAGGGAAGCTTTCTTGCACATGTAAACTGTGCAGTTTTAGACACTGACACACAGCTGAACCAACCACCAATCTTTTTTGTTTTGTTTTGCAACATATGAGTAAAAGATTCCTGGGCTGGATGCAATGTCAATGGGCAAACCAGCAAATCTGTATTTTGACTATGACTGCAATAACATGCTTTTGCTAGTTTAGCTGCATCAACAGCAAGGACTGTGTCCAGCAGAACTGTGTATTGTCATTGTGTCAGGTTTAGCCAGCTGAGTTAACAGTCTGACTGCAGGTGTACCCCTACAAAGGGTTTTGTGCTTCAGGATATGTTGTATAAGCAAGTGGTTTGTCTGGAAGAGTCTTCATGCCACAGCTGTGTGATGAGTTTTGCTAACACTAAATTCTTAGTTTAAAAAAAAAAACAAACAAAACATAACTCCAGCCAAAGTGGTGTAAGGACTGGCTGTAGCCTAAGCCTACTGAGAGAGGGAAGGTGAGAAAGCAGCAAGAGAGCTGATGTAAAGGTAGAAGCCTTATTCTCCTTTTCCAAGTATTTTGGGTGCCTGCTCTTGACTGGTTTGTGTACCCCCAGCAGCCAGAAGACAATAACAGATCAGGTTGTTTAAAAACAACAACAAAAATCAAGTTCATGCTGCAGCATGAGCTAAATAAGCTGTGGCATTACCCTAAAGGGACCTGAAGATCAGGTCATCAGTGCAGTCATCTTTCTTCTCTTCTGTGTGCTTAGAAGAAAGGCAGAAAAGACTATTTTGACTGGCCTCGCTCTGTCTTGCTGTAAAGCTTTGTGGCTTCAGGCTTTCTTTCAGGCTTCAAGGGAGCTCTTATAGCCCCTGCTTGCAGGCTCTGCTCATCCCCTGATTAACCTGAAGTTTCTGGTCTCTTTCTCTCTCCCTGCTGCCCAAAACAACACAAAAATATGAAACAGCCCAAGCTGTCCTTGATGCTGAGGTATTTCTCAAGCTGCTGTGGTGGAGGAACAGCGATGAGAGAGGTGCTGTGGAGACAGAACACTATGAATTCCAGCCCTTTTTTTGCCATGAAGCAAAGATCCTTAGAGCATCATCTTTGAGATTTGTGCAAACCTGGGTATGCTATGTGAGAAGAGGCTTTGAAATTGTTGCAGGTGAAGACTTGGGAGGATCTTGAACATCTAAATGAGCACTTTTTGTGGAGTTGGCATCTCTTTGGGATGCCTCAGCTACCCCACCAACGCCCTGGGAGCTAGTAGGAACACTGGCACATTTCTTTCTGAACCCTGCCTGAAGTTCACCAGAAATTTGTTAAAGCAAACCAAACAGTTCTGCAGAATAGCTCTGCCTCTCTGAGTTGGTGTTTCTCTAAGAAAAAGAAAAAAAAAAAAGGGGTCCTGTTGGAAAAATTCCAACTCATGTTTCAAGAACAGATTAAGTCACAAGTGCTTATTCTTGTGATGTGGTATCTGCTCTCATAAGATTACATCGAAGTCTCAACTATCATCTAAAACAAAAGAAGTTCTGAAAATGGTGGCCTCCATAGTTGTGATGAAAAATTCAAAAATATAACCGGTGTGCAGTCAGTAGTTGGTGTCTGTCTTGAGCCTGCATCAGTTAAAAGAGCAACCTTTAGGATTTGTCACTTGTTTCACTTCTCTGGGATGTTAGGCCAGATCTCCAGGTAACAACAATTTGGTTTTCAATACAGATGGCAAAGAATGTGGTTGTCCAAGGATTAGATACCATTTCTGAGGAAAATGCTCAGAGAAACCACCGTTGGCATATATCCCTCAGTGTCTCCAAAATAGGAACAACATTTTTTATGGACACTGCTTGATAAGACTGGAACCATAGGAGCACGGAGGGTTGGAGCTTGGTGATCCTTCAAGTTCCTTCTAACCCAAGTCATTCTATGATTCTGTGATTCAGGTTATGGCTTGTGTTTGTGGTAGTGGTTATATTTGTTTCCCTGAAAAGGCAGGGAATTGTAAAACTTTAAAATAATAGAGCCAATTCACAAGCAGTCTCCTTCAAGTTTTGAAAGTCCTGAAGATCATCTCCATCATTTTTGGAGTTGGATTTCTTTGAAAGAAGCCCAGCTGCTGTTACTGCAGTGGGGATGTGTGTGGTATGGGATTTGTGTCCTGTAGCTATGCTGCCTCTGGACCAGAGGGTGAACACGTTTGTGTGTCTGTGTGTGCATGGCATATGTGGGGCTTGTGCTGTGATCACTGGAATTACAGTCTAGCCAGATAACGAGCTGTTGTTGTTTACTGCACTTGGTTCCGGGCACTTCAATTCCGGAAAGATGTAAACAAAATTAGAGGGAATTCAGAGGATTGCAATGAGAACGATTAAGGGGCTGGAGGGACTGACTTATGAGGAATGCTTGTGAGAGCTAAATATATAGCTGTTTGGCTAAATGACTAAAGAGGAGCTATGCTAATGATCTAGGCATGCTGGGAAGGCGTGAAGAATTCTATAGTGTGGACTGAGAGCTAGAAGTGTCTCGTGGTACAAAATTTGGAGGAAGGAAGAGGGGAAAGAAATTGCCAAGAGAGAAAAATACTCAATAGGAAGAAGGAGATTAGGTGGTGAAATGGCTTTGTTAAGAAATGTAGTGGAATTGCTGTCATTTGAGATATCTGAAGTTTGGCTGGGCAGAGCCCTGGAGAATAATCCGTGCGCTACAAGCGTGAAAAGGTCCCTTGAGAGACAGTCTAGATGCCTTAATAGATTTTTATGCTGTCATTAATTTCTGAATCACAGTTAATACTTCCAGTCTCACAAAGAACCATATTCTTTAAAGCATGTTACTTTCTTGCCTTGTGTTATTCCTGCTGTGACACAGATCCTGGCCCAAAACAGACTCATGAGGAAGTCTGCTGCTGTATTAACTAAATAATAATGATAGAGTATTAACTGCTTAGCTCCCAACGCTTTTTCCACCTTCTTTCCTTTAATGTTGGTGGATTTGTTTGTTTTTTTTTTTTCAGATAGGTAGGCAGAGGAAGCCTCCTGGACAACACAGTAAGGTGATAGCTCAATATGTGTGGCCATACCTTTATTCTGTCAGATGCGTTAGACTTTGCCAGGTTTCCTGTTACCATCTCACGATACATACATCCCTTGCTGCTTTTTCTTTCTCGCATCTTTTTAGGATGGCTGAGTAAGTGAAGAAGTTTCTCAGGGCTCAGAAGCTGATTGTGGTTGAGCTTGTAGCATTCCTGGTGTGTCACTGGAGCTGAGGCACACCACTACCACCTCTGTACTCATGAGGGAGACAGAGGTGGAACAAGATAGTAGGATTTGATTGGTGGAGGGAAAATCAGCCAACTGTTTTGCTCTTATATTGCTCATAACAGGAAGTGAATAGTGAAAACTATTGTTGTTATAGTTGGCCACCCAGTTTAACACTTCTTTCAGAAGAGAACAGCATGAGTTGAGACGGAGTTGTGCAGTAGTCACTCTCCTGGCTGACACCAAGGACTCTGAGAGGCAAAAGGTAATGCAAGATGAGTGGAACAGCCAGTATATGTGGTATGGATCGTCCAGACTAAAGATTACTTGTGCCATGGATGCCGACCCAGAGAGAGTTCATCATACTTTATTAGCTCAGGTACTGGAGTACGCAAATTGCAATCTGTTTACTGGGCAGGAAAGCAAGGAGTACATGCATGCAGTACAGACTGGTAAGTGTTGCTGGATCTGTGCAAAGCAGTTCAAAAGTCTCAGCAGCACGTCCTAGCAGTGCTGAGGATCAGTGTACAGAGACAGCTGAAGTGGGCTGGAAACTGATGTGTCTTAGCTTGGACTTGGCATTAACCTCAGTATGTGCAAGGCAGTTGTTGGTAATGACATCTCTACTCTGTGCTCCACAGCAGAGTGGGAGAGCTTGTTAGCTCAGATTCAGTGCAATAGGAGCGTGGTTGGACTCTGGCTCTGAACCAGGGATGAGGAACATGCCCTAGCCTAGATCTGTCTATCTGTCTGTGTTGAACTTTTTTTTTTTATTTTCCTACTATAACATCTTTATTGAAACATAGAAGTCCTGGGAAAAAAATGTCAGACTTGCTGATTTGCTTTAGGTAGTGTTAGACTGCCCCGTTCGCTCCAGAATGGGAAGGCATGAGAAATTCAGTAAAGGAAGAAAGGGAGAAGATTGGCAACTCCAGAAATAAGAATATATATTGGCAGGGACAAGTTGCTATTGGATGGTAAAGGTGCACGTTCATGAAGATGAGAGCTAGAAATCAAAGGCTCAAAGGCCAACAGACCCAACTCTTTTCTAGATACTGTTTAGGCAGTGTGTGTGCCCTCTAGTGGCATAACTCACTGAGGGGAGATAAGAAAGCTACTGCGGCTGTCTTCAGTCAAAGGTGATATCTGCCACTTAAAAAGTTAGCCAAGGTTTGGAGCCTGAGGGATAAATGATCTCCAGTCCTCGCTTGCTGCAGGGATAGGAGTAGAGGGGGAGAGGTAATTTGTCTAGTAATTGTGTTTGTTGCATGTAGCAAATGGATTCGTTACAGCACCTTTTAATCGTTGTTCCATGGGATTTTGCTAATCTCATTCTAGCCCCCGACTGAGTGTTTGTCACTTCACACCCAGATGTTGAGTCAACACACGACACTGTCTCCTTTAGACTCTGTCGTAGCCACAGGGGGCCTTGAAATACACTCCTGCTGCTGGTTGTAAGGAATAGAGCTGTGGGGTTGTGCTCCATGGGTTGCACAAACCGTAACTCCTGTAAGGAGAAGTGACACCCAGAATACTGAAAGGAAGAGAGTGATTGCTATCAAATTTGCAATTACGTTGCTGTATGCTGAGTTTGGGAAGAAAAATTGAAGACTTTCAAATCCAAAATGTCAAATAACCTAGGCACCCATCCTCTAAAATTCACAGTGTAGATATCTAACAGTAGCACTGTTTAATAGCAGTGTTTACAGGGAGACTCTCTTCCCAAAAAACAAAATGAAAAAGTAATTGGTTTACTTTGTACTTCATTCAGGCATGTGAGTAAAAAGTGGATTGACGCTATTTTAGCAACTACTTTTGATACTGGTTAGAGTTGGTGCTGTAAAAATGATTGCACAAATACACTGAGACAGAAACTTCTTGGATAAATGGGGACATTTAATAAAAACTAGCACTAAAAAGGAATTCTCATGATGGGATGTCCTTTCTGAAGGGAGTGGTGACTGATACAAGCTTGTGCAAATGAGATATTCAGAGATAAGTTTCTGTTCCAAAACAGAATAGGATCTGGTCATCCCGTAGTTCAGAAAATGCATTTATCTCCAAACTGATCTTCTTTGTAAAAGTGTTTTCTTCCTACCCACGACATGTTTCTCATCACTAGACACATTGGAGTCTGAGCTCTATGCCTCCCAGTATTCAGTCATGGGCTTCTGTAGGAGGAACAAAAAACCTGCACCTGCCACATAGAAGCAGGAGGAGAGTTCACACTGCTGAATGCATGTGAGCGCTGCGTCTCTGGTTTGATGCAATGAAGGCCAGTTTGTGGGAAAGCCTCAGCTTGTCATAGCAGATGGCTGAGAAACGATAGTTGTTTCTGGGAGAAGGGGCACCTGCAGAATGCAGGCCTTGCAGATATTTCAGCAGATGAGCTACCATGAACGTGGAGGTCTATGTTTTACAACCACATTGCCAGTTTCTTGCCCATTTCCTGAAACAAAAGCTTGACGATGTCCGTATATCAAAGCAGAGTAGTCCAACAGGTTGTATGATACCACCTACCTGTTACACCAGGGTTATACTCAGAAGGTACAGTCTAAAGTTGATTGGAAACTCTGAATTCCACATCAGAGTTGAAGCTTTGGTCTGTGGTTTTGTTTGTTGTTCTGTGGTAGAGGGTTACCGAATAACCCTCAAATGTTTGCTTGTTTGTTTTTAATGACAAGCAAGGTCAAAATATAGCTGTTGGGGCTATGTACCTACTTCAGGGAGACTCAGTGTACAGACCTTAATCCAATTTCAGGGAGCAGTGGCTTCAGGCTCAATTTATACCATCTCTGTCTAGGAGGTTGAAAATCTGTCATTTGACTTGCTTGTCCTCTACAGTCTGTTCCATCTTGAGACCATGAACATTCTAAACTGGTGCATTTCCTTAAGGGGGAATTAAAAGGAGAAGAGGTTATAATGCACATGTGTTCTGATCAAAGACAGTTCTGCCCTCCTTGAGTGAGGATACCTTTACCCTTCTGCTTTCTGCTGGCACTGTGAAATTCATTTCTTTCTGGTTTGTTCCTTTTATCTTGGATATTCCTAATGGAGGATTTTCCATCCTCCCTGTGATGTGAGCAAATTCCTTATGGGGTTATGTGTGAGGCTTAAGGGTTGCATGAGGATAGCTAGGCATGTTATTTAGCTTTCAGAAATGAGGGAGCTGGTGATAAGAGTGCAAGATGCAAAGCATCTACCTGGATTCTCAGATCCAATGGTGTCTTGCAGTGCAGGCTGGCAGTTAGAAGATACAACTTTTCATGTATAATCTTGAGCATCCTTGAGTCACAAATGACTAAAAGACAATAAAATACATATTGCCAGTCTCACATAAACCCTTTTAAAGCTAGAACTGCACTTTCAATTAACTCTACCATATATGGCCAAAGTCGACACTGCATAAAACTTTGATAATTTCACATTTTAAAAATGTATCAGGAAGTCTCATTCATACATCTTCACTGAAAATTTCATGAATTGCACATTTCCTGGTGTTAGATGTTCAATAAACTTAAATAATGTAGCAATTTACATCCAGAAGGTTTGCTTTAAAACTGTAAAGTCTGGCTACTTTTCTTACGGATTGAGAACAGCTCACTCTTTTTATTCCTTCATCCATTAGAATGGACGATTTTGTTCTTCTGAAATTGTATGAGGTCTGTTTTGACCCTTCAGTACGAAAACCCTGGTCTCAGGAAGATATCTGAGGAATATGCATATAGGAAATGAAATATCCCTCTGCTGTGAGCTTCAAGTTGTGTCTTTGTTTCGTGGGCATCAACACTGAATGTAGTCAGAAATCTTCCAGTGAAGCACTTCTGTTATGAATTTTAATGCCTCCTCATCCAATCAGGAAGTTGAGAGCAGAGCAAGTGTGAATGAAACTAGCTTGTGAAATCTGAGGTTTGTTAACATAAAGCACTTGCCTTGGCAAAGTCATTGCATTTCTGGAAGCATCTGCCTATATGCTAATAAGCTAAGGTGAAGTCTTAGTTTAAGTGGCAGTTCTGTCCATTGATGGAGACAAGACAGTTCCTGGAGCACCCTGCTTCTCTCAAGCAGAGTTCTATTTCCACATCCTATCCCTAATTTGGAAAACACTTTTTTTTCCTTTTATCTGACTGATCTCAGGAAAATAACCCAAGATGTGAAGAGAGAGGCTTTAAACAAAGCTCTTTGAAACCTTCCTCCCTGTTAGTCATCTAATTTGAAGGTTTTTCACAGGAATTCAGTCTTGTCATCCTCCTTGTCCTCACTGTGATCAAGCTGAGGGTGCAAGAATGTTCTACCATGCACTTGCATTTCCAAAAATGATTGCAATTCTCAGCTGGGAAGTAAGGAGATAAAAACTGATCCAAGGTGTTTCTGCCAGTTCTGGGACCGCGGCACTATAAGAAGGTCATCTCAAAATTGTCTCAAACATCTCAGGCAGATTTTCTACTCAAGAGACGGATTCCACTTATCCATGCAGTACTGCTCAGTGACCTTCATCACCAGATATATCCAGGTGTGTAAAAATGCGTGTAATGCATACTATGCCAACATCTCAACAAAAATAGGTTGGGACTTGATAATCCCATCTGGCCACACACAGATTGAAGGCTAAAACATTTTCCCTCTGTAGTGAACTAGATTGGTTGCAGAGCAACTCCTGGAACACCCCTTCTCTATTTGGGAAGATTTCCCAAGTTCAGATCTTCTTAGGCATGAAGTAGGCAGTACTGCTGACAGAAAAGGTGAAACAGAGGGCTGTGAGGGGTAGAGAAATGGTTGAAGAGAGGGAGGCTCACTGGTGTCTGTAATGAGATGTAGAAAATGTCTGGGGGAAGGAATAGGGATGCATTTGACAAGCTTTTGAAGCCTTATTTGCTTAATGGGAGCTTCTGCAAAGGCATGGGCTGTGTAAGCCATAAAGAGGAGTTGGCTTCTCCCATGGCCCTTGCAGCTGCACCAGGCTATGATAACAGAAATTAACTTCATCTCCTTTGTCTTGCTATTCAAGTGCCCCAGAATAGTAGTTATGAAAACAGTGCTGTTTAATATTGTCTTTGATCGAGCAATCCAACGGGAGCCCTGGGCTTGTTCTGCTCAGCTTTGTTAGTTTCAGACCCTAAGGCAACAAGCCGTTGCCTTCAAAGCCCAGGCAGGGCTGCGTTAAGTGTGAAGCGCGCAGCAGAAATCCCAGTTTGTCAATTCAAATGGCACTCACCTAGCAGCAATGCCTATGTATTCAAATCAGCAGCAGTGTGGGAAGTGGGGCACGTGCAGCTATTCTCCTCTGGAGAGAGCAGCTCTCAGGAGGTGGTAATGATGCAACATATTCAAAAGACCCAAAGGGAAATAATGGAGGGTGGATTTCTCCTGTTATTATTCAGCATTAATACACTGGCTTTTTTTTTTTTTTTTTTGCATTTTGTGCCTGCTGGCTTCATAGTGCATTTACATCCAGGCAGACTTCAAAGCATGTGCTGCAGGACAACAGTATCTCTAGAGAAGGAGGTTCCCACTCTTCTCCTCCACCTCCCTGGTGTAAAGGTATACATCTTTCCCTCAGTTTCCTCTTTCCATTGGTTTTGTGACTGAGGGAGCTAGCAAGAAGCAGCTTTGGAGATGCTCACATGTTGCTTCACAAGCAAATAAAATGAAGTCAGTTTCCAAAAACAGAAAGATGCTGGCAGTGGTGTGCCAGGGGCTCATGCGAACCATAAGGGTAAAGGAGTTCATCTGAGTACACTGTAATCCATACAGATCCAAGTGCACTGACTGACCGTCCCTCTAGGTAACACTGAGTGACAGGTCTATGTACTGAGCCAAAGATGGGTGCATTTATTTACTTGTTTATTCTTCCTTCCATTGCTTAATTATGAGCTTTGCTCTGCTTTGTTTTCTTTTTTCCCCTGTGTAAAACAGAAATGAGGCACATTTTTGGTCATCATGTGGGGCTAATGAAAGTTATAAATACTGCATTGACTCTTCTGATGCCTCTCAGAGCCCACTTGCCAGTTTACTTGGGACTGAATCACCATGGTGCTTAATCTAAATCCTTACGTCTGTGCGAACTGCATAGAGGGTAGGTTTGGTTATGAAATGTTTTAGAACCCAATGTGCTGCTTTTCCTTTTAAATGGAGAGGGACTTTTTATAAGGGCATGTAGCAACAGAATGAGGGGAGATGGCTTTAAACTGGAAAAGGGTAGATTTAGATTAGATGTTAGGAAGAAATTCTTTACTGTGAAGGCAGTTGAGGCACTGGAACAGGTTGCCTAGCGAGGTTGTGGATGCCCCCTCCCTGGAGATGTTCAAGGCCAGACTCGATGGTGCTTTGAGCAACCTGGTCTAGAGGGAGGTGTCCCTGCCTATAGCAGGGGGTTGGAACTTGGCAATCTTAAACGTCTCTTCCAACCCAAAGCATACTATGATTCTATAGAAATTGTGAGACTCCACTGAAATAAGGGAATGCCATGTATGTAATACTTTGCAATTAAGACAAAAGGCAACAGTAATTTTCCATTATTATTTTTTTAAGGAAGCTCCAGGAAGTGTGAGTCACACAGGGCTTAGTGCTAAGAGACAGGACTTCAGAGTTCCCATCTTGTTCTGTTCTTGACAGGAACTACTTCAGTTTTGACGCTTTGGTGTTGCTTTCTGTTTAAGGAGCAGGGGGATTTTGGAGATATTTTCAGATAGTCAGATGGAAGAAGGTAAAGAAGTGCAACGAACTTCAAGTTGCATAACCAGAGAAAAGATGTAGTGTGTAACTTCTAGCTTCAGGTACCTGGAGAAGCTTTTTGGATGCTAAGGAGGTGGATGGGGGCAAAGGGGGATGGAAATTAAAATTAACCAATACCCTAAACTATGTTTTAATTGAATTTTCAATATCTTCACCTTGCATATTATCATACCAGACATTAAACTCATACACATTATTCTGTAACCATATACTACCTGCAATAAAAGCTCCAGCAATTAAAATGGAAGAATATTAAAAGCTCTTTCAGTCTGCCCTCAGAATGGTTCAGCACTGTTACTTATGCAGTATTTTCTGTTTCTGAAAACATAGTAGCCTGGAATTAAGCAAAGGAGAAGCTTTCTTAGGCTGGCAGAGCTGTTCCTCCCCACTTGATCACTGTAAGCTCTTTCAGTACAAGGACAGGCAAAATCAGCCCCTCTCAAATCTGTGCTGCATAATTACAAAGGAAAGCCATAGTACTTCAGAGTGGAAAGATATGGGTTTGTTAAGATACTGGATTGATCCTCAGGAGAGCTGAGCTTAATTCCTGCCTTTGCCACAGACTTTCTTTAAGTCACTCAATTAATCAGTTTAGGCCTCAGCTTTACCTGTCTGTTCAATGAAAATGAAGACAAAGGAAGTTTCAGCCCAACCTTCCTCTATACATAAAGGATGCTCTCTGTGTGATGGGTCCCAATCTTCTCTCTGCATTTTTATTATTTCTTGCTGTAAAGGTACTTTACTTTTAGAAGAGAAGTTCAGCTAACACATGGGTTTTTTTTGTTGGGTTTTTTTTTTTTTTTTTGGTATTTCTCTAGTGCCATGGATAAGAATGTGGCACTACACTGATTTAAGCTGAGAAAAAGTCTTCATCATAAAAAAAAAAAAACACGCTAGCAGAAGCTAAACCTATTGGATCATTCAATCCATCTTCTCAATTACCTTCTCTTGTAGCTTGTGGAGCAGAGTAATAGTCTGTGAATAGTTAAGGAAGTGATTGAATTTCCATTATGTTGCTGATGTTTTTGTTCTTCTTTTCTTGTTTTTCTTCTTTACTGGTGTTCGCTATGCACGATAAAGAACTGGTCAGTTTGGCAGTTGACTTGGCACTGTTGCATTGAGTTTGAAGTTAACTGTATGAGATTTTCCTGATTTTCATGTATAATGTATGGATCTGATATAGGCAATTTCAAATAAAAGTACCAATCAAAGTGTAAGGAATCTCTCTGCCCTATCCTTCCACCATTTGTAGCAGCGGCAACAAAGAGGAGAGGGAATATGAGGCATTTTGTTTTCCTGTAGTTGTTGACTCAAGATTGAGAGGGATGGGCAACAGATTAGTTGATTAAGCTTTAATTTTAAAAGTTTGAATTCTAAATAATGAGATCAAAATGGTTCATTGACTTGTTCCAGTGATCAACTTCTGGAGGCATAGGCTTTCATTAAAAAAACAAAACAAAACATGTAATGCTGTCTCTGTAATGCTGTCTCTATCCCTTTTATCAAGAGAGAGCTTGCTCAAGTCACAGATCGCTGGAGAGAACTATCATTGGTGAAAGGGGAAAAGTTTCCACTAAATGCTAATCAGAGGAGTTGATTGGAAATTGCTGCTTTTATGAATTGGCCTTCTGCAAAATTCCTCAAGCCCTGTATGCTTTCTTAAGGACAAAAACATGTGAAACAATTATGCTTTTGTCCTATTCTGTTATGGACCAAAAGGGTCAGAAGAAGGATGGTAGGTTCTTTGGTTCTGCTCTTCTCTCATCAAACAATGTCAGCACGTAGAGCAGATCCATAGGTGTGTTCTTAGAGTAAAACAGTGCAGTCAGCAACGGAGAAAAAGGATCTGGGAAGAAAATCAGAAGGAAAGCAATGGAGCGAGCCTGTTGGTACTCTTCTTCCTGAACTCACTGGAGATTATTGCAGCATCCTTTTTAAAAAGTGGCATTGGTGGTTTTTTTTTTTTAAATTTCCATTCCATTTTCTTTCACCATCTACTTTTTTGTTGTTGTTATTATCAATGTTTTTATTTTTTGTTTTAGCTTTTTGAAGATGTCTTGGAAAAACACGAGACCTTCAAAACCAATTTCAAGCAGATTTGGCATTTTCTTGCGTTTGCAAGAGCCTAATGAAACAATACGGGAGTAAGGTTGCCACAGTACTCCTGTATTTTGTAAGTGGAAGCAAAAATCTTCAGTGACAAACTGTTCTTCTTATACGTTGTGACAAAGACTAGAAGCAATTCTGTTCAGTCACTGAACTCACCTTGACTCGTCTCATGCAAATGCCGTAATTCAGGTGTTCTTAAAGAGGGGTCTGCAACACACAGCAGTTGCCTCTGGATCTGTATGATCACTGGTGCTTTCAGCTAACTGATCACCAAAGTGCAAGCTACTCCTGGCCAAACAAAAAAACAGACTCTGAACTATCAACCCAGTGGTTTTGGAGTTACGGCTTCTTTGCCAAGAGCAAGACTCCTGCATTACTGAACTACTGTGTAATTAGTGACTAATGGAACAACAGCCCCCAGTATATTAATTGCTATTGTAGCTATGTACAGAGCATTGTTCTCTGTTTGACAGACGTATAAATTGTGTGCAACTACATAGTCCCTTTCAGAGTTGCTCTCTCCAGAGTTGGGTGTCGATAATGAAATGCGACTGTTCCTTGAGGATGGGTAATGTTATCTCTAAGGGCTTGTCTCAGCAGGAGCACGCAGCAAAGTTGATCTGAATTAAGTAACAAGGTGGGTTTCAAGTGGATTATGTAAACTGCATTAAACTGATGCGTGCGTACACACACTCAGAATTTAAAATGGTGTTCATTTGATTTTAGTTTAATTTTCCTTTGAAGGGAATTAAACTAAATCGAATTAAAGCCACTTTAATTCTGGCTGGAAGTGTGAATTGTTAATTCTACTGTGATCCATAGTAAAAATTCAGTATGTTGTTATTCTGAGAAAGGGGCAAAATTCTCTTCCCGTTCCTGGGCATTGTGCTGAGCAAATGTGAAAGCTACCTTCGCTATCCATTTTAACATTCTGTAACTCAGTGGGAGTTATCCCTTTTTTTTTTTTAATTTTCATGCCTGAATATCCTGTATAGCTAATGAAGAAGGCTAGTAACAGTGTATTTTATAAGTATTTTATATTTAATTGATATGATGTTGGAAGTGTTGTGCTTGTTAATTTTTTTCCTGGAGACTTAATGCTTCCCTACAATAAAATGGAATAAAATGGAAGCACGGAAAGGATAAGCAGGTATCCCATAGAAACCCACCACAAGCTGCTTGTGGAAACCAGTGTGAGATTTGCTTTGGTTGGCGCTAATGCTTGGCTGCTGTATGTCAATATGCAGATCCTGTCAATATGAGCCTGGGAATCTGTGTGTCCAGGTTTTGTTTGTTTATTTATTTATTTTTCTTCTTCATCTCATTCTGACAATCAGACACTTAGACCTTCCCTGTATTATTAAATAGGATGGAGCAGTCCATCTGATCTGACTGCTATTAGACATCTTCTTTGAATTCTTATGGAGAACTGATATTTTCTGTTACTGGAGAACCTCTTTCCTGATCTATTGTCTTGGTTGTTCACTGGGCCATATACAAAGCAGCTGAGTTGGGGATTGTCACTGCTGTGCAGTGCAGCTGAACTCAGGGAATATGAGAAGAGTGGTTGGAGAGTGAGGAGGAGGAAAGCCAAGCCCTGAGATCTCTCTTTAATGCAGAGAGCTTTTCATGAAGTAACGATAAAATGAGCAGGAAGGCACTAATTTGAAATGAAATAAACCTTTGGAGCCCTGGAGTTATAATGTACTGTTTTTAAATGGGTTCTTTTCTTGTTCATCCCACTCTTGCACGTTGAAGAAAGGAACCTTTTCTGTGAATTGACCCACATTTCTTTCAAGTATACTTTTTTTAGGTAGAGCTGCAGGGAACTCCTGATTTGGTGACTGTTTAATCCTAGCCAGGAATTAGGAAAACCACTGGCGTTGACAGCCAGGGCTGCATTAATGGAGATGTATCCAGTGAAATTGGTGAAGAATTGCATTTTGTTTGTTGTAGCACAGTTCTGCCTTTCCATAATGCAACACGTTGTATTTCACAGAATCACAGAATGGCCAGGGTTGGAAGAGACCTCAAGGATCATGAATCTCCAACCCCCCTGCCACAGGCAGGGCCACCAACCTCCATGTTTAATGCTAGACCAGGCTGCCCAGGGCCCCATCCAACCTGGCCTTGAACACCTCCAAGGACGGGGCATCCACAACCTCTCTGGGCAGCCTGTTCCAGCACCTCACCACTCTCTGGGTAAACAATTTCCCCAATATCCGACCTAAATCTTCCTTCCCTCAACTGAAAACCATTTCCCCATGTCCTGCTGTTATCTACCCTTTCAAAGAGTTGATTCCCCTCCTGTTTGTAGGCTCCCTTTAGGTACTGAAAGGCTGCAATGAGGTCACCCCGCAGCCTTCTTTTCTCCAGGCTGAACAAGCCCAGCTCCCTCAGCCTGTCCTCACAGGGGAGGTGCTCCAGTCCCCTGATCACCCTAGTGGCCCTCCTCTGGACCCTCTCCAACAGCTCCCTGTCTTTTTTGTACTGTGGCTCCACACCTGGACGCAGTGCTCCAGATGGGGCCTCACAAGAGCAGAGTAGAGGGGGACAATCACCTCCCTGTCCCTGCTGGCCACCCCTCTTTTGATGGAGCCCAGGATCCCATTTGCAATATTTGTCTGAGTACTTAAATCTGCATGGGCTCTCTTCTGTTTCTTAGAAATAACAGCCCAGTTTTTATATGGATCATGAATGGTATGTGAGAGGCTAATGAGAGCATGGGTTTTTATTATTTATTTATTTATTTTGCTTCCAAAACAAATCCAGTGTTTTCTTGAACATTAATAAATGTATTCTCTATGTTTAACAATAGAACCTCATCGTAATGGTCTAGGCATTGTCCAGATGCCTTTGTCAGCTGGAGGACCATTACCTATGATATAGGAGTTATTGAAATATAAATACAAAATATGGTGTTGCAGCCACAGCAGAGTACCTGGCGTGTTAACTCTGTGTCTGTGGACTTGAACAGTTAGCCAGAATTCACGGGTGAGGAGGTTTTGGTTTAACATCCCTCTGAGCATGCCTGGTATCTGCTATCTTCTAAATATTCTCTTGACAGTCTTGCTGGTTGGTTTGCAATGAGCTTTGGATGCCTAACTTGGCTTGGAAGAGAAAATGTAATCAACTGCCTGACAGCGATGTGTATCAATATTGCTGGTTTTTTTTTTTTTTTTTTTTTTTTTTTTTTTTTTTTTTTTTTTTTGTCAACATGAACATCATTATGAAAAAGATTCCACGAGTGGAATTCTACCAGCACTTGTCCACTAGTGACATTCTTCTGTATACTCCTTATAGAACAGAAAAGATGATCGGCTTATTTTAAAGGAGAGTTTGTTGTGTGGTGCCGTGGTAAACATTGACTTTTTAATGAGAGCCTTTTTATCTGATAAACCCAAGGCTAAATTTTGCTATATGTTCTCCAATTACAGAAATCCTGGAGAAAAAAAAAAAAAAAAAAAAAAACAAAACTGCAGTGATCCTGTAGGGAGTTAAGCTGTACCCAAGTCTGAGAAATTCAGCAAGTTCTTAATTGTTTTAGGTAGACATCTGATGTACCGGAACCCTGAGTCATGAAGAGGAGGAGGATATGCTAATGCAAACACTGTGCCTATGGTTGCACAGAGCTTATAGGATGTAATTTGCTGCAGTCTGACATAACCTGGAGATCGCCTAGAATGTCTTTTTTAATTCCTGTCCCACAGTCTCAGCCTTTGAAATTCTCAGTTGTTCTTCAGGGGAGATCATATTATGCAAATTGAATCATATTGACTAACGCCAAGATCGTCTTTAGAACAGATTCTCAATTTAGGCAGGACAGAAGATAGTCCAGTAAGTGAAGAATTCACTTCATCTTCCTAAATGATTTAACTATATATAGATATAACAAGAGCTTGAATTTTTCTGTATCCATTTAGCTACACTTGTGGATGTTTGTTTATATTGCCTAAAACCTGGCTTTTTTTGTGCATTAGATTTATAAGCTACCGTTAAAGCATTTAAACAGCCTTTAGAAATCTGGAGTTTGGTCACTAGGGAAAGCAGAGCCCATCAGCGATAAATGAGACTAGATCTCTGATGCATCTAAGTCATGTCTGGAGATGAATCATCAGTCTGTAAAATGCACAAGCCCTTTTGCAGGTAGTGAAAATTCACCTGCAGAGCACCTTTGACCCAAAAGAGAGGAGCCCAAGGCAAAGAAGAGACTGAAATGACAAGGTGGTGGAATCACTGACTTTTGGCTCCCTGACTTGAGCCCTGGTCCGAAAGGTCTAGGGGAAAAAACAAAGTTTTTCTAGAACAATCTAGAATAGGAGTCTTTGCTTGCTGTATAATAACTTCAGGGGAACTCATTGCTGGCAGTCTTCTTTGCCTCCAGCATCTGTGTGATGAGTGCGGATGGATAGAGTGGCAAAGCTATAGTGACAGACTTAGCGTGGTTATGATAAGTAGTGCTAATTACTTCTTGGTAATCTTTGTTTTGTGTTGATAAGCTCATAATTACCATTCAAGTAAATCAACAGAAATTACATCTCACTAGGTTGGATGTGCCTCCTTCTGTTGGTGAGACCCCTTGGCACTTGTTAAAGCCATAAATAAAGGTAATAATTATGTGAATAATTATTTTATTTATTTATATTTTTACAAGACTATTTTTCTAAAGCAATTTCCCCTCTCTTTCATACTTCTCCTATTGGTGGGATTCTCAGGAGACTTTTAAATTTGTTAGGCCTGATAAGCTCTGGAAGAGAACAAGTGGGGCTATTTTAATCCTTGTTTTCTCTAGCATATGAAACAACCTTGAATAGTGCAGCTTATTCCATCTGTCACTCTTTCTCAGCCTGTAATGTCTGGAACCAGATAAATCTTAGGAAGTGACGAAGAAGAAGAAATGAATGAAGAAGGTGACTTTTTTTTTTCCTGCTTGCCAATCCTACAGTTGCAAGTAACTTTGGTATTTGGTGTTTGACTTGCAATTGGTGGCATGAGTTGCATGCTATCTGATGTCCTTCCTGGGCAAAGATAGTTTTTGTAGTGAGGGTGAGGGTGGACAGAGGCAATAGTGAGACTGAGAAGGAACACATGAGCAGAGTTGATAGAGCTTGCTGCATGGAGACCTTTCCCTTTGTAGGTCACGCAGGCCTTGCCTGCAGCATCATTCCTAGAAAAATCAGGCTACTGTAGGATTGATTGGCTGAGGCCAGAGCTCAGATGTAATTTTCTCCTGGTGCATTCAGAAGTGCCCTAAGTAATTGATTTTGTGTATACGCGTGCAGCTTGCACAGCCCAGTGATGGAGGGTGTGGCTGTATCTTGCTCCAGCTCATTGAACTTGCATCTGACCCAGGGCTATGGCAAATTAGGGTTTGTCCCTTCACAGGGAAAGCAGCTCCCATTTACAATATGCTGACTGCGTTGTCAGTCATCAGCATGCAATGGAGAAAGAACCCTTGCAGAAAGTCTTCCAAAGGGACTTGATTAGATGGCAGGGAGAGGCAAACAACAAGTGTCAGAACAGAGAGCCAGTGCAGGTTGAGTTAATCTGTTTGTTTCCCTATCCAGCAAATATTTGGGTTCTGTCTACCCACAAAAAGGTTTTGCTGGTAAAACTTCTGTAAATATTCATTGTGTATGCCCTGGGCCCAGGCAGGTTATTTTGGTTTAGTTTGAATCAAGCAGCTCTGAACTGCAGTGAATTGATAGAGGTTGAAAATGAAAAAAGCAGCCACTCCACTGGGCAGATGCCGATTTGAAAGTCGGATTGCTATGGCTTCGTGTGCTATTGCTGATCAGCTGGGCCACAGTAGCTCCCCAGTTTTAACTTATTTCATCATTTTCCTGATGCATCTGCAGGAGAGGAAGGATATTTGGCTTAGAATCAACAAGTTCAGTTCCACTTGCAAAAAATACTGTGGTAGAGAAAGTAATCTTCAGTAAATGGCATGCTTCTTCCTGGCTTTCATCTCTCATCACTAATGGATAAATAATATTCAAGCCTTTGTTTCACAAATGCAAGATACTTTATCACATTGTTCTGCATTCTCTGTAGAGGCATTACACCTATTTTTTAGCAGAGGGAAGACCAATAGTAAGACCAACAGTTCTTTGTGTCTTGACTAACCCTAGCACAAACTGGAAGCATGCTTTTTCTGGTATGTTCATGTGATCAAAACTCATTTGGGAGCACCAGTTGCAACAAGCACAATGTATGATATGTCAAAAGAATTCTTTTATATCCATACCATCTAAATTCTTAGGAGTTCAGTTCAGCTGAATTATCAATAGGGGCTGCTAAAAAGTTGCGCCTGCTATTTTATTATGTTGGCCCATGAAGTCAGAGTAAGATGTTGGTGGTATGGCAGCAGAGGTTGAACGCTGAACCTTTCCACCAGTTTTCCATTCGGTTTTGTTGTTGTGTACCAGATGGCAGCAGAGCGGCAGTCTAACAAAATGGCGTCATTGAATTCCTCCTTTCCGAAGAAATGGCATCACTGATATTCATCAATAGTTGCTGAATGTTTATGGAGCCCAAACAGAGAATGTGAGCACAGTGAGGCAGTGGGTGGTACATTTAAGCAGTGGTGACAGTGAAATGAAAGACAAGCCAAGTTCTGGATGGCCATGCGTGCCCTTCACACCATGAAATGAAGGGAATCTCAATCAGCTTATCCATGCTAACTGACTAATGGTGGTGACTGTCCTGAATGGAAATAAATAGGAGGCATTATTTTTGGAGTAACCTATGTAGTTACTGGTTCCCTCATAGTCCCGAAGAGGAATAGGAGAGAGGAGCAAGTCTCTTCTTCTGGCTGTAACTGTGGATAATATCCTGCTTTGCCTTGGTGCTTTTGTGCTATGGCCTATCCATTGTGGTACTGAAGGACTTATCTGTATGATTGTAGTGGTAATGAAATGTACCACAACCTTTCATAGGCCAATGGATGTGAGTGTTGTTTTTATTAATTTGGAGATTTCTTATGTTTACGTTCCTGTCTTTCAGGGTCACTTCTACTTTTTATTGCTCTTTGATCGGTAAGATGAGTGTGTCAGTATTATAAGTTTTTCAATTTTTGCAGCAGGAAGACCTTTAATCCAGCTTTCCAGCAGGGAAATCAGTAGAAATTTCCATTGACATGCGTGAGTTCTGTCTGAAGGAAGGCCTTGTAGGACTGGGACCCAATTATATTACTTGACATTTTACGTAGTTGTATCAGAATGCTTGTCTAACAAATATAAGACAGAGCCTGACCAGAGACAGCTTACTACCTGATAAAATAATATAATGCCCTGAAAGCCAATTACTTTGCTGCTAAATTGCATAGAGTGAGAATGTACCATTCACATCTTCAGGCTGTTGGATTATTTATTTTTTTGCCATTGGTGAGTTCTAGCCCAAAATGTCCATTTGCTGAAGAAAATCCATCCATTCTTGTTTCCAAATGTCTCTATCAATTTAATTAGATTTGGTATGGGAAGCTTTTAGAGGTAATTGCCATTTGTGGGAAGTTGCATGGGTCAGACATGTCTTCTGCTACTTCTCTCAGGCTAGCATTTAAATAATGATATTAATGGTTTGAAATCTGTATTTCAGGCTTCCTCTTCATAGGAATCCCTAGCCAACTAAAAGCAGAAAAGATGGTGGTGGTAGTGATCTTTTCTCAATGTTTTCTTTGTTTGATTTCACATTTTTCTTCCCCCTCCAGCACACTGTTTAGTGACTTTTTTTACACTTAAAATGTGAATTTGGAAGAGGAACTACATCTTTGATGCAGAGATGCTCATTCTGCTCTCTCCACAAAATCATTCACTTTTTGAAAAATTTATTTTTTATCATTACTTTTGCAGTGTTTAGAGAATCATGTTTTGTTGTGAAGAATACAGTTGTTTCTAGTGGTGCTGTGCCCTCTAATTGTTGTGCTGGAAGTGGGTGCGTTCATACTCTTCCACTTGACAGCTGAATGGCTTCCTGCAGTGCAAGTTTGCAGTTTGTGGGATGAATCTTCTTTCAGTCCTTCGCCAACACACAGCACCTGCACAAAGCCACTACCTGGGTTACAGCTTGTGCAGGCGGTTGAGAAAAGCCCTTTTGCAGCATCGCTGACAGCACGGTGCGTGATGGGCAGGCACAGAAAACACACTAGCCACTTCTCTAGCCCTCGGCCTGCCTGCACAGTGCAGTCATTGATCCCCGGCATGGGCAATGCGGAGGCCAGAGAGGAGCAGATTGGCCCACAAGCCGCTGTGGAGCAGGGTGGCACCGCAGTCAGGATCGATCTGCGCCTGAGAAATCAGCGTTGGTTGTATTATATAATTATTGATGTAGCTGGAAAATGCCACAGGCAAAGCACAGCTTACTATTTGTTATGCTGTATTGTCTCTCTAGTCTGCGTCGGGCCTCTGTGTTTTGCCTCTTGTGTTCCCATTGCATGTTTATTTATACCGTGTGCCTTTAGCTTTCATATTTCTCCTGTGAATCCAACTTGGAAAAACCAGCTCCAGTTTTTGTTCAGGAGAAGGAGGGGTGGGCTGTAAAGGAAATGAATTCCTTCAGATGCTCACGAGAGCCCTAAGCTGAATACAAAAATCAGGGAGAAGGCGTGAGTGGGGAGAAGGGGCCTGGAAAGCAGAAGGCCCACTTCATCTTGCCAGGGCCCACAGAGACTGCCAATCTTTTGATAAAAATGTAGACTTAAGAAGCAGCCGTAATGTACAGCCTCATCCATCACAGGGTTGGTACAAACAGGCTGAGACCTCATTTGCAGTACCAGTTAACTGAAGTCCAGCCGAACCGTCCCAAAGTCCTCTGGGATCAGACTTGCTTGGTATTGAAGCTCCTTCCCTTCCTGAGGAAGGGTCTCATGTCAAGTATTGTGCTTCACCTAACGAAATGGGAACACATGGGAGAATGAATCTGATGTGGAAACAGGAAGAAGAGGAAGCTGAAGGAGTTCAGTAGAGCTGGTGTGGTTACCCCTGGCCAGGGAGCTGCAAGGCAGGTAGGGATGACAGTGGTAGGGCTGGTATGGGCAGCCTATAGCTGGAGCAGTCTATGTGCAATGAGCACAGACCTGGTCTGTATGGCAGGTTTCCAGGGCAGGAGTGAAGGATGAGGCCTCATTAGGCAGAATTGAGATGGATACCTGAAGGCGAAGCCTGAGGTGAGCTACAGTGTGGGTGCAGGCCTCTCACAGCATCATCCCCCTACATGCCAGACAATAACTGCTGGTTACTCGCTTGGGCTGAAGCAGAAAGTTATTAATCAAAATATAGATACAAAATATTACAATTTTCAGGATTATAGAACTGCACAGGCTCCACATATCTACAGCAAGCAGTCCTGTAGGAAGATGGACTGGTGGAATTTCTGGGGTTTATGGGATTTTTCCATTATTAACAGCTGTGATTTGATTCCAGCATGCAGTATAAGCTCCTGGTATGTGTATGTATGGGACTGCCCTCTCCTGGAAGAACTATGCTCCGCTTTCCTCTTCCTCCCCTTTTGTCTTCCTCAGCCCTGTGCTGCTTGATCCACTGGTGATTATGCTGTGCAGTACAACACTGTGTGAGCATGGTGCCTGACACAGGGAGCAAGTGCAAAAGGCTTCTAAAAACCTCTTGGGAGCCCTGTCTTCCCTCTGATTTTACTGCTGTTAAACAGCTTTGTGTTGGCTTAGAGGAGGCTATAGATTAAACTGATGGTCTTGGTGCATCACGGCAGGAGCAGTGTTGACCCAATGGACCATGTGCCAGAATCTTTGGTTTTTGGATGCTGTGGGTTTGCTGCTTCAGTATTTGAACTGTACCTCAAAGTGCTGAAGAGAACCTAAGCTTTGGAAAGAGGTCACTGTTGGGACAGGAGGGATTCCTTATACAGAACTAACTGTGCAGGCTGTGCCACTGGGTGATCCTTGGGCTACTCAGTGAGCCACCAGCAAGATGTAAGCATCATCTCTGCAGCAAAGTGCAAGATCTGCTTGATTTGAAGGCAGCAGGCGTGCATAAAGTTGAACCTAACACTAATTTCACAGCCAAAGGTGTGAAAAGGCAAGATGAGGAAAGGCAGAGGCATAGGGCCTGACAAACGCTTGGGCTTCATGAAACCACTTGAATCTGCAGACTTCTGCTAAAACTAAAGGCAATGCTGCCATCGCATTGGGAGAGCAGTCCCACCACAGCAGAAATCTCAGAGTATGTGGGTGCTCTCTGAGCACAGAGGAGAACTTAGTTTATTCCCTGAGCTGCAGCTGTCATGGGGTGATATTTTAAGTTGGTGCTTTTATTGCTGTACAGAGAGGGGCTATTTCTACCTGACATAGCACTGTGGTGCTCTTCTACCCTGCGCCTCCCAGCAGAGAGCTGCGGCAGGCAGGCAGGCAGCAAGCAATCGGTGGAGATTCACTGAGGGCTGTGATGCTGTAAAATAGCCTCTCGGCACAAGATACAGGGAGGTGCTTACCGAGGCAACGGGGAAACCATACATTTTTTCTCTCAATCCATTAATCAAAGTGCCTGCAACACCCGTTCCGGTGAGGCAGGTGAGGCTCTCATAAATATTGAGCAGCAAAACTTGATCCACATCCAGACTCTCAAATTAGAAGTTACAAACCAGTAAAATAAAGCGGGCTGGTTCCCAGCCTCTCGGCTGCTAGCCCTTATTTGCAATTGATAAGCTGTGCAGCTGGCCTGGCTGGGCCTAAGAGGCTGGTGACGGAGTGGTTGGGCACAGCCGGGTGCTGGCTCTGCTGCGGGAGGAGGAGGCATCCCTCCTCCCCTTCCTCCCTGTGCTAGAGATGGATTGTGTGTGACAGGGCCTGCAGCTGGATTATTCCCCAGCGCTGTGGCTCTTGGCAGGCCGTTTTCTCAACGCCCCCTTTGTACTGGCTTGATCTTATTAGTGGTGAAGGCCTCAGGAGCTGATACAGAGATGGCTTCACATCTCAACCAACTTCAGCAGAAGAAGCCCCTTTTGCAGGCCTGATTCAGCAGGTCTGGTTTGCCAAGTAGCTCCATTGATCTACACAGGGCTACGCAGATAAAGTGCTATGGTCCTTTGTTTTCGAGTAGGCCTCTCAGCTAACATCGTTTCATGATCTCAGTCTTCCTTCTTCCCTGATACAGAAACGTAACTTTTAGGAGCACTCAGACTGTTCGTCAGTCTCCTGTAATTTCTGAGCACCTTGACTGATTTTAGCTAAATTCAAGTTGTAAAGAAATCCAATCCTAGAAGTCCTCATGAAAGTAGGAGAAGAGTGACCTTGTTGGTTCTGTGGTTGTGTGAACTCAGCCATAGGAGTGAGCAACAAAGGCTCCACCCAGAAGAGAAGTCATCACTACCCAGAAAGTGGGGAAGGACCTAATTTGGAGGCTTTTCACTCTCCTCCAAATCATTTTCCTTCCTTCCTTTCTTTCTGTCTTTCTTTCTGTTGGGAACACACAATGACCTACTCAGCCTCTCAAAAACCAGGTGTCACCAATCCCAGTTCTTACAGAATGACTTGCTAGCACTATTGGGCTATACTCCACTTGTTGCCAAGATGCCATTTATAGTATCAGACCACAGATCTTTCCATGTTGTTTGCATCTTTGACCTTGTACTTTAGAGGACAGCTGAGAAAATCCCACAGTGCCTCTGTCCAAAGGTGCACTGCTGTGTATTGGGGTGGAAAGGCTGAGGGCAGGAAGGCTGAGAACAATCCTTTCAAAATCCACTGAGATTCTTGCAACCTTAGAACGTGGTGGTTACTATTATCTCTCTGCCAATCGATAGACAAGCAAGCAAGGTCTTTCAGACAGGGGAGTTGGGGCTCTTGAGTATTGCAGGCGGACAGTGACTCTGAAACTGTTTGTGCTGCAAATTTTTTTTTATTCAATAGTAAATGGAGCAGGATGATGCTTAGTCAGCTTTTATTAAGTGCTTAGAGAGACCCCAGGATAAAAGGTGCTCTAGGAATCCTAAGTAGCATTGTTGTTGTTACTGCTCTTTTAATAACATTAGTGGGCATAGTGCTTTCTGTTCCTTTTTAAAGACGTTAGCCAAGATGCTCTTTTAGTGGCAGAGTCAACATAATAGGTAGGTTGGTGTGCACTCCTGAGCTGGTTCAAAGTTACTGACCATTCCACTTGTTCCCACTGGTTGGACAGAGAGGTTAAGAATGTTTGTTTTGGAACTGGTTTTCTCCAATGTGATTTTCTGGTTTTACCAGTAGCAACAATTTTGGCAAATGTGTGGGAAGCTCCCCAACTTGCAGGCTCACTAATGTGTGCAGAACCAAAGACGTGTTTTTGTAACTTTCTGTAAGTTTTAAGATGCTTTCTGGAACTTTCTGAGGTTCAGATATTTCAGTATAGTCCCTTCAAGTGTAGTTACCAAAGACTACATTCAAATGAGTATTTTTGTGACTCTTTTATTTAGGCCTCTGGACTGTCAATGGTTTCAGTGGAGTTACATGCCTGGTAACGCTTGTGTTTCTAGCTGTAGATGCCTTCCTGTCTTGCATTGGCTTTGCTGTAAGGAAGGGGTAGTAAACAAACATAATAAAGCTGGGAGTTGAGCTGAACAGAACTGTTCTCTCTGCTTTTACATATGAGTAAAGGAGCCAGCCTCCAATGTTTGCTGAAGTGCCACAGTCCCATTTGCTTTTGGGTAGCCTGCAGCAATGTACACAATTGAGGATTTTCCCCATCTTTAGTACAGGCTACATTTCCATACATTGTGCATTTGTAACAAGCATGTGTTGTTTGTTTAACAACTTAGAGCCTATGCCAGAATTTTTCTGTTGGCTTTAAATGTGACCTAAGAGTAGTTTTATTCTAGCTATCTGTGAATAGGAGTGTTTTTGTGTTCTCAAACGCTGGTTCTCAGTGACCAAAGCTGTGAATGAGATTCAAGATGAGTCTTCAGCTCTTGCCCTGTTATGTTAGGTATATCCAGAGGTGTAGAAGCATCTGACCTTTGCCATTTCAAGAGCTGGGCTGTGACGAAAGTAACCACAATGTTTATAAAACAGACTGTCATCGCTCTGGCCACTGGTTTTGCACTACTAAGGTAATAAGGGAGTAGACCAGGAGAGGATTTGCTCTGGAGATCTTTGAAGAAATTGTATGTTTCAGAAAAGGATACTGAGCAGATGAAAAGAAGGCTTCCATAGTCTTGCTTGCATCAGCTTGTCCCATGGAGGTGTTTCTTTCTGATGTGAAATGGAGAGCCGTGCTGCACCTAGACAACTCAGCAGTTCTGAGAGCTGGGATGTGGAAGTACTCCTGTAGAATCTGCTTGCATGGGGTGACCCATAGCCCAAATAGAGGTTGGTGTGAGCCGTAGGTGGCTTCTAGCAGTGCAGATAAGTGCAATATTTGCATCACTTCAGAGTGACACTTCTGGTGTCACACTTCTGTTCTGAGAAATGAAAGAGCACTCTTGGAAGTGCCGCTTCCCTCAGCACTCTAGGTTTCCCTTGATGGTATCCCATTGAGGTATTGACAAGGTTGGATGTTGCTTATCGTGGGAAATCAATGAGATGATAGCCCAAGGTACTGCAGTACAAAGACAGGCAAGGAGATGTGTATCTGTCTCTGACTTTTTTCCACCTCACTAAATATGTTTCTCAAATCCGGTGGTATTGTAACAGTATGCAGTAATTACAGTGACTGCATCCATCTCTTTTGATTTAATCAGACAGATATTATATGTTAAGCATCAATTGATTATTAAAAGCATATTTGCTGATGCTTCCAAATCCACGTAATGACGCATAAACAGTTATTTACTGTATAGCTATTAAAACTCACCAACTCAACTTGCTTTTTACAATCAGTATTTATTTAACATGCAATGACCATCCTATCCTATTAAAACTAAATGTGTTAGCTGTGTTTTGGGCATTTAATTTTAAAGCTTTTTTTTTTTTAATTGTGATATCAAGTGATTACAAAAAGCCGTTGTGTTATATTTGCAGATATTTGGTGCTATGCAAACATATTTCAGAGTTGCGTTTTGATAACCTGTCATGATGTTACTCAGGATCACAGCAGATGAGCAGTAATGGTGCCCCTAGTAAAGTAGAACTTTTTGATAACATAGGGAATTGTAAAATCTTGTATGGTCTTGTCTTCTGTGAGGTTGAACACCCTGTTTTATGGCCAGTTCTCCTGGGACGTGAGGTACTGAATATTCAAAGAGTGCCTTTACTGGGCAGAATCCAGCTTTCCTGTTTGGGATAATCAGAGTTACTCCTTATGTCCCAGGATATTTAGTGCAATAGAGTAATTAGAGAATTTTCTTAACATTGCAGTATTTGTAGAAAAACTTTGAGTAGGTCACAACTGAGCTACGGGTGCTTGCCTTTCTTTCTCAGTGAAGGCTCAGGAGCTCTAGCAAATAAACTTTCAGTAGTGCTCGTATTGTTTGAGTAACTGGAACTGAGGATCCTGGTGAGGCTGGGTATGTCTCCATAAGGTAATTAGCAGTCTTGGGATGCATGATGGTGGTTGGCTGGGCGTAGTGTTCCGTTGTGCAGCAGTGACAGTTGGTGTACATGGCTGCCTGTGAAGCAAGTGGGATGCATCTCCATTCAGTTCCCTGAAGACCAAACCTTCCTTTCTCTTTGCTCCCAGGCATCATAATGCAGTTCAGGGTATATTTTCTTTCTTTGCCAGAAGATTGTTGAAAGCTCCATGGCAAGGCCTGCGATCCATCTGCCTGCCCTTTCTGGAGTCTGCAGAGCTTTCTTACAATTCCCTTATGCTTCAAAGCAAATAAATAAATATTTGCAGAGTTATTAAAGATTTATTGAAAACGCAGTATATTTAAACCAACTTGCGAAAAAATAGATGACTGAATATTTATTATTTACATGTTAGGCATCCTCTACATGTTTATTTATTCCTCCTTAATCCAATCCGTGTTTTATAAATATTGCAAAGGACCCGTCAATAATATAACATGTTTTCGCTAATCCAGAGGAATAATTAGAAGACATTTAGGATAATATTGCTCTGTACAAATATTGCATGAGCCTGAGAAGAGAGATGTTTTGAACAACAGCTGCTGTCTGCACAGCTGGGGTGCACGTGAGCACCCCTTGCCACAGCAGATAGCAGTAGGCACACTCCTTGGGTGCCTTCTGTGCACTGATCTTCCTCCTCCACTTTGTTGGGACAAAGGGCTTCCTTTGCAAAGAGACCACTGCACTGACAAGCCTGCTTCTTCAGATGAGGACTTCAGTTATTCTCTCACGAACCAGGATGGTCATCCCCTCTGGCTGAAGTCGCTCCCAAATTGTATTTATCTCAGTGACATGGCAGAGATGAGATAATTGGAATTGCCCTCACTCTGTGCTGATCCATCTACAAGACAGTGCTGAATTCTGCCCCTTTCTCCACAAGGTAAGAATCTTTTCCAGGGAAGAAGTCAACAAGCTGATGATCAATTACTGTGTCTTCAGAAATGAGAACAAACTATTTGTACTAATGTATTAAGATCATGGGGAGCTCTCACCCCTATCACTCGTTCCTCAACCTTTCCCTACCCTTGCCTCAGGTCAGAGGTTTCTGCCTGCGATCACCGTGGTTGGAATCATAACTATAAAAGAAAGAAAGGGCTGTGGTTTGCTTTCTTCTTTTCCCAGTCCTTTTAAAAACCATGCTCAGAAGGCAGAATTAGCACTTTTATTCCCTACACTGTATTCATTAAGACTTTGACCTTCTTAATGCTAAACTTTCACTGGAGGGGACCTTCTTGTATTCTTTACTATTCTGTCTTCATTGTTAGAAGTGCAGAAATATTTGAGCCCAAATTGCATCCACCTCTATCTGACTCTTTGGGAGAAGACTGTAGATGTCTGAAAGATGCTCATATCTCTACTTTCAGATCCTACCCCTAAATTAAAAAGAGTACCTAAACCTTAATGTGGATCAAACTATGAAGTAAATTAATTTCTGGGGAGCAGTTAATTGGTTACTACAACCATGTTTTTGTGTTTTTTGTTTTAAACTGAATAGCCCTTGTGTGTCTGTAGCTGAACAATCTTTATTATGGAAAGGCTGAAAAACAGTAAAGCTTGGAAGCACAGGAAGGGCAGGGTTGTCTGTCTTTGCATGTGCATTACACTGCTGTGCAAGTCCACTTCAGCTATTTTGGGACCAGGATAATGGTGTGGATGGACCTCCTGTAAGATTACTGAGTTAGCCAGAGAAGCAGAATACAGTAGCGTGGTCAGCATGCTGCACTGATGTGTCCGTGCTTTTTCTGGGACCTAAGCTAAATTATTCTGCGTGACACAGACATCTTCTTTGCTGTCCAGAGCCTAGGGCCAAGCAGCTCTTGCCTTTGGACAATGCACACTAAAAATCTTAATGAAGCCGGTTTGAGCTCCAGCCCTCATACAGTAATGCTACTTAGCATTATGTTCCCAAAGCCTGTAGCAGACAAACTGCAGCATCCTTTGAATCTTTGAATGCTGTGTAGGATGCTGTTTAACTGGGGGAGGGAGGGAGTTGTTGAGGTGGGTTTGTTGGAGGGTGAGGATGGGGGGGTGTTTTGCGGTTGTGTTTTTGGCTTTTGTTGTTGTTGTTTGGGTTTCTTTCCTTCTTCCAGACATTTTTTTTACTCATCCAGAGCAAGTCAGACCCAAAGATTTGGGCTGAAAGAATTGACTGTAACAATTGGTTACCATAAGCAGCCAGCCTGTCATTTTGCCTGAGGAAACAGAGTGAGACATGGAGCATACAGACTTTATGTAAAATCCTAATAGGAATAGGACTTAGGGACATCTTGTTCCCATGGCACTGTTAAGCTCATTATTTCACCTCTATCTGCTCTACCCACAGCGTTTTTCCTACCTACTTGTTGTTCATAGCATTTAGATGAATACCAACTCTAATTTTCAATCATTATTTGCTATATAGTATTTCATGATCTCTTCCAAAGTCAGAGCTGGATTATTTTAGGCTTCCAATAAGGAGCTGAGGCATGGTGATTTGACCAATATCACGTCATGTCTCTTAGCAGAGCTAATAGCTTAACCTCAGTCTCGTGTCTCTTCAGTTGCCAGGCAGAACTTCCATCTTCCTTTGTACTTTCTTTTTGGCTTTAATGTGTCAGTCTTAAAACTATGCCTCCCTTCAGAACTTGGGAGCCTAAATGAAAAGTCAGAGAGGAAAACTAGATGTACATCATAGTCTGCGCCTTCAAAGTTGAATCTTCTGGCTGCGGGGCTTGAGAATTCACATTCAGCTGTCCTGTCTTGAGTTCTCTCATAATCTTGCCTAGTAAGGTGCAGTCTCAGTTGGTCAGTCTTTCTTATGGTTTTACCTAAGCCTTTATTATGGCAGATCACACAACAGCTGAAGAAGAGGCCTTCAATTCATTGACTGGATTGAAGGAGAATCCTGAAGAATCAGAAGGTTTGTCATGATAAGCTTAAGGGAAGAAAGAAAAAGGGTGTAGGAGGGAAAGAACTTTTCTACAGGTTTCTACATAGACAGTGAGTTTGTTAAGAAGCTTGTGGGGGAAATGTATTAAGCATATAAAAGAGCTGTGGACAAATGAGGATAATTTCTATGGAAGGACCGTAGAGAGATGGAATAGGAAAACGTGCCTTTCTCCAGGGATGAAACACCAAAATACTATTCTGTTTGGAAATTGTAAAGGCTGGATAATTATCATAGATCTACAAGATGCTTAGTGCTCTCATACAGCTCACAAAAAGGCTTTTGTGTCGCATATCCTGTGGTTAGCAGGTGCCATGCCATTAGGTGAGATCATGCCCCAGCAGCAGAGATTTGACTTCAGCTGAAAGCATTGAGTCCTGTGCTTGGTCTGTCATAGTAAAAATAGGAAGAACAGAAAAGTAGGCTATTTTTCATCAGGTGATCATGTCACTCCATCAGCCAGTGCATGGAAACCTGTACAGACTTAGGACATCTGTCTCATCTTTGAAGCCTGGTGCCATACAAATATCTCCTGATGTCTCCTGCCTCATTCTTCTGGGCATGTTGCAGCAGGATGACTTGTAGCAGCAAGTGATGTTTACACTTAGCCCACCCTATGGGAAGATTGGGGTGGGTGAACCATGAGCAGTGGTGAATGAGAGCATGACAGCAGGATAAGGATAAGAAGGGAAAGATGATGTTAGGAAGAGCCTGCAGCTTTCCCTTTTCTTTCCACGTACTCCATGTTTGGAGAAAAAAAAGTGATTTTATTTTTTAGCAGAAAGAACGTTTTAAGGGAAAAAACTCAATTTTTCCCCTTTCTGTTCAGAAATCACTGTGCAGAAGAAGAGAGGGCAAAGCATTGTGCAGGGAGCTCCTGCTGTCTCCCCAGTGTGATGGAGGGCCAAACAATAAGCTAGGAGAAATTGCATAGAAAATGCATCCTAGTGTGAAGCAGAGGAGACTGTGGGCACAGAGGTACATCGGCATTAGAAGCCAGGGAGAACACACGTTGGCATATTCAGCGTGTTGGCTTTTTTGGCAAACGGCTGAGCCCGGATTAATAAAATGTTCAGATAAAAATCAGAGTTTTATTAAAGTGTGCTCACACAGCGGCAGCACCCGGCCACGCTCCTGGAACGTGAGCTGGAAGCCTGCCAGCCTTGCTCAGGAGTGCTGCTTATCATACTTGATAAGAAGGTCCTGCTGCGAGGGAGTGGGAGCAAGAGTGGGAGAGGAGGAGGGGAGCCTGGCAGCAGCCTGCCTGCTACTTGGCCCAAGCCTCACCTCGCTCCAAGCCCACTGGCCCATAAGGGTTTGTCCCCTATATAAATCCCGTGCACGTTGGAGGAAAAGCACACAGAGGCTTCCAGGAGAGCAAACAAGGCCAATTGCTCTTGCAGCAGCTCCCCTCTCCTTCCTCTGCTCCCCCCGCTCCTGCCCTACTCGCAATTCCACAGCTTGCTCAGCACCGTATTTTAAACAAGACTTTTTCTTTACTTTGTCTCTTCTCTGTCAGCTTGCTCAGTGCCAGATCTCAAAGCTAATTAAAAGGGGCATGGAC
The DNA here is from genome assembly GCF_019232065.1 of Centrocercus urophasianus. NCBI lineage: Eukaryota > Metazoa > Chordata > Aves > Galliformes > Phasianidae > Centrocercus > Centrocercus urophasianus. Next base: position 5,625,648 of record NW_024884364.1, read on the forward strand.
TGGGCTTACATTTTTCCTTCACTAGTGAGCTCTTGGCAGAGTTTCTGAGCTGCTAGGAATGGGGACTGTGAAAAGAGTGTTGGTGCTGGCTAGAGCCTGGAAAGCCAAAAGCTACCCTAACTCCTCTGAGCAGGGAAATGAATAAAGCACAACTGCAAGTCCTTCAACAAATTAAAAAGCAGGCACTCAAACACAGTGTCTCTCTCAGTTCTTCCTCATGTACTTTGCTCAAACTTTGTTCACTTAACTCTTTCTGCCTTCCAAATCTGTTCGTACACTGTGTTCCCAAAATACACCCAGGATCCGTGTCCACTCCATCATGTCATGCTCTGCTTACCTGTTCCACTCTTACACCCCTTGTATGGAAACGTGGTCTGATTGCTAACAATATCAGGCTCCCACAGTCTCCTAGCAAAAATGGGCAGTGTGGATTTCAAGGTAATGCTAGGGAATAGCTGGGTGAAGCAAGCGTTGAGCTTTTCTTATCTCATACCCAACTCCATGGCTTGTGTTTGTCCAGTCCTGCAACAGAAGTAACCCTGTGACTTGCCAGGTCAGTCATTAAGCAATGATGCTTGATTTTTTCAGGCAAGTGAAAAATGAGCTATTGTTGGGTTAGATTAATTAATGCATTCAGGAAAATTGCAGATGATGGATGTGATATTGGTATCAGCGTGCTACTTTGCAATAATCTTCCTGGCTAGCTTCCACCATTTGTTGTATACCTAGTGTAGGGAAGAGTAGTGGCCTTCAGATGTCTTACTCAGATCATCCTTTTTGGTATGTCATTTCTCATTTTTAAAATGCAAGGTGCGGTTCACTCTTGGTTTACCTTTAAATTTAAGACCTGTTGTGCCTGTGATTTCAAAGAGCCTTAAACCAATATGCTTAGTCTTAGTATGAATTAGAAGAGCTACCAGCTTTATTGAATGCCTCTAGCATAGTGTAATGGCCACCTGGCACTAATTAACAATTCCCAACTGTTTCACTATCCCAGTACTGCATCTTGTGAGTCACCTGCACTGGATTATATGGGAAGCTGTTCCTTCTGCTTCACTAATTCAAGTATCCCAGCGAGGGGTAGGGCATGGGGAAGGCAGCGCAGAAAACAGTACGATTTTTTTCCCTCATTACAAAGCTGCTTTCAGCTCATCTATGCAACTTTAGCAAGGAGTGGGGCTGCGCTCTCTGGGATAAACGATGTCAGCATTATTCTCCTTCCTTTTGTTCTGCAACATTATATAAATATCAGGTGAATTGCCAGCTCTTTTCTCTCAGTCCTGTAGCATTCATGTGTGCATAAACCAGGGAGAGAGCTGTTAACGTGTTTGGGCTTACCATGTACCTACACCATTGCTCAGAGTCTGTCCTCATAGCTGGGCAACATTCCAGTATTTCATCTGCCTGCTTTCTGCATCTAACCCTGCATCTACCTCCTGCTCTCTCCCCTCTACCTCCCGCCTCTGAAATGCGTTTGTGCTGACGGGCCCATCTTTCCTCATCCACAGACAGGAGATGTGATTAGAGGGAATCTAATTTGTTTGGAGTGCTCTGGCGACGGAAGGAAATTATTCTACAGCAATATTTGCAAATGCATTCATCATAGAGTCCCTAGCAGTCCGTCACTATGAGCTGATGACTTTGTGATCTTCATGAAGGTCTGATTAAAAGTGCTTTCTAATGATCAGCTCGACTTTCTATCCTGCTCCTCCAATTATACACCTAGAGAAAATGGAGGAATTGAGAATAGAGGCCAGTTACATGCTGAGCTATCCTTTCTGTGTCTCTTGAATCCAGGCTAGACATAGAGACTTAGTCAAACGCCATCGAGTTGCTACCAAAGTCTGCAGTCCTCCAATTCTCTGGTTTGCTCTCTATGTAGCCAACAGCCTCCTATCCACCTTGTGCTCATTATATTTGAGACTTTTGCCTGCCTAGGGTGAGGGGGAGATCTGCATAAGCCCTATAGCTGCCTCTGCAGTCTCAAACACCTTCTTGACTGCTTTGCAGACAGCAAAATTACACATACAGATCTTTCCCAACACCAGAGATTGGCACCAATCAAGAAATGTGACAGAGGGAGATGAGGAAAAAGTGAAAGTAGTGTAGGTGCTATTTTTTGTGATGTAGCAGCCATTCAACAGCACAGTCCTGAATGTAGCACAGTGCAGTGGCTTCTCTTGTCCTGCAATTGCTTGCACCAGTCCACAGGCCTCGGACAGCTGTGTTTGAGATGGTGATTACAGATCAGAAGTGAAGCTGGGATGATGTACTGCAAACACAGGTGCAAGGCCAGGCACGTGAGAGCAGAAAGGGAAGGGACAATAACTTAAGTCGCTTTGGGCTTTCAAGGATTGGTGAGTCTGTCTGCAGGAGTTAAGGAGGTGGAATACCGATGTATTCCACCTCCTTAAGGTGGATTCTGCATGGGAAGGTGATTCTACCTTCCCATGCAGAACAAATTTTATATGTGTATGTGTCTGTGTGCATGTTTTAACAGAACTAAATGAACTTGTTCTACATAGTAAGGCTATGTAGCGATGGCTGCTCAAACAAAGCAGATAAGGGAAGTGGGACAGGTTAGAGCTAAGACATTGATTGTAAACCGTGCTTCCAGTATACTGAGTTGTATGCTTGGCATGTAGGAGCCTGAACTTCCACTTCTGACTACATCTATTTTCTGAGAAAACTGGATATCCAGTTGTCTCAGATCTGCATTTTTGATCTGGTGAATCCATCACAGACAAACTGCTGTAGCCTTGTGCATCATACTTTTTGTAATAACTTTCCTATTAACATCGTACTTTGATGGGGAGGTATTCCATTCCTAGATGTCCCATGTACTGCTCCCACTGGCTTCCAGGTTAATGGGCTTCTGTCCTCCTTCCCTCCCTCTGTAGTCTAGTAGCTGATCTGGGTTGAACAGATATGGGTCAAAATTAGTTGCAATAGTGTGCTCTTCCCTAGGTTTGCAAAGTACGGCTCTACAGCATTTTGTGATCTGCATTCTTTTCTTCTTATGGATTCCCTTTGGCTTGGGAGGTCTTGGTGACATTTGCTTACTCTGCTTTCTTGCACCATGAATTGGCATTGTGAGGATGTCCATCCATCTGGCTTGTGAATATGACTCAGACTCCCTTTTGTACTAATATATGCTAGTATTCCATTGCCGTAGAGTCCTAGCAGGCTCTGCTGCCATACTAACCAGCCATAGCATGTTCTTATCATTGCTGCATCTTGAGCAACACCTGCATGGGGTTACCTTGAAGGATGTACACTACTAAACCAGTTCAGTTTGGTTCAGTCTTACCTCTAAATGTAGGCCCCCTGCAAAGGGTTACTTTACCTGCCTAATTATTTATTTTGTCAGGGACATAAGGGTAAAGTCTATGAATTCAACTCTGATTAGGCAGCTTTGCACCTACCTTGGAAAAGGCAAGGAGGTTTCTCAGGCTACGCTTTTATGCTTGTGCTGTGGACTTTTGTTCCACGTGATATTTTGTGGGTGGAGCTTTTTTAGCTCTTTAAAGTATAATATAGTTAGATGGAACTACAAATGCCTACTGAGTTCAGTAGGAGCTTTGTTGTGTATCAGTGGTGCCATTTAATCTGAATACCACAAACTCACCTTGAGCTCAACTAGCTCAGGGTCCCTGTTGTCAGGGGAAGCTGTTGTGAAAAAATGTATAAAGACAGTTTGGCCAGTTATCGGTGTTGTGTAAACACCATGCGGGTATGATCTATGTATTTATTTGCAGCAGGATGCTTGTGTGTGTGTAGGAACGTGAGATAACTGTGAAGAATAGTGGGTCATTTATCACCCACTCCATGTCCTGAGCACTTAGTTACTGCTCTCCCACAGAACTTAACCCATAACTGCGGAGCAGTTTGCGTTGTGGCTTTGGAATAGTTTCTATTCACACCTAGCCCTGAAAACTTCAGAGCTGTCATTTTTTGAAATGCTGCGTTTGTTCCCCCCCTCTTGAAGCAGAGGCATGTTTACCTGGCATGAACTTTGGGAGACGAAAACACAAAGGAGGGCTTCTTGAGGCTGCTTGTTCCATTCCTGGTGCACTGGGAAGTGGTTGCAGGCTGAATTTAAATTTTTTTCTAAAAATGTCTCAGCTGTTTCTGGTAGTATTTACATATTTAAAAGCACATGCAGTGCTTGTTGAGGGCAGTTGTTTTTTTTCCAGATATCACTGCAACTCACTGCCTAATGCAGCACAGTTTAAGATGCTCTAGACCTTCTTGTTTGAGCTGAGCAGTTGGGCTGCGTTAAGGGTGGTTGTGGTAATTGTTGTTTGTAGCATCTGGGGTATATTTCAAACACACTGGCTGCTAATCCCTTACGTACTGTTCACTGGCTTGTACGTGTGCTTTTTACCATGAGCATAGTGCTATGCTTCCTTCATGCATGGGGGCCAGTGCTCCAAATTTAGACTGCATGCATAACTGTCTCTAACACTTAATAAAGCTGTCTCTCCTTTCAGCCAGGTTCTGTGTTATGGACAAGAGGATCATGCTGACTGATGGGAAGGAAATGAGATTTAGAAAGAAGTTGATGCTAAACCAGAGGAAAAGAATTAGGCACTGCAGTAAGACCGAGTGACCAGTAGTTCTAAGCTGTCCTCTTGTAAAACTGGCTAGCTGAATGCACGAGTACAAGGTTACAGGAGCAAATGCCTCTGCATGTGTGGATCTGCAGCAGATTCAGTAGCAGAAGCATTCCCACAGCAACATTTACCAGCTTCTCCCTTCTGTGGGTTTCAGTTCAGCATCAGAGATACTGCTTTTAATGTAGGAAAATCTGTTTAAAAACACAAAAATTGAGGTGTAATGCAAATAGTGATGGTACAGCTGCCAACTTGCTCGAACTGTTGGGTGGCCTTAAAGTTTTCAGTGGGCACTTTATAATGCTTAAATGTCTAGTTAAGTTGTTACGTATGGTATATCCCTGCTGAGGTTCTCTTAACAGAAGTAATAGCGCTTGATTTGCTACGTGCTGTCTCCAGATACCTTCTGAGGAAAGGGAACTAAGGGACGATTGGTTTTCTTCAGCAGAGATGAGAAAGGAAAGAGTGCTATTAGAAGAGTGGATGTGTCCAAATGGGGTTCTGAAACTGCCCTTCAGGAAACAGCATTTCATGAAACCAAACACTGAGGTGTACTGAAGAAAATGACCTAGAAAACCCCGCTTGACAAGGACAGTTCTAAGTGTGAAGCCTGGAGTGACAAAGTAGCATGTAGAGACAGGAAAAAGCATGTGTATCTAGAGTAAAAATTAAATAGTCTAGTAATAATTCAGCAAAAGCCTGTTCTCCACCCACTCAATAATTTGCTGGCAAATATTTCTAGCCACATTATCATCACTGTATGTATTTAATATAAAGAAGGAGTGCGGCAGAGTGATCTTTCCTAAGAAATTTGGATGTTTGACATTTCCTGAAGTCCTGAAACAGGAAATTTCAACAGAGCCAGTGATGTTGCTGTAGGCGTGGCACTGAAGTAAAGTGTATTAACTTGAGATATGGATCTTTGTTCTTGACCAGGAAGGACTTTCTCTGTACTAAAAATGAATTAGGGCACTGGATTGCAGTGCAGAATTTGATAGCCAGCTGGTCTGAGGCGGGGAAGGCAAAGATAGAGTTAGTTGTCAGGGTTTCTCATTGTGCCATATTTCATTTTATTTATGAATGTATGGTCTTGTATGTAGTGATTAGGACTCAGATTCCTCTGTGTTTAAATAAGAACTCATCATCAGAGAGAAGGATTTTTGTTTTCATCCTTGGTAGAACTCAACTTGTATGCATTTAGTGACACTTCAGTAGATATTTGGCATCCTCCCTCTCACCATATCATAGAATCACAGAATTGCTCGGTTGGAAAAGATCTCAAAGATGACCAAGTCCAACCACAACCTAACCACACTACCCTAACTCTAACAACCCTCTACTAAATCATGTCCCTGAGGACTACATCCAAGCGGTTTTTAAACACATCCAGGGATGGGGACTCAATCACCTCCGTGGGGAGGTTGATATACATCGTGGCAGAAGTGTGCTTGGAGGCAGTGGATGCCATTCTTGTCAAGTGGAGAGAGACTGCAGCCCATCTTGATTCAAAATCTTGACACACGGTTTTTCAGTTCCTCTCCTCTCTGTGCAGCCAGCGTTTTCTTAGCTAACTACTAAGGCAGAGAAATGAAACTATCTAAGCTGAAGCTTTCATGTGTAGAGTGTCCTTATAGGGGAAAAGAAATACAGGTATCTTAGAAATCAGCTTTTCAGAGAGAGAGGATATAATCAGTTTTGGTGTAGAGTGGAGAGAAAACAAAAAAAAGGGTTTTCCAAGGAGAAATCTGAAACGAACATTTTAGTTCAAAAATGAACATTTTGACTGAAAATATTTCATTTCTGTTTCTTAGCTTAAAAAAAGGAGAAACAAAATGATAGCTCAAATGGAAATGTCACTTTGTCACGTATGCTTTTATTCCAGTCCAAAAAAAAAAAAAAAAAAAAAAAAAAGGAATATGACATTTTAAAGCAAAATAGAAGAAAAAATTGTCACTTTGAACCTATTCCAAACTTGAGTGGGAAAACTGACAGTTTTTTGACAGAAAAGACGATGATCTTAAAAGATTTTTCAGCTGAAATTTTGTGAAAGAAAATGTTGATTTCCCAAACAGTTCTTGGAAAAAGAGACACTGCAGCTTGGGAATTAGTTGTGCTGTGTAGACTGCTCTACTGTGAAGTACTTTAATATTGTATTCTTCTGAAGATGAGCTCTTCTATTGCTCTCACAAGGAAAAAAGTGGTGCATGCCATTGTATTTTTCTCCTAAGAAAATACTCTCCAACCCCATGTAGATAACAGAGCTGCTGCTGTCTGCCCACCCATCCCTGGCAGAGGTGGGCGAGGAAGCAAACGCTAAGAGACTTCAACTGTGTTCTGTTCTGTGGTGGAAAGCTCAAAGGGTGAAAGCAAGAGCAAATTAATGACTGCTGCTTAAAACACTGTCCAAGATTTCCATCAGAAAGCACCATTTCCCTGATAAGATAGCACTTTGTTGAGAAGACCTGGTGAAGTATTTAGTTTCAAGTAGTGTGAAGTACTTTGTTTTGACAGAATTGCTGACTAGTTATGCTGGTTGGTAGAGACCGCTGGAGGTGCAGCCTTCTCTTCAAATCTGAAATCCACCAGCAGCAGTTGAGGCTGGAGTGGCTCTATCTGGCCGTCTTGACAAGGTTGCAAGTGCTGCTGTCTCCTTGGGCACCTGCTGCAGTGCTGCACCACCCTTCCCAGTAAAGACATTTTCCCGCATGTCCAGCAAGTGGCAACAGCAGAAGCATTTTTGTCCTTGTCAAAGCAAGGCACTTCAGCCTCATTGAAACAAAAAATTCTCACACCTCCTAAACAAAATGTTTTCCCCAGTATTTTATTTCACAGGAAAGCCTCTCATCTGGACAAGTTTCTTTGCTGGCAAGAACTGTGAACTTGTGAATTTTTTCCTGAAGAGAAAGAAAGGTTTTGACAAGCTCTGACAATATGATGATTTTAGGCATAAGCATAGTGGTACATACCAATCAGAAGCTGAAGGCAGGAGACTGTACTAGAAATGAGGCAGAAATTAAAAAGGATGATACCAGCTGGTCTGGCTAAGTTTATGGTAGACAGCCCTGCAGAAGCTGGAGTCTTTTAGTCAAAACTAGCTACCTTTCTACAAGATGGTGTAAAGCAAAAAACTTTCTTCAGTAAGTGCTGAAATGGCTGAGTTGCTTTGCAGCCCATGTTATCCTGATGGTTATATTAGCACACATGACCCCTTCTGACTTTATACGTGGTTCTTGTGGCAGGGCCTTAAGTGGTGATCAGGACACTGTAAGTGCGTACAGCAGTTCCTGCCCCAAAGGGTCAGCAATTCAGGATCGAATAAGAGCTAATTTCAGACCTGCTCCTTTCTATCTAGCCTAAGACAGGAATGGAGTTAAGGGTGCTAAGAGTTGCTGGAGAAAAGGAGAAAAAAAGGAGGAAAGGGTGGAAATGCTTTGCTTGAAAAATGGTGCTAAAGGCAGGGATTCATGGTGATACATGCAGCTGAAGGAATGGGGAAGGAGACAAGATGGAGCCAAAGCAGACGGGGGGAGTAGAGACTACTCCACCAATAGCCCTATGGGGAATGGTGATGAAAGCAAATACGAAAGACATAGCTAAGCTATCCCTCTGACCATTAAGTTCTTTACCTTACTTGTGGGGTCTAGGATTTTTCTTCTTTCTTTCTTACCTCGTTACTTTCCTTTCTTTGTTTTCATTTCAACTTTTCTCTTTCTGCCAGCGGGTTTCAAAAGTCCGAGATGGTTTAATGCCAGTTAAAGTCCTTTTGAATCATTGCCTGAAGCCAGGTTTGTGAGGGCCAGGGTTGTTCACTTTGCTGTGGCTGGTGGCTTCCAATGAGCGCGTTCAGGAATCTGTGGATATTCCTTTTCTAGTTCTGCATAGGTGTTGTGGCTCTGCTCTTACAGGATGAGATATAGCAGAAATAGACCATGGGAAAATGGACAGGGAGCGAAAAAGCACAGAGAAAAGGAGTCAGCAGAAAGACCTGAAGGCACAATAAAGGTTGTGAGTAATGTCTTGGCTCATTGTAGCAGTTAGAGCCACAACTAGCCTGTTGCTAACTTCTTGGTAGGGTTCAATCATGTGAGCCCTTTTGTCTTCAGTTTTCAATGATGGTACCTTTGAAATGAGATCACCAACAAATGGAACTTGAGACCCTAGTGACCTTAATATAGCAAGGTGTCTTCACCAACAGAGGAAGCTTGTGACCCAGTGGCTAACTATGACTAGATCAGTGTCTCAAAACAAACTTAGTGTTTGGACTGCCATGCAAAAAAAAGGCGGATGCCTGTGTGGTCTGGGTGTCTCTGTCTACCTGAGTACCCACTAGAGTTTTCCAGTGCCTCCTGTTGATTTTGCAACCCTTTCTTCTTTCTCCAGGAACTTTTCTGGGTGTGCTTCCAAATCCTTCTCTGGTCCAAATTCCAGCCTGCTGCAGAGTCATCAAACATAAGGTTTCTCACTCGGCCCACCTTGAACTCAGAACCCACCTTCTGAAGTGTGGATTCTGAGTTCTCACTTCTCTCTTGCGGCTTCCTCTTCTAGAAGTAGAAGAGCACATGTCGAAACAGGCTAGTGACAAGAATTCTGCCATCAGAAAATAGGCCACAAGCATCTGAACAGCTTTATTTGCAATGGGAGGACTCTGTGTTACTATAATTATTCCAAAGAATTTGTGAGCAGGCAAGAAGATCAAGTTTTTTTTTTCCCCCCCTATGAACCGAAGATGTAACAAGCTTAACTTCTTGTGTTCTCTTCTTCTGCTTGCTCATTTGCTCTCTCTGTAGTTGAAGCCAGCACTGCATTTCCTCAGGCTTATGGCCTTCAAGTATTTTGGGTGAAGTTGGACTGGCCAAATAGGCTGTTACAGTATCTAACAAGCACTTAGGCTGCTGTATCAGAGGTATCTAACCTCCTTCGGTGCCGCTTGTTCATAGGCACATCCACCAGTGTGCACCCAGTGCATAAACATGACTGCCACAACGTGAGACCAGTAGCCTCTCTCTGTTCCTAGGTAATCATGAATGGGTTGTATCACCTCTGCAGCATCTTATTTTACTTCTTGCAGAGAGGAAAAAAAAAAACGAAACAGTTACTAGTTCTCTTAGTGTAGACAAGGCCTATGGGACTAAGCATTGTTTGGGAAAGGCTGTTCTCTGTAGAAGCTGTATCGATTTTTTGGGGTAGAGCGAAGGAGAAGAGACAAAGCTTTTCCTTCTGAGAGTGAAATGACAATTGCCACTGAGAAATCCAGCAAATCTTATCAAAAATTTGAACGCAGGGGGGCAATTAATCCTCACCTTGCCTCCATTGAGCCCTGTGCATTGTATAAGCATTAAACTTGGTCTTTTCTATATGAGTGATGTGCCTTCCTGTGGTGGAGCAACATGACTCTGGGCAATTGGAACAGAGAGTAATGTCAGGAGTGGGAAGTAATGAAGGAGTGGATTTCTCTGCACAGAAATCCAGAGGACCCAGAGAAAAATCAAAGAAGGGCAGAGATATGGCCCCTTGTAGAATGGGTATTCAATGTGGGAAAGGTTCAAAGACAGCATCTCCATTTCCTATTTGCCAAGTGCTGCCTTCGGTGTAGAGCTGTGAGATCTATTCCCCTGTCAGGTAAAGCTGAGCAGCCATTGATTGGCAGCCAGATGGAGCAATGAAGGTGGATCAATGTGAATTGGATTTTTTTAACTTTAAATAAAATTTGTATCGGCATGAAGTTAATTAATAGAGAGCTGTCAGAGGGCTCCTTGGCACATCAGTGTGTTAGGAGGCAATGGTACCCTTCAGGGAGGTGGTGGGAGGAGGCTGCAGGAAAGGGATTCAGCTAGCAGCAAGCTGAAATTAAAAAAACAGACCAGTCTTTCTTTTGGCCCCAGTTCAACATTTTTTTCATCCTTCCTTCCTTAGAGATTGCTTTTTCTCTACTGACATGCCGTCCCTTTTTTGGCTTTCTGTTGTCATTGTTGCTTGCCATCTGAAATCTTTCTTTCCCCTCGTAATGGAAATGTTGTTCTACTGATTTCGTGTGTTGGCACAGCTGTTTCTGATTTTGCTTGCTTACTCCACTCACGCTTCCTTCCAGGAGAATAGGTGATGAGAAGTGGGATGGCAGCAGTCAAGCCTGAAAAAGAGGCGTGCAGGTGTAGTGGTTATTTTGTGTATGTAGTCTAACACAAGACCCAAAAGGAGTTCATTCTGTCCCTCTAGAAAGGACAGGGTGGGTGGTGGGATGCAAGTTACCTTTCAAGTAGAAATAACATATCATTAACTCACAGGTCTGGCTCTCTGTTGCCAGCTGCTTGTGGACTTTAATATATACAGGGACGTGTGAAGTAACCCCAGCATTTTCTGACAGGCCTACGTGAGAGCTAGAGGTGTGTATACATGGGGACATTTCAGTTGACCCTCTGAAGCACAGTGACCTAAAGGCCTCGATCCCACCTGATATTTAATTACACTTGTCCAGAGAATAGCACCATTGGCCCTTCCTGTGGGGAAGGTGGCAGTGCTGGGCAGCCCCTGGGTTACGTAGGCCATGCTGTGGCTTGCCTGCCTCCCAAGGGGGTGGCTCATTGCATCACTGATCAGCATCTCTCTGCTGGCTCTGTGTGGGGACATGACGGAAATAGAGAGAATGGAGACCAGATGCAGTTTCCATGGCAACATCCAAAAAAGAGGGAGAGTGACTGGGGGTGGGGAGAAAAAAAAAAAAAAAAGGAAAAAAAAAAAGAAAAAAGAGAGTGTTATAGAGATTTAGGTTTAGAACGAGTGAATGAGCTCTGATGCTGGCTTGTCCGGTACTGGAGGATACTTTATTCACTCTCTGCTTTCTTTTGCATGAGGAGCATCACAGAGGAGTCTCTCTCATAGCCTGTTCCAGCCTCAGCAACTCACATGAAGCATTAGAGGCAGAGCTGTTGTCTGTCCAGCACGCTCCTACTTCAGGGACTGAGCATCCCAGCCAGTGGTGCAGGAGGAGGCAGGGTGAGACCTTAGAGTTATTCCAGTCCCTGCCTCTCCCTATGAAGAGTACATTAGGAAATGAGGTGATAGAAGCAGCAATGAGACATTTCACAGTTACTCCAGGCCCAGCAGCTTGCACACATGGTTAGATTTGGGCTTAGATCACATTCCTGGGCTTAGGAGAGCTTCCAGCTGCTCCTGCAGGTTTCAGGTGGAGCTGAAGATAGCTGTACTCCCAGCCTTTCCCAGCAGGAGGCACAGGGGAGAATGCTGTAATGGAGCTGGCTTTGTGAAAGGCTTTCATCTCCTCAGAAATTCTCCTTTCTGTGATTTCCATGCGTGCCCACTTATCCCATTATCTGTGTCAGGAGGAAAACAGAATCATCAGCAGTCGTGATTTGTATCTCTGAAGATTTTCTTCTCTGTGCTTAAGCAAAATCCCCTCTTAACTGCTTCTTGTCCTTGCCTTCATAGGTTAAAGCGTTTCGGTTCATGATTTTTCTTACGTACTTTCCTTATTTCAGAGTTCAGTCTTGTTGTTGCCACTCATTGCTGCTTTTCTTAGGCTGCCAGATATGGCCTAACATGGAGTCCAGTAATACAGTATACTTAGACCCAGATCAATAAAGGTTTTAGATGCCTAACCCCTTGCTTCAGTGCTTTTACTCTTTCAGATCCCTGTAGAGCTGTAAAATTCCCATTTTACAGAGTGGCACACTCAAGTAAGAGCTTGCCGATGCCAGCAGAAGTTGTGAAAAAGCTGCAAATACCACTCAGGGGCTGCTACGTCTGTTTAAAGAACCTTAAGTTGCCTCCACACGTGCCATGAGCTACTGAGCAACATTCTGTAGAGATCTCAGGACACCTTCCTATCACCTTGCTGCTCTAGCTGTGGTCTCTGCCCCAGAGTTTACTCTTTCCTACTTTAGTAGGGCTTTCTGAGGAAAATGTTATGTAATACCCATTGATGACTTCAAATATGAAACCCAGACCACACTACATTTTTGGGGGACTGCGAACGTTTTACAGATCAGCCCTGGTCTATAATATCTTCTATTGGTAATGCTAAATGTCTGCTTTAACCTGGAGCTATGGGCCAGCTGCATGCTCCTTTGTCCTGAGGTAGAGTTGGGCCATAGTGTTCCCTGTAGCATCAAGCACCCTGGGGGTTTAATGGACTCAGACCTGGCTGGACTTTTTCGTTTACATTGTTGCAATGAGGCGCTTGCCTTGAAACCTGCAGATTACAAATAGGCAGGTATATGTAAAATGTATCATAGTGGTGACTGGATATGAATGTGTTTGATAACATTAGGTTGAAATCCAAGCCTCCTGAAAGTCTGTGGTCTCTAGGTCTATTTTTACTGCCAGTAGGCTTTGCTTATAAAACTACTGCACTCAAGGATAGCAGCAAAGCACCAGCTTAGTGTTATGCTTCCAATGAAGTCTGCATTGGTAGGAAAGTTTTGTTTTTCCTTCTTTCACTTTTTTCAGAGTCTTTACCTTGCATTTAGAACAGGCAAGTTCCTTATCACTTTTTAGTTGTTCTGATTGTTCCTAAAGTTACCTACAGCAGAAGTGGTCCGGCTTGAAGTCATGCTGTATACCTGAGGAAGGACTACCCCTGTGGCTGGAGGTGTAGTTTGCTGGATGGTGCTACCATGCAATTATGCATTTCTTTTCTAATGAGATCGTTAGGAGTGCAGTACTTGTCGCTGATTAGAAGTTCCTAGAATAGAACTTGCTATTTTCTCCTAATTACATTATATAACAGTGTAATTCACAAGGATAGTAGTTAAGACAAAGTATATGGATTTAGGAGATTGGTTTCTGGTTCTGTTTTTTATTTTTTATTTTTTTTTAAGGCACTGCCACAACCTTTTTGTATGACATTTGGGTAAGTTGCTTAATATTCTCTGCAGCCAAGATCCTCAAAAAGTAAATAGACACGTAGATCATTAAGTATCTAATTATCTTTGAGGATATGGACTTCTGTTCCCTAGGTGCCAAATGGGAGGATAACTTCAGAGATGCACATAAAGCCCTTTTGGATACTACAGTAAATATTAGAAAAGACAGTAAATAGTGGTGTGTATAGAATGAAATCTATTTTACTGGAACTAGATCTGTTGCCATATTATGGATTGTCCTTGGAAATTGTCAAGTTCTTATGGTTCAGAAAGAGACAGTTCTAAGTTGCAATCAAGTGATCAGCTTGTTGAATCTGGGGGATGCAAAAGAAAGACTGTGCAAAATGAGGTTTATCTGGGACCAAGACTTCATCTTTTTCTTTTTTCGCTTGTAGCTGGGCACTGTAGATTTCTTAGCTATGCATTTGAGGATTTTGGATTGCCATCGCTTGTAATTGTCTTTTCTATGGAAGCGTGTAGGGTATGGGAGAAGTAGACCCTAAGACACCCAAAACACAGAGCATGTGAATAAAAAGCAAAAATAAATGGAACACTGCAAGTTGGGAAGCACTCGTTTCTGTATATGTAACATGGATTTTTATATGTGTCTCATATATATACATGCATAAAACCAATCTGTTATTAACTCTCTATTCATATATATATTTTTATGTACCTATGGAAAGAATACTGGCCAATCTTCTGATGCTAACTTAGGTGTTTGTTACAATGGAAAATGTGTCCTGTTAGTACGATAACATCAAGGTCATTGCTTAATTATAAAGCTTTATCAAAAATCTTGTTGAAAGTACTGACTTTCCAATGACATCCGACTTAACTGGTATCCCTCATAAGAGGAAATTGTAGTAGACAGTCTAAGGCCTTTGGTCAAAATTGTATTGCTTATTTAGGATGTAATACTTTTTCAATCAAAGCTGCTGTAACCTTGAACTTCAAGCGAGCCAGTAGAATTTACCTTCACTTGTTCAAAGAAGTAAACAATAAGATTAGGACCGACAGTAGAAGTACACTAGTAGTTAAGAGCACAGGGCTCAAAAGGACCTCTTTGGGTCATCAAATCCAGTCCTCTGGTATTACTAGCAGCCAGGTCATTATCCTTTTCATAAGTTTGGAGCCCATGGAGGAATGTCGGGACAGATTTATAATAATCGGCACTCCCCGCACTGAAGGGCTTAACACTTAAACCTCCCTGCTGTAAGCAGATGGATGACACCAAGAGGGGCCCAGGGGCTGCAGAGGATAGAGGTGATGATAGGTAGGTCTGCTAGCTATGCCAGTAATTGTGAGGTGGAGGAAGTTGCTTGCTGGTAACATTATTCATAACCTACATATGGTGTCTCTTGTGGCGAGTTTCTGAGTACAGGTTTTAGCAGGAGGACGTTATGGTGGCATTGTGTTCCATTGGCTTCTATGAATAGATAGAGGCTGGTAAAAAAAAATATTGTTGGCTTGGTAATGCATCTTATGTTGTTGTTTGTTGTTTCTATTTTTGGGGGGCTTGGGGTGTTTTTTGGAGGGGTTGTGTTTTTTGATTTTTTAACTTTAGTCTCAAAATTTTGTTTAAAGATGTTACTACTACTTCATTCCCAGACACGTTTGTTGTTGCAAGACATAGGACATTATAGTATTGAATGACAGCTGAACATTTCACATTTTCTTGCCTATCTTACGTCCACTATATTTTCTTAGCTGTCTGGTATACCTGTTATCAACATACTGTAATCAGTCCTGCTTCTATGCTGAGTTTGCCTCAGTAGGAGTGGATCAGACCCATGAAGTGTGTGTACCTTTCCGGAACGCAGCGTGTCCTGGGATGCATGTCTTCAGGGCTCCTACTAAGACTGCAGACCCTTACTGAATACATCTCATGGCAGAATTTGGTCTGAAGTAACTTGATTTCTCTTACTTGAAACTCTGACCCTCAGAAATCTATTGCTATGCCATACTTCAATTTTCCAAGCCAGTCATTCTTTACTGATGAGCGCATAGCTTTCATCATCTTCGAAGGCCTGACCTACGCTTCCTTCTCTTTGAAGGGTACTAAATAATTAAGTAAATGCCAGTGACACCTTTACCTAACTATTGTTTTTAAACATTAAATCATCCATGTATTAACTGAAACTTTCTCTTTTTTTTTTTTGTTTCCTATTCAACCCAACAAGGTTTTTGCATTCATTTGCTTTCCTGGGTCTTTTTTTCTGTGCCTTTTCTTTCACTTCAGGCATTCTCAGAGGGCACCTAAAGTTCTTTGGCTATGCAGTTTTGAAATGTGCAATTTGGCAGCAGCATGAGCCTCAGATTGAATTAAATTAACTTGAGGCACTCTAATTTTTTTTTATTATTAAATTACTTTTTTCGAAGTTACTACAGAACATTCCACTTATTATTTTTTTTTAATATTATTAAATGAAAAGAAAAAAGGAGAAAAGACATAAAAGTTGTGAAAAGTCTGGAGTCAGGACTTGTTTAGGTTTTAGGGGTTTGCTATTGCAGATTTCCTGCAGTTTTCTTTTAACAGGTTTCTCCTTTTAGAGAAACTCTATTAGCTTGGAGATCCTCATGGATCTCGTCCACTTTTGGCATATATTTGATAGTGCCCTAATTTAGTACTTCTGAGAACTGCTAAAGCTAATTTGAGCATTACCACTGTCATTTAAGGATCCCTCAAATTCACATGCTTGATAGTCATGGAAACTACATATGACGTTCAGGCAGGTATTTCCAGGGATCTTGGAAAACTATAAGATGAGGCAGCCCATGGCCAGAGTCCAGTCTTTAGTGCTAGAGGTCAAAAGATACAATTCTTGAGGACCAAAGGGGTGGAGTTGAGGAAGTGTTGGGGAATGGCTTTTTGGTAGTGATGATGATGACAGTCAGCCTCCTCCTGCTAGAGGAAGCTCTGTGTCCATCATCAGTATCTGGGTAGTGGTAGATAAAGGTAGGATTTCATGTTTTTTGGGGTTTTCGCTTTCTCTCTCGTTGCTCTGGATGGTCAAAGGAGACGTACCTTCTGAAGTACAGTTGCAGCTTGCTCCTATGCAGCCTTGTTTTGATCTTGGCTCCCATCTGGCCTCCTTTATTTCTACAGGGAATTGAGCTGTGGAGTAGTCCTACCTTCTTACCAGCTTGACAAAAAGGAGTCTAGATCCCATATGTTAGGTTTTAAGACAAGTATTTCTCATCACCTCTAACAGTCTTCTTATGGCTGAGTATTTAATGTTTTAGCTCCCCCACAATTGTGTTGGGAAGTCATAAAGCTATGCGGGGGATGGCAGTGGCATTCCTAGGGCTTCACAGAGTGTTTTGTCCTAAATGCAAAGGAGCAGTGGCTTTGCCTTGTGGTCAGAGAGAAAATAGAAGATGGCTTGACCCAGAAAAAAAAGTGCTTGCTGTTGCATTTCCTCTAGAAAGTAGTGGCACAGAAATAGAATATAACATTACTGTGATGCAGTGGAGAAAGAATCAGAAGCTCAACAGCTTGATGTGAATGCAAGTCACTGTACTCTTTGAAAAGGTAAAGCAGAAGCTTTCTCTGGAGCTGAAAGTGTGTGCTGATGGGACGCAGGTACAGGATGGGCCTGCTTTTGGCTCCCCAAGGTTGTAATCAACCAAGGACTTCCGAGTGGACTCTAGCTGGAGGAGTGGGGTCCATCTGCTACATGAGATGGGGGCTGTCTGTGGAAAACTTTCACTAGAGATAGCTTAGGCTCCCTGGAGCTTCTGAGGGAGAAGGCCATGCTATAAGCAGCCAAGGAAAGTAACAAAAGGAAGATTAGGCTTTAGTGCCCTTTCTCTTTCTTGTTATGTCCTTCATTCTGCGCCTACCTTCTTTGTGCTGTCTTCTCATGGCTTTTTTGGGAGCTCTTCTCTGTGCCATTGGCTTTTTGACTAAAAAGCTCGAATCACCTCAATTTGCTGTACTTTTTTGCTAATTATTTCCTTTGACATGAACAAAAACAACTGAGCAGGTAACTTTTGATTTTGTATCTGTAATCCTGTCAATATCAATACCTGGTACTGTTTCATATCAAGAGATTCTGCCTTAGGGGTTATTAAGCTAGAGAAATGTCACCACGGTTGTCTTTAAAGGAAAATAACAGATGACCTGTTTTAGCTTCTGTTTTCCTTGGAAATAGAAGGACATCTGTGTGTGTGTGTTTAAGAGAGGGAAAGGAGGCTGACTGCCTTGAAAACACGTTCCTGGTTTGTTTACTATAATTGATGAGGAACAATTTGACCTGAAGAATCAATCTTGTGTCTCACTTCTGATAACTCCAAAGGACAGGAGAAATCAGAAGTAAGCCACTGAGGCAGATAGAGGGAAGGGTAAACAGGGGGCAAGAGTAAGGGTGGAGACCAACAAGCATGCAGGTTGACCCACCTCTGTGTTCTTGGAAAGATGCAGCAATGCACAACATGCGGGATTTCCAAGAACATAATGAGAGAATTTACTATCAGATTCTATGGTGGGTTTTTTTTTGGTTTTTTTTTTTTGGAAAAGCAATTGGTTTTCTATTAGTCAGACTTTGGTGTGTTTTCTTTATCTGTCTTCCGCTTTTTACTGGAAGATTTTAAGTGGTAAATGCTTAGTTGTATGCTGGCTTTTGTTTCAGATTTCCTCACTGCTCTTATCACTGAAGTGAATGAATTCTTGGATGTGTATTTCTTCCTGGACAGATGCACTTTTGGTGTGATTATTTTGCTATAACTTTCCCTTTTTATCAAAGACAGTTCATGCCTTTTAAAACTGCCTGCTAAACTGTGAAGGTTTGGTAAGGAAGAGAACAACCCAATCAGAAGTTTGCAGATGGTTGAAAAGCCAGTATAATCTTGATATCAGGGACAGCTCCTGCCTTGGGGATAGCCATCCCCCACAGAACTTTGTAACCTTCAGTAAGATCTTCAGGCATATTTCCCTCTTGTGCTAACTGTGGACGGTGCAAATGCTATCGCCAAGCATGGCACTGCAAGATGCCAGATAAGAGAGCACACAGCACCTGTCCTGTATCCATCAAGAGGGATTTCAGTAGCTATCCCCAGTCCTGCAGAGATGAGCAGGTGGCAGCTTGTGCTGAGGGCAAAACGGGGCATGTAGAGAAAGGTACAAAGTCAAACTTACAGTGGCCACTTTTTTTTTTTTCCCAACATACAATACCTAAGCAGTGACTTCTTAGCATTATCTTGATTATAAACAAAGAAAAAATCACGTTTTGGTTTGTTTGATGTTGTTCCCTGAAATGCTTGTTGTTATGCACTTGCATGCACACATAGCTCTTAGACAAAATCTTGTATTGAGATTCTCACCACCTAAGAAGCAAGAGAGCTGCCACTGCATCATATTGCATCATTCCACTATGGGTTCTATGTGGCCCATATAAGCAATACTATTTTAGGAATGTTTTAGGTGGACTAATTTTTCTTTCTTTCTTTTCCTTACTCTGTGGGTTCAAATAGACTACAAAATGTGCAGTTGGTACCTCCTTAATAGAGTGCCTGATAGATCAGAAGGTAGAGTTACTTTCTTCAAGTGAAGTGGAATAGATTTGGATAGGGACAAAGATTGATTGAGTGGGGGAAGTTGAGATACACTGGTAGAATATATTTTAACAGGTTTTCAGGGAACAGTGAAGAGCAAAGCAAAATCTAGTTGAAGTAAGTAATATTTTGGAATGAGTCTTAGGAAAGAGGCTTGTGGGCAGAGTGCAGGGGAAGCAGTTAAAGATGTATAATGAAATGTGCATGTGTTCAGTGGATCTTTGTTTTTGTTTTTTGTTGTTGATGGTTTTTTTTCTTTTAATTTAATTTTGTCACTTCAGTATCCCTTCTGGAACGCGCTGAGCAGGAGTATGCTGTTGCGTTTTGCTAATTAAAACATCTGGTAGCACTTTATAGAACTCTGGCCTTTAAAATAGTGGGAGGCAGGCAGGGTAATGCATTTATTCCTGAATAGCTTAATTTGTTATCTGGTTTGAGCTCAGGAGTCTCTCTAATCTGAATGCTGCCTGGATTAGCAGACAGAAGTAGATGGGAGAAAGTGTTTCAAACTTAAAGCTCTAATCAGGGAGGATATATTGGAATTTGGGGCCCAGGCAAAAACAAAACAAGAAGTGTTTTTCTTCAGCTTGCTTAGCCATTCGATAAAGTTGAGGTTTTTTTTCCTTCTTGGTAAGTTGGGCAACCTCCTGCCTGGTCGATACAGAGAATGGGAAGCCTTCAAAAGCAGGGTGCTGTAGGAAGCGGAATGTGTGCTTCCTCTGGATCGATGCTGAATGAATAATCCAGTGTGGTGCTAGAGAGTGCTGTAGTGCTCTAAGCGTGGTGCTTTCTGTTCGAGCCATAAAGCAAGGTGGGAAGTGGTTCCTTGAGAGTCAGTTCTGAACTTCTGCTCCAGTGGAATAATAGGCTGGGTCTGGAGTAAAACCTTCCCCTGAGGAGGTGTGTTGCGGTGAGCGGCAGCTTGAGGATCTGAAGGGGCATTTATCTCCATAGTGGTAGCATTTGACTCTTTGTGGTTTCCACAAATCTCCTTTAAAGGCATTGATCGCCACTGTCGGCGCGATTAGTGGAAGCGGTCATGCAGAACGTGTTTGTAAAAATGTTTAAAAATATATTCTTGAACATACCAAATCTTGTAAGGGATCTGACTATGCTGGGAAAGGGAAAGGTCAGCTTTAAAGAACGAGGGATGAATGGCTTTCTTTTGAACTGCTTTATTAGGACAGAGTTTTGATTTTTATTAAAGTAGAGACTTGCATCAGCGACTGCAGCCCAGCATGTTCTGTGCAGCGGACATGCGAACAACTTCGCTTGTCTGAAGAAACCTGCCAGTTCACCTCACCTGCCCTGCAGCCCTCCTGGTTTTCCAGTTCAGAGCTCCCCTGACAAAGCTCTGTCAGCATCCCTACTTCTGACCAGCACCTCTCCTCCTGCCTTCTCATTTTTCCTGCATTGGTTTCAACCCCCCTCCTCCTCTCCCAAGCCTGACCTTTTGGACTTTGAAGCATAGGGTAGATTCTGAGTGAAAACTCAGAGATGCTTTCTGCGTTGTGTTTGTGTGTATTGTTACAGAACACAGCAGGAAAACTGACCTTTTGCCCGAGTGGCTGGGAGCTAAGTAAAGTTGACCTCAATACAAATCTGTGTCAGATATCCCAAATTTAGTTTACAATGGATGTCCCTTGAGTGTTCTGTAAGATTGTCTTCCGATACTCAGGTGGAGAGCTCCACAGTGATTTTGAGGACCTGCAGGTTATACCCAAAATGGATGATGCCAGATGGTATCAAAGATTCCTCAGATGTCTCTGCACGAGTTGGTATAAACTCATGGCAGAGTGCAGTGTTGGCCTTGGGTCCTACAAGTGGAAAAACAGAACTAAACAAAACCCAACAAACTCACAGATATACTGCATGGAGTAGCAGTGATATTTTGGGGGTATTGCACTGCCAAGTCCTCGACTTCTTCCTGCAGGGCAAATGCCAATAGGTGGCACTGCTAAACATCACTCCTCCTTTCTGTAAATGCTGTCCATGAGGGACTGAGGGGAAGATATTGGATAAGGGAAAAGGGTGGTGCAGACAGGTGGTGTGATGGGAGATTAATTACCTGCCTTCATTGTCACACGACAGGTTAGTTAGAGCAGAGCCTCTATGGGCCACAGGAAGATGTTTTCTTTCTGCAAGCTGCGTCCCTTGTAAATAGCAGAGCTGGCTCCGGCTGCCGCCCTGCATAACAGCAGGCTAATCCCACTTGTCACTCCCAGACAGTCCTCCTTTCCTCAGCATTCGGGCTGCTAAGAAGTCGTGATGTGCCTTGGCCCTCTGGGGAAATGGCTGTGGCAGGAAGGGAGATGGGTTGCGAGCACTGGAAGCGGGATGTGGGCAGCTGCCTGGGGATGTCTGCCACTAGAGGAAATCAGATTGCCACTCACTTCTTCCTGTTTGGTTTTTTTTTGTGTGTTTTGTTTTGTTTTGTTTTGTTTTTTGCTGAGCCCTGCTGTCTTCTCTCCAACTTCCCAAAGACCTGGGCATTCTCCTCTCTGAAGAGTGCTCCGGTTTTATCTTTCTGCAGTAGCTGATCCCACCAACCATACGGGAGAAGGAGCGACTTCTCTGGCCTTTGTGCTTGGTGCTGAAAACTGTGGTTCTTTTACTGATAATCTGTTGCACGTCTTTACAAACTGCCATGTATCTGTCATGTGCCAGCTGCAGAATGGCCCTTTGGGGAATACTTCAAGCTCCAGTTGCTGAGCTATGGTGAAAAAAATGTGCTTTTTCTAGTTGACATTGCAGTCTTCATCTAGGGAGTATGTGTGCCTATTTATTTAATTTAGTCCTAATCATTGCATAAGTTGAAATATTTCCAGTTTTTCTGTGGATGAAACTATCCCAGATACTGTGTCTCCATTCTAGGGGTGATCTGCCATTTGTGTCAGTTTGCTTTGGCTTTGCTCCAGCCTGGTGGAACTGGATCAGCTATTAATGTGTCCAGTGCTACTACTGATATAAATGTGCTCACCAGGAAATGGCCAAAGGCCGCAGAACTCCACCCAGCAGCCACCACAGAGCAATGGACAGCAGTGGTAATAGTTTTAATGTGTTAGCACAGGACTCAAACTCAAAACCTAGTGGCAACAGCTTTTATAGAGTGATGTGTGTACAGTAATGACTTTTATAGGACTCTCCAAACTGTCCTGCTGTATCAGTGCTGCCAGGCTCATCCAAATCCATCCTGCGTAGCCAAAGCCCAGCCCTTTGGTGTCAGCACATAAAACTCCCCACTCTTTAGTTTTGGTTTCTGTGAGTTGTGCCTAAATGGGAGGTTGAGATTTTTAGACTGTGTGGACCTGGAACTTATTCCTGTTTGCAGCAGACAGATGTTCACACCATGCTTCCATCCTGAAAAAGGAGTCCATGCATTGTGGTCCATCTGCTAACTCTGCAGACCCAGCCAGTGGCCTTAATCCACCAAATAATGAGTTCCAATTTTGGATAATGTTCTTTCCACCTGAGACTTTTAAGCTCAACTGTATTTCTCAAACACTTTCTGAACTGCTGTTTTCACCCTTTTTCAAGAGTCCCTTAGAGAGCAGAAGTCCTACAGAAAAGGAGTAAAGATTCCAGGGAATTTCAGTGCTAGAATTTTACATGTATTTCATGCTCTCAGCCAAGGGGAATGTACAGGGCTGTTAGCTAGAAATCTGTAGGAAACAAAAACATGCCATCACTGGCAGCAAAAATTGTACTGAGCATCCACATATTAGGGCTAAAATCAAAGTATTTTGAGCAGAGCTTTCTACAGCTCTCTGTCTCATTTCCTACAACCTCAACTTTGAATAGTTTGCCATCTCTACTACATTTTCTTTCTCATCTCTCTTCTAATTTTCCCCACTACAGCCCTTTCTCCACACACCCACTCTATGCCTTATCTTTATATGTGATATATATATCACTATCTCTTTCCAGATTGTTTTCTCTTATTTCTTGCTTTCCACCTCCACTCTTTGAACAGGATAAAAGCAATGCTGTCTAGCATTAAAAGTATTGACAAGTAAATGCAACCAAACTTTTACTACCCTTCTGGTTCCTCCCTTTACTGTTGTCCTCAATGGCTCAGAAATACGAGGCAGGGTTCACTTGCATGCAACAGGCTAAGAAAGGGCTGGTATTAATTGGCAAGGCTGTTTTAGGATGCCTTGAATCGCAGAGTGGCTTGGGTTGGAAGGGACCTGAAAGATCATCTGGTTCCAACCCCCTTCTGTGGGCAGGGTTCCGCCCACTCTTGTCTTTCTTACAAGAATGTCATGGCGCAGAGTCTAGCAGGGTTTATGTTATTACTTTGCACTGGGACAAAGTTTATGTTTCTCTTTCATTGTCTTGACACTGATGTTTATCAGATCTTTCCTCAACTTGATCACAAAGGTGCTTTATTTGAAGATGATTCAGTGTTCAGTATATACTTGCCAGGCAGCTATCAGAAGGTTTCATGGCATAGTTTGGGGTGAGAAGACAGGGCAAGCTGAGATGTGATGTCCATTTGTCACACAGAGGTGATGGATCTGTCAAGAGAGGAATTTTTGGTGCCCAGGCTCGCTGTGAAGGCTGTGCACCTGTTTGCACTGCACTGCAGCTGGCTTCAGCTGGCTCTTATAAAAGCCTTTCTAAGGCACAGTTCCCATACGGGGGATCTTTGGCATGAAAAGAGCAGGAATAAAGCTAAGGTGATGAAGTCAGGTTTTCCTAATGTTGTCGTCCCCACCTTGTTTCCCACAGACTGACTCAGAAAAGTGGGTTTTCAATACCAGCCTGAAAACTGGGAAAGAGGGTGAGAGATTTTAAATTTATAGTAATTCCCTAAAGTCTTCCACTTTTGACCTTGAGCGTGCAAGTGCTTTTACAAACATGGACACTGCATCAGTTTGGGTCAGTGGGCATCTCTGTTCTCTGTATTTTAATGAAAGGTAAATGGAGGTGCAGCATGTCTTCCTAATAGCATCTGAGTCCTTGGATGCCCTATCCAGGAATACAAGCCAAGCCTCCTGAGCCTTGCTTTTTAATCTGACTCTGAGCCAAAATTTTATTAGCGGATTAAGATCTGTGCTCTCATATCTGATAGATTTGAGCTGAAGGACTGTGGAGTTCAGGTTCCCCTTACAGCTTTGCTCTGGAAAACAACACAATTTTTGTTTACATACAACATCCTTGATCTGAGGCTTATGTGAGGAGAGAGAGAGGGGAGGGAGAAGGAGAGCTGAAGAAAAGTAGATGAATGAATGAAGGCAGCATGAGAAAGAGGCAGAGAAGAGTCAGGAAGGGAAGATGCTGAGGTGAGAGGTGTGGGAGGACGTCAAGAGAAAGCAATCTGACAGGAAGAGGAGAGGCTACAGGCTGGAATGACAAGGGCAGGAAGAGCTTGGGAAGCAAAGAGCAGTGAGATTGAATCTCGGAGTGGCTGCAGCGCTTTAGCCAGGTGGCTAGTGGGATAACTGGCAGGAAGCTGACATTTACCTGGATGCTAATTCTTCTCTTCCTGCCAGTCTGATAGGGTGAGTGCCTGCTCTCCCAGTGAGATGAGATCATTTGAAAAGCCCCCAAGCTGCTGATATGAAGAGTCAGTGAATGCATTCTCCACCATTGTGGTGTGTGATAAAGCATGGTGGCTGGGAGGGGAGGAGGCTGGTGGCAGTGGGAGCGCTGGAGACAGGCTGCTCTTTTAGTGCTGCCAAATTCTGCATCTGATTAATTACAGAGCGTTTGATTAGTAACATTGTGGAGATGCTTAATTCAATGGGAAAGATAAAGAAGCTGAGAGGGGTGGAGGGACTGGCATTGCTAGGGCAGATCATCTCAGAGGCTCCTTGGCAGTGGCAATGCCGTGTTCAGTGGTGGCACCTGACGAGGGTGGTGGGACTGGAGATGGCACACTGGGAGTCAAGGGCACACTGCTGCTTGGAACTTCATGACAGCTTTCTATGGAAACATCCAAGGTACAAAGGTGGTCCCCATCAATGTGGGAAGCAAAAATCCCTTTGAGTAGTCTCTGAGGCGTTCATTCTCCCTGTCTCCATAGAAAGGGATGAGTGCTCTCTTTCATGAGGAGGCTGAGGATTCAGCAGAAAAGGATGCTCTCTTTTTCCTCCAGACTCCGGTAATTCATTTTTTGAGAGATGCATGTGGCTGCTATGGGACACTCACTTCCACTGCTGAATACAGGATTGTTCTCAACAACAGGGGCAGGGTGGATGCCCAGTAATATGTGTCTGGTGCCTCTTGCGTTATTCTGTGAGAAGGTTGTCTCGAGGGGTTTCTGTTGTCCTTTGTAGATGGTTTTTAATGCTTGAAAACAGAAGTAATGCAAACTGCTGCCTACCCCTTGGCTTTGAGTCAGTGAATGTATCTTAGATATTAGATCAAACCTACCCAAGGACTAAGGATTGTGATATGGTAAACCACTAAGAGTTGTGGTTGGATAGAGTGTACACACCCCTGTTTTTATGTATTGGGTGAGGTGAAACAAATACTTAACTGGTGATTAGAGTAGGACATGGGAATGTAGACTTGGTGCAGCCCTTGACTCATCCTGTCTCCTGAACAAGGAGAAATCTTCTTCAAATAGGGCCAGAAAGTGGCAAATATTGATGTCAAACTGGGTAAGATCTATAGATGTCTGCAGCTGAGTTGCGAGGTAGCAGTCAACTGATGTCCTAATACTAAAATGAAAGTCCATAACACAGAGCAAATCTTCAGTTCCAAACAGGAGATGAGCATGAAAAGGTTGCTGTGGTGAAGTTGTGGCTTGGAGAGGTGAGCATGGAAAAAGTCCTGCAGTTTTCTTCTGGTAGAATACCTCCCTTCACAGCCAGGATCTGTTTGCCTGAGCGACATGTAGGTGTATATTTGTACCTGGGTGTATAAATGAGTTGTGACAAGGAAAACAGCAGGGCTAGTGAAATGTGGAGCACACCAGAGGGGACCAGAGCGTAACAGTAAGTTCTCAGTATGTTGGGCCAACAATGAGGCAGAAGCAAAGGAGAATGCAGTGACTGAAGTTCTTGCATACAGCAGAAAGTCTGGCAGTGTTTCAAACCAAATGAACAGAATAGAAGTAAACTGGCTCGAGAAATACATAAAACATGAAATTGGTCTTCCCAGTGGGAAATTTACTTTGCGTGATACTTTGAAGAGCTGGGGATGCTGGTGGGGAAAAAAGTACTTTTAGTTCTTCCGCATGTGCTTTTGATCTGCTTTGGGGAAGACTGGACACAGGATGGTGAATAGAAGACTCTGTGAGCTGTGAAGCAGCAGCTGCCTTTATTATTGTTTTGGTATTTTTTTCAGTGCAGATAATTAAGTAGTTGGAAGAGCATCAAAACAAGCAGACAGCTTTTATGAAAAGAAACTACATGGGACTTCTCAGCTTTTAGGTCCCGTGTTTCGTTATTCTACCTATTTTCATATTTTCATGGATTGTATCTTTGAACTATCCCTGGAACATATGAAAGAAGAACTAGCTTTTTAAGTGAAGAACCAACTCAGTTCTTGGCTCCAAGCTCAGTGCCAAAGCTTCTGTAACAAATTTACAAAGGTGAATTTTAGAGCTTGTCTGGAAGCAAAGTACCTGATCAGTAATAATCAATACCCCACTCTTCCATTTTCTCCTAATTGATGTACAAATCTGAGTACACCTGAAGTTAGTAAATGTTTCCATTGTAAGTCCATCTCTGGGGCTTGGATGATTTTTGATTATTTCTAATTTCACTGCAGTGATAAAGGGAGGAGGGAAAAAAAATGGTGGCAAACTTGTTATGATTATGCTGCCCCTGTAAAACCTGCTCAAAAAGATGCTCTATTTTTTAAATTAACAGTGAAACATGCCAAAATTAGGATCCATCCATTAAGAAGATTTTTCTGTTTAGAATTGAGTAGTGTCACTAGAGATCTAGCAACACAATAATTGTGGCTTTTTACAAGTATCTGGAAATGGGAAAAAAATCTGACCAGTCTTGTATGAAAATCCCAGATGAGTGAAAGATAAAAGAAAGAACTCTGTTAAGGCAAAAGCCACAAGTAATTTAAATCTGGAAAGTGTGTTCTATCCAATAATCTATTCTAAAGTGCTAATAGCACAGTGCAGAAAAAATGTTATAACAATCTAATGAGGTCCCATTAAGTTTTCCTTCCATTGAGTTCTTTTGGGCCCTATCTAGGCTAGTAAAATAGGTAATTTAAACCAAAACCTGCTTCTTTGTCTAAATGTGTGTTTTGTTAGAAATGAAATATGTGAGTTGATGCAGCCTGGGTTCTGCTGCCTTCTCTGCAACTGAGCTCTGAGCCTTGGGCTGCAAAACTTCCCTCCTCTGGGCCATCACTTCCCAGGTTGTAACGCTTGTGTGATTATTCTTATGCATCGAGCTGGGTAGTGGAAAGCGTGATTTCCAGGGAAGAGCCTGGGATAAAAGCATGTATACATGCATACATACATTCCTATGTATACATGCTTGTGTGTGTGTTTGACTCTCAGAAGTGTACATATGGAACTCAAAACTTGTCAGGGTTTGTTCTTTGCAGAGAACAAACGTTAGAAGTTATTGGACATTTATTTTTAGCTTTCTTTCACTGGAGCAAGTGAAAGAACCAGGCCGTGCAGTTTTGTTCACCCAGCCATGCTGCAATCCTGAACAGGAGCAGCTTTGACCCAGGCAGGCTTTCAATCAGAAGACGCTCATGATTGAGGGGGGAAGTGGACAGACAGGCTTGCCTTCCTGTGTTCTTGATTTGCCTTCCACCGGTTTTAATTAGAAGCCTTTGCCAAAGGTTCCTTTGGGAGAAAATCAGCCATCAGACATGACGGCAGCAGACAAGACACCAGTTCACTCAAAAGCTGTCAGCTAACTTTAGCCCCTGTCTTGCTGAGCCATCCTTTATTTAATCAGGGTTGGAGGAGCATCCGTGCCCGACACTTGACTCTGCAGGTGGGGAATGATTTACTGCCCTGCTATCAGAGAGCTCTTTAATCTTGTCTTTATGAACACTTAGCACCTACAAATCACCTGTTTGGCTTGAAATACATTGCCTGCTTCATGCCTTGGTGCCCCCGAAGGGGAGCAAGTCAAAGGTACATCTTGTTTACGCGATAGTCTGCTTTATGGAAGTGGCCCTACTGCCAGCATGACGTTCCCCACCCCAAACCTCACCTCACTCCCTCCTGTAGCCCTTGAAGTGCATGGTCTCCTCCCCTGGGGACCTGCTGGCCCTCAGCCTGCTCCATCTGGCTCCCCACCTCTCATTCCCTCAACCAGGAAGTCAGGCAGGAGTTTTCATTTATGCTTTGCACCCTTCACTCTCTGGCAGTTTTCATGGTTTAAACCATGTCCCCTTAGATGCAAAAGGAAGGCGAGAGTAGCTCATGATCAATGTTTGACATTTCTACCAATGCATTTTATCCCAGGCAGCTTCAAACTGCTTCCTATTCAGCCATCCCACTAGGACAGTGCAGCCAGCTTTGGGGTAAAGCAGGATAACCGTGACTGTTAGCTGAGCTGCATGCCAGTCTGGGATGAGAATTAAGGACTTTAATTGAAGCGAGATGTGTAATTGAAACTGCAGGGGAAACTTTAGGATATATAGCAATTATACAAATTAGGACGTCATAACACCATAGCTCCACTTTAAAAAAGAAAAGGCTTCTGAATTTAGAAAAGAACAATAACCAGAAAGAAAAACCTCAGGCTCTTGAGTAACTAAAGATGAGCAGCGTGAGAAATCCCGCTGGAAAAGCATGTCTCCAGTGGCCTGGAGCCCTTCAGTACTAGTAAGGGGCGAGCTTTGCTACAGGTTCAGAGAACAGATATTTGACATTTGATTCAGCAGAACATATTCTTTGTATACATTTTTGTGAAAGCTCTTTTGTTCTTCGTCCCCCTACAAGCATTTGCTTACTATCCGGAAAAAAGAATTGCCAGTCAGCTTTTCAAACAGAGGTTGGCCTTGCCCATCAGGGATGTCTGGGACTGGATGGAAATCTCAGGACTCCTAAAAACATAGATGCAAAATTTTTCTTTGGGTTTCTGTGTCTCACCTGAAGAAGCCACCCATTGAACCCTATCATCTGCCTTTGCTTATGCCACAGTGCTCATGCCACAGTGAAGACAGGAGCCTGGAATGCATGAAAGCCTCCCGTCTGTGTCCTGATCAACGCTGCTAAAAATACTTTGATATGGATATTAGAAAATCTCCTAAAGTTTAGAACTTTTTTTCCCTACATTTCAGAAGAGCAGAAAGGGGGTTTCTTGAATAGAGATGCTTCAGGTTTGCAGCAGAAGGTGATAAGTATGGTCAGGAGTCTTTCAGTCAGCATGTTCTCCTCTCTCTGGCGCCCATCTCTTTCCATAGACATGAATCTTGATGTTATTTTTAGTATGGACAGACCAAATGGAGCTGGGGGAGGAGGGAATAAAAATGGAGCTGATAGTATAATGGGAGCCAACGTGCAGGCACTCTGCTTTACCACGAGATGAAAGATGACATATCATATATCAACAAGAACAATAAAACATGATAGATTTTTTAACCTCAGCATCAATCCTAGATATGCATGTCCAGTTCCTCCCGAAACATCCTGGCTGAAATGGCTTAGCCTCTTCTAGAACTGTCACCTTTATCTTTACCTTTACCTTTATCACACACATCAGTCAGTTTCAGTGACGGCCTTTGCACTATACCAGACTCCTGCTGATGTGAGATACCCGCAGTCCAGACCAGCACTGTGGTTCCAGGCTCTTTTTTCTGCCAAAAAAAAAGAAAAAGCAGTTAGACTCTACGATTTCCAGATTTGAAAGAGTCTAGAGTTAGTAGGCAGCACTTACTTGACGCCTGAAACTCATAAATTATGTTTTTTAAAGCCTAAGACATCTTCCAGATCATATTAGACTTGGGAGAGGTTGCTGAGAATTCCTAATTCCTGAAAATCATTTAGAAAGGATTTTTTAAGTGTCTATTATTTTAGGATTATACAGTCTTGAATGATCTCAGGCAGATCTGAATTTAGAACAACACAAGCTTTCAAGTGGTACGTTCATTTCATCAAGAGAAGAATAAGCACAATTTCTCCCCTTTTCCCCCTCCTTACTTTTTTTTTTTTTTAATGCTTCTAAATATTAAATGCAGTTGTAGGAAAAAAAAATATTTGAAGAATCATTTAACGCAGTGATGCAGAGTATGAGTCAGGTAAATCACTAAGCTGAGGGCATTTGGGAGTAGGAAAAGCTCAAATGCTTATTCTGTTCTGAGCAGTGTCAAATATGGGATAATGAGTGGGCTGTTATGAGGTTTGACCCTATATATGGTAGTGGCGATTCCATCTTTATCTAGATCTCTGTTTATCTGGAGATGAGTAAAAACAGTACTTGAATGTCTAGACTACCTTCAATAAAAATAACTGTAATGGAGTTTAATGGGTGCTTTTATTGTGGAAAGCACAGTTTGTTGCCTGGATCTCTTTGAAAAATGTTCTTTCCATCAGCTATGGTAGACCTTTCAGAAAGTCTTTGCAATGGAAATGCCTCTTCAATATCACTTCACCTTGCTAGACAGCCCCCCAGCCAGTGCGTGCACTGCTGTCTATTCATTGCGTGCTTTTTCTTTAGCTCTGCTCGAAGCATTTCCATTTGTAAGGTGGCAAAGGAGACTGTATTCTTCTTTTCCCTTAGAACAGTAATTTTTCTTGTCTTATTCCTGTTGTCAGTGAACTGCTGTTCCTCTGTTGAGCAGCTTCTGGTCCAGTGGTGAACAGAGCGTAAACTAGTATTTCAAGCAGTTCTCATCAGCTGAGAACTAAAAACATTCTTCCCTAGCTTTCAAAGTGTAAGTACTTCTTTGTACTCTCCATAGATGCTTCATATCTTTGTTTTTTGTGCCTGTTTCTTTTGGTGTGAATTATACTGTAGTCAAGGTAAAAAAAAAAAAAAAAGCTCTGAAGAAAACTAAACAGTGAAGTGGAAGGGAAGGACTTTGAGCAGTGAGAAACTCACGCAGCAGGAGGGAATCCATGGTGGTGGTAGATGCTGGGAAAGGCTTTAAAAACATTTGAAAGTGGCCTGTGTGTCCTCACACTGAAGTCAAAGATAAGCCAGTGCTGTGTGCTCTTGAAACTCCTACCTGTAAAATTCTGTGTCTCGGGAGAGGAAAGCACAGATTAAAAAGAGAGGATTTCAAGTGGACACCAAGGCGCCAATATGATGACCCAGTGCTAAGAATTAATGTGTCCTGTCAGAAGCACATACATCTTGTTCTTCAAACTTGAATCCCTTTCTAGTGCCTCTGCATTTTTCTTCTTCTGAAGAAGCTTGTCCAAAAAGAGCCTATTCAGTTGAACTCAGTCATGTCTGTACATTACATTTTGCAATATGTGAGGGGAGATGTCCCAAATAAGCAAATAAGCTGTTGATAAATATGGAAAGATCATTGACTGCCTATGAAAATGGATCCTAAAAGCTTGTAAGTATCTTTGATCAAATTGCTTGCTCATATGTAAAATAACAGTTTTAAAAGACAAAACAAAAACAATCACAACAAAATGATGAGATGCTTGCTCTTTGAAGCTTCACTCATCCAATTAGGGGGTACTGCAAAAGGTATGTGACTTAAGTGACTACTGTCTTGCTACATAAGATGACGTTATAAAAATGATAGGCCTGAAGAGACGTCAAGATTTAAATCAGTCAGCCATGGCGCTGAGTCAGGCTGCCGTTTTGTGAGCCCCTTGCAGAGAAAGTGGGTACAAGGGGCAGTGAAAGATCAATGTGTTTGTGGGGCTTTTATGTCTTCTTATGTTTTACTCTCGTAGTTTCAAAGAAAAAAACATCCAAAAGCCTGGCACGTATTCTTTTGTCTATATAAATAAAACCCGCAATACAACCATAACAGAATCAAGCTGTCCTTATGCATGCCATACATTGAAATGAGTTCACAGTAGGTCATGTGGTAAACTTAGTAAAATCCCAGACTGGGATTATGTGATTCTTTGAGAAAAACAAGTAGCGTAAAAGCAAAGAAATGGCTAGGATCTTGCTCACTTTTTCTGATGATGATTCCACCATACTGGGGTGGTGAAGAAATTAGGCAGTCTTGCAGGTTTTTTAGATGGATGTAGGATGCTTCCCTAGAGAAGGCAGTGGAATAAAGCCTGTGCTGGTGCTGGTGGGGTGACTGGAAGTCACTGCTGATAGAGCAGAAATGCTTTGGAGCAGCCAGGCAGAGCAATATTGAAGAGGAATAAGGTGGGAGCACCCTTTTCGTGTCTTGCCGCCCCTTTCCTTTTGAAGCTTAATGCTTTCTGCCCTGGGTTTTGCTAGGAACGTGTTAGGACTTCTAGCTAGCCTTGTATGAGTCTGTTGGTCTTCTGTTTTCTTAAACGTATTTAGTCCACGGACTCAGTACATCTCAATATGCTTTATGACTCTGCTGAAAAAAGGACTAGAAGGATATTGCTTATCGAAGAGCTGTTTTTTACTTGTTAAGTAGTACATATTTTAAAAGATAGTGTGAATTGAGTAGCTCTAAAATAGTTAAGATTATGCTTTGAGTACATCTTACCATGACCATTTCTGTGGTCACCATTTTTGATCAGCAGCTGTGACCGTCTGCTGAAAGTCCTCTCATATGGAGTTGTTTTTGTTCCTTCTAGTGAGAAGGAAACTGCAGTGATTGTTTCCTTTCTTCTGTAAAATTATGTCCACTTAAAATCATATGCATTCTCTTTGCTTAAAATGAAGAAGTCCTGAGGGGACGAATCAACGGGTGCTAAGTAAATAACATGCAATCAAAACTAGTAAATGAAGCTAGGAGCTGGCAGCAATGAGGGAAAAGGGAGCAGAAAATAAAAAGCAGGTATTGGAAAAAGAAGCAGTGTGGAAGGAATGAGAAGCAGAAAAGGCATTCAAGCGCGTTATTTATATTATCATTTGGGACTTCCTGCAAAAATTCTTCCCTTCCATTAATGCCCTTTTCCAGTAATCACACCTGGGTGGTGCAAAGAGAAGGAAGCAGAGAATGCTGGGAGAATCTGCAGATTTATTTCCCTACTTAAATAGCAACCACGTTTTGATGGAAAAATATTTCAGAAGCTGTTTCCTGAACCTGCTGCTGGGAAGGCCAAGGTCCAGCAAGAATCAGCAGGAAGAAGGAAGTTATTTTGTTCTTCCTCTCAGCAATATTTTCTAGGAAAAGCTGTCTTCCACTTCTCTAGTTTGCTGGCTGGAGGCAATGTTAGGTGCTTGAGTCAATTGCCATAGTAGCTTTGTGGTGCCCTGTATGGCACCTTTCCACCAGTACAGATGGAGGCAGGTATTCTGTAGTCCCAGTCATATCTGCAATTTCTGTGCAGGTGCCTTGGACACCCCAGGGCATCCCAAATGGCACTGGGCACCTCTATGCAGGCAAGTGAAGAGAACTGCAGAGAAATGTCCTTCTTGGCAAAGCATGGTTGCAGATGTACTCGGGGAAAAGAATAAAGCCATCTGGGCTGGTGGTTTAGTAGGGCTCCTTTGTATTACTTTCCATAATATTTGTGCCACTGTGGAGTAGGGAAGGTGGCAAAGGTCTGATGGGATAGTGTGTTGCAGAGGAGGAAAGGGACAGATGTGGCAGATGGCTCCATGTGGCCACTGTGTTACTTGAGGATCCAGATAACGCAGGCTTCCAAGGAGTGCTGGTGCCATGGCAGAGTTGGTGCTCTCTTACTCTGCGTGGAAGCTTCCATGCACTGCTGCATGACACAGCCAAGGGTGCAAGCTGCTCAGCTACGTCTTCCTAGCATTGGAGTGGAGCTCAGTAACAGCAACATTGCCAGAACACTTGGCGATTACTGAACCAGCCTGCTGTTGTGCTGACAAACTGCAGCAGTGGCAGGACATCTAGGATGAATATAAGTGTGTGTGCACTGGGTGGGGGTGCTGAAAGATTTTTCTGTCAAAGAGATGGAGAAATGCAGAGAAACAGGAAGTCAGGGCATTCACAGTCATGAAAATTTTGTGTGGGAACAAAAATTTTAAATCTAAATGCTGAAAATGCTACCTTTAAATCTAAATGCTGAAAAGCTGGAATTGGAAAGCTGGTCTTTGTAGTGGTTGTTTTTTGAAACTGTTGTGTTCTCTCTTTGTTAATGTCTGGATTTGTGCTGTCAAGACTGGTCTCATAAACATCAGGGGCATGTAGTGTTATTATTAACATTGTTTTGGAAAGTAGATGAACAGTGCTCTTTCAAACTCTGAGGGTATACAGTGATCAAATCTAGTTGTGTAGCCCTGGTAGTGTCCCTTGCGTCAGCTTTCGACGCTACATCCTGCACAAAGCTCTCTGGATCACCTTAGGAGTCCACAGTCTCTATCCCATGATCTTCCAAGGAGGCAGTGCCCAGCTTGCTGAACTGCGGACCAGTTTAAAGGTAGAAATGGGGAATATTCCCTACTGGGATCACATCTTCTAGGTATATAAGTAGCAAATCCATCTTGACTATCTAGTCAAGATTTTTCTCTCTCAAGAGCAGAGCACGAGTTCTTTGGTGATGCTGGATTTTCTTTTTCTATAAATTTTAATGCATGATTTTTCACTTCTCTTCCTGTTCCCCATTTATGTTCTCCCTAATGACTCCAGATGACTTTTCAAAGCCTCCATGAGTGAGGAAGTAGTTTAAAGGGGAAAAAAAAAAAAGTTAAATTGGTTCGTGAAAAATTGTGTTCTGTGGTTAATGAAGCGATTTTTAGATTTTTTTTTTTCCCTGTAAGAAAGCAATTAGACTAAAATATTTCAAGGAAAATGTTGATTTTTAAAATAGAGCTCATTTCTAAATTAATGTGGAAAGTATATGTTTTCTGCCCTTCCACTTCTGCCCTCTATTTTCATCTGAACATTTTCTCCACACCCCCCTCCTACTCCTCTCCAGTCAAGCTAGCAGAGACAGTAACGCTTTCTCGCTTTCAGAAAGATTTGCAGACCATCTGCCCTTTCCTTTGGCTCAGCCTCAAGCGGACAGTAGTGGAGGTGGGCTAAAGGACCACGCATCTCTCGATGGCCATGCCTCTATTTTCCTTGGTTTTCCAAGGGCCTGGCTACAGGAGCGGTCTGAAATGAGCAGCCCAAGCAAATCGTCTTTTTCCTGAGCCTGAGTCCTTCCCCAGGGCACTGGTTCTCTCAGCTGATCAATCCCACTAGGATCCCAGCATGAATGCTAGTAGGGAGGGGACAGGCAACTGATTTATAATATTCTTGAAAATCTGAATAGATTGCTGTAACAATCAGAATTAATTGCTCTTTTCAAGATTTTATGTATTCAAGCTTCCCATTTCCTCCTCCTCCATCCCCCCTCCCCTCCCTGCCAGCTGAGCCGTCCTCTTTTCCCTCTGGAGTCCTTCCACCTTGGCTCCCGGCCAGCTCTCTACAATAAAGTCACATGCTAATCAATAACAGTTTTATTGAGAGTGACAGACAGGAGCTAACTGCACCAAAACAGTAACAAGCTCGGCCAGTAGTAAACGCGCTCTGCTCAAATCTCAGCCCTCATCCTTTTCTTGCTGACTCTTTGGCTTCCCTTCAATATCTGTCTCAGGCTCGTGTTCCTTCCTTCAGATCTGGGGACGCAGTGGTTTTCTGACTACCCTGCCGAAAGTGACGGTCGCCTCCAGGCCTGCTGACAGGAGGCATTTGGTCCCCAGGATTTTAAGATCCTTTGGCCTTGACTGTGCTGCTTTGGTAAAGTGTCGCACAGGGCTATGTAGCTGTTCTTACTTAGCTGTATTTCCTGGATGGTGAAGACAGAAGCTAGCGCAAAAACACAGTTGGCCATTGCTGTGGCTGCTCTTCTGATCGAGGCAAAACTTGGTCAGAGTAGAGTATTGGCGTAGCAGGACAGAGGGGCAGGTGTCAAACTTTCCAGTGCATCCACAAGACTGACATGTCATCCTCCTTCATGCCACTAGAGGCCTTTGTGCAGCTAGGGGCCTACATAGCCCGTGCTCTCTCCCAATCACTGTTTCTGCTGGGAAGAGAAATTGCGCTTCTGGTGCTGCCAAGGCCTCTGCTCCCTGCTTCTTGCCTCGCTTTTTCATTTTGCCTTTTCTGAAGTGTGATGTTGGTCCATAGCTTCTGCCACGCGCCATCTGAAAGAGTGTCATAATCAGCTGTGGGTGTGCTGATAGATCTGAAGTGTTCTGCTTGTCTAGTGTAATACACAAACCAAAACAGCCGCAAAAAGAATTGTACGAAAAATAGCAATTATTCCATTTTCTGGACTTGATGATCTTCAAGGTCTTTTCCAACCTGAGCAATTCTGATTCTGTGATCTGTCATTATTTTCAGTAATTACTTCTTCTGTCAGAAATATAAAAAATCAAGAACAGTGGTGAACAATTTTGAACAGTAATGTCCAAAAGCTGCTTTTCACTAAAACACTGCAATCTGTGTGTTTATCTTTTCAAATATTCTGCCTTCTATTTTTTTTTCTTTTTTTTTTCCCCCCCTTTTTCTTTTTTTTTCCCTTTCAGAAAATGTGTCCTTTCTGGCAGGACCCTATCCTATAAGATGTAATTCAATAGAAAGGTTTGAGAAACCAAAAATCAGGGCTGATCATCTTTCAGTTTTAAAACGCAAGAGTATGTGTTCTGGGGTTGTAGCATGCACAGAGCACATATTTGGCCTTCTGAAGGATGCGCTGAGATCAGTTAGCTGAATCTTCTGCTGAGTTGGTAAATCATTTATTGTGATGCTCTATTGTACAAAGCACAGAAATAGAGCTTCATAAAATATGAATAGTACAAAAGACTTTGGTCCTATTAACAACCTGTAACTGATGCACTTGAAGTCTTTCTCATTTTCCTTTTTAATTTCTCTGTCTTGTAAAGTGAAGCTTGGTTTATGATTGCAAATAAAAATGAATTTGGTGGATCTCGGTTTTACAGTCTTGAAGCCATAGTTTCACCTTCTGGCTTATAGTTTATAGTCTTAAGGCAAGGAAGAATGAGGGCAGGAGAGAGGAGAGCTTAGTCTGCCACAAGGAAGGAGATCTCTGGCGTTAGCCGTGCTGGGGTCAGGGCTGAGGTACATTGTTGATCATCAAACCGCACGGCAAATCTTGCTCTGAGCTGTTCTTGGCTCATGCAAGGGATATTGATCCCTGACTTCCATGAATCTCTAAATCCTCTTTCAAATTAAAATAAGTGAATAAATAAGCAGAGGTGGAAATGCAGGAAGCAGTCAATTTCAGATTGCTTTGCAGATCAGGAGCAAAGTATGAAATCTGTCAGCCACTAGGATTAACCCACTTATGTCAGCAGGTCACTTATGTCAGCAGGAGGGTTGTTTCAGCCCCCTAGTGACTTCCTATGTGGGAAAAGACTCGCTATGCTTACCTGTGCGGTCCCTTCATTGAAGTCATCCATTATGCTGAAAGTTGGCTGTTGGCAAACCCCAAAACCACTTTCCTTTTTCTCACCTTCTTCTCCTTCTTAAGCCAGGGAATCTTTTTGCTGTTGTAGTTCTGTATTGTTCTTTATATGACTGTGCAGATGTAACAGGATGGCACGATGGTGGGAAATATGGTGACTCTCTGATCTTTCAAACCAAACTTACAATTTCTGGAGATTCTCCCAGCAGCACCAGCACTTGTTGGTGAGAGCTACATTCCTTCCTACCTGCCTTCCACTTCCTCCCCTCTGTCTTCCTGCAATTTAATTGCCAGAGAGAGGAGGATATAAGCCAATTCATCCTAGTTTATTCTTAAAGCATTCCCACCGTCTTTATGTATTGCTTGTTAGAGGCTCATGTTGGCTCTTAATTCCAAGGGTATTCCATCTCTATGGATGGAAGACAAAAATGGGACCCTCCTGCTCTTACTGAAATAAAATATAAACAGATGCTTCAGGGAGGTATGTGTTCCCCTGTAACTTCACCTTTCCCCAGGCAACTGGGTGGGCTCAGTTGTGCAATGAAGAATATCAGGTTGAACCCAACCTAGGACTTTGCTTCACAGTAGGACATATGGGAACAAATTGATGGGAGGGGATAGACCACGGCACTGTGGGAATGGGAGGGAGCAGATAAATTACAGCCCGGCATCCCAGGGAAGTGCAATTATCCTTGAACTGCAACCTGCTGATCCCACTGCTTTGCCTCTCTGTTGGCTTTTTGGACTAGAGTAAGAGTAAAATGG
The DNA here is from genome assembly GCF_019232065.1 of Centrocercus urophasianus. NCBI lineage: Eukaryota > Metazoa > Chordata > Aves > Galliformes > Phasianidae > Centrocercus > Centrocercus urophasianus. The sequence continues at coordinate 5,663,861 of NW_024884364.1, forward strand.
TGTTTAGTTACCCGTAATTGTGCTGATACACCAGCCTTGCCATAGCCCTTGCTCCACAAGAGCTATACATTTCTATCTCCATTTCTTCAGATGATCATCCTTACACAATCTGACTTAATTTCTGCCTTTACGTGAATTCTGTTCTGAAATGCTGGGGGATATGCAAACAATGCCCTTCCCTAACCATCTTCTTCAGTGAATGAGCAATGGGCAGTCTTGTGGATAGCTGACAGTACTTCGTCATGCAAAGCGTTAGTCAGATCTCTCAGATTTTAACATTCTCCCATCACCTCTAGCAGGCTGTGTGTGCAAGTGCGTGCATGTGAAAATCTTTGCCAACTTCTCATCCCTTATTGAGCAAAATATTGACAGGTTTGGAGATGGAGGGAAGATGGGAAAGAACATTGTGTCTTTGTGGAGAATTAAGAGGCTTCTGCATGCAGTGTATTGCTTGATCTCACACACGCATGCGTGCACAAACACCCCGCTGCCCCTACCACTGCTTCCTTGCATACAGCCAGAGCCTGGCGAGAGTATATATTTCCTCATCATGGAGCAAAATCTTTTTTAGCAAAAATAATAAAACTTCATTAGAGTATTAATTCAAGGCTTTTATTTTTTATAGTCCCCTTTTTATCATTTTTATCGCTAGGTTTAAAAGGAGGAGATTCCCTACATTAGGGAGGCAGCGAGCTGTTTTACGTGGAGTATCCAAGTGCCATTTACTAGCATCAACTTTGGGATGGAGGCTGGTTGCTTTTGTGCCTGACTTGCTTAGTGCTACTTTGTGCTCTGCTCTGCTGCCAATCTGAGCCTGTTTGTGTGCTTTTGCCCTGTTATCCTATATACATCCCATCTGTTGTAAAGGGCTGCAACCAGAGTATTTGTGAATTCCCACCTGTGTAATGCTTGTTAATTGTTTCCTTCTGCACTTTATGCTGTGGAGGCTGAAGCTCAGAGCAGTCGTGAGCCAATGCCTCCTCACTTTTCCCTGTGCAGTGACTCATGTAAGGGAGAAGTTACACATGTCAGCATCTACCTAATAACAACATGTGGATTGTTCAGAGCCCTAAACTCTCTGTGAGGGAGACATGACCTTCATTATAATGATACAGTTGACATTTTCCCTGTGACACTTATTGTAACATCATTGCTTCCTGTTGGCATCTGTGGGCTTATCAGGAGGTTTGTTCAAGCAATCTGGAGTTGTGATGAAACCATGCAGGAGGGAGGAGGCTGAGGTTTGAGGAGGAGGGGTTGAAAAAAAGAAAAAAGGATTCTTAGAGTATCAGAGCATATTGAGCATTTATCAATCTAATCTAATGTTCTCCCCTGTACACATGTCTTGCTGCCTGTGGATTTGTGAGCACCCCTTGCTGCAGAAAACAGGCTTCCTGTGGCTTGCTGTCAGCACTGCTGCTGCTGTTGTCAGGGGTGCTCCCAGCACGAGGAGCCTGGCTTCGTGAGCAGCCAGACCTGACAGGAGATTCAGAGTCCTTCCTTTATTTTGTGGTGGGAAATGAGGCAAGCTGTAGTCTCTCTTGGAAAGTAGGAGTCAAGAAAACTGGTTTAGACACTTGGTGTCTCTCCAGAGGCAAACGTTGAGTGGTGTTTGTTTTGGGGTAATCCAAAAGATCCAAATGCACTTTGGAAATGGCTGCAGGCTCTTCTGCTGATGTGTTGTAGCTGGCTGGGATCTGACTCATCCTGGGGGAATATCATGCCATGCAGTGGATGAAATCCAAAATCAAGTGTGCTGACCCTGCTCCATGAGCCTTTCCCTTTTTTGCCTTTTTTTTTTTAATCCCCTTGTGCCTCTTTTCCGTCCTTCTGCAGAAGTCTTAAACTTATCCTTGCAGTAAAGAAGTCAATTAATGGTTTTAGTAGCAGAGTTTGAGAATATATTTCCAGTGGTTTCTTTGCTGAATCCAACTACCCATAGGCCACCCAATGCCTGCCCAAAATAAGGCTTTTTGCACATAAAGAGCTTTCATCCACCTTTGGTGGGAGCTTGTAAAAGATAGTGGCATACAGAAGAAGAGCTTCATCCCTTATAATACATTCCCTGAGCATTTCAGTTCCTTGTCAAAACTCTTAAACCTTGCATACAAACCCTGCATCTAGAGACCTGCACTTTTGCTCCTGGTCTACAGTCTATAAACATAAAATGTACCACAAACTCATTATGATTAACTGATACTGCATTTTTTGTGTCAGGGCTGATGAGGGACATGAAATTAAAGTTCTCAGCTGTTCTGGTGGGCAAGTAGGCACATGCATCTCCTGTTCCCTTTGTGTTCTCCAATCCACACCTCTCCTTTACTTTAGGGTATCATTGGCAGCCAGGTCAAAGCAAGCCCTGCGTGTTGCATTTTACTTGTGGCAGAGCACTGGCTGGCTAGCTGGGAGAGAAGAGCTGAGCAAACTGGCTCCTTCATTTTTCATGGGAGTATAGCATTTGACATACAAGATCAAACTCTGCCTTCTCTAATGGCCTCTAATGGCCAAATATGTGATATTTCAGAGAATAGCAATACACTGCCAATAGAAAATATATTTATTGGCACAGCTTTCTCCCAAGAGCTCTGGATTGAGATGCCTGACAGGCAAGAGGTGCGGTGAGACCAAAGGCTCTCCAAGTCTCAAGGTAAAGCTGCAGGCTTTGGGCTCCCTTCCTGAGCCCCATGGAAATCATTACACTTCTTGAAGCATGAGGTTTGTTTGCCTCAGTAATTATTGTGGCTCCCACAGCTACAAATGCCATTAGTGGGCATCATATATTTCAGCCATAATATGGGGACTTTTTGCAGAGAAAAACAAAATTCTTAGTCACTGTTCACCTGGCTTGATCCCTTCCTCCAGGAGGGAATCTCCCAAGTTGCTAATATATTGTTTCACAAGTAATGATATTTGCGTGCAGTGGAGGTGATGGGATCTATCTTTCATTTCATCTTAAGGACAAATGGTTCAGGATTATGAGAGATGAATGGAGGTAAAACTCCCTGTTATTTTAGAATTAGGTGGCACTTTAGGCCTTTTAGCTTCAGTAATACCGTCTTCAGCCTCAATGGGAGAGGACACTTTGTTCCCTCATATACAAAGAGCATCCTTTGGTTTTCCCTGTGAATGTCTTTAATGAGGAGAGGAAAGCAGCATGAAAGAATTCAAGAGAAGCGCAATAAAGCATTTCAAATAAAGAATTGCCACAGCCTTAATGTTCAGACTGGGATTTGGGAAATTTTATTCAGTTGCCTCTCATGGTTTTAGCAAAATCCTTAGTCATTCCATATTTGATTTCAACCTCAGCACCTGTAGCTACATGAGCAAGAAGCCACATTTTCATCTTTTATTGCTTTTTGGGGGGAAGGGGCAGGATGGGGATGGATATAAAAGGACGTGAAGAAAGCTTTTTGCCACCGTGTTGTGATGAAAAGCCTAAAAATTAACAACCTAATTGTAACATGATGATTCAAAAAAACAAATCTAGAACACTGATTTCCACAGTTGTGAGAAGCCAAACTCAGGATTCCTGATTGCTTAAAATGGCAGTACAAAGAAGCAAAGATGGAGTATTTAAAACTAAGCTTCCTTGATTTCAGGCCTGGTTTATGCAATAAAAATAAGATGCCATTTGTGTTTCACTTAAAGCTTTACAGCAAGCATTGCTTCTTGTAACTTATGAAGGCTGGATATATCTCCAGTCAGTACCTATGCAAGTACCAGCACTTTGTAGAATGGTCAAGGTAGAGAGAGAGGTTTTGGGGGGCTCATTAGAGAGCATCATTGTTAATTATTCCTGTATTATGGCCGCTGGTGGCCTATAGTGTTGCTATTTCAAAGTGAGATTGCCAGCAGCACTTAATCAATGCTGCTGCTGGCTCCATGTTATCGGTGTGTAGCCATACAGGCATTTGGTGTATTATAAAGTCAGAGTACCCCTTAATAATCACCTTGCAAAATGTGCCATTGGTGTTTCCAAAGTGACAAGCCTGTCTGGAAATGCAATCGTGTCTTTAGCTGTAATACTATGGATATGATAGCACAGTCATACTCTGGGCACTGAGTAACTACAAATTAACTATGCAATTGAAAACGGGCAAAGTAATTAAATGCAACCCATCCTCCAGGCTGCAGAAGCCTTAGTGCTTCTCACTGATGGGGGCACATCTTCCTGCAGAGCTCTGCAGGTTGAATGTGTTAACAGCCTCTCTGTCCTCTTCCTTAGCATCCACAAATAATTTTTCCTAGGCAAAATGGTATCCACCTAGCTCTTTCCTGCTTCTTGAGTCAACGTCTGAAAGCAGATCATAACCCTTCCTCTTGTTATAGAAGAAAAGGTGGCACTGAGAGGCATTTTGACAAAGCAGTGGGAAAAATCACCAAGTTAGCTTTAAACAAAGGTTGTTTTCATCCAGAAGCTGAGTGCATTAATCTGTCCCTAGTGCAACACCGAGCTGGCTGTGTTTCTCTGGGAGATGAGCTCCCAGATCCCAGCGCAGCAGAGCCTCCAGCCTTCCTGGAGCTAGCTTCAGCTCCCCTGAGGCTCTACTGGCTGTGTTGCTCTACATAGATGTGCTGAGTTCAGAGGGGCTGCAGAAAAGTCATCGCCCATCCCCTTGAGCCCTTAGCCTGGATTTAGAATGCTATCTTCATCTCATCTTACTAAGACATAAGATTTTTGGGGAAATAAGACTATTCTGAATGTAAGATCCTCTTGGCTGGCTGGAGCTCTTTTCCAAACTTTGGCATCCCCCTGCCTGGCTTGGCCAGTAGATAATTTCCTCTGTGGTTCAGCTGGCTTGGCATCTGCTTGCAGGACTTGGCCATGGTGCTCTGAGCCTCAGCCATGGAAACACACAGGCCATGCACACACACAAGCATGGTCTGCCAGGCTGAAGGACTGTGGCCAGTTGGTCACATCTATTGTAGTGTCTGGTCACCAGCTGGGAGACATGACACCCAGAATGTCGCTCCTTATGCTAAATGAATTGAGAATGATTACAAAACCTGTTTCTGTAAAGGCTTCTACTTGGTTCTTGGAACATCTATATGCCATGTCACTCTTTGAGCTGGTAAAGCTTTGGGAAGATGGCAGGATCAGGTCAGTGAAATGGAAAAGAGAACGTAGTACCAAGCCAGTTGTGCCCTCTTCTTATTAATCCTTTCTTTTAAAAATCTTTAATGAAACATAAGAGAGGCTTTACCTTTCTTAGTGACTAGAGTTATGCTGAGGGTAAGGCAGCAGGCACTGCTTCATATCCATGAGCAAGTTTGTCTTGTGATGCCAGTGAACACAAGCTCAAGCTGCAAGCAGGTCTTGTCGCAACTGGGGATATGGGCTGAAAAACATTTTGCATGCCTTGTGCTCTGTCTGCGCAAGCAGTGATGCGTGCAGGTAGCTCTGCCTCTGTCATTAATGCATGAAGCCTTCTTGCATATTTTGTTATGATATCACAATGGGGTGATCTGGAAGAAAACAGCTGACCTGGATGTGTAGGCATCTGATCAGCTGTCATGATGTTGTTCAGCTAAACTCGTGGCTAGGGTCTTCATTTAGCCAAGTTTTACTCACATCAAGAATGTTACAAGAAACAAAAATGTCTTTAGGCAGCGTCCATGTTTATGGAGTGAGAGCTGTATGAGAGTCCTGAGCTGGTCAGCGATACACAGAGATCAGTGTGAGTGAGGACATCCTCTTGGGGACTGCTGGTGTAGCTTCAGCATATTGCCCATAGATCAGAGATGCAAGGTCTTAAAAGCAGTAAAAAAGTGCTTTTAATTGATGTGTTTTTGTAGAATCATTGAATCATAGAATGGCCTGGGTTGAAAAAGACCACAATGATCATCTAGTTTCAACCGCCCTGCTGTGTGCAGGGTCACCAACCAGCAGACCAGGCTGCCCAGAGCCACATCCAGCCTGGCCTTGAATGCCTCCAGGGATGGGGCATCCACAGCCTCCTTGGGCATAATCTCCTTGTAGGTATAAAGCTTAACCTGGATAAAATCTGGGAGAGAACCTATGTGTTTCAGAGTTCTTGCTGATGACTATCTGTGCATGTCTGTGACTTTATCCAGGATTCTCTTAAGGCAGAGCAATACTTTGATAGGACCCTTACTGCTTTGAACCCTTCTGAAGCAGTGAGTCAGGATGAGAATTTTGGCTATGTGTGGAAATGTCTTGCCTACACAGGGACAGTAGATACATTCTCTGTTCTGGTGCTGAGCTGAGCAAAGGTTGCAAGAGCATTTAAACAAGGCAGGAGCTCTAGGTGCAGTCCCCAGATCTCTTTTTGATTCACTGGGCAGCCTTGAGTGCATCAGCCTCCCTACTCTGTTTCTGGAAATGTGTCTACCAATTTTTTAAATACCTTAGAGCTTCACAAGCAAGAATGCCAGAGAGGTGCCAAATGCTATGGGTCTTTATTTAAAGTTTAGGGTCAGCGTGAATTCTAAAAGGATTCTGTGCATTTGTAAGCTTACGCCTTGTAAAATGCATGCAGTAATAGAAAAACTGGTTTTGAAATGCTATCATCTCATGTCCCAGATGTTATACTTCTGGAGTCCCATCCACTGTGATGCAAGATCCAGGCCAGGTTTCATATGCCCATGTAGGCTTTTCTTGGAATAAAATACATAATGGATCAAGCTGCCATATTAAATTTAGTTGCTCACTGTCACATCACCTGGTACAGAGCCTGCTCCCTAAATCCCATACTAATCCAGTTGTTTGTATCTTCTTTGGTATAAAAGCACATTAGTCTCAAAAGAAGTAGCAGAGCCAGCACTTATGGGAAAAAAACAGCCATGAGAGGGTTAATGTCAAGCTCCAGTCCTAACTTGATATAGATTTTATATGTCCGCAGGAACAGCACCTCACCCTCAGTATATATCCTTGATGCTTTGCTGGGAAGATGATGATTTGTGATTTGTCTTTATCCTCTCACAGACCCATCTTCTTTCATTTGTTTGTGGTAACCTCGATGTGTAGTGTAGTTTTAGCAATGTTGATAATGCACCTTTTACCTGGAGTGAGTTTAATGGGATTTGACAGTGACAGGGGATGGGAAAATTTTTTGATTTTATTATTCATCCCATTTTTGCAATGGTTTGTGAAGATTGTATACAGTTTCAAGAAAACATATGTCTTGGAAGTTTTCTTTCTCTCCTTTTCTCCATCTGCATCCATCCTTATAGCTTGCAATATAGATCACAAGTATCTCTTGTCATTAAAACCCTTTGTGGGAAAGGGGCAGGAAGAACACCAAGAAACCATACAGACACCAAGCAGAGCACATCCACATATTACAGGACAGGTCTTATCCCATAATGGTTATGAGCAATATGGCAAGCAAAGCCAGAGTCTCCTTGATTTGTTACTTGCATAACTTGTGTCTGACTCTTGGATCTGTCCTGTAAGAATGGCAAAGGCCTATTGATATTTTCACAGCATCTCTCTACTTCTGGGCATGGTTTTCTACAGTGTGCTCATATTGCTCCTTGCCAAGCTGCTGTTATGGGGCCTGTACCTTCTGCCTATTTGAACTTTATCTATTTTAGTCTTTTCCTGCCCTTTGATTTGCTCCGTGACCATCACTTTCCTTTCTGATCTCCGGGGCTCCTGCTCGCACACAGCTTGCTGTCACTAGAGGAGCTGGGGAGGCAAGGTCTCAGCATGGTACTGGCCTCTTGGCTCTGATTCCATCATTACTGCAGCACAGAGATATATAACTGATCTCTCCAGTTAGGGAAGGCAAAATACCCTCTCCAAAGTCCTTCCCGAAAAGGTTAAGAAATTAATTTTGGATGAACATCCTTGCCCTCCGAGCAAGTCTTTGTATTAATGATCTCATGACAGATTGCTCCTTAAACTGGCCCTAGTGCAGGTCAGGATAGAGTGAGAATATTCTCTATTTAATGAGGCAGAGATCAGAGCCTCTAATATTTCATCATTCGTGTGCATGGGTGGAAGGCAGTTATGAGCTTGGAGAGCTGATGGCAGAAGGGGCCCTTGTGAGCAGTTGCAATGGCAACTCTCTCACTGTACAGTCCTTAGACCTTAAGACCGTGCTGCTGGAGGTTTCTAGCTTCCTCTTGGAAAAACTAACCTTTATCATTAAACTCATCTAAATGATTGAACTGAGCGTTGGCAAAAGATCCAAGGCTAATAACCCTCAGGACAGAAGAGGCTTCTTTAGCCTGCAGACCGGCACAGCAGGAGAAGTGTCGTTGGATATGGACAATCTACAGGCCTGTGTGGAACATTTAGTTAAGCTTTGTTCCTCCCTGCAGCTTTTGCCTAGGAAGGGTGGGCAACCCGATACTCAGATGTTAGTAAATTAGAAAGCCAAGTTGCAGATCCAGTGGTTTACAAGTGTCTTAATTTATTAATGAGTGGAGGCCATCTCAGTGTGTGTAAATATAGATTTCAAATAGTTGACATGATGTACGTAAAGAGTCAAACTTCTGGTGTAGTGCTAAGATGCTAATGTGAAATCCACCTCTGACTTGAGTGCTACTTTTCAGTAGCTCTGTGCTCCCTGGGAAGCAGTGATATATAGCACTGTGCAAATCACTGGTGCCCTTAAAACTGCAGCTCTGAAATATTTACACATCCAAAGTGTGTGTGTAAATTGGGAGTATCACTACGCTCCCATAGGGTGACAGAGATTTGTAAATTTTGTTTTCTGCCTTTCCTTGCTGGCAACTGAGAGCCAGGACCCAAGAGCATAAATTCCCTGAATAATTCTTGCAGTACTGAGGGTGAGCTCAGCTTCAGCTCTTAGGTACCAGAAGCAAATCTTTTTGAGGTGTCACAGTTATGGTTTGCCCTTTTGAAAGGAACTGGTAGTATCTATACAGTAACAGCTCCTGGAGGCACACTAATAGCCACGCAGGGTGCTTTTCCATGGCACTGTGTAAGGGCATCCTGCTGGCTGTAAGAGTAATGAAGGAGATAGAGCTGGACAAAGGTGGGTGCTCAGTTCCTCCTAACTCATCAGAGCTGACAAGGAAACTACTAGCTAATGCACGTATAGCTAAGCTCTGCGCACTGCAAGTGTTCATCATTTTTTGCTTCCCCCCATCCAGCCAAGTAAGAACTGCTTCAAAAGACGTTAGCTCTGCAACCATAAGTTGCCATACCTCAATCCACAGATGGTAACCTCGGACACCTATTTGCAACTCAAAATCCAGCCACTAGATGTCTCTCTGCACTGATCTCTATTGTAAAGTGGGGCTGCACCTTGGCGAGCAGGAAAGGAAGCTGGAACTCGAATGTAAGGGCAGCTTTGGCTAGGTTTGGGTTTTGCCCAGTCTGGCTGCTTTCTTTAAGTTCAGCTTCCCTGTGTTATTGTGCATGATGTGCCTTTGTGGTTTTGCCAGGGTGCTGGGTTGCAGAACGAAACCTCATGTAGTAGGGAGAGCAAGGTGTAAAGGGATTGTTTTGGGGGTAAGAAAAACACTTTGAATGGGAAAGAAGAGAAGATACTGCACCACTTGTGGCTGTTATTGTATGATATATTTTGTAAGAGAAACTTTACCTTATTTCCTGATTTGAACCAGATTCCAATCTGGATAATTACATTCTGCCTAATCTCATACTCTCTCAGCACTTGCAATTCTTCTTCATTTGCTGCCTTAAACTATTGTTGCTTTTAAACAGCTGCTATGTTCCATCACAGAGGAAGCTGCACTTCAGGGAAGGGCAAGCACTTGTCAAATAATATTAATTCAATAATTTATATAGTGTTTTTTTCCCCCATATTTTGTAATAAATTATTCACCTCGTATCATTTCACATTATTCATCTGGTTAACTGAGGTAGCCTAACAATTTTCAAATGTATTTGTCAAAAAAATTGTTAAATTACTTTTGTCAGATTTTTTCACAATAAAAGCTTTGACAAATAATCACAGTCCTTAACTGCATGGCCCCTGTGGTCAGTGAAGTGGTTTAGATAGATTGATGGTGAACAGTTTGGTAAAACAGGAAAGAAAACAGGAAAGAAGAAAAAGCAGAGCAGCCAAAGCCTATCTTTGAGATTTTGTCTGCTGCAAAACGTAAATTATATGAGAGTCAGATCTGTTTGTTAACTCATCATTACTTGGGTGGCAGAAACTATGAGGGCAAGAACTTGCCACCTGAATTTTAGCACAGGTGTTAAAGCAAACCTGGTTGAAAATATGTGGCAGGAGCTGTTTGCTGCATCCCACGTTCCTGAGGCAGTTTTTGTGCTTCCAAAATATGCAGGCTTCAATTATGTATCTTTACATTCGCTACAGGATTACTGAAATGGTTGTCTTCCAGATTGCTTTAATCTTGGCCCACTTTGCATAAAATGAAGTCTACCTTAGGGTAAGAATGTGCATGCAGGTGGGAGGCTGGGTGTGGATTACATGCACGTCTTAAATGGTAAAGTGGCCTCTATTCAGCCTCCTGAGATACTTGAGCTGGATCAGCTGGGGATTGTGACAAAGAAGAGTTCTCCTCTTTCCTCTCCAGGCAGACAGTGTAGCTACAGGAGAGCAAACTGAAAGGTATTGACATGTAGATTGAGATCTGTGCTGAAGGCACTGAGAGGGATGTTGAAATCATATCAAGTCATACAGTGCTCTTTGAAGAGCTGCTTTTCTGAACCTACCTAAATATTTGTGAATTTGCTGTGCTCTTTTTTAATCGCTAATGGCGGCCTTTGACAACTGCAAGACAGACGTGCACCCTTCCCAGTTAATCACTGTGTGAATACTGGGGAAAAGAGAGGACTCGCCAAGAGTCCTTGATCCTGACAAGGGAGACTGACCACACAGTAGTGCATGTCCTACACTGTGAGGTAGCGTTTATTTCCTTTACAGCAGACAAACAGTTTGGAGGTGAAATGAAGGATGGTCAGCGACTAGGGCACAATGCTGGAATTTGGAAGTATTTGGTTTGACTGTTTTGCTACAGGTGACTCAGAACTGCCTTGCTTTTCATGCTGCATAATTGCGGCAAGAATGCTTATATGCTTTTCTTCATCAGGATGTTGAGCGTATCAGTATATTACCTCTGATTTCCTATTTAGATACTGCAGACATTAGGACTGCAGAGGTATTTTGGCTATATGCTAAATGTCTTTTTGAAGCATTGATTGGCCAAGAAATGAGAAGCAGCAGGAAGCCACAGCTTTCTGAGTTAGGAACGAGAAAGTCTTCCATACTGTTCATCTTGTGCTTTGCTGACATGATCTCACTTGCTAATGCTTTTTGCAGAGCATCCTATGTAACAACATAATTAGTGTAAATTACATTTTATTTTTAAATCATCCCCTTTCCTTCCTGAATTTTTCAAGTCTAAATGTCAACTTTTATGGTAAACAGCAGTGTTCTGAAAAGGAATACTTTTGTGCAGGTGAAAATGTGCTGGGGAAGTTTTGAGGCTCTCAGTTGAACTGGAGCTCCTCGGGCTGAGGTCAGTGTTCCTTTAAGACACAGCAAGTTATGCTTGATTTTGTTTTCTTCCTGCATCCTAAGTCATCCTGCCATATCGGGTATTAAAGACTTGAAATTATGAGTAGAGGAGAATTGCTAACAAATCCAGATTTTACAGATCAAAGGTAATTAATAATGCTAGACTACCAAATCAACTCAAACATGCTGCAGTAAAAATTCCCCTTCTCTATTATGGTATGGATTACTTCGCACTAAATACTTTCCTTTCTTTGAAAGATGAAATTCAAAGCAGTCAGAGCTCTGGGAAGTGATGCTACTAACTTTCGTCACCCATTATTTTTCATTTTCTGGCCATTCAACTCTGCCTTACTAACTCTAGATGGCATTAAGAATTCCAACACACTTTTCATTTTGCTTTTTCTTGTCACTATGGTAAGCTTTTTGGGAGTGGGCATGGCTTCCTTATTGAATGTAAGTGTAGATCTGGCACTGGGACTTATTTCTTGAGGCCCTCTTGTCAAAAAAGAAAAAAAAAATAAGTCATTAAGTCATTTGCCAAACAGGACACAGAAGATGGTAGTATTTACTGGAAACCACACAAATTCGCAGTCCAGTTCAAAGCTAGGATGATTCTGTAAAGTTCAGATGAAGTCTAAACACTTACCTACACAGTATGTAACCACAATAATAAACTTGTGGGTGTTATTAGTTGTAACAGAATCTCACAGTACTCTTGAACACATACAAAGTGAGTCAGCCCATCTCCACTGCAGAGTAATACTATCACTATTACTGCTTTGGAAAATTGAGGCATGTATAATAAGAGGAAATTTGCCAAATGTCATAGGCATCTCACGTTTTCTGTCTCTTGTTCATCTAAGCTGTTTAAAGTTTTCTCCTTACTTTTCTTCATGATACTGATCAAGATAGAATGAGAAGAAAAAAAAAAAATAAAGAAAAAAAAGGAAAAAGAAGCAAGTTCCCAAAAGCTAGGGGAAGTTGAGAAGACAATACAGCACTTGGAAAAATGTAGACTCCAGAAATTGGATTCTGGGCATGTACTGCCAGGATGGAGAATTTTTATTTAATTTTATAGAAAAATGTTCGGGTTATTTTACACTGAGATGCGAAATCTCATTTACAGCCAAGCCCCGAGGGACTAAAAGGAACTTGGAGAGCTCATAAAGACAAGTGTAATAGGATTAATAAGAAAAAGGCCTAAGACATAAGCTTTCATTGTACACATTTCTTGCTAAATTTTGGTATTGATGAAGGGTGAAATGCCAAGACATATCCAAATGCTCATGTCCTTGGGGCAGTAACAGTATAAGTGTTCACATGGGCTGCTTCTGCCACCATTTTAAGAGCAACCACAACTGTTGGGGTAAAAAGAGAAAAGAGAAATTGAGAGGATGCCATGAGTGGAGGCAGCTCTTCCAAATACTTTCATGGAATTCATTGTTGACTTGTCCTGAGATTTTGTATGCCCTATCTTCTACCACTCGACTTTGGCATGGAGGTAGTTTAAAGGTTTACACCAAAAAGCAGCCTTTCCTTGCTGATGAGCAAACCTGTAGCCCCTCCTAAGTGGATTGCTTCATTATTCTTCTTGGGGCTAATCTCTGATGGAAGTTATTGGTGCTCCACTTAATGTTCATGTGTATTTGATGCAAAGGAGACTGGAGAGAGGAAAGATGCTGAGAGGAATTCCTATGGCTTTGTATCAGAGATGGGCTCCCACTGAGACCATCTTGAGAGGATTTGGACCTGATCTGTACAAGACGGGGCTAGGAGGAGCAGCAGCAGGCAGAAAAAACTTAGTTGGAGTTCAAGTGAAACACAGGGCATTTACTTCTGTGTCTCCATCCCAGCACCTTCACAGGGAATGAAGACTGGGGAATGGTTGGATTCCCTGTGAAAACAAGAGGGAGCACAGCTGGATGCCCATTGGATGGAGCAAGGGTTAGCATCCATCACCACTGATTAGGTCAGGCGAGAAACACAGACAGGCCAAACATAATAAATGGATCCTAACAAGAAGCAGATCACTGTCACCTCATGTCTTCTGTGCATGAGTTATCTTGTGGCATCTCCAAGGGAGCCAATGAACCTTTGCATCTTTCCAGCTGCCACCCGGAAGACCTCTATGGCTGCTCAGGCACTCAAGTTTTAGAGAAACCTGCCCTTTGTATGCTCAGGCGTTAATAGAAAGAAGAGAAAAGGAGAGATGGGGCAGGCCCATCATATTTTCTTGTCTGCCTGCTTTACCCGTCTTTGTATCTACTGCTGCCAATGCCTGTACTGTGGGAGAAGGATGATTGCATCACTTCCATCAAGCATGCTGTTCCAGTCCTTTGATTTAGGGTGAAATTTGGTTGTGCTGCTGGGTGTTCAGATGCTTGCCAGGTAGATGCTCCCAAGAACGTTTATTAAAATAGACAGATGGACACTGGGGTGGGAAGCAGCCATTTTAATGTTTGAAATCAACCAACTGTGAAATAGAAAAATCAAGAAACTGTGTATTCCTGATGCTGTTAGGACAGTCCTTCCTGTTTGGGGCTCTCCATTTTAGCCCTTTATCCTCAAACAGAAAGCTACTCATGAAAATGCCACAGCCAGGCTTTAGTCTATCTTTTTTGGCATTTCAGTTTGACTGGGATTTGGGAGTAATCCTAGAATGGCCTCCTGAGCCAAAACTGGTGCATGCAAAATCAGAATTCAGCTTTGTTTGCAAAGAAATGCCTGGGTTTCTCCAGGAGCTTGGGCAGCTCAAACACAGGCAAGATCTGTGCTGACCATGGTTGACTGCAACAGGAACCTAGTCACTGACTTCTGGTAGGTAGCTGAGGCTGCTAATCACTTGTCTAGATGCATTTGCAACTTACTCCAATTCCTTAACAGCTCCTTCTGTCTGTTCATGTTTCTTTGGCATTGTGATCACTCTCTATTAGCTCTCTCAAATAGTGGCATGAGATGCCAGGACAGATACTGTCAAAATCAAATCTTTGTTCTGTTCCTTTTCTTTTTTCTTTCCTAAGTTATCATAGGAAAAAATAAGATGGTATGTTGGTGTTTTCTTAGGTGTATTTAGAAGAGGGGGTTTAAGGCTATTAAAAAATATATATATCACTCAGATTTACCAGATGACTGGGGAGATCCCTATTCTTCGCTTTAAAAATGTGTATAATCAGTCACTGCCTTCAGATAAACCATCATGGTGTCATTATTAGCAGTCTATTTTTGGTCTGTGTTAAATTCCCTATGGATGAAGGGCAGACCCCAGTACTGCTGCTTACTTCTAGCTGCTATCTTGGCTGAGTTGCTTACTTTCTGATATAGTTAGACTAGCCTGCAAGAAGTGCATAGGTCTCTGTGAACTTTCTGTGAGCTTTTATGACTCTAAACATGTCCTTAGTCTGACCATCTTCCTGCTTGTCTATCACTAATCTGAGGGAGCATGGACAGTGCCAATGGGTGCTCAGGGATTACAGCAACAACAGGGATAGAACATTTATCTGATAGCTGAATCTGTAGAAAGAACTTCTTGAAAAGGGAATGGAACATCTTCAGAAGATCTGCCTTAGTGTCTGTGCTTCATCATACTGATGTTAACGGCACCATCCCAGAAAAATCCCTGAAGTAGAACATGAGACTTGTACTGAGAAAGCAGAGTGGTTTTCCCAGGGGGTTATCTGAGTCTATACAAAGCCAGTACAAGATCCTCTTGTTACTTCAGGGGAGTGATGTCATGGACAGAGAATGTAGGTTTCTTTGTGTTTTACTTCTTCTTTGGGCACATGACAGCTCTGGCCTCTAGATGGTGTCAACTGGGGTAACCAGCGAAGGGTATGGCTTGCAAACCCAGGACCAAGCATCCAGTGTGGTGGTTGTTTTTGTACTCACTGTAAATCTCTCTGAGATCTTCTAAAATATAAATAATTAGTCAAGTATACATAAGTGTGCATATTTGTCCTCTTTCTCCTAGTGCTGCACAGTGTTCCATTCCATTGGCTGATTTATAACCCACAGATTTGCAAGGTCATCTCCATTTGATTCTGCACGGTTGCATTTTGAAGGATGCCTCCCCTTCATTGCCAAGGTAGAAATAATACGAATTGAGCAGACTTTACCAAAGGAGTAGCCCAATAAAACTAAGTTGCCTGCACCAGGCCAGCAACTAGAAAACAATTTGCAAAGCTCAGTGATGCTTTCAGTTCTTTTTTTGTACTCATTAGTACTCTGTAGAGCAGCCTACAAGAGTCTGAAAGCATACCTTCTTCTTATATACAGCTTCTTCCTTTGTTACTTCTTTTCCTGTGTGCCTTAGCCCTGGTTCCTCTTGCGCTCTAAACAGGTTCAGCTGAGCCAAAGGTTTTTCTCTTCTAGCTGGAGGCACTGCACCTCAAAGTATTGGAGTCTATTGGTGGACGTATAGTATGTACTCCAGCCTAGAGTTATGTAGTTGGTGGATTTGACATACAATCTGCTTCTCCTCCTGACAGAGGCAGCACTTACTGGAACTTCATCTGAGGCTGATGGTTATCTTTCTGTTTTCTTCAAGACTTGTATGTGGTATCTTGTGATTTTCCAGCTATGGACCTCGCTGTTTCTAGGAGCAGAGGAGTCTGAAACAAGGCATCTTTGCTTTTCAAATGTGTTTCATTGGCAAGAGCAGGGAAGCATATTCAGGTCTTGAACAGCATTCAGTGAGGAAATGGTGCATCTCTTTTCCATTGCTCCTGCCTCACACAGTGACCCCAGAATGTAAGGCCAAGGACACAATTGCTCCGGCTCACTTGATTGTGAGACATATTTTTCTGGCCAATGTGTTTCTACGTTTTCACTGTCTCCCAAGGTGACAGCTGTTAAAGGAAAGGAACAATAGGCAAAAAGAACCTTTTTTTTTCTTTTTTTTTTTTTTTTTCCAATCTCTCTGTGATACTGAATTAACCAAGCATACCATAGCATCATGGGAAGCTGTAAAGCAAGTGAACTTGGCCTAAACTGAAGAGATCACAGGACCCACAGTCTACTGTGATGCAATGTGTATTTGTTTAATAAATAAGATCAAACCAGTGTTTGGCTGGTGGAAACTTTCAGAATCCTAAAGCAAGCCCAGGGCCACAACCATGCTCCTCTGGCTGAAGGTGATCTCTAGCTCACCTAGATTTAGGCATAGGCATTTACAATGAAACCAAACCCACAATAGTTCATAGTGAAGCTGTTAAGTAGCTAGAGGTGTGCTGGCACACTCCCTTGTGATGGGTTTGGGACTGAGAAGGTAAGGTCACATTTTACGCCTAGGGCCCTTGTCTCTCTACATGACTTTATATTATATTTATGTTGTATTATATACTGTGTTCAGTTTTGGGCACCTCAGTATAGAAAGTACATTAAGGTGCTGGAGCGGGTCCAAAGAAGGGTAACAGGGCTTGCGAAGGACTTGGAGAATATGCGCTACGAGGAGAGACTGAAGGAACTGGGGCTGTTTTGTCTGGGGAAAAGGGAGACCTTCTTGCTTTCTTCCAATACCTGAAAGGTGCTTACAGCAAGAGTGGGACTGGTCTCTACTCACAGGTGACAGGACGAGGGGAAATGGCCTCAAGTTGCGCCAGGGTAAGTTTGGGTTGGATATTAGGAAAAACAACTTTACAGAAAGGGTTGTTAAGCACAGAACTTTACAGAAAAGGTTGTTAAGGAATAGGCTCCCCAGGGAGATGGTTGAGTCACCATCCATGGATGTGTTTAAAAACTGTTTGGATGTGGTGCTCAGGGACAAGATTTAGCAGAGGGTCGTTAGAGTTAGGGTAGTATGGTTAGGTTGTGGTTGGACTTTGATGATCTTTAAGAATCTTATTCAACATGATCCAATATGATTCTATGATTACTTCCATCTCTTCATCTTTCAGGGCTTCCTCCCTCTCTTGTTTGTGTATGTCTTATGAAAAATCAGGCACTGTGATGCAGTGCAGTAAACACAGTGCTAGAGTGAGCAGGTTAGACAAATTTTTCTTCGGACAGAGATCACTTTTTCTGCTGGGCTTTGTTTTGCAGCACCTGATCCTCTGCTGTCAGCATTAACCTTCACCTGGCTTTATACCTGCATCAGCCCCTGCATCTGTGTCTACACGTGTAGGTCACTCCATACCAGTTGCTTTCTGCCTTTCCTTTGTTCCCTGGGGGATAGAAGGAGTAGGTCTGTATGATCTAGTCTTGCAATTTTCATGTGTTTACATTTTCACCTGCCTCACTGATGTCCTTAATTCCCCTTGCTCCAGCCGGTGCTGCCTTTTCTTTGCAACTTCCTCCCCATCTCTCTTTCATTATTCTGCTCTGCCATCACACTGCTTCCCTATCTGAGCCCTTTTGCTACAGAACCATCCAGGTCCCCTAGTTGGCATGCCGCATAGTCACTACTGCTTCTAGTTAATCAATTAAGATATTATGTTTCATGGCTTTGTTATGTTGTTGAGGTTTCTTTTCCCTACTCAGTATTATTTTTCCAGCTCCATCTTGGCACCTACATTTATTTGAAACAAATAGCAGGATAATTTGTTTTTCTAATTTTCGAGATGTGAACTCCTGGTTCCAGTGGGGGTCGGTGTTTCGGGCACGCGGTGCCAGTGAGCTGGGACTGCACACAGAGATTTGTGCTGTGTGAGGAAATACTTCATTAGACTTGTATTCCACGAAGACACTCTTGCTTCTTAACGCCTATGATTTTAATTAAAACCTGGAAAGTGAAGAATCCTCGGTTTGTATTAATGTTTTCATTTCCATTAGGACAGCGGAGTTTATAAACACGAGCTGGGTTTATAAATTAGACCTTGTACGAATATTAAGTGCAGAGTGCAGCAAAGGCAGACGAGAACTGGAGTGGAGCTGGCCCCATCTGTCTCTTTCCTTGGCTTGCTCTCATTTTACAGAGTCTCCTCTTGGCACAGGCTTTTCTGAGCTGTTCAAGGTTCTCCCTTGGAGATTAAGCTAATGGCTTCTTCCATTTCTTTCTGGGGAGGCTCTCATCACTCAGCAAAGCAGGGAGAGAAGTAGATATTTCAATCAGGAGCTTGTGGAATCACCTGCAAAGGTGACTTTGGGTATAGGTATTTTTAGTGTAGACCCAGTTCTCCTGTGTGCACAGAGATGCACATAGAGATAGTCAGATCTAAATAGGCATCCCGCTCAGGCATCCCCACCCAGACTATGCATATGTATTGCTGAGCATGCAGAGGAATGTGACAGAAGATGTGGTCTCCTCCAGAGATGATGTGACAGCTGTATACAGCTGTGCACAAGCTGCATGGGGAGGAAACATCAGACATTGCCTAGCATGCACGGCCTGACATCAGCAGTGATGCGGGGGACCACAGAGCCCGTACAACCTGACTGTGCTCAGCTGTGCGAACTGCACATAGGCTGTTGGTGTGACACCAGTGACAACAGCAAGCCCTTGTATGTTGTGTTCTGCTCAAGGACAGCAATCGTTGTCCTTGATTTTATACAAGAGAAGCTGAAGTGTTGATGGGTGAAGTGCTGAGATCCGCACAGCTACTGGTAGCAGTGCTGGGACTAAAATCTGGATCTTGTGTTTCTGGATGTATTCTGAGTTCCCCTTTCTGATGCTTGCAGTCTAAACCTTCCATTCTTACCTGTAATTACACAACATCTTTGGAAATGACAGCACTTTTTTCTTGACAGCGTAACAGTGAACAAGGGTTATGTTTATTTGCATCAGTGGTCTTTGGCTGTGGTACTTGGAGGTTGGCTGAATGCTCTCTGTTGAGGACAGCTCAGATAGGCCTGCCCTGTGTGCAGTGGAGCATTGTGCCATTAGCTATCTGAGCTAATCAGTGTAGGCAGTGTGTGGTGTAGAATTGCACACAGCCGCCTGTTCCATGTTAGCATTTGCTTTTGGGGGGGGACGATGCACACCTTTCATGCTAAAATGTGGCTCCTCCTGAGGGTATGGAGGTAAGGACCCTGTGCTAAATCCACCCATTGCCCCAGGATGCAAAGAACCTGCAGCAATGAATCTGAAGATGTTTTGCATGGGAACATGCACATCTTTGCTGTCTGAAGCGCGTGAGGGGCCTAGGCCATCCCTTCAGGCCTTTCTGAGGCTGGGTTAACACCACAGCTGCTGAACTGCCTGAGCCAGTTTGCCAGTTTGCAGGGATCTCATGTAGAGCTGTTTCCATCACTGGCAGAGGTGGTACAAGGGAGTGGAGGAAGGTGGAAAGAGAGCCCTGGGCACACCCACCTCCCCTTGTCTCCCTCACTGTGTGACTGGATGTTTTGACGCATGGGTGATGTTCAGGAGAGAGGAGAGGGGCGTGCTTATTGTCAGCCTTTGTCTCTTCAAGCCCAGTAGGGCTGTTACTGATACATCCCTCAAAGTGGCTTAAATAGAAATGTCTGGTGAAAAAATGAAAATAAATGGAGAAACTGTTGAGACTCACTCTCGGGGGTTCCTTTCCCCCGTGCTGCCAGCCCCTGAGCAAGAAGCCTTCTGGCACCTTCAGCCCTGACAGTGCATCTGTGTCAGTGGAAGGGGTGGCAGTGAGGAGGAGGAGCAGCTTCGTGGGCCATTTTTCAGTCTCCTGTGATGCTGCTGAACCCATGGAAGCTATTACTTAGGCTGAGAATGTGGGCTCTCACTCTTAATGAGTTTTGGAGGGCTCTGGGCTATCACATCTTTGAGGAAAGAAGAGAGAGCTGAGACCCATTAGTCAGAGTGAGGCAAGGAGCTCCCCACTGGCAATTCCCAGTAACACAATGACTCCTGCTGCTGCTACCAGTTAAGTCCATGGGAAAGCCAGTGATGGTTCTGAAATGTTGACCACTTTTGCTTTCTCTCCGTCCCCTTGCTGCTGCTTTCCTTCAGTATGTTTCTGCAGGAGGTAGCATATCATTTCATTTAATGAGTAACAGATTTAAGCTGCAAGAGGGCAGATTTAGATTAGACATTTTGAAGAAATACAGATAGTGAGGCATTGGAACAGGTATCAGGGATCTGAAACCTCCTCTAGAATGTACCAAAGGGGCTCCTTTTGAGCGCGTTGTTCCAAGGGAACCTTGCAAGAACTTCACTTTTCCAATGAGGGGATGTATGAGGGGGAGGAGAGGATGGGGTTGGAATAGAAATGCCCCGCTAACACCACACGTTAATAGCAACACTTCTCCAAGAAATTTCTCTTGAGAGTTCCTCATTATGCAAACAAGTCTGGCAAATGATAATACCTCCTGCACTTCTATGGATTAATATATGTAAATGGAAGAGCTGCTGTTCATTCCCAAAAGCAACATTCAGTTTCCCGCACATGAGCTACTGCCTGGGCCAAGGGCAATGTGTTTTGGCATACGAGCAGACTATAGTTTTCACCTCTTGCACAAGGTTGGCCTTTGCATTTTCTAAAATTATTAGGCTCAACTTTGTCTTCCTTTGTACGTGCGTCCACACTGACTGCAGCATCGTGGCCCTCCGTTGCATGCATATGGGGTCGGGATATGTCACTGTGTCCTGCTCAGGGAACGGGGGGCACTAAGGAAGTATTGCCTGTCCTGGCAGAGGAGCCAACAGAGGTGGTGCTGTGGGGACTTACTCCAGGGAGTAAACTGCGGCAAGACTACGCAGGGGGTGGGCTGCCCTCCTAGTCACAGAGTTAAAT
This sequence comes from Centrocercus urophasianus, assembly GCF_019232065.1. Lineage (NCBI taxonomy): Eukaryota > Metazoa > Chordata > Aves > Galliformes > Phasianidae > Centrocercus > Centrocercus urophasianus. The sequence goes on from NW_024884364.1 coordinate 5,684,955, forward strand.
CTGATGTGGGAAAAGCATTGTTTATGTTAAATGATGTTGGCATGTTTTGTCTTTTTTTTCTTTTCTTTTCTTTTCTTTTTTTTTTTTCCTACTTCTGAGCAGTGTGGTTAACACAAGGAAAAAAAGAAAATGGAAAAATCAGATTGTTTTACAGAGATTTTTTTTGTGAAGTAATCTAGGTCAGGTCAATCCAAGTTAGCTGAGCCTAGGGCTGACATGACCAAGTTTATCCTGTGGTAAAACCAAAGTGTGCTATCAGTGCAATGTTTTTCCACTTGAGATAACTTCTGACAGTTGCCATGAGGTTAAAAACACATTTTTTCATTTTTCCCCCCTTTTATTTCCCTTTCTTTTCCCCCCCTAATTCTTCTTTTGAGAGCAGACTTGACACATACCTTTCTCTCACTCGAATGTGCGTCCATAGGAGCACCCTGTCACAACTGTCAGCAGCAGCAAGGCAAGGCAGTACTTCCTACCAAGGTCCTGGGCTGTCCTGGTGCATGGCCCACAGAAGTGTGCCATTCTCTGTGCCTGCCCTCAGCACCAAATAACTGAATATGTATTAAGTGACTTCTGATCACCACAACTGGTCTGTGCAGTTGCACTTCCAGCACAGGATATCGATGCTAAAGATCTTCCTGTTGAAACACAGACAAAGTGTTTTGTGGAGCAACTAGAGATAGCTAAAACTGAAGTAGGTTTAGAATTCTTTAGGTGCAAAAATTAATTTCACAACCTCTTTTTTCTTTTCTGTTATCAGGAAAATGAAAGCAAAGGATTTTGAGTCAAGTTTTGACCCAAGCAAAAATATACTTTGTATTGTTCATTTTTAGTGGGCTTGAACTCTTTTTTATCACTTTGGGATCACTTCCTTTGGGGTTGGAAGTGGATGATCTTCAAGGTCCTTTCCAACCCAAGCCATTTGTGATTTTCTAGTTAGCTCCTTAGTTCCTGAGGCACACTCTCTTTTTATACATCATGTTAGGCTGGGGAGTATGTGTGACATTTTTGTCTTCTTTTCCAATAGCTCAACTTAGAGAAAAGAACAAAATGCTACGTGGAGGTGGTTTCCTTCCAAAGCAGAATTAAATCATGGGAGATGTGTTCTGCATAGTACAGTTGGTAGCAAGGGAATGGAAGCATTTAGCATTACTCTGCCTTTCCTCAGACAAAAGGAAAATGTGTCTTAATGCTAAAACAGCTTGAAATTAAGCAATTTGGGACACTTCAAGATTTAAGACTGAAAGATTGGATGATAGGATCATTAAAATTCTTTCTCTCTTTGCTAACCAAAAGGAGAGAGATTTTTCTGATTAATTTTGAAATTTCTGGGGGAAAAAAAATAGCATTGCCCTGTATCTTGAGCATCTTGTAGAAATGGATGTGTTACATCCTGATGCCAGTTTTTGCTGTGCTTTGGGTACAACTACAGATTTCTGGTGACTCAGGGGTGTTGGTAGTGGGGGGAATGACTGGGAATGCTGCTAGATTTGGAACTCCCTCAGCTGCATTTTTGTCTGTGGGATTATGAAATTGCTCAGAGATTGCAGTTCTTCTCTGGCTTGGAAGAATCCTGTTGATATATGCTCCACATTATGATCATATATAAAGACAGATAAGGCATCTGTGAAAGAAAATCAGAGGGGAACTTGTTGCCGTGCATGCTGAAGTAACAGCAGTGTGAGCGTCACGTTGAAACCTTCCATTTTGATATACGGCCATAACAAAAGGGGTGAGGGGTCTGTCTGTGTAAAGAACGCTAGAAAATCTACTGCCTAATGATTTTTTAAAGAGAATATAAATCAAAATTGTGAAACTCTGAAGATTTTTACACCTACTTACTGGATTCTGTGTGCACTGGATGTCTGAAGCTATAAAACCGCGCTGCACTCTGTCTTTGAAAGTTGACTGGCAACTAATAGCACCTTATCAGGGTTTTGCATGCGATAGCCCTAAGGTTTACCTTTTGTAGTGCCTTTTGAAAAGAAAAAAAAAGTCCAGCTAGTACCAAGCTTGGGTCTGCGCTTCAGCAGAGGGTGAAAAGGAGCCACAAGAAAGGGTAGTAATAAGATTACACCTAATTGCCTTAGCATCCACTTAACTATTTTACATACGTGCTTTTAGAACAAATGTTTGTAGAGTGTCTAGACTGGTGTTTACAAATGTGTTTGCGAGCTCCGCTAATTGGGGAGCAATTAACGTGAGTTAAAATGCTGAGAAGTCTAGACAAAGCCGGAGCAGGCTGTGGTTGGTGTGCACAGGCACACTGCCTCGGTTCTTCCAGGGAGATGGAGAAGGGGTTTTGACAAGTGTGAGGAGTCACACTGCTTCCTGAGTACGGCATGGCCCTTCCTTGCTCCGTTCAGACTGAGGTAAATTCCTCTTTGGTAATGGTTTCTGCTTTAAGAGGAGCAACTGAGGTGTTGGGCAGGGGAAGCACAGGGCACAGGCCTCTCAGCAGGCAGAATGTGTCCCCACGGAGCCGAATGTGTGGCTGCAGCCCCTGTCCCCTGCATTCTCCCAGGACCATTCCTCACTCTGTGGGCAAGAAGGGAGCTCATAGTGATGCATTCCTGCTTGCATCCTCAGGTCCATGTGTGCTGGCATGCAGCAACTGTGCAGTCATCACTGTGGGCACTGTGACATCATCTTGCTGCTGGGCTACCAGGAGGACACTGTGATGATGTCGCGTTGGGCAGCCAATCCAGAAGGGCAGACACTGTGATGTCAGTGCTGCCACTGGGCTCTATAGGGCAGTGGTGGGCCACATGTTGCTGCCAGGCTGGGCAAGGCTGACAGCAAGGCCCTGCCATCATGCAGCACGAGACCTAGTCTCCTTGACTTGAGCCCTACTTTGGCCAATGTTGCCCATCTAGGAGAGATACCGACCCCAAAGTGTGCAAGACTATGGTAGCAGGCACCTGCAAGACAAGGATAGATGAGGTACGTGACTGGATTTCAGGTGGGCTGGCTTGTGAGCAAGCACCAGGCTGATGTGGATCAGGAATACCAACACTCAGCTTCTCCAAATGTTGCTTTTAAAGGTTTCCCAGTGGGGAAATTAAAGATTGTATGCACTGAGCAATTGGTGTTCCTTCAGGAGTGCTGTGTGTTGCTGCCCTGGTTCGTACGGGACTATTTTTTCCTTGGGTGGAAGAATACTTCAGAATGTCTCCTTAAAAGTAGTGTTAGATCAGTACCAAGATTTTCCCAAAGTGCCAGCACATTTGTCAGGTCCACTCAGCTGTGATTTAGTACACACATTTAAGAAGCTTTTTAGAGATCAGTGTTCTCTGAGCTATTGTAGAAGTGCATTACGGGTGTGGCTGTGTACCAGGAGGAGAACACGTGTCTGCAGGCTGTTGGCTTCCACTTCTGCTGCTATTGATGCTGCTGGCTGCCTTGTGCTGTAAATTACAGTCATGGGGGCTGCGCTGCTGTGGTAGGATTGGAGCAGTCCCCATTGACTTCAGTTTCACTGGAGGGAGAAGAACAGAAACTTGCTTGCATTCCATAATTCCCCTCATTTGCTGTCTTTGTTCTGCATTGACGAAGGAGCAACCAATTCCCTCTCAGAGAGTTTAGTGCTAAACATCTTCACATCACTTTAACATTTCTTTCCAACCTTTCTTCCCTAAGTCCCTTCTTTTGATGCCCCTCTGGGTTTTCCTCCTGCAGAAAACACTTTTGGACAATGGATTGCTGTCCAAGGGCTGCCCCCAGGTGCCTGGGGACATGGTACCACATAGCGCACACACAAAATAAACCTGTGCCTTCCTACCAGGCAGGAACTGAATGCCTTATTGGAACTGTGGGCAGTAAAAACTCTGTCAAGGGCAGAGTGTGAGGAGACAAATCTTATACGGAAAGGATTTATGAGAGTAGACACAAACCTTCATTTCTTTTTCTCTCTCTTTTTCTCCATTGCACACACATATATGGAAGTTAAATCCATTAGCTAATTGCAAAGCCACACACACGTATCTTTATATATATAAATAATAATAAAAAACCCATTCATTATGTACCGTGGAGTGTCTAACCTGTGTTGCATCCAATAATTCATTTGCCTGGGAATCAATCCAATATTAGAACAGCAAAAATGGAAGGTTGGAAGGGATCTCAGGATTCGCTTTTCTTCTAATAGATGGGATCAGAAATACTAATTGCCAGCCCACGATCCAGTTCACATAATCATACATGCACAGAAAGAGTTCAGATCTGCCAGCCAAATGAATGTTCTTTTCTTCTGAATTTATATTTTTTTCCCCAAAACTTTCCTAAGAAGATTCAGTCGTGAGGCAGTGAGATATTTAAGCTTCTGGTATCTTATGACAGCAACAGGACTGCAAGCTAATAATCATGAAGATTCTCTCATTTAGAAAGGGAGACTGGCAGTCCCCTACTGGGGCATGCAATATTCACTTCTAGTTCCTGAATTATCATATTTCAATCAAAGTTTCTGAATGCATAAAGTTGTTAAAACATTTTGGAAATGTTTTAACATTCCAGCGTATTTTAATATTCCAAAACTTGGAACATTTTGGAAATGTTTTACATGCATTTGTTTGAGTCTTTCTCTCCTCCATATGTCCTTTGCGGTGCTTTTGCGTAGTCCTTGCAAGTTTTGGAATCACGTTAACTAACGGTGTTATCAAGATCACTCTGAAGTTGGAGGGAACCTTGTCACTGACTCAACAGCCATCTCCAAAGATCCTGGGCTGTCTAGGTGGAAGACAACATGAAATGTGAGGTGTCTGTAATGACTGGGAATAATGAGGAAGGCATGAAAAGCGGGACTGTTTATTTCTGCTCTTGGGAGCTGTCCAAGAGAAATCTGCTTATTGTCAGGAGCATCCTAATAGTGTCTGTTGCAGGTAGAGTCATTTTCAAGGCAGTATCAGCTGTCAAGCTGAGTGTTGCCATCTAGTAGGAAACATGACTGGGATTCCGCTCTCGTCATGGGTTGCAGACATTCAGTGAGTTCACCGGTATTGCAGATTTATTTTAAGTTCACTGCTTTAGGAGAGTGATGACTTAAAGCGTTTGTCACTTCTAACATAGGCAATGTTGAAAACTAAACTAGTTTCCTAGGAAATAAATGTGTTTTATTCTAGTCAAGCAGAAGTTTTGTGTTCCCTATCATAAAATCGGAGATGCAGTTACAAAAAGAAGCAACACAACTGTGGCATCTGTCTGTAGTTTCAGCAGCCGCTGGTAGGATTTTCTAAGCACTCTGCAGTCAAACCGCTTCCAGATGTAATCAATCCAGGCAGAACAAGTACTGTTTCTCTTGTTTTTGTCTGTGTTCATTGGGCATGCTCTTATCCAAAGGGAAGTTAATTGCACAGGTGCCATGTTGGGATTTTCCCACCCTACCAGTTTGGGCAGTAGATGCTCAGTGGGAGGAGGTTTGGGAATGGCAGAAGGATTGGTCATATGTCCAAATGTAGAATGAAATGGTGTTCTGATGCGAAGTGAAAGTTCATTTTAACAAAGAATTTGTAGCTTAAGTGTTCATTTCAAAAACTTCTCAAAATTTCTCTCTGTACTTCTCAAATCTTTCAAGAAAACATTTGAATTGTGTTTTAGGTTGTTGGTTGTTTGTTGTTTTTTTTTTAATTATAAATAAAAATATAGAAGTGTCTGTATGCTATGGTGCATAAATATATGAAGTTGGCTGCTTAGATGGCTGGGAGTCCACCTGGGAGTCTTGCCAAGAGAGGGCAAGATGAATTTTGAAGTATAATTTTTTGAGGCACCGGCACAGGAGTGTTCCGAGGAAGATGCTGCCACCACAGGTTTAGGATGTCCAGTAGCCTTGGAAGACTTCTAGTGTCTGTTCTTACAGGTCCTGTTTTTCAAACACGCGCACTCCCAGTGTGATAAGCTGTTTTTAAAACCTGGAAGCGGGATTTGTTTCCTGAGTGGGATCCCAGCCTTTTGAAAACCCTATTTCCTGCTATGAACACTGCACTCTGAGGAAGCCAGCCAAAAGTCAATACCTGCTGCAGCTACCGAGCTTGGACTAACATAAGCTTTTTCCTTTGCACAAAGATAGGCTTCCATTTTGCTAAAGGGAGTGGCATGTTGGAAATCTATTCTTTTGATTTCTGGAGCCATTCCAGAGGCCTCATCCCTGTTTTTAGGTTCTGTTGGAGCTGTTGCCTTTTGTCACTCCAATGTGCCCTAGTCTGGTGTCAGAGTAGTGTGCTGTGCCTGTCCTGTTCTGAAAATGTTTCATGCCACACCTATCTTCTAATCTCTACTGCCACAGTTCTGTAAGTGGCATACAAATTCCCTTATTGATACTTAATGCAACGTCAGGTGAATGAATGGGAGGAGACTTGTCTGTCACACACCTTCAAAAGTGGGGTGTACTCATCCTCTCTTGCCTTTGCTTGCTGATATGCCAGCGTGATCTGAAAGCTGGTTCTCTGCCCAAACACAGCCAAGGTAGCGAGATGCCTCCTTGTTCATGGGGTTGGAGCTGTGTGCTCAAAGTGTCTGGAATTTCACACTGGGGTCCCCTGGGGAGATATGCACACCATCATTTCTGAATCACTCAGTGTGCTTTTGAGCACATGGGACTGTCAAATTTCTGAGTTAAATCTACTCATAACCATTGCAAAGCCATTTTGATGTCTATGACAGTTAAAACCTCTTACGGTGAAATCATTTATTGCAGCCTAACATTTCTCTACTGCGAGAGTAGGTGCTTCTAGTAATCCTTGGGAAAGATCAAATTGAATTGTAAAAGGTGCTTCTCATTGCTGCAGTGCTAAGTGCTTAACCATGTGAGGGTCCTGGGGAGCATTGGGCTTCCATTTCTGTAAGGACACCATCTGAGGACGCCACAAGGGGAAATCAGCAGAGATTCAGAAAATCAGAGGGGGAAGTGGCCTCACAAATCAGTAGCTCTTTTCACTGGAGGCATGCATATGTACAAGCAGCACGTTTACAGGGGTCTAATCTTCAACTGTTTTTCATGTTGATGCAAAGGCACATATGATGCGGCATCTTGCATTTTGTGGGTGAGAATTACATATAAGATGCCACACTTAGAGCTAACTAGTCGTTCGCCCTGAGTCTTTGTTTTATTTTACTTTCTTTCTTTCATTTCTTTCTCAGGTGCTTTTGGACTAAATGAAGCCATTCTTCTTTTTCCTTGATATTTTTACCTTTCATGTAGTATGCAGAATCACATTTCCATCACAGAACTATTAGAAAAGGGCACTGGTGTCCTTTCAGCTAATCAGTAATGCCTACCATTACATTAGAAAGGCTTTGAACAATGCTCTGGTCCTCTGCTCTTATCCCATGGTTTACCTTCTGCCTACCTCCCATATAGCTGGGTGTGCTCTGAGGAAATATTTAGGGGATGGTGCCTCAACTAGCCCGTGGAACGTGGTCCACAGCCAACAGAAACTGTCATACCTATTCACAGGCAGAGAGGATGGAAAGGTATAAGTGCTTTGACTTGGGAATGTTGGACAGTATGATCTTTTCTGCAAGATTTCAGTGTCTTTTTGGAGTCAAGACCCCTATTTTGGGATCTGCTTACCTTGGTGAGTTCATCTCCAGTGATGCCAAAGGTAAATACCTTGCTGGCTGCATCACAGGCCAGTTTGTTTAATCAGGTGGAAAGAAAAGTTTTACCCATGCCACTATGCAATTTGAGCTCCGTGTTCCTTGTTGAATTCACTGCAGATATGAAAAACAACAAGATGTCCTCATCTTTTTTGCTGAAACCTTTAAAGCTTTTCAGGAATTGTTTTAATGTCAGGTCTTTTCTTTTGTCATCTTTAAGCTCAACAACCTCAAAGCATTCAAGCTTCCTTAGAGAAATGGTGCTTTCTGGACCTCTGCTTATTACTGCTGGCTTCTCCAGCTGGGCCACTTTTTCACTGGGGTTCGTTCTTTCAGAGGGGACACAGTACTCTAGCTGACTCACACTTGGGTTAGCTAAAGCACAAGATTAGGTTCTGTGCTTTGCAGATCGCACGTTTGTAGACTTAGATGGTGTTTGCTTTTTTCTTGATAGCACGGTAGCAGTGATTCATGATAAGTTTTTGCTCTACTATTGTCCTTTTCACTGTAACCCCTTTTTCCACCACTCTGCTTATTGCCTAGTTGTTCTTCATCCTGCATCTGTGGAGGCTATTATTTGCCTTAAATGCAATACCTTGCACCATGAGCATATAGAACGTTATTCTACTTTTTATCTGTTCATATTGTAAATGCATTTGGATCATTCTGAATTCTATTCTTGTCTTTCACGTGCAGTTCTTCTCAGCTTGCTGTCGTCTGTAAATTCAATAAACTGACTTTATCCTGGTCATTAATGAAAATATTGAATATCACCAGACTGCGAGCAGATCCCTGCAGAACCCCAGCTGGTGTATCCTTGCATTTTGACAGTGAACTCTTGGTAACTGATTTCTGAGTACTGCTTTCCAATGGCTTTTGTGTCTATTGTGGAGTGCATTCATCTAAGCCATATTTTCTGAGCTTACCTGTAAGAATGTCATGAGAAAAGGTGGCAGAAAGCATGCTAAGGTTAAGATGTATGACAGAACAGCTCCTCTGCTGTCCACAAGACCTGTTACCCTTTCACTGAAGAAAATGAGATGGATTTGACATGATGCTCCTTGACAAGTCCATGTTGCCTGTTACTCATCACCTTGTTATCTTGCAGGTGCTTAAAGGCAGTCTGGTTTCTTGTTGCAGTCAGCTCCTGTGAACCAAAGCTAAGCTCTGCTTTTAATTCCCTGGTCTTCACAGTTTTCAAGATAGGGACTACACTTGGCCATCTCCTTTCTTTTGTGCAACCAGGATAGAGTCTGGCTGAACTTCTTGATTTTCAGCTTGCCTGCAGATAAAAGTTGAAGCAAAAATGTTAAGGCTGGGCATGCTTGATTGAATAACTTTGCACCCACTGAGATGATCAGCCATACCACCCCCAGGATCACAGCTTTGCTTCAGTTGTATGGGCGCAGTATATGAGCTTGTATCCAAAATGTGAGGTCTCAGGATATTACTTGCAGTGTAAATGAAATAAATCATGCATTGTTTGGAGTATCAGAGAAATAGGTATACACAGACAAGCATTATACTGGCCAAATCAGAAGCACTGTAAACCAGTTCATCTGTGTTTATCCTTCTGTTCTGCATAGTACTGACCCAAGGAAGGGAGTCTGAATAGCATTTTAGTACCACTGTTTGAAGATAAAGTGGAACAGACAAGTACCTCCTGGTGTGTGTGTGAAGAACTAACTGTGTCTGTAACTGGCACAAGCCTTTTGTATAGCTATTTCTAGGCAAATAGGCTTTGACTGAGCCTTGGGGCTTGTTCTGGAAGATTTAAAAATATCCAGGGAGGTACCTTCCACTTGTATTCGCGGGTAGTCTTAATTTTACTTAAAAATGACAAAGAAAATGCAATTCAGGGTAGATTACGGAAAGGAAAAAGCAAAAGACTGATAGAAGAGCTTAGTAGCAGAGAAAGGCATGGGAGAGAGGTATCACAGGAGCAAAATGTGTCGAGTGAGTGAAGGCAGCAGTGCAGGCAAAGGGAGTGAAGAAGGAAAATGCCGTTAGAAGAAACTGGGGGAAAAGGCACTGAAAAGCATGGAGAGAAAAAACGGTAGTTGTGTGTTGGTGGTTTTTAAGGTTTGCAAAGGCATCCTGCATATCAGGAAGCGCAGAGGCTGGTACAGAGAGGTGGAGTAAGACAAGATATGGGATGCTTGCAAGATTATCAGAATTACCAGGAAAGTCTTTGCTTGGTGCAGAATAGGTACATTGTGAGAGGTATTTATGGTCTGTGTCTTACTTGCAAGCTAGGTTCTGCTCAGCATATGAGCTTCTGGTGGGGAGTATGGTGCAGCCTTCATGGTGGGTGGTGAGGCAGATTGGATCAGCATAAACAGCTCTTGGTTCTTGGAGAAAAGGTAGAAAACCCTTTAGCAGAGAGACTGTTTTTTTAATTCCAGCATCACATGGACTGTCATCTTTCTAGCTAAAAGGCAGACAGTCACCTGGGTGTACCAAATAGTGTCCATGTTACCCTTGGGTCTGTTGTCAAAAACAAACAGGAGTGTGAGGACTGAGAGCTTTGCAAGGCTGGGAACTTGTGCTGAGCTGGAGGGCACTGCTGCCCTGAAACAGGGCTCTCACTGTGGTTAAGGTGCAGTTGAGTTTATGAGGGGTCGCAGTCAGTAAGAGCAAGGCTCGCTGCCAGATAAAAAGAAGAAAAAAAAAAAAAAAAAAAAAAGCAGAGAATATCTTTGGGATCTGTGGTTATCCTTGTAGTGAAACCCTATTGCATTGATTCATGACACCTGGGGATTAATCTGTCTTCAAGTACATCCAGCCTGTAAAGGGGCTCCATTTTGTTTTTTCACAACCTGAAATAAGTTGAGTGAAAAAGAATTTTCTCAAAGTTTAGAGACATCCAGTTCTGGAGATTTGTTTAGCCAGCTAGGGAGAGCCAGCCAGCTGCAAACTCCAAATTTTTGTTCAGATGCTCACTTTTATATCTGCAGAGATGCTCCTGCAGGAGCTCATCACTCGCCCTTCTGAGCCTTCAGTTCTGGCGGAACAGCAGAGTGACATGAAAGGCACTACAACAGAAATGCAGGGAGAAATCTGAATCAGAATGTAAGAAAGGGGCTGTGATCATTTCCAAAGGCAGCAACAGGAATTTGTTCTGACTGGCTTGCCCCAGACGTACAGCCAGAGAGAAGCAAAGGCAGGAGGTAGCTTAGGGAGAGATGGTAAGTCTGATGGGTGAAATAGGAAAGAAAGGTGTGCACTAAAAATAAAAGATAGAGATGTTTGTTTTTTTTCTGAGGGCTTTGTCCTATGGGCACTTAGCCACATCTTCACAAGAGCAAGTAGAGAAGAGGGTTAGGAGTGATAGAGGCCAAGACTTTCTGGGAAAGAATGGTGTGTTTTTGCTGAAAAAAAACCAACACATTGTCACCAACAGAGCAGACACAGCACTGCTGAGTCCCACGGCCCTGTCAGTACTGATGATGAGGACAGCTTGGTGCCAGCAGCCTGCTTTGAGGCTGGGGTGGGGATGAGACATGCTGCTAGCTGGGCCTTTCTCTGCCATCACACTTCCATGGAAGACTTTGCCAGGCCAATGCTGGTGTTGTCTTCAATAAAAATCAAGGGGGGACCCTACAGCATAAACAAATGTCTCCCTTCAGACTTGCTTGTATTATGTGTCACTGAGGCTGAGGGCCCCTTCCAGGACCTGCAGGGCTATTCAGGTCCTGACTCCAGCAAATGCTGCTTCTGGTCATCTGAGGGAGGACAGATCTGGTTCTCCATCCAGCAGGGTAGCGGTCAGCAGTGATGAGGTCTGATAGGAGCCTGCACCTGTGCCTGAAGGATTACTGTGCAACTGCTGTGCTGTGCCAACACAAAGGTTAAGCTGCCCAGCACATGCTGGCTGGGGCTGATGGCTCCGACATTGCTGCTTATACATCCCAAGTCTTGGCCAGGCCTCACCACTTTAGCTTTCATTCTTAGTAAATCATGAAACGAAATGGAGTTTTCTTCCAAGTGACAGGTAAATCTTGGCCAGTCTGCAGCTGCTGTATGGGTATCGCTTAATTCTGTAATCCCTTTGCCCTCCGTTCCTTGGTGCAGTGAACGCATGCTGGGAAGCACCGGAATGACAAGCGATTTCTCTGCGCCTGACACCTCAGTCGGGAGACTTGATTAAGTGAAAATATCTTAGCATTCATTTTTTCAGGTGCAGAGAGTAAAATGCACCCAAGGAATCCACTGGGGCTGGGAAATATTGCAGAAACTCCCTGCTCTGCTGCCTGCCCTGCCTCTCAGGCCAGTGCCCCTGCTGTGCTACATTCACAGCCAGTTTTATGGGAGGATGAGCATTTGCTTTGCTCTTTCAGACTTTATTTGGGTGAACTAAGAAAGGTTTTTTCTGGGACTGGTGCTTCTTCAGCACTCCTTACAGTGCTGTCTTCTGCCAGAATTGGGAGATCCAGGTAAATCCCATCAGCTTGCAAGGTACCATCCTAGGGAGCTGGAGTGGCTAGGAGCTGCTCCCATCAAAAAGTCCCAAGATGATTCCCACCAACATCTCTCACCCTGCCTTGAGTGACATTACTGCAGCTCTGGAGATGGTTATTAGTATTCAGTGGTACACTTTTAAGCAAAACCTGAGAAAGGAATTAATCTGTCAATAGGAATGAATATACTGGACAGTGATTTATGCAGATCCTGTACTCAGAGTGACTGTGTTCATTTCAACTGCATCTCTCAGGCTTGTTCGCAGAGCCCATACACAAACTTGCATTTAAAGTAACATTACAGATGGCTGATCATTTATCCAACGCTTAGGTCCACGTGGGCACTGCTACACTGAGAAGTCAATGCTGAGGAGACTCACACGTTTCTGTCACTTGTTACAAAGCCCAAATGGGAAGGGACATGGTCAGGGCACAGGGCTGTGGTTAGTTATCCATGGCACATACTGAGTTCTGTGCTATCCTGTGCACGCAGCAGCCTTTGTGCGTGCTTATAACAGCACAAACTCTGTGCTTCATCACAGGGTGTATGTGCAGAAACATAGGTACAGCTGTGTAAATGCTGCAGTATACCTGTGAGAGTGGAAGAACGTGCCCTTCCTGTATGGCTAGCACAGCTTCACATCCATCCTGTGTATAGCCAAAAATGGCAAAGTTCACTTGTGTGCATGCACTCCTGAGAACACGTGTGTGGTGACAGCCTAATCTGGCTGGTTGGGAAAGCATTTTGCGGGTCAAGAGACATATGCTGTGTTTTCCACCATCCTCCTTATTTGTTGTGACACTTGGTACAAGCCACTTCACAGGTCTGTATCTTTTCCCTGGTTTGTACGCTGAAAGCAGCAGCAGCATCACCAATTGGAATTTTCTGTCATGCTTCTCACTGATAATTTGTGCTTTGCCAGATGCTTCTGCTTCTGAAAGCAAATTGTTCTCCAACTTTTTGTGTACTTGATGGCAGAGCAAGCCTTGAAAATATGGCTCGATTCACCCTGGAGGCTCATAAAATGAGAAAGAGAAGAAGCAAAATGAACTTTTCTTATTATTTGGAAATCCTTTCTATTTTCTAGGAAACTGATTGATGATGTTTGCATGATTCAGGGTTATGAATGTTTATTGAAGTACTGACAGCATTATTCAGCCTGGCATAGGTGGGACACCAGGCCTCACCCCACAGAAAGCTGTTCCAGCTTTGTAGGCCGCTGCATTTCATATTGTCACGTGGGTACATGTATAGTAGTGCTCCTAGCTCTGCAACGAAAACACATGGAACAATGCCTATGAATGCGTATGTATTTATGTAAAGCATCTGGAAATTGAGGGAGGTTCCAACCCAAACTGCCAGTGAATTGGAGTTACAGAGAAAAGTACTTTGAGACATAATTGTGCAGCTATACCAGGACTGAGATCAGAGGAGGAAGAGCACAGTTAAATGAGCAAAGTCTCTCTGTCATGCTGTATGTGACTGTGTGTCATCCCCCAGCCAGAGCCCATTGATGACGTGCAGAGCAGCACGGCTCCAGTGGCAGCGGTGCGTCCGCATCTCCTGACTGAGCTCAGTGGTAGCCGGGGGCTTTTTGACAAGGAAGAAACAAAACAAAGCAAAAACAAACAAAGCAATGCTTCTGCCATTATGGCTCATTTCAGGTCTCATTGTAAAATAAGAGTGCAAGAGAAAGTAGGCTGCTTTGTAATAGACATGGTTTTAATATCTCAGTTAGGGGTAGCACTGGTCCTTACTGTTCTCACAGACAGCGCTGACTGTCCATGGCTGCCAGCCCATGAGTACTGTTGCTACATGCATGCAGCCATCCTTCCCACTCCTCCCTCCTCCTTTCCTCTCGCTTTCCCATCTGCAGTGCAGAAAACATGTTTGCTACCTGCTGACTTTTCCCACCCACTTCGCAGGTGGGAAGGGAGAGGTATCGGTTATTTCCTAGTGCTTTCCATCCCCCAGACTGGCTGTGTTTTGCAGCAAGCTTCTCTTGTAATTGTTGGGATTATTACCATTGTATATTTTATACATATGCATGCATATACACACATACGTGTTTTTTATATATATATTTTCTTCAGTCTCCCCGTGCAGCTGAGAGACGCAACCAGGATTTATCTCTGTAATGAGAAAAGGGAGATAGGAAGAAGTAAGGGCATTTTTCTCTGACTTGGACTGTAAGTCATTTTGATATTCATTGTAAAAGATGCTTTTCAAATATTTAAATGTATGTGTGCTCACATATCAGTTCTTCAGGATGGATTGTATGCGATGTAATCACTGGTTTATATCCATCGCGCTCTGTGATGTTCTCCTGTATGCACTCCTTTGGTAACTTCATCTGAGAGAGGTGAAAAGATGGAACTGGGATTACTCCCATAGCCCGTGCTCTGCCATCATCTCTTTTATTGGGAGAGAAATACACTTGCCCTTGACCAGAGTGCTCATACCTTCACCTGACACAACCAGTTCTGGGAGTGGAGTGAGTTTAAAGTAGCTGAGCCCACCTTAAGAAAATGCTTTTACACCCTCATGGGAAAGGCTGAGCTGGGATTTTGTTTGACGATTAGCTCGGCGTGCTTGGTTATTAGTTCAAACAAAGGGTACTTTAGCTGAGGTGGGAGGACTGTACAAATTTAGAGGTACCAATGCCACCTGCCCAGCTTCACCCCAGTGTGAAAAATCTCCTCTTGCAACTGGGTGAGGGGGGGGGTGGGCACGTTGGCTCTGACTTGACGTGGTCGGGCAATGAGGCTGGCCCTGCTGTGTGCAAACCCTCCCCCTTCGTCCTTGGAAGGTCTGCTCTCTGTCAGGTGTGCCATCCCGCCATCTGCTCCCAGCACCGAGCAGCTGGCACAATCGCCGTAAAGGCTGGCAGGAGTGGCCTCCCAGCCGTGTGAATGACAGCACGCACCACTGCTTCCTTGGCACAGAGAGCTGTGATTGTAGCTGGGAATTGGAGGATTGTAAACCTGCTGGCTCAGAGTTGGGGGAACAGCTCTTCAAGCACCCCTCAGACATTAGGAACCTTCCCCAGTTCCCCACAGATACCCTCATCTCTGCAAGGAATTGTACACCCATGGCTCGGCACTCAGCTGAGGTGCAGAGGGGGTGAGGATGGGTTGGCAGAGAGCTTCCTCCTCAGCTCTGAGTTTTCCTCAAGTCCCAGTGCAATATTCCAAATCCAGAAGAAAACTGAAGGATCGTTTTCAAAGTTTAAGTTCTGGCTGTCATAGTTAAATATAGGCTGTTGGTTTCAAATGTTGGGGATGTTGTGACCTGTCTGTGTTTGGGAACAAGTGTGAAAGCTGGGTCCACATATGAAGCAGTGTGCCATAGAAATTCAGACATATTTACCTGTAGAGTTCAGACTTGTCCTTAACGTTCCTGGGAACACCTCTTTTAGCTGGGGAGGCATAACTTACCCTGTGAAATGGATGTTAAGCCTTATTTAAACCTGTGCATTCTGTAAACAGGCCAGTTGCCAGTTTGGGAGAATTGCTCTGATTTTATGCTTTGGCGAAAGCATTCTTTATCCTAATGTTTGTAAGGTGCCTTGTTTTTCTGTTTCTGTTCCTCAGTCTTGGAGAATCACCAGCCTTCTCTTTGTAAGTAGTTATCAAACCAAAGAGAGATGGCAGCAGTTAGAAAAGGGAGGAGGCCCAGGATTTGAACTTGTACTACAGGAGAAGATCTGGATTTTGAGGGTTGCATGTCCCAGGTGGAGGAAGCCGGCTATTTGCTTTTGTCCCTTTATGGCAAAAATATTCACTGTAAGGAATGCTCCTGCTGAAAGCTCAACGAAAGCTGCAAACTATGAAAAACTTTGGCTTTTTTATGAATTGGCTTGTTACTACTCAAGTCTTTCATCCAGACACTACCGGGCACTTCTGAGACTTAAATATATGCTCTTCCTCATTTTGAACTCTGTTCAAAAGTCCTTTTGAAGGTCCAAGCTGGAACCCTGGCCCTCACTAATCCCTCTCAGTTGGTCCTCGTTGCTCTTAGAGCACCTTGAAAATGTGGCTGTATAGATATGAAATAAGTTCTTTGCCCTGTTTTCTGCCTTCAGAGGAGGGGGGCTTCACATTCTATGAGCTGCTCTCGTGCCTTCGCTGTACCATCGCTCATCAGCTCAGAAGATCTGAAAGGATTGACAAATAGATTAATACCTGGCAGCGATGGCTGAAACTAGCTACCTCTGAACGGGCAATCATTTATCACTAAATTACTTTCTCTAAGCCAGGTAATTTCTGATCAACATGCACAAAAACAGAGACACAACAGTGATGTGATGTTAACCAGAGGCCATTTCTATTCCCTGGGCCAGTGCAGCAATGAATGCAGAGAGAATTGTCACTTGAAAGGTTTATGAAGCTTAATGAAAAGTGACACTGCAGGATGCTGGGGAGGGAAGGGTCCATAAGGTTAGGTCTCATTTGTCTGGTAACGAGTGAAATGTGGAGAGGAGATATGACTGGAATTGTTGCAGGGCTGGCATAGCTGGAGTGAGGGATCCTGGTGCTGAGAAGGGGTGGGTGAGAAGTGGAGACAGACCAGAGACTAAAGTGGGTGAGCTTTGTGGTAGCCTTGCTTTGGATGGAAGCAAGAATAACCACATATGAAGAGTTCTTTAGTGTGAAGCGGGTGATGAGAGGTGAAGCGTGCCTGAAGCAGAGGCACAGGGCGAGATACTTTTGAAATTGTCAGCTGTTTAAAGCTCAGCGCAGAGATGCAAATCCAGAAGTTGCGGTGTGGTATGACTGATGTCATTTCTGTCGGCACTGGACCAAACGAGGAGCTCAGTCCAAGCCTTTTCGAAATCTGGGACACTCAGTTCCAACATGATAACTCCTGAAGAAGAATGTCTTTTGCATTTAATGAATTTTAAATGTGCTGCGTGTCTTTAGGGATCTTTAAAATTCAGAGGAGTTAGAAGAGGCATCTCACCTCCCAGAATAAGGCCTGGTGGAAAGGAGGAGCAAGGGCATTTTTCTGTGTGCCAGGAGAAGTCACGATGAAGTTCTTAACAGCGTGCCTTGGCTAACGCCATGCCAAGCGCCATTGACGAGACACGTCTGTAGTATATCTCTGTGGCCATGCAAGGTTAATTTTATTGTGCCTCATAGGGATTCTGTAATTGATGTGCATGCATACTTTTAGGCTGTGCATGAGTGTCAATGCAAAGTAAGACGCTCCCCATTAACCTTCCGAGCTTCCCCTCTCCCTGTTCTGCTCCTCAGAGATTGCTAAGCAAAAACCTTGAGCATCTCAGCAGGTGCCTTTTCCCTGGTGCTCCATACCTGTCCCGGTATTTCCCAACTGATACCTGGAGAGAGAGGAGCTGCTAAGATGCGTAAGGTTTGTTTCTTGACAAATGTCCCATTTTCACAGGCAGTTGAACTGAACTGCAGCTTGTGCTCCGTTCAAACATGTCAATAAACATTATTGCAAAGACGTACAAGCAATAATGGGAATGTATAAAACTCACCTTTATTACTTCTTGCCATGAATTTACACACTGCTCTAAACAGCTTTTACTCCTCCAGGGGAAGCCTTGGGATTTTGCCTTTACCAGCATGCTGATTTTCCCTGGTTTGTACCAGAGATCTGTGCTGCCTTCTCTCTCTTTGCACCACAAGTGCTCTGGACAGAAGCTGTGCAGCAGAGCTGTGCGTACATGACTGAAGTTGCAGGCTGGCTCAGTTAAAAGCTGAAGAGGTGAAGTTGCCATTCTCCAGGATAAGCTGTTACAAATGTTATTGCCCGTCCTTTCCTTGATCACACAATGCCAAGAAGTAAATTACATTCGACAGTGCGGTGGAAGGGAACAGCTCAATTCCCCTCTAGCTGTAGCTTCACAAGTGTGGTAGTTGTATTTCTGCATTGTAGGGACTGAGGCTGTTCGCTGCACTTCCGAAACATTCACTGATGTTGGTTGGGGTGTTGTGAACAGCATGCTTCCTGTCTCTTCATCAGTGGTTTAGCACTCTTTTTGCTGTAGTGAGAGATGTACAGCAGTACTCTTTCAGTGTGAAAACATCAGGGAGAACACGAGGGTAAAACCCATTCCTAAGTTGCACAGTGGCAGAAGCAGGGTAAAAAGAAACACAGGTGTGGGGAAGAGATTCCCAGTCTGGGTTTCTTGGTAATTGGGAAGCATGGATCAGGAAGACTATCAGCACACTAGGAAAGAGGTATTCCCTGTCTCTAGGACAGCTGTGCTTTTTGTTGCAACACCAGAGAACAGGCAGCTTTGCTCTAAGCTAGGAATTCCTTTCCTTCCTCTCTGGGGTTCAGCGTCTGCCCCTTGTCTTGTACCTTGTCTAATAATTACAGCAGAGACTGCAGCTTTGCTCTGACTTCACACAGGACCAGCCACAATGGCTTGCTCTTGGTCCCAGTGTGTATTCTCTATTTCCTTTATCAAATCACCCAGTACTCCAGCAGGACTCTACTCCTACTGACGCTCGACATGAACTGTGTGCTCTTGCTATTTTATCCTGCTGTCACGTATGCTCTGCTCAAGGAGATCCTTCTGCTTGGGGAAATACTTCTGCTTGGGGAAATCCTTCTGCTTGAGTGCCAGCTCCTATGGGAGGGTGAAGGACCTCTGAGAGCTCTGTGAGGGAGGCTGCACGTAAGCTTGCCTTTCCCTGTGGGCTGGCTTGCCCAGGAGCACAGTTCCTCTCTGCTGCCTGGGCCGCTTCCCAGTTTCCCAGCTCAGTGCCAGAGGGCGGGTTGTTAGTTTGCCTGTGGTTGCTGCTCATGGAGCTCTCGTTCTGCTTTGCTGCCCATGGCACTGATGCCAGTGTGTAGGACCCATGGCTTGGCTCTGGCTGCTGGCCTGCTCTCCTGCACTCCTGCAGAGCCAGCTCTGCTGGCAGGCAGAGCTGTGACAGTGCTTTAACAGCCTGAGCTGTCTAATGGCTGCTGCTCTCCTGTGGGATGCATCCCTACGGGCTGACCTCCCTCTGTAGCCTCCTGCCATTTGTTGATGTGGACCCGGAGCTGTCTTTTGGCACTCACAAAGCCAGCGACTCCTTGGAGCTTATGCAATCATCACAGAGTTTTGGCCAACCTATTCCTCCAGCAACATCTGGATGTTGATGGCTCTGTTGGCTAATCTGGCAGAAAAAGAAAAAAAAAAAAAAAAAGAAAGAAAAAGGAAAAAAAAAAAACCAAAACACAAGGGAAAGATGGGAAAATTTGGTACTTGGTTTTCTTCTTCCCAACCATGGTCTCACTGTAGCTTAGAACACCTTGGACAAGCCCTACAGATGGCCTTGGTTTAGAGACTTGTCTTCTTTGGCTCACTGATGGTAACTGGCAAAATATAATGGCCCATCCTTTCCATGCCGTCTGTGTCAGCCACCGTGTCTCTGCCTTCCTCCTTTTTTTGTTGTTGTTTTCTTCTGGTTACAGATACAATGTTACACAGGCAGGAAGGGAAGTGTCTGTGAGGTCAGCCTGAAGTAAGTAGGTCTAGGCTTTAATAGGGCCCAGGAAAGGCTGAGAGAAAGCTGCAAGGCTCTCATGAGGCAAAAGGCCACGAAGAGGGCATGTTTGCCCAGACTTAGGCACTGCATTGCAGCAACTAACCAAAGAAAGTACTTCAAAATTTATTTTTAAAGCTACACGCGTGGATTTCTGTACTCATGCTAGCCCAGTAGACTGACTGTATCCCAGTGGTTTCCAGCATCCTGAGCTGCAGACAGTCTGAGCACGACTTAGAGCAGCTGTGAAGTTGCTGCACTGACCAATTCAGTGCATGCAGGAAGCATGAAAGTGTTGCGATCTTTAATTTTGTGAGGACTGACTTTGTTTCAGTCTTCTGAGAATCACATCTGAGTTTCTGCCAAATCACAAGAAAACACATGAGATGGCTAATAGAGGAAAGGCAATGGTTGAAGATTGCGTTAAGCTGGCAGAGATCCTAAAAATTTCTCAAAAAGGGATCACAGTCAGAAAGTAGCTGAGGTTCGAGGCTTCTGCTTTCACGTCTTAAAAAGTTTGGGTTCTCAAAGTGTTGCCAGATAAAAGCCAGTTCTTGTGGCAGCTGGGAGTGGGCTGACACTTCTTTGCTAGCGGAAATCACACCGTCCACAGTTGAAAATCCCTCCTTCCCCAAGCAAACAGATTTTTCTTTGTTTCCATCAGCACTGGAGTTTGAAGTCTGGGGGAGATTTTAGAAGTGTGAGACGTTTTCATGTTTATGGCATGGATATCTGTGGATATGACTCCACCTCTTTGTCTGCTTCTTTGACCTGTGTACTTACATGGGGTGGAAGATTTATTTTTTATTTAAAATGGAAATACAGGTGTTCATGCTGATCAAATAAGCTACTTTGGGGTTAAGATATTTTCACACTGTCAGAAGCTAGCTCAGTTGCAGCTGCTGGCTTTGCTAGTGCACCGCCCTGGGACTTAGCTTGCAATGATTGTGTTAAAAATGAGTTAATTTGTATATCTCATCAGAATTTGCTCTGAGAAGTGCATTGTGCTATTAGTACACTTAATACCACAGGAAAGATATATATTTAGTAAGATCCATTACTTGATTAACAAACAGTGCAGCAGGGACAGCACGGGCTGAGCTAGACATTTGAAGGGGAAGGATGCTTAAAGAGCTGTGCAAGGAAGCTTGTTATAAAATAGAGCAGGTTGTGTCAAAGCAAAGAGAAGAGGGCTCAAAGAAAGTAAATGAGGAAAATCTGTTGAAAGCAGAGAGGGAGAAAAAGGCAATGAGAGAGCAAGACCAAAAATGGAGGCTGGAGTAAAGGAAAAGCTTTATCTAACAAGAGAGAAGGAGAAGAAAGGAAACTGTATGTGGAAGAAAAAAAGGCAGACATCTGAGCACTGAAGAGCTCCTGAAAAAGACAGGATCAGTGTCTGCAAAGGATCTTAGAGAGTCATAGAGGGTGAATTAAACATGGCCCCAGAGGGCCCAGAATCTCTGAGCAATAAAGGAAAATGAGTTTGGGAAGGAAATAGTGAGCTACAAGTGCAAGTGGTGGCCAGATTCTAAGTCCCCATAAGCAGGCAACTTGTCTTTGTGTTTGTGCGTAAAGTGCTGTGCACTCCTGTGCTACTGTCGTACAAGTGATACATACCTGATAAACTAGACAGGAGAGGGTGGGGGGGTAGAAGGGAAAGGATACACAAACATGAAAGGGAGAAGTGTGTTACATTTATTTCGAAGGGCGGAAGGGTTTCATGGAGAAGACTCCGGTGCCTGGCTATCAAATTCCCAAGGGTTTATTCCTGGCTGTGCTATAAACTGACTTTGCGACCCTACAGAAGTCCGTTTACCTCTTGGAGACTGTTTTATTCATTTGTGCTGTGGGATGATGATTCAAACATGCTTCAAGCACAGGTGAGGAGGTTAAATGCTCACAGTCATCCCCCCCACTAAGCTCGTGTTACTGTTATCATCGTCATCATCTTTTACAGGTGACACAGTGACATGTCCCTGCCTGCAGAGCAAAAGACAGGCAGAGAACCAGGAGGCGGCTCTTCCTGCCCCTTCCCACTCCTCTCTTGCCACCAGACCCAGCTGTCTCAGCACCCTGGTGCTGCTGGGTGCTGAGGGGCATAAGCTGGTAGCAGCGCTAAGGGCTGGGTGGGTTTTTGCCCACCACAGCTGCCTGCAGTGCCTTCTTACTCAGCTAAAGCTGCTGACAGCTATACTGCTATTTATTTATTTGGCTGCTGAGGACAGAAACAGCAGGAGATAATCATAAGAAAATCATAAAAAAAGAGGAAAAACCAGCAGATAATATTCTGCAGAGGGATTTAACAGGGTGAAAAATTGTCTCTTGCCAAACCGTCTCTGACACTAAACACTGCCTCCAAGATCTTCACTCTTCCTCCTCACCAGAGGCTTAAAGAAAGCGACAGGCAAGGCTCTGAGCCAGCGTCTGGGGGTTTTGAAAATATGACAGGCAGGAGCCTTGTTTTTTTTCTTCTCATCAGCATGTTTTTCTGAGGCATGGATGCCATCAGTCATTCAGACTGTTTCTGAGCAGGACTATCCCCTCCTCCTGCCGCAACGAATTGAGAGGAGGACACTTGGGACACGCCACTCTACTTCCTACACCCCAGTCTTTCAACTGAGATGAATTTTGCAAGAGCATGGTCAAATAGCTGGAAGCACTGTGAGCAGCTTGCTACTGCTACAGGAGGTAGGAGTTTCAAAACTAATCCTGAGCTTGATGCTGCAGTCTGGCATCAGTGAGGTGGAATTCACTTGAACAGAGGCAGCAGATGAGATTTAATTCAGACTGGGCAGATCCTTCCTGCTGAAGCTGTCTTCGTCAGATTCCCCTGCCTTGCTGAAAGCTCCCTCTGTCAGGCAGAGGGGTCAAGCCTTGGGAAACATTACTGTGCTGCTGTCAGGCTGTCATGGTGTTATAGTATAACGTAAACCATATAGTTCTGTGTGGTATGATGATGAAGTGGTATGAAGGGCAGCTGCTTGGGTCTGGCTAAGATGGGATGTGCAAAGTCATCCTCTGGGGTAGGCTGAACAGCCTCAATCATGTGGCTGCTTTTAGGAAAATGCAAAAAAAAAAAAAAAGAAGCCCACAAAACAACAACAAAACCCCTTTTTGTTCTGGTTCAGCACAAGAAGCTTGATGGGAAACAGTTAGGCTGTCAGAAAATCTGTATTTGAGTCCCATCACTGCTAGAGGCTGCAAGTTTGACTTCAAAGACATTGAATCTTGCTGTTTCCCTCTTTCAGATGGGCACAGTAGTTCTTCCCAGTCTCCCAGGAGGACTGGTGAGCGTTCTGCTTCTTCATGTGTGAGGTGCCTAGCTGCTGTGTTGGTGATGGAGGTCTTGCAAATGCCTGGTTAGATTTCCTGAGAACAACTGCAAATGGATGAGATCTCTGAGTTCCCACCTACCCGCTGCCCCCTTACAAGAATGTAAGGTTGTTCCCTGTACATTATTCCCTGCGTATGTCCCAAACAGTGAGGTTTCTCTTAAGGCAGTTTCTTACAGCCTTCATAGATCTTGCTGGAGTAGAGGAAGAGATCATACATCAGGCTATGTGTCGTGCCTCAACCCTCAGCTAGCTGACTATCTCTCAGTCTGTAATCTGCATGCATCCAGGTTTTGTCCAGGGGAAAGCAAAACAGCTGTTGAGCTCTGCAAGGCAGTCAGAAAATGAGGGAAGATGTTCTTCCAGAGGGTAGTGAGGTGGGCATCTTCACAGGACAAACCCCAAAGACTTGCCGGAAAACTAGTATGCCCAAATCTGGTTTAAAACCCATAAATACACAACCCTCTTTTTTGGGAAGATATTCACTTGCAAACAAGTTGGCACGATCACTGTTTAGGTGGCTGAATATGGCATATCTCTTCCTCAAGGCTCTTGTGTTGCGGAAGAACTAATGCCGATGCAGATTCCCTCATCTCTGTGTGGAAGAGCTGAGGTTTAATTTAAACAAGGATCTGTTTTTACCACCAGGGGTTAAAGTGCTTCAGTGAGGTCTACACCTCAAACTGAAGCAGCATTTTAATCAGCAAAGTGCAAAAGTAAAGGCTCTTTACCTATGCAAATCACAGTCCCTTGGTGTTACGGGCTCATTGGCGACATGAGGATGCAGGAAGATGTAGATCTACAGGTATTTGTTCTTCCCGTGGTGGTGAATGAGGGGAAGTTTGTTGGTGTTTTTGTTTTGTTTTGTTTTGTTTTTGTTGTTGTTTTAGAATTTCAGGGTTCAAGGAATACAAAAGATGCTTAAAAACAGTCCTTGTTCCTCCCAGTCCTGCCTCATGGCTAGCATCAGACTGTCAAGCAGCAATCTGCCCAGTTTGAATTAAATCTCACGTGTGGCAAGAATAATATCATAAAGCAGTGTATTTTCAGAGCTAAGTCAGTTTGCAGTTCTCCACTAAAGCACATGAGGTGTGCTCAAAGTTCATCCTGTCCCAAAATGCTGTCCTTTTGTGTATCTTCTTGTAAAGACAGAAATGATTCTCGGTGATAAGCATAATAGAACTAGATAGGATACAACTCATGCCTATGGCTCTGCAGTTCACTGTGGTACCTTTGATCAAGCAACTCAGTGACAGAGCTGTTTGTGGGACAGTGTCCTTTCTCTGAGATATTTTGCATGTGCTGTGCAGTGTATCTGAACCCACTGTGCACCAGCAATCAAACAAACAATTTCAGCTTCCTCCAAACCAATCGTGCTGCTTTTAGAAGTGCTGGAGGAAGCATGAAAAATTCCTTCTTGTTTGAAAGTCCTGAAGCGTTGGTCAGCAGGAGATCTGCTGCTGATAGACTCTTGTTCTTTGGCAATGAAAGAGATCATAAATTACCCCAACTGACCCACACTTTAGAAACATTACTTGCATTCTTAAAAAAGAAGGGCAGATGAGGACAAAAAGATCTCAGGAAACTTTCAGAAATGCTGCTGCCAAACCTGCTCAGAGCTCCCAGCATGATCTGTTGTTTCTGGGAACTCTTGCTCGAGCCCCTCTTTGTGCCTTGGACATGCTTTGACATTGCTATTCACAGAGACAAAAGGAGAAGGGCAAGGGATCGAGGCAGGCTTGGGAACACCAGCTATTTACATGGGAACAGTGGCATTAGGATCAGGAAGTATAAGGCCACCACCCAATTGCTTTCCTAACAGCCTGCTTTGACAACAGATGCCTTTGTTCTGCCATTGCCCCCAGAGGCATGGTGTCAGGAGTGTTAGCAGAGCAGTTTTTGAGCTACTGAATTGTTGTCACGTTGTTGGCATAGGGACTATGGTAGATTTTAGTGACAGGGCTGGTGCATCACCTCTGATCTAAGTGCGCTGACCATGCCAAACTCAGGCTCCGGGAGAGCACTGCCTGTTCCCTCTGCTCGGGGAGGCATCACATGGGTTGTCCTCAGATCGTTTAAATACAGCTGGGCAGGTGACATGTTGCCATTAACAGCTGGACATGAACTGCATGCACGGTGCAGATGTGGAGTTATCACCTAGATTATCTGGACACTGACGTTTCTGTGGCTTGTCTTTGTCCCACTACTCACTTGGGATTACCTGCTACTGGCAGCAGTTGGCAGCATGGGCATCAGGAATGGATCGACACTGCAGATAAGCTGCAGCAAATGCAGTGGCAGTGAGATACAGTGGTAATTGGAAAGGCTTATTGCTTTCCACTTTATTTCCATGTGGGAGGGCCAATATCAGCTGCCACTGACAGCCATTCCATTTTGATTTTAACCAAATGAAAATGAATACTTTTCAATGGAGAATTTTCTTGACTGGGTTAACAGCCTCCTCCTACTTCCTTGCTCTCAGCACCAAACTGTTACCCATTAATCCCTTCATCCCATGGTCGGAGCGATCCACAGCATCAGCTGGGTATTGCAGGGGCCCTGCTTACAGTCTCTGGTTGTCCAAGTGGGCCGTGCACCCACAATTCCTGCTGCGCCAGAATTTCAGGCTGCCATTTCCAGCTCTACACACTTAGTGTTGGTTCAGGGCACCAAGAGGTGTGAGCTACTTCAGAAAACTGCCTTCGTGGTGATTCATCCATGTTAGACATGCATTCTCTGACACTGCTACCAAAGAAATGTGAATCTCCTGGCTCTCTGCTATACAGATCTGTTTTTTGCCTATACCATCTGGCTTTTTATCTCTACCACATATATAGTGAGTGTGACAGTGGTAGTCAACAGGACAATGATTTCCTCATTAGGGGCAGAAAGGAGAAAGAAAACAGGATCCAGCATGACTGTTTCAGGGTGGAAAACGGGAGACTTGGGTTTGTCGGAGCAAAACTACAGCAGGGATCAAAGGCTGCTGCTGGTGGCTTGTCACCGGTGACTGATTCTTGCTTTCTCTCACCTGCGTCCCAAACTTCATATCTCACGGCCAATGCCTTCCCCTCTCTATATTCCCTTCACACGTCGGCACTCAGCCGGCAAGCGGAGCGGCAGAGAGTGAGCGTGAGAGCTGGCAGGGAGTCAATATATTTCAGTGTTTTATTACTACGGAGCTGAAGTAGCATTTAGTTGGTTAGGCTCAGCACAGAGTGAGCAGTCTAAAGTGACTCAGATATCGGGGACAACGATTAAAGGCACAACAAAAAATCCATGGATTAATTAGCAGGTCAATGGTGGTTGAGTAGTTATTGCTAAATTACAAGGTTTGCATGTACGAGAAGGGATTGATCACTGGATCTGCCAGCTTCTCTGCCTGTGCGCTAGAGGTGGGGGTCAGTGAGATGGATTCCCATTGCTGTGGGGGCTGGAAAAGGGGTCAAGAATGGTAGGGAATGGTGCTGCCCAGGGTTTACCTGCCCCTTGCATGAGCATGTGTGTTTTGTCTGTTCAGTGGAGGTTCAAAATGAACTGATACTATCTGCTAGGCAGCTCTGCAAAGCCCATTGGGCTGCCAACAGGATGGAATGGGGTGCAGCCCCAGCGAGTGGAGTGGAGGATGTGATGGGCATCCTTATGGGTGGATGGATGGGTCTCCTTTCAGCGCAAGAGAAATGAGCTGTTGGGAATGGAAGTTCCAAAAGTAGGGCTCAGACAAAGTCTGAAAGGACATCAAGGCACACTTGCCTCCACTCTTACTGTGGAATACTGGACAATTTTGTGGAGGAAAATATCTGTATATATTTATATATATATGCACACAAACATAGAAAGGTATAAGCTCACACACAGACCGCAGCTTCCGTGTTGGGAAGAGACACAAAGACAGAATTGCAAACAGCTCCTTTCCAGCATGCTGGGAAACAGGCACTCTTCCCTTAGAGGGCACAGGAGAGTTTGGAGAGGGACAAAATCTTTCCTGGTGTGGAGCGGAAGGGAAAACACCATTTTTCCCCCCACCACCATGATCAGTAGCAGTTCTGTAGTGATGACAGCTGGAATTGATCAGAAAAAAGAAAATTATCCCCAAGATCTCCACGTAAATGCAAAGCAGGCTGCTGGGGGGAGAGGGGTAGGGGGAAGAGGAGGGAGGAAAAGAGAGAAAGGAGAGGGATGCTGCCTAATGGATAGAGTACTGGGGGACTCCATGTGCTTTGTGTTGGGAGCTCACCAGATTGCTCTAATGTGCAGAATAATCAAGCCGTCAGAGCCCTCGTTCCAGCTCTGCTCGGAGGCAGGCAGCGCCGAGAACATTTTATCTCATTTCCAAATGACTTTTTATGCCCAGTAAAATGCTGTTTTCATATCAATTAATAATTCAGCTAATAACACAATTAAGGAATCCGCCTTTTGCTGGGAGCCGTTTCAAGGAGACGGCAGGGGAGGGGCAGGCATAGCATCGGGAGGCTTCAGGCTGATGCTTCGCTGCACTTGTGGGTCGCTACTCCTGCGCGGAGTTATCCGATAATTAAATGTGTGCGTCGGGGAAGCCAAGAGTTATGGGTCTTGTGTCTCTTCATGTGACAAAGGCACTGTGCATCTGTTGGCAAACACTTAACTTCTCTTTGAGCTTCAGTTTACCTCTGAAAAGTAAGGTCTGCGCTGCTTCCATGCCGTGTTCTGCAAAGGGAACGTGTTGCTAAATGTTCTGGTGCTGCTGTCACACAGGCCAGGTCTTCCTTACGAGAAGATATATGCCGTGTTAGGGCTTTGCAGAAACAAAATACCAGAGCTTAGTGGGTCATCTGGGATTTATTGTCTACCGTGTACCAGCAGAAATCTTGGTACGTTCAGAGCTAGCTATTTTTATCCCGATTATGAGAGTCCAAGGGTGAGGCCTACTCTGTAGATTTCAAATTGGCTAAGAATACGATTATTACTAATTTGAAACTGATGCAATTATACGGGTGCAAATCTTGATATGAGCAAAGCAATTTTTTTTTAAATGTGCCGTGAATATGTATATAATCTATTTCTTTCTTTCTCCATCCTTTGCAAACCTCCTCTAGGGTATTCTGTGATAGCAGCTCTATTCCATTATAGTTCAAATCGTACAGTGCATGATGGTAGCCAAAGCTTGTGTAAGACATTTAACTGCTGCTCTTTGCTATCCAGAAGAGGTACAACAGAGCCACAGTAAATGGGACACACAATATCTGAACATGAAAATGTTGATTAGGCTTTGTTCAGAACCAAACTGGAGGGTATCTATCTTATCATTTCTCAGGATCTGACCCTTGGTGTAGTTGCTTTCCCCCATCTTTGGCAGTTTGATTTACCTCTTGAAGGCAGGTTAACTTTTGGGAATAAATAAGCAATCTCTATTTAGTTATTTATTGCTTCCGAAGATTGAGTCCTGGTTGACTGATTGATGGTTCTATCTCCAGTTCTATAAATCAGCACTTGAGAATGTATCACATGCTAGCCGCTCTCTGAACATGCAACTGGTCACAAAGGAAGATCTACTACTGCTTTAGATCTGCTTAGCTTACTATCATCCTAGCTAACGTTCCCCTTACGTCCTCTCTCAGGCTTATTTAGGTGGGAGCTCTTTGCTGGACTGTCATTATACATCTGTGTTGTATTGCAGACAAAGGACCTCTGTCTTCATGACAATCTTTAGATATAGGGATGTCGGGGATCTCAAGAGATCATCTGTTTCCTCCTTTAATCTCACAGCAGAACTTCCTTTACCTAAGCCTAGATTATCAAAGCCTTTCATTGCAACCATAGTTCAGATAATAAATCTAAGTAATACAGCGTCGAGGCAATAATTTTCTGGTTTTTTTTCTGATATTGCTGTTGCCTCATCAGTTTGTGCTTGTTTTGTTGTTTTGGTTTTTTGTTTGTTTGTTCTTGTAGTTGGTGGTGGTTGGTTGGTTTTTTGGTTTTGTTTTTTTTTTTTTTGGTCATTTGTTTGGGGTTTTTTTTTGGTTTTTTTTTTTTTTTTTTTTTTTTTTTTTTTTAAGCAAAATTTGCATGGAACATGCCAAATAGTGTCCCAGAACTCCATCAGATCAGTTCACTTCTATGGGAGTCAGCAGTACAATTTCAGTCTCTTCCAGAGAGGGTGAAAGTATGATACCTTTGAGAAGAGCAGCTGTCAGCTGCAACAAGTTGGATTAGATCCAGAACCACAAATGGTCCATGACCCAATCCGCCCCTTCCTTAGCAAGAGGAGCCTTTCCTGCTGCACTTCCTTTGGCTAGGCTTTGAGATCTCTATGCCCTGCTGTTCACAGTCAGAATAACTTGTTCCTTCCCTGTGGTTAGTGTTGTCATAGAGCTTGTCTTGCTCTTTTTCATTTATTTATTTTTTTTAACAGAACAAGATGTTGAGGAAAACACCTGCTCGATTTTGCTTTTCTTAATGAATAATCTGTAAAACATTAAATAGCACCACAGACCATTAAATGCCAGGAGAGATAATGGCCATGTGGTAAGAGTGCTAGCATAGATCGTTCGTGTCAGGAATCTCCTAACAAGGTGCCTGGATGTGGCAATCTCCTGGGAAATTAAGACAGCCAGCATCTGTATGTTTTAGGGAAAGGCACTAACTGTATTTTCTCTCTTTCTTGCTTTCTTTTTCTAGGTAAGTGAAGCTTTGGTTTTCTTGTGCGATAACTGCTAGTTGACTGGCCCTTGATGAACTGAGAAACTGATGTTCCTCGGCTGAGAGTCAACAGTGAGGGTCGTTCGGTCTCAGATGTTCCCGGTTCTCCTGTTTGTTCGTGAGTTTTTGTCATAAAGACCTTTCGGAAAAGAATTTCTTGCAGTTCTGTGATCCAGCAATTGGGATGGTTAACCTGCATTGCTTTGTACCCTGTCAGTAAGTTTTGACCTGTGTCAGGGTACTAATGGTGTGCATACTGTTGTCCTGGGCTAATGGAATGTCATCTGTGATCGGAAGTCTGTATAATCTTTTTTTCCTGCCCTCTTGCCCAAGCCAGTTTATAATGAAATCATTGAGCTCTGTCCCTATTGTCTGTCTTTAGCTTAGGCGTTAAGAGGGCAGTGCTCCTTCTGGAACAGGCACTTGTGCAACTTCTGCTTTGTGGTAACAGTATGAAGGCAACTGCATAGTGCCATAGTGCAATTTACATGAGAACAACAGGCTCAAGCAAGTATGCTCATATCTGCAAAGCTGATTCCCATTTCAGGTGCCAAGTCCTTGTGGTGCGTGACCTGAGTCTGCCAAAGTATCTTTGAAGGTATTTTTATCACTCCTGTTCTGAAGTTCTGATGGCCACATTTGAAATCAAGATTTATGTCAGTATGGACTTAGCATACATGAAGGCCGTAGTTCATCCTTCCAATTCTCAAACATCTCACTGTTACGTCTACACTGTACAGCTTGTAGGGTACTGAGCAGAAAACTGGCCACGGAATAGCATTTTCTGTGCACTTGGCTCTTCAGATCAGTTTTAATGCGAATGCTACATGATTTATTGTTGCTCTTCCTCTTACTTTGTACATCCACGACATTAGGCAGTATGCCAGACTTTGGTCTGGAAGACCAGTGAATAACAAGCTTAGAAATGCAGCTATAAGGAATAAGGGATTCTTTTGGGTACAGATACAAGTCCTGCTCATACAGAAACAAATAGCCAGCCAGCTGCATAGGCACAGGTAACAAGAATTTTGCCATTGATTTCTGTCAGTCTGTGATATTAAGTTATCATGGATTGGTTCTATTCCTTTTCTTCAACTATGGGAGGAAACAGTATTGGACAGGTGGTATTCAAATACATCATTTGTACAACGTGTACTTCTGCTCACAATTGTGGTATTGTGGTTCTGGTTATTTAGAGACATTGTCCAGATTACATGCTATATTGTAGTGGATTTAGCTAAGGAAGGAAGATCTGATACTGGTCATGGACCAGTCCTAAACTTGTCCTAAACAAGGGGTTCATAATAACCATGCTTGGGAAATACCATACTTTTGTTGCTTAAGCAGTTCTGCTAGGATATTCTGCTGAGTGCAGAGAGATGACGTTGAGTAGCTGATTTTCTGTTTTAAAAAGAGAAAATAAATGAGAAGAAAAGGAAAAAAGGAAAAAAAAAAAAAGAAAAAAGAAAAAAGAAAGTTTGTCTGTGCGGGCCAACTAGAATAGTAAATATCTGGGAAACTGTATGGGAACATACAGTTCAGATACAGAGGTAAACCATTCAACTAGAAAAAAAGGAAAGAGAGTAAGGAACACAAGAGGAGAACAGATAGCATTCCTATTTAGGACTCCACTGCTTATGTAGCTTTAATATGATTGTTGTGTCAAGCAAAGGTGGTTCTTTTGCTATTGCATTATCTGGGGCAGGTATTACCTGGGGGACGAACTGTGAGGCTGTTCCCTGTGTCCTGCAGGCTGTGTGAGTGGAGGAAAGCATCTTTCTGTAGCACCTGTGTCACTCGCCTGTGCACAGTGAGTTTTTGGGCATGTCTTCATATCAGGAATTTTCACCTGGCTGCCTTATCTTAAGCAGTGTAGGGCTCTGTGGTCTAGGCTTGTCCCTTTTGGATTCAGATTACCTCAAAGAACTTTACTGCTAGCATAAGGCTTAAATTTCTCTCTGATGAGCTTCAGGATGCACATCACAAGAACAAATGTGAAAAAAATGAAAGGCAGATAGTATAGTGTTTTAGCTGAGTTCAATAGGGTTTTCAGCACAGAAGATGACAGACCAAAACCTGGCATCTCTGCCACCCTGACACTTTAATGTATTTAGATCCCCGTTGCACATTGCAGCCATGACAGACGATTGCAGGCCAAAGACACCCTGTGCAGCGACATCAGGCAGAAAAGCTGTGTAATTAGTTCAGCAGCTACAGAGCCAGAGAAAATCATCTTCTGTCTGTGTCCAGATGCAGCATGCAGGGAAAAAATCTTTTGCGTTGGTTGCATAAGCAAAGCCTTGACGTTGCCACTGAGGAGAATGATTTCTGCTTTCCCCTGGCCTAAAAAGAAAAAAAGAGAACTCATCCTTGTTCCACAGCTGGAAAAGGCAAAGCAAGATTTGGCATACTTGGGACACACGGGTCATTGGAATCCAGATCTTCCCCCTGCATCTCCTCCTGCAGTGCAACATGCATTTCCTTATAACAGGAGCATCTAGGACCCCACTCTTCTTGCTTGTCAGCTGTACCAACGTGGGTGTCTGCTGGTCTACATTGCTGAGCACATGCATACACTTGCTATAGGAAATCTCCCTCCTTGCTCCCTTCTGCTTTGTTACTTTTTAGCCAGATGAGTTTTCCAATCTCATTCATAGCAGTTGCACAAAGAACTGCTCTTGCACCCTGTAACACACATAACTGATAGTAGAGAAAGGCTGTGATAGGATTGGTAGCATCTTATGCCAACTGTGGCTTTAATTACTTGTTGCTTTTTTCATTTCCTTTTTTTTTTTTTCTTCCATCATAGCTACTGCTATCCTGATACAATTGTATCATTAGTTCAAAAAGACTCAAACATCACGAGGTTTTACAACCCTAAATAGATATGGGGTTCCTTTTCATTGGTATCCTCTTCTCCAAAAATCTTGATGGTTACGCGTTTATCTGAAATGCTTAATTGAGTTTCTTTCTTATTGACATGGCTCAGAGAGCTGACGCTTTTAAGAAAGCCATAAAGCTGTGGTGATACTGAATAAATCAGTCAAGCTGCCATTTGTTCAAACAGTATCCTTATATGGACACTGGGAAGCAAGGAAGAAGTCCTTGCCCAACCAGGATTACAAAAGAAATTGACGCATCATTTATGGCAGCCTTCTTATCATTATCATTAGAGTTAATGCCATCATCATTTTCCCCAGTGAAAGCAAGGCCTCTGGGGCTTCTCTGCTTCCTGACAGTGGAGACACCCGTGTGCATATTAATACGCAGCTTTGCTTATGCTAATGGCTGCTATTTGTAACATTAATATTTTCTTCCACCATAAAAAAAATAACAACAATAATAATAATGCTTTGTCGTGAGGATTTGAGTTTTAATGCGCTTTGCAGGATTGGAAGGGGAAGAGAAAAGCTTCTGACCTAATTTTTGTATCCTTGAGGGAAAGACCAAATTTGCAGATGGCATAGGTGCTGAAACACTCGCTCTCCTCAAAAGCAGTGTGAAGGTCAGTGGGGAAACTGGTCCACTTCATGCACAAAGCAAGCGACAGCATCATTAGAGCTGATCGCTGAAAATTCCTGCTCAAAGGCACTCCTGGCACTGAATCAGCAGCAGGGCAGAGGTGGGTGCAGTCAGCCATCAGGGCATACCTCCTGAGCCTCAATATCCTGCTGTGGTGTAGCATTAAGAGTACTTCCCTTCGCTTTCTGGAGCAGATCTCTTCAGTACAGTGCAGAGGCTTTGATACAGCCCCATTCCTGCAGCATTCCATTGCCATCAATTCTGTCACAGTTGTCATCTCCATGCAGAAAGGAAAGTTGGACCCCAAGCCTTTTTCAGTCTTACTGTAGTCACTGTAGTTATTGGAGCCACACAGGATGATCCCACAATGGGAGGTGCTGTGCAATGGCAGATCAGGAAAATTGCTATATATTTTCTCACAGGGTTTGCAGTTGTCTAAGCTCTCCGATGTCTGGATTTGGATTGTTGAGATTACCTGTTTTATTTCCAAGCTTCATTCTTTTCTGTGGCCTTTGCTCACTTTGCTTACAAAAAGGGCGCAGAGTTCTTAGTACGGGTCTAGAGGAGGGCCACTAAAATCATCAGAGGGCTGGAGCACCTCTCCTACGAAGAAAGGTTGAAGGAACTGGGCTTGTTTATCTTGGAAAAGAGAAGGGTCCAGGGAGAGCTCATTGTGGCCTTCCAATATTTGAAGGGAACATATGAACAGGAGGGGGAACAGCTGCTTATGTGGGTGGATAGGGACAGGACAAGAGGGAATGGCTTTAAACTGAGACAGGGGAGATTTAGGTTAGAGATTAGGAGGAAGTTTTTCACACAGAGGTGGTGACACACTGAACAGGTTGCCCAAGGAGGCTGTGGATGCCCCATCCCTGGAGGCATTCAAGGCCAGGCTGGATGTGGCTCTGGGCAGCCTGGTCTTGTGGTTGGCGACCCTGTACATAGCAAGGGGGTTGAAACTAGATGATCATTGTGGTCCTTTGAATGACCCAGGTCATTCAATGATTCTATGATTCTAAGTTCAAATGATGCAGACAGCAGAGAGAAAACAAGGAAAAAGTTGAAACATCATCGAGTTTGCTCCCCAAGTCTGAAATGCCGTTGGACTGTTCTGTAATGAACCGCAGAATTATAGAGTCATAGAATCACAAGGTTGGAAACGACTTGCAAGATCATGTAGTCCAACCATCTTCTCATTACCACTGCTACCACAAGCACTAACTCATATCTCATAGCTCCTCATCCAGGCACCCTTCGAACACTGCCAGGGTCGGCAACTCCACCACCTCCCTTGGCAGGCCATTCCAGTGCCTGACCACTCTATTGCCCCACTAATGTGGGGGCAATGCATTCCTGCTCTGCAGCACAGGTGCTGAATTGTTGGTGTTCGGTTTTATGTAAGTAAATAAAGAAAAGTAAAAGATTTTTGCAGGATGAGGGAGTCAGAACCTTTAAAAATGTCTGTAATTAGCTACTTTGGGAGCAAATAACGATATTTAATGGGCCCCTCGGTGATAATCTTAGTAGCTTTTCCTGATACCTGACAAATACTGAACATTGTGTACTTAATTTTAATTAACAACTCTTTAAAGAAAATGTCAGTGATGTGCCAGTACCTGTAGCTTATTTGGGACTAGCGGGGTCACTGTTTTTCGTGTTGCAAAAAAAAAAGACAGGAAGATTATGTTTTTCTGGATGAAACTGCGTGATCCCAAACAAGGATCTGTCTTCCCTTACATTTCTTCTGTTTTGAACTATTTAGAGCCCCTCTTTCTGCATCAAGGGCTTATGGTGGTTTTTACCATTTTATTTTATGACATGAAGGGAAGGAGGGAGGAAAAGACCACACCGTATATTGAAACCATACGTTACAGGATTCGATCAAAGGAGAAGAAAACAATAAGAAAAACATCCCTAAGATTATCTTTCTTTCAGAGCTGATGTTCAGAGATCTTCTTTCTCAGTAGTATCAGGTTCCCTGACTGTCTCAAAGCAAGAGACTGACTTCAGAATGCCATGAAAGTCAGAAATGAACGACACCATCCTCGCCAATGTACAGTCAGCACAAACAATTCTCAAATACTTGCATTTGTTCTTTGCATCAAGGTTCAAGACATTTGAAGGTTACAGTTTTATACTTTACAGTAAATACACAGGGGTTAATGAGATTCTTTTTTTAAAGTGAGCTGAAATTTTCTTGAAGGTTCATGGGAGTTCAACCCATATATCACAACTTGAGTGACTTGTGTCACAGCCATGAGATTTAGGAATACTTCAGAAACAAGAAAATTATGCATGCAACTTAAAATAGAACAGAAATGGCACCTACTCCAGTTCAAATAACGGTAAATCTAAAAACAGCTGCAAACATTTTACTCTAGTGTTCCTGATTCTCTTGTATCACAGCTTTTACTGCACAAAAACTTGTGAATGAAACTTAGAGGAGGTTGAACGTGGCTTTGATTTTTGGAACTCCTTGTACATTATTTCAGAAACATAATACTGAGCCCATTGAAGCCTTATTGTTTTTGAGAAGGTAGCAATTTGCCTTCAATAGAGAAGTGAAATTCCAAGTGAAAGCAAGAGTTGTAACTAGTAAAGAATTAGGTATTCAACAGTCTTTCAGGACCAATTAGTTGAAGGTGCCATTGGCAGCATAAGCAACAACTATTTGACAGGACGCTTTTGGAAAAGAAGAAAGTTTCAGCTTTTCTTTACTAAGATGGTTCTGCAGTAAATTCTTCTGTTTATAATCTTTGTGTGAATTTGTCATTGCTTTGTCGATTCTACTATAGTGGCTTTGGTTTTTAACGATGTGATGTAATAAGAAAAGTCATCTCCCAAGGTTCTTAATCAGATAAAGGTCAGTCATGGCTGTGGTAGAAACACACCAAGAATTATTCAAGGGTTATTTAAAATAGGCTCTGTGGGGTAGGAACCTTAAAAGAAAACGTGTTCTTATGGCAGGGAACACAGGACTGAATCTGCTATGTGCAGACATCTCCGTGTCCAGATTTGGCCAGCAAAATCATTTGGTTTTGCTGCGCAGCTCTGCCTCAAATAGATGGAGATATTAGGTTCATTTGTACATTCTCTGTGTCTGCATTGGCAGGATTCCTCAAATACCTGTGGAGAGGCACAAGGTATTTGTCAAGTGCAGTGGCATAAAAGAGATGTCATGGAAAATGATAGCACTGGCAGTGCAGCACTGAGGAAGGCAGTAAGACTTTATGGATTCTCTGGTACCCGTGAGTAACACGCATTGATGTTTCCTCTCTAGGCTACTGGGTGCTTTTAGGATGCAAAGAAAAATGGTACTAAAGGGAATACCTTGGTTCACTGGCTGTAGAACTCACTCAAAATGCACAGGTAATAAAGCAGCGTTGTCACTTGTGCCAAAAGATGGTGCAAAACGCTTGCGGGAAGGGGCAGTATGGTTGCAGGGGCACCAGTGGCAAAGAGAAAGTACTAGGTAAGGGAGGAGGTTAATACCTTGTGTGCATTTGTCCTTGTAAATGTTCCTCCTCTTTGTTAGTAAGCAGGGGATATCCTCCTGCTGGTTGTTTGGTCCCTAAGCTTTGCAGGGTCTGAGCTGGGTGTAGCACCTGCCCTTAAATGCAGCGGAGGCTCTTGCATAGTAATGAAGTACTCAACTAAGTCATAAAAAAGTCATTCACAGCAACTGAGATGGCTTGTCACATGTGATGTGTTTGCATGTGTACCTAAGCTCAAATAACATTCTTTCTTAAGGACCCAGAGGAAGTCTCTGTTCCCAAGTAGTTTCTCCCAATTGATTTCTCCTTGGCTTGGTGCAGTAAACACGTGATACAAAGCTTGGCAGAGACTGCTTGCTTTTATCTGTGCATCAGGAATGCCTAGGATAGGTGAGATTCCCAGTGTAGTCTCTTGGTTCAAAGTGCTTGGTTTAGCTCTCTGTCTCTCAGCCGCACACGTCAGCTCTGCATCTGTTGCCCCCTCATGACATCAACTCCCAGACTGGAGCTCATTTGACACTAAGGTTAATTTTCTTTAGCCACTGACAGACTGATTTAAGTGTCAGCTCGTTACAATGGCATTCTAATTAAAGCCCCACGATAGCCTTTGACCCCCAAAAATGACTTGGAAGAGAAGAAGCAAATAGGGTGATAAGCTTTGATACTGGCACATGGGAGGAAATATATCCTGCCTGACGCTTGTGGGTGTCAACTCCAGTTTTATCAGATTGTCCTCTGGAAAGGACTGATTATTAGTATTTATCTCCCGGAGAAAAATTCAGCAGCACTGATTTCTTTTGCTTCAAAGGAAGTTGTACCTTTTTGCTGGGAATAGATTTAGTCCTCTGCCTTCATTTTCAAGGTGTATTTTGTGTAGTTTCTCTTCCAGAAGAGTTGATCGCTACTATGTGGAAGGTCAAAACTTTACTAGAATGTAGGAGCACAATTGCTGATCTCTCTTTTTTAGGCTATGGCTGGGGAAAAAAAGAGATTTGGTTAAAGCAGGGGGGTTTTTTGTTTGGTTGTTGGTTTTTTTTGTAGTGCATTTGTGTCTGCATCTACATGCTAGAAAAATTATTTTGTTTCTGGCATGATACAGCCTTTGAAAAAAAAAAAAAAAGACAGCCATCCTGGGTCTAAACATGTAAGTCCTGCACAATATCAGGACTGTCTGCTGTCCAAAGCAGATCCTTTTAGCAAAGCTGTTACAAAAATGCACAAACTCAACACATCCTAGCTAGGAGTACTCTCTGCCAAATGAGACTCTCATTCTTCTTCTGTACCTTGATTCATGCCTTTCCCTTCCTATCCTATCAGGCCTCCTTGCTTTCTATTTCCCTGCTTCCTTCCCTCTCCTGTCCTTTAATAGCTTTTACCCTCTCTCACTTCAGTGGCTGTGTCCTTAAAACTTACAGAGGATAAAATATCCTCTTGTCTAACTTTGGCTCCAGCTTTCTGACATTGCAGTGGAGAAGAGGAGAAGAAAAATGACTGACAAACAGAAACTTTGCAAGTGCTGGTGGATCAGACTTTTCCTTCCTAGATCTTCAAAGCTTGACATGCCTCAGTTGCTTGATTTAGTAAGTCAGACACTGATGCTCTTAGCACATGTGGTGAATAGTAGTTTCTTTTGCAGTGAGTTTTCCTTCCCGTATTTCACTCAATTACTGACTGTGTAGGCTGTATATATGAGCAAAAAACAAGGACTCTGAGCCTGAAGGTATCAGTTAGTGGGCAAGCCAATGTGGGAGGATAAGAGTAGGATGGGGAAGTGCTAGGTCTGACAATTTCATCAATGGAATGATGAAATCATGGTATTTTATTATTGACAGTAAAGGAGCCTGGAGGATGTGATCCACTTGAATTGAAAAGCATTAGCAATCAAATAGTGTCCTTTTCCTTTACTGATCGTACCTGGTACATCTGAGAACGTACCTTGGTACGCTAAGTCTGTGGATGGACCCCTGCAGAACTCACATAAGAATCCTCTTGTTTCTTTGATGAATATGGAGAGGTAGGTTTGCCCTCCATTGAAAAGGTGGAGAAACAAAGCAGAGAGTAAAGGTGTCATATCAAAATTGTGTCAGAACGTGCTAGAACTTGACTGTTGTATTTCAAACTTGATCCAGAGTTCACTGAAATCATTTAATCTTGCTAAGAGTCAGATTGAGTTGATTTTATTTATTTATTTATTCATTCATTCATTCACTCCTTCATTTATTTCATATGGGTAAATATCAGTTAATTGAAACAGAAAACTTAGGTGGAATTGTTTTCATTTCATAGAATCACACAATGGCTTGGGTTGGAAGGGAATATTCTCCCCTCTACGTGCATTCAGGCATATGCTCATTGCTATCTCCATCATCTTTAAATCAGAGTAAAATACTTGGTTGCAGAGACTTTCAGCAAGGAGTGTGGGCCCTAAGGGGGTTTATTTTCATACAAATGTATTATGCAGAAGGTTGATCTGATCACAGACAATTTGAACTATCTGTGCAACCCTAGGAAAATTCCTTTCAGAAATGTAAATGATGTGACACTCCAAAGAACACAACAAAACCAAACAAAGAAATGAAAAGGAAAGAAGAAAAAAAAAGTTGGAGTGTGTACTGGTGCAGAGTATGGGCATTTTCAGAGACACCGGGTGGAGGACACAAGCTCTCAGAGCTCTTTCACCTGCCCTCTTCCTCCTCTCAAAGCATAACCTTCCCATACAACAGCAAACTGTTGCAAGGTGCTGGAGGGAGAGAGTGTTGCATTAAATACAGTTACAGATTACAATAAATGTTTCTATGGCAACAAGAAAATGCCTTCCACGGCTTTTATTTGTTTATTTATTTATTTGAGCAAATAGGCATGAAGTGAAGGTTTGTAAACAGAAGGCAGTGGACAAGATGTGAGCAGAGGGCTTTCCAGCGCCCTGCCTATGGTGCTGGCTCACCTGGGCGTACATTTCTTCTGCTGGGCATCTTCAGCCTTGTTTCAGTCAGTTCCAGCTCTGATTTTGGACTTTGCTAGAATAGGAAGTAAAGCAAGAGGGCAACAGTTTTGTGCTTTTCCAGGTCCTTTGTTACTGATCTGCTCAACAGTGCCAGAGGCCCAAATAGCCTGTCCTTTCATGAGTGAGTGAGCAAAGCTTTGTTTTTCAGTGGGATTCCCCCATCCTGCCCCATTGGAGAAGCCCACTCCTGACCCTGCAGAGATCTCTCTGTTAGAAGTAATAAGTGTAATGAGGGCAAGTTAATCCCTGCTTTCATAGAATATTAATCTTCCATTCACAAGAATTCACTGGGCAGAAAGATGCACTGTAACTGAAACCTCTTTGGCTTCTTCTTGCCAGCAGTGCATGGAGAGGCCCATCTATTATTAAAAACCCTATTAGTTGTGGTAAGATTGTACCACCCCCTCTCACTGTAGTTTCTAAGTATTGTCTAATTGGTTTTTATGACTATGCCATCCCTGGGAGCATGTGGAGCTGAAATGCACATTTGCTCAAACGTTTGTGTTCCCTCATCCTTGGTGGGGATGCTTTTAGACCATTTAAGGTTTTGTCAGCAGGATAAAAAAAGAGAGCGAGAAAGGAAAAGGAAAAAAAACAACTGAGGGGAGGCATTTCCCAGGCTGGAGACAACAAGTAGGCAGGCCCAAAAGGCTCAGTTTGGCTGATCCCCACAAGTCCTCCAGTGATCTTACCCCTAAAGGTACACATGTTTTGTGTCCCCTAGTGAGTACAGATGGCTTGAAATGCAGCTGGTGTTTGCAGCTGGTACTGTGAACGTAGGGGCCCTCTCTGCTGAGCTCTCCAT
The DNA here is from genome assembly GCF_019232065.1 of Centrocercus urophasianus. NCBI lineage: Eukaryota > Metazoa > Chordata > Aves > Galliformes > Phasianidae > Centrocercus > Centrocercus urophasianus. The sequence continues at coordinate 5,725,349 of NW_024884364.1, forward strand.
ACGTATACAGGCACTCAGAGCAGAGTCTGCTTACTCAGGAGAGGAGCTGGGAGCGGAGCTCAGTGAGGACAGGACAGACTGTGCCTATTAGGCACAGGATATGACCAGATTATCATGATGACTAGCAGCCTTTTTACATGAGACTGGTTCCATCTATTGCCTTATCCCTCTGTTTTACCATGCTTTTCCTCTGTTTCTCTGCCTTTGGTCTTTCCCCTAAATATCCCTTCAGACTTTATACGATCCTCTGCATCCCATAGTACTGTACCCCTTAAGCAGTACTCCTGCTGATCTGTAAGATGACCCAGAGGTCCTCATTGGTTGACTCATCATCATGATGTTGCCAGGATGTGGACACAGTGTTGGGGCAGGCATTTCTCTGACCAGGTTATTTGGTGTTTTGGTTTGAGCTGATGAGCCTTCTCTTGCTGATAGTTCTTTTGCAATGGGTTTTGGAGTAGTGGGGTTGGGAAGTTATTCAGACTCCCCGCTTGATAGCGTCCACAATCCTTTGTGTCCGTGCAGATGAGATTTTTAACTTACCACCCAAACCACACGTGCTGCAAGTACCCAAAGGGATAACCATCTTACCCTGTGTCATGCACATCTCCAGTAGTAGTAGCCTCTCACTTGCCTCGTGCTCTGCTACAGTCAGCATGTATGTGGCTCCAGCTGGATGTGTGAGGTTTGCGTGTGGAGAAGTTCTGGCCCTCTGACTAATGATATTTGGGTGAAGGGATGCCACATGGCCTCAAAGTGCTGGGTGAGGTCAGTGAGATTTCCATGTTACTCCCAAGCAGTACAGGTATCTCTCATTTAGAAATGAGTGGATGGCAACGAACCAAGTCTGGTGAGGCATTTCTGAAAGAAAAAAAAAAACACACTGATACCCTCAACAAATCTTTCTGTCCCTTTGATTTCCTAAATATTTTACACATTTTGGGCCCAGAGTCCTTAGCAGTAGGTACAGATAAGACTTCTTGTGAAGTGTGATGTGACTGCCTTCTACATGTGAGTTGTCCAACCAGGAAAGTGTAACAGCTTGATAAATATGCTCTGCATGGGCATTAAACAAGCTGTAACACAGCATCGCTGCTTGCTCAATTCAGACTGGGACATTCTAGTTTTTGTGGTCACTGATCAAATGAAATTGTTTGTTACGGCCGGGTAGTTTGGTGTGTGGTCTTGATTTCATTCATTCATTTCCCAGGCACTGCTGCCATGCACCAAGCTGAACAGTTTAGATAGGGTATCAGTTGTTTGAGCAGGGCAGCTTGAATCTGTGTTTTGATAGTTTTACTGTGCCCTGAAACAGGCACTCACGCCGCTGGTACGTGCTAATGAGAGCAAAAGAGTGTTTTGCAGGGATTAACACCCAGCGAGATGTTCGAGATGTTCGTGGTCTCCCCCATGTTGCACAAAGCCTACCCCCTCCTTGCTTTGTGCAGGCTGGCAAGGCACACTCACACCAGGAGCTCTGGCAGGTTTTCTATAATGCTTTTTTCCCTCTCTTCATGCAGTCTCCTGCTGAATGTACTGGGTAAACAGGTTTTTCTCGTTCCTTCCTGGAAGAGACTATTACAGATTGCTCCACTCTTCCTGTCAGTGTTTCACGTTAGTGTGCAGAGCATGTTGTTCTTTGAGCAGTGCCCGTTGTTCTAATGGGATCCATTTAAAGCAAACTCTACTGTAATTTCATTTTCCTTAGAGAGAGGGGGGAAAGTACTTTCTACTCGGGGCTATATCCATGCTACTCACTTTACATCTCTCTAGCAGGATCTGCAGCACACTGATTTCTCTCCGAGATCACTGGAAAAAGCTGAGAGCTGAGGGGCCCTGGAGGAGTGTTTGCAGATGCGCTGCTGCTCTGCACCACTTCCCACAGCCAGAGCCCCATCTCCTATCCCTGGAGCAGCCTCAGCCATGGCTCTCCCTCCTGTTTGTTGTTTGGTCTGTGACAGCTAGACCATGCAATCTGCAGCAGGCTGCACCTTGCATTCAGTTGAAAACCACCCAGTGCAGAAGCTTCTGAGCCATTTTCCTTAATGCGCATGATGCCCACTATGGTTTGGTGTTTGTAGTTTTTGGTTCCAGCACTGGTATTTATTGACTGAAATCACCTGGGAGCCTCCCACACCAGCGAGTATCCTCTTCTCTGTGTAATGTTGGTGCATCTATAGTGCCTGAGATGCCCTGTAGCTCTGGGCAGAAATTCAGCGAGGAACTGCTGAGCAGGGCTTTTTCCCAAGGGCCCCACAGCACTGTAAATCAGTCTCCCTGTAGCCTTCTGTGCATTAGCCTTCAGGGGATGCAGAGAAACTTGTCTGCTGGCTGGGCCACCAAGGGCTGGCTGAGATGTATGGGCGGCCAAAGGAGGGAGTTGTTTTTCTGTCTGAACCACTTGCTATTTTCCTGTTGTGTGGGTTGGGATGTGTTGCTGGATTTGCTTTTGGTTTGATGTATTGTTGTTTGTTGAATGGCTCAGGGGTTTGTATATAACATTGAAATGACTGGGACCCATGAGGGGTGCTTTTTTATGTTGGCATTTAAAATGAAATCAAAATAGATGAGATGTTTTTCGCATAATTAAAGATCACACCTAAATCAAATGCTCTAGACCTCAGTCTCCTCTATTTCCCCACTTCCCACTCGTCTCCCCCTCCTACACGCATACAAAGTTCAGCTGTTTCGGAATGCAGCTGAGAATTTCCTACTGTCTAGAAAGCACGAACTAAACCTCTTTTCCTCCCTTTTTCAAAGAAAAAACAACACCCACAACATGCAGCACGTTCGTGGTTCTCGTGTCAGCACTGTAGCTGGCACTCCTCTCTAGTTTCAGTGTAGGTTATTTCTGAATTACCCTAAATAGACCATTCCCCCACTCGGAGGTCAAGGTGAGTGCAATGATAGCCAAGTCCCCTTGTTGGCAGCTCTCTGTGGGGAATGATATTAACCTGCACGCCTCTCCCTCTCCTACTCCCTACAGCCTGTTATTAAACAAGGACAAGTGGGTAGCTTGTCTGTGTCTGTGTGTGAGAGCACGACTCTGTCACCTGATGCATACAGATGGCTTATTAACCAATTAATTCATAGGACTAAATTGGTTAAATCAAACTAAATGACACCCAATTGCTGTACAAGGGTAGAAATGGATTGGAATAAGTGTTTCTTAAATGCCAGCCTCATTGCGCAAAGGAATGAGTGGTGAAGGGAGGAGGGGAGCTCATGGAGGAGCAGGGAAGGCAGCAGACACTGGCAGCAGCACAGGCAGAGCCATCCAGGGCATCATGTCCTAGGGAAGGAAGCATCTCGCGAGCCCGTGGCTGATTGTGCTGCCAAGAAATCAGATCTCTCTTTTTGCTGATGACATTTTAGGGCTGGGAATTCCTCCTGAGAGAGATTTCCAGTTCCTGCCTTCAGTCTGTGGGCAAGAAGAGGGGGCTGCTTGGGTCCTAGACTTCAGTTGAAGCATGAAGAGTCATTATTGTTAGTTTGTCTCAGGAGTGAGGGTTTGAATTTCAGAAGTGCAGTCTAGTTCTAAAGTGTCTAAAGTCTCTTGGAGCAGCTGATGTTCCTAGAAGCTCAGGTTTTTAGTCCTCCTTTAACTGGGCCCCAAGGACCAAGTGGCTTCAGTGGAAACAATTATATATTTTAAGTCTTCAAATAGGAAAAGCACAGAAGATGTCACGTGTGCATCCATTTTCTGGAGGATAACCCCACTGTCTACCTTACCTGCAGCAAGATCATCAATTGCTTTGGGACGCTCCTCTGTAATGTTTCCCATAGTGGCATTATCTGTACGTGTGTATTACAGAAGACTTTTCTCCATAGGACAGCACTCCTTTTTTCCACACCAAATACTAACCTTTTGCTCTGAGTTGTGATATAGATGATGAACTTGATAGGATTGACTGAATGACTGGAAGAGGAAGGTATTTCCCCTGATCCCAGTTCAATTTAACAACTACTGCGATACATAAGAGTCATAACCCAATTTGGAATAGGGGAGGGAGTACAAAAGCAAAAATACAAAAAGCAGAGTTGTGCATCAGAAACTACTCAGTGGAGTTTTATCTTACAGTTTGAATGTTTTGCCTGCCTCGAGGCTAGATCTTATATCAGCATATCAAAGCTGTGGTTGCTTGTACCACTGTTTAACTGGAGCTGATTATCAGAGGGAGGTCTTCTAGTTGCTTCCTTTGGCCAGAGCTTCATCTTGATAGTCATGACTAAAGGGGAACGTGTGTGGCTTGTGTTAAATTGTAGAAGGGAGCTGTTCCATAAGGGAATATGGGAAATGCTGAGGTACAAGTCCTACACAAGATGGGTGCATGCAGCATAGTTTATGAGGTTTATGGCCTTGTTCAGCATGGCCCAGGGCTGACTCTTCATTGATCATCCACCTTGTGGTGTCTTGGTAAATGCATATCCCCTGGATAGCATTTGAAATCTGTACCCCTGTGCCTGATGGCACGAAACACAGTGGCACAACCCTGGATCAAGCTGCACATAAGGGTGAAGGTCACAGCCAGTGAATTGTAGACTTGTAGAATTACTTGGTTTGCAAGGAACCTTAGAGACTGTCTGGATCCAATCCCCTGCCGTGGGCAGGGCTGCCACCCACTAGATCGGACTGCCCAGGGCCGCAGCCAACCTAGTCTTGAATGGCTCCAGGGTTGGGGCTTCCACTGCTTCTATAGGAATGATTCCAACATTTCACTGCCCTCTGAGTAAATAATTTCGTCCTGATATCTAACCTAAATCTCCCCTCTTTTGGTTTAAAACTATTCAACCTTGTCCTATCGCTACCAGATCATGTAAGAAGTCAGTCTCCCTCCTTTTATAAGTGCTCCCCATGTACTGAAATGCTCTCCCATAGCCTTTTCTGCTCCAAGCTGAGCAAGCCTAGCTCCCTCAGTCTTTCTTCATAGCAGGGGTGCTCCAGTCCTTTGATAACATTCATGGCTCTCCTCTGGACCCACTCCAACAGCTCCACATCTTTCTTGTACTGGGTGCCCCAGGCCTGGACACAGTTCTTCAGAGGGACAGTCCGCTCCTTTGCCCTCTTGGTCACCCTTCTTTTGATGCAGCCCAGAGTATAATTGGCCTTCCAAGCTGCAAGCGCACACTGCTGGCTTGTGTCCAGCATTTCATCCATGAGGATGCCCAATTCTTTCTTTGCAGGGCTGCTCGCAATGAGTTCTTCTTCTCATCTTTACACATATCTGGGATTGCCCCAACCCAAGTGCAGCATATTGCGCTTGGCCTTGTTGAATCTCATTAGGTTCACATAAGCCCACTTTTCAAGCTTATTGAGATCCTTTTGGATGGCATCCATTCCTTCTGTTTATTAACTGCACTGCTCAGCTTGGTGTCAACGGCAAACTTGTTGGGGGTGCACTGATTCCACTATTCAGGAGCAGAGCTTACTTCTGTGATGGGAGCATCCACTTCCTTGGGATGGGCCAAGTGCCTGAAGTTAGCTCTGGGTTGCTCAGTGCTGTCTGTGTGCTGTTTTCATCGTGTGACTCAGGAACTGTGTGATATGGTGAAGCACACTGCTGCAAAACCCAGCATTTTGCATGCATGCATTCATGTAATTCTGCTTGTATGCCATTAACATATATAGGCATAAATTGAAACATCCGTGCACATGGAGTACAACCCATTAAAAACAAAACCTGTGCATTCACAAAAGTGCCAAGAGTATATTCACCAGCACCCTGGTACTAGCTGTGGATAACCGCCAAACAAACACATGCTTGACTATTATGTCAGCGTTAAAATTGCTCTTCTTCAGTTCCTGCAGCAAGATAAAGTCTCCAAAGCCCGTCATGCTGCGGCATCTTTTTCAAGGCTGCAGTATACGGAGTGTGTATAAAATATTGAATCATTTAGAGCTTTTCATCTTTGCTTTATTTATTTATTTTTTTAAAAAAAAGGAAAGAAAAATAGGATTTACACTTTGTCCACTGACAGAGCAAATGTTTTATGTGCTGGAGCCATGACCGCTGCTCTACAGCATTTTATGCATATATTCTTTTACGTTTCTTTCTTTTTTACAGTCATGCTACTGAAAAGGGTCAAATCAGCCATTTGGAAGGGTAATTTATTATTCGTAGATCAAATTGCACTCTAAGAGTTGTAAGACCAATTTTTGGCCCCTTCTCACTAACACTTGTTCTGGAAAGATCCCTCGCTTTCCTTTGGCCCTAGTAGTTTTTGCTGTCTGAAACTATCGCTGATGCCAGAGGTGGAGTGGAAAGGAGAGTATGTTGTTCCGACACATTGAGAAATGGTCTGACACCCAGCACACATTTATTTTGGATAACAAAGACCTTTTAAGTTAGTGAGGCACTCACAGACAAGCTGCGTCTCTGAAGACTTCTTCACTGGTTCTCAGATTTCCTTCCTTCAGCTTCTTCTCGATGTACCTGTTTTCTGGAGGCTCTGATCATGCTCTGTAGTGAATTGGCTGAACGTATTGCTTCACAGTCCGTGTTGTACCAGCCTGTTTTAGTTGGTAGCAACTCTTCATGTTTCATAGTAGCCCTATAGGGAAATTTCGTTTGAAGAACCTGTGGCTTGAACCACACTCTTGTCCTGCACTGTGCCATGGCCAGCACTGCACAGGAACATCACTTTTCCATACATCAGGAGAAGCTAGAAAGGCTAATTTTTTAGTATGATCAAAAATTTTGGGAACAGTTAAGTCACTCCAATCCTCTGAGCTGTTTTATTCCTCACCATTTACAATTATCTGGACTGTCTCTTGAAGTCTGAAGAAGAAGCAGGTTGATCTTGTCTGAGTTTTTATCTTTACCTTACATTTGAACAGATCAGATAGTTCAGAGTCCTTTCATGGGCACCGAGAACTTTTTTATTGTTTCGGTGGTCAGGAACAGAACCACTCTAGACACAAAGCAACAGCCCAAGGTAATAAGAGAAGAGAAAATTTTAATTAAAAAGAAAGAACGAAGAGAAAAGCATTCTATTTTATTGCAAAAATGGAAGGGCTGAGGAGGCTGTTGCTGTTTGTCAGTGTAGTTAGGACTGTTATTGCCAGCCTGAGAGAAACCTCAAAAGATTTTGAAGTTCAGATAAGGAACCAAAAGTTCTTACAGTTCTCTGAATCTTACGATGATTCTCTTCAGAGAATCATAAAATAATCCTAAAATCTTTGGCCTGTGCTTCTCATATCACATTCAAAGATGTAGCTTAGACACCTGTACAGTTGCTGTCCCTGAAGCAATTCTCCAGTTGCATCAACGTGTGCAAGTTGGCAGCACTCACGTGTAAAGAAATGCGTGTCAAGTTTAGAGGCAGATATGTCAACCCATACTTTGCCTTTGCCGTTAGGATGTGTAGAATAAATCTTTTTTAGGTCGCCTTGCCTGCAGGTTGAGTGGGACTAGGCAGATGGAGTGGAGTTCAAGAAAGCATGAGGAAGTTTATCTAATATGTGAAATTCTGCAGGTACCTTGATAATCTCCTTCTTTCCCTGAAGGAAACAAGGGGAAAATCTTTGGGGACATTCATGTTTCAGCTCTACAGAGAAGTGCCCCTACATCTCCTTGGAAAGCTGGGAAGAAAAAGGAAGGAGTTGAGAACCAGAGGATTGCGACATAAGTCAAATCAAGATCCAGTTGACCAGTCACCTCCTGCTGGTCTTTTCTGAGTTGTCATTCCCCTAGAAGTGCATCCCCTGAGATGATAAAGAGCACCTGAAGTGCATTAGCAAGATCACATCTCTTGGGCCAGGAGCATTCTGTAATTCCTGAATTGTTTTGATGCAAAATGACAAGGAGATTTGAAAAAAAAAAAAAAAAATCCTTCTTACTGGCTTATTTTTCTTCTCCCTTTTCTGTCCTTGTTTTTGAAAGATCTAGGATGACTCAGGTGTAAAATAATGTCCAAACAATGAAAAGAACATTCAGAATGAATGTATGTCCAAATGTTCATCCTCTTGCTTTGAGTATTTATTTTCTTGCTTTTCTTGTCACTTCTCTGTGACCTTTAGCAAACTAGGTGTTTTGGCATTAAACACAGAAGTTTGCTGTAAAATGGAGGGGCAGGGAAGCAATTCTTTTATGCTAACCAACATATTCTGGTCTGAAAATGTATTTCAGCAGGTTTTCACGTAGTGTTTGGGCAGGAAAAATTAAGTATTTCTTGTCTTTTGCACAAGTCAAAGATGAAGAAATTTGAACTGTCCTTTTTATTGGGAATTGCTTTATTCGTGCCGTCTTGCTTTGTAACAGCTTTGGAGCACATCATATTTTTTCAAGGTACTGGATGGGTGATTCCAGGAACTAATACTAGATTTCAGTTGCAAGAAAGTGGAGAGAGGCAGCTGTGCATTTAATGCAGGAGGCCTGGATCCTGATCTCTGCAGTGCCATGCACTGCTTTTGTGACCTTGGGAATGGCGCACAGCATTTTTGTGACTGGATTCCCCATTTGTGAGCTGCAGAAGGCAAAATTACTGTTAGTGATATTGTAAGGATACATGCCATCCAGTCTGTCTGACTTTCAATTGAAACGGTCACTGGCACTGCAGGCAGGAATGAGCTGGGCTTCTGAGAAAATGCTGTGGGACAGATTCATTCCTTTCTCCTGCAGGCTCTGCGATCTGTGTTTGCAGTTTCCATCTTCTGTATAACAAATATCAGAGCCTTGTAGCCCTCAGCTGAGGCAGTGATGTCATTATCTTCATTTCACTCTTGGGAAACTGAGTCATGGAAGAGCTGTGTGCAGTGGCAAGGTCTGAAGACACTGGGAGAAAAAAAAAACGTGAAATGAATGATTTCTGCTTTGTTTTCAAATAGCTAGAATATGCTGATAATAATTCTTCCTGAACTCATCTCAACTGCGTATCAGGGGATAAGCATGTGTGTAGCAAACCCAGCTGTGCATTGCAGTCATTCCATTCTTGCTAGGGTTTGGAGCACAAAATATTCTTCTGCAGTAGATCTGGATAACTGCAGTTTTGGGACAGGGAGCCCTGGTGTGCTGGCCCGCACAAGTTGCTGAGCTTCCCGCTGTGCATTTTTAACTTTGGATCACTGACTGTATCGTTTCCACTAGAGAGGTTTTAAACACTGCTTTTCTTGGGCAATGTCAGACGGTGTTTAATGAAGAATAAAAGAAGCAGGGTGTTTCATATTGCTTTGGGGAAAACAGAAACGTCCCTCTAGGAGCACTGAGATGCAGCAGCAGAGGTGGGTGCCAAGCTGGCAGTCCCAGTGCTCAGCTTGTGACTGCATGGCATGGAGGAGTGTAAGTAACAACCACTGTGTCTTATTGTGGCAGAGGGAGAAGGGTCACCACTCCCCATCGCTTGGCTGTGATGAGCAGGAGATGGATGTGGCAAGCAGCCGTGCTGTGAATGCAGCATCAGAAAGTGTTCAGGAACTGTTTCTGTCTGCATCTCTTCCTAAAGTCACAGTACTGTCCCTTCACGGTTCTTCATCTCTCACTTCCCGGCTGAGCAGACACTGGCATACAGCAAGGCAGTTGGCATGTAATGTGCCTTTCTCCCTTCACTCCTGCTCTTGCTGCCAGTTTTGTCTGTGTGCTGCCTTTCTCGCACACTGAGCATGCGTTCTTTGGGGGTCTTTCTTCCGCTGAATGTCTGTCCCCTGTCTGGCACTGGCAGGACCTGCTCTCTCTTCAGAGCTAAGTGGGTAAGGATGGATTCTCCCTCCACCCCCAGTCTGTGAGTTTCAGTGGTGCTGGTGTTTCGTTGGCCACATTGAGGCACTTGGAGTGCTCACCTGAAGCTGCTGTTGCTGAGTTGTTCAGCCATAGGTTTTGTTTGTTTGTGCCAATAATGGAAATGTCTTAGTACCTACCAATTACTAAAAAAAAGAGGCAGCGGTAATCTCATTTATCTTTCTCTTTCTGTCTCTCTCTCCATTTTTCTCCCCTCTCCTCTGGGACAGAAGTAAATAAAATGCTTGATAAAATTTAGGCTTTGTGTGTGCAAGAGAGATACTTATTGTGGTGAGCTGGGCTGAAGAAATGAGATTTGCATAGATATGGATGGATAAAAAGAATAAGAGATTGGGAAAATAAATGCCTGAATACTGAATAACGGAAAATATATGGATCCAAGTGTATGCTTGGAAAAACGCTATGGACTTCAGCAAAGCTGTACTCTCTTGAACTAGCTCTGTGCTCAGCACCTAATTTTCCATATTACTACATTACACTTTTTGGCTGTTTGCTCCTTAAGTGTCTCATTTGTGGATATTCTTTCTCATTAGGATATGAGAGGGGAGAGTCAGTGTTTACTGTCTTGCAGGTGCTTCTCTACCACAGAGATTTAGCTGTGCTTAGTGTGGTTGATGACAGGGTCATACTCCAGTAGAGGCCTTGGACAAAGAAAGTGCCCATTGCCAATGAGAGTCAGAACTTGATGAAGCCCTGGGACATAGCCATGCATTATAAACAGACAAATGGTACAAAAGGCCAGGAGTCCTCAACTTGTCTATTTGTCAGGACAGAGACACAGGCTTGGATCAAAGATTCAACGAAGCTAGATGATTTCCTCTTCGTACCAGTATTGGGATTTTTGAGACGTGCCTAGGGCCATTATGGCAGGTTTTGCTAGAAGATGTAAAGATCCTGGGAACGGGTTTTCTTCAGGATATTTCACTTCTTTCATGTTGCAGTGGTGACACTTGAGCTAGGGCATCTGAAAATTGAGGTCTGAGTCAGATCTAGATTCAGAAGACCAGCTGTCATGATGGTCAACAGATACATTAGAGAAAAGGAGCAAAGCGGCACATTTGGAGAATCCGATCCTCATGCTAAGTTTCATTCCTAGTCATGAGAATTAGGAGTCTTCAGTCTACTTTCTGAAACTTTAATATGTCTTTAGAAATGTTGCTGTCATTCATTGTCATAATTCTGGATGTTGCGATATGTCTCCGTCCTGCCCCGTCTGCAATACTGTGAGAGTCTTCCTTTCAATTATTTCCTTCAGCTTTGAGTCCCACAGTCTAATAATGTAATGTGCGGAAGGGGGGGAAAAAAGGAAGAAAGGTATTCCAGCACTTTTGAATTCAGCTTTTCATTTAGTTGAATGCCTTCTTAGTCCTTGTTTCCCAAGCTTGGACAAAATCTAAGCTGATGAAGAAAGGTAGCTACTTACTTTTCATGTGCTTAGGTCCTTTGGAGAGTCTATGGAAAGCATATCTGTGATCTCTCCAGGCCAGCCCCAAACCTGAAAATTGAACACATTGGGACCTTTCTTCCACATGACCATTTTGTGGCTACATTTCTGGTCCCCATACGCAGATAGAAAGCAGGTTTGCTTTGTCGCAATCCATTTCTGGGCAGCCCCGTGTGCAGTCTTTCCACATGATGAACGGGCTAATTAATTTACAGGACAGAGAGAGAAAAGAAAAATAAAGGAGGGTGAGGAGGGGGACTGGATCAATTGACAAATTGAAATGTCATTTCCCAGCCTGCAGCTGGATTCTGCTGTCTTCTCTCCCCCCTTCTTTTTTTTCTGTTTTAGCCTTTTGTATTTTGATTTGGTTATAAAAGCCAGGACATAATTGAAACTGGCATCAGAATCAAACAGTGTGACCTTGTCGTGTTTCTTGCAGTCCGGCACTGCAGCCCACTGGGAATGAGGGAAATAAAAGAGGATGAGGAGGGGCAAGGGAGCCCGCCAGCATGGGGACTCCCTTGGCAGTGAGACTGCTTGCCTGCGTGTTTTTGAAGAGCTTCTCTTCTTTGCCTCTCATCCTGCCTCCTATTTATTTAGCTTTTATCCAAAGCAGCTGAAGTGTTTTGGCAGGCAAGGAGAACGTGATGTAGGAGAAGGAGCAGGCCTGGAAGGTGACAGTGGAGCACGATTGCCCCTTTTTCGTAGGAGCTCTCACATAAATTTGCTATGGGAACTACGTGATGTGGGCTAGCAGTTTAGGAAAGTGATGCCAGCCTGAAGGAACTGGGAAAACAAGGGCCTTAATGTCTTCCCCCTCCTTGGCCTGACGAGCTAAAAGGAGCAATTTTATTTCCAGGACACGTGGAAATAAAAGGACACGTGGCTCCAACTGTGCTCCCCACTTCTGTGTTGCAGCAGCACCCCTTCAGGGTGATTCAGCCAAGAAAACTCATCTCTCCTCTGAACTGGGCAATTGCAGGAGTTAGATCTGCTCAGAAGAAAGATTGGTGTAGAAAGACCAGCTGTCTGGGGCTAATCTGCAGAAAAGTAGATCTTGGACCTAGCAGCACCCAGCTCTTGGCTGTGCCCTCCACAAGCTTTTGGGGACAGGGCTGTGGCATAGCTTTCCCTATGACCCTCTTCTATATCAGGGAGTCTGGCAGGTAGGAGGGCATGGTGTACAATCAGGAGTCTCTGACTGTTGGAGGGGAAGCACCGCAGGATTGCAACTGCATAAACCAGCAAGGAATAAATCTCCACTAAATCTGTCCCATCTTTGATGCTGTAGTTTTTACAGACCAGAGCAGGAATTAAGAATGAAGGAAGTGATGAAAAGAGGAAGCACAAGGAGAAGAGTTGGAGGGGAAGCTGGTGAGAGCAGAGTGGGTTTTCCATGCTGCAGTATTTGTTTTGGAGAGAAGGGCTGTAAATCTGTTACCCTGTCATGAACCCCTAGGCGCTCAGCCCCTAGAAGCTGGCTGGCAATCCTGGCTCATTTACCTGGCCAGCTTTCACAGGCTCAGCAGTTCTTCAGCTGCAACCTGTTCTCTGCCTTCCACTGCTGCAGGACCTGAGGGGAGAAGCCAGCAAGCTTATTTACAGGCTATTAGAAAGCTGGGTTTGAGCAGGAGGTAGTGGGTGCAATTGGTGTGGCCTGTATGTCCCTGTGGCCCTTATCCGCTCTGCTTATATGCTGCACGCTCGTTACTTCACTATAGGTTTACAGAGAAACTGCCATAATAAAAATAAAAATATGTATTTATGTATCAGCCCGCATTTCTTTGTTCTGATATAAATGAAGTATAGAGGAAGTGAGCAAATGGAGCTCCCGCAGGAGAATAGATGAAGAAGCTTGAGTCAGCAGAAGCAGAGCAGGAGGACCGCGATGGTTTATGCAGGTCTTGATGCTGCCTCATGGAAGACAGTGATTTGTGAGGTGGTGGAAATGAATAATACCATTTAATTCAATCGCTTCTTTGCAGACTTAAGCCAAATTCCAATGTGATTTTGGGATACTTTTGGTTACTGATGTGTTTTCTTTTGAGAATAATTCAAAAGATTTTGTTCACTCTCAGCTATAGCAAAACTTGCATGAACTTTTATACAGATCAGAATTGGGCCCTTCAGGGAACAGAAGACATATTTAAACTATTATATATCTTTCAGAGTTTATAATGATTTGTCATGGTTTGGTTTGTTGGTTTTCTGTTGTTACATTTTTGCTCACTGTCCTCAGGTGCTGGCATCTTTCTGCAGACCTGAGCTGTACACCAAGGACTCTAGTTGGTAAACACTTAACAGCTCTATTTCAAACCACAGAATACTCTCCTTCCACGAATATCAACACAATTAGTGAGATTACAGCCTTTACAAAATGCTACTCACTTCTCCCCCTGAGTGAAGTGTTTGCTGGTAAATAATACAAACTGTATTTTTATGAATGTTAGATCAAACTTGCCAGTGAATGTGCTGTGGTTTCACTCAGTGCCCTTTCGTCCTCTCCCTGCGTTTATTTGAACAATTTCATTTTATTGCAATTAAAAAAAAAAAAAAAAGAAAAGAAAATGAATTTTGGTATCATGAAAATATTAATTGAAATTGAATGTTAGAAATTCTGCCAAGGATGTTCAGGTTAGGAGGATTTGTGCATTACTCTGGCCCTAGCAACTGTCAGAGAGAATCAGTCTTGAAGTCCCTTGAGCCTTGATTTGACCTACCAGTGGGCAACAGCAGATTTTTAGCAAAAAGGGGAACCACCATAGCTGGCAGTTAATATTATATATTTATCAATAATAATGATTAGTTTCGTCCCTAAGCTATGAGGCAATATAATCTTTCTAATCAGGATTCGTGCTTTGTATTTGGGTAAATTCTTGTAATTCTTTGTTTCATTTTGCTGATCTGTTGGCTTTGATATAATGTGGCAATGAGTTCCCCTGCCTAAGTTCAGTGTTCTGTTAAAACTAAATTTCTCTAGTAAATTTGTAATCACCACCTTTCAGGTTCATTAACTGCTCATTTTTCTTGCATTATAAAAAAAATAAGTAGCTCTTCACCTTCTTTCTTTGTATTACTCAGAATTTTATAGACTGTTATCACAACTTCACTTATTTGTCTTCTTTTTGATATGAACTCCCCCCGCCCCCCCCTTCATTTTTGATTTATATATGCATTTTTCTGCTCCTTTTATCATTCTTACCACCTTTCTAAAAAAGAAGCTAAAACAATACATTGTGACTTATCTGGCCACTAGTCAAACCATCTGGAATTTCAGCCTTCACCTTTGAGGGGGAAAAACGGGGGAAAATCCATCAAATAAATTGGAAAAACGAATACATTTATTGAACTCACCATCTGGTAGTACACATTCCACCAGCAGACAAGAAGAACAAAAAAAAACAAGCTAAATTCAACAAATCAATTATTCATTGTGAATTATTCACTAGCTTCTATTCCAAACACTGCCAAGATGTGTTTGTTTATTTTTATTTGGAGTTTAAAAAAATCCATGGCAACATTGCTGTTTGTCTTAGCTTTCATGTACAAAGTGCAAACCTGTGCTTCTTTACTGAATGCCTTTATTTAACCAAAGAAAAGCAACAGAGCGCAGAAGAATAAAAGCAAACTTCTCAGAAGAGAAAATACTGTGTATCTAGAAAAGTACCATTTCACTGTGTCTCATAGAATGATAGATATTCCTGGTGACCAGGCCATTCTAGAAATATAAATGCAAAAGCCTCTGAAAGTGAAATTTAATCTGTTGTATCAGTTCTATCTGTTGCAATGGTCAGATCACTTTGGGCTTGCCTGTGCTGGTCTCTCTTTAGAGCTGCCAGCTGTATCATGGGACTTCAGCAGGGACCTGGATGTGATCTGAGGCAAGGAAATTTATGATCTGCTGCCTGGTTTGTAAGCTTTCTAAGACTTCTGCTGCTGGAGGGAGCTGGGGAGGGTGGTTGCATGAGGGAAGTCAGCAGAAGTGGCCGCCGTGTGTTTCGCAGTCTACAGCCTGCTCTATAGAAAGGCTCAGTAAAAGAGCTATTCCCTTTTCTTTCCACTTCTGTGTTGTTGGTTTTTGTTGTTGTTGTTGTTGTTGTTTTTTTTTTTTTGTCCAGACTCAGTTACACATAGCAACTAATTACCTTCTAATTGAATATTGACTGAGGGGCAGTCAGATAAGTTGTTTGTATTAGGAAAGCAAAGGAAATAAAAGTGCACTATGAATTATACTTTATATTGATTGTAGTCTTCTCCGATACAAGGTGCTAAGTGCAGGGCCTTAGAATGAAAACCTTTGGGAAGACCATTTTTCCTCACGTTTGCACAGTGCCATGCACACAACCTGGCTCCCTTTTCCACTGCTCTGGTCAGACACCAACATTAACACTGGTGTTCAAACATCCATGTGCAGGTGCTGATCTTGACAACCAAACACAAGATTCACAGTGCCTCGTATTAGATGTTCAGTTCTGACTTTATGGGTGTGTTGCCCCAGAAAGCCCCGATGCCTTCACTTGGGAATGAAATCACATTATTTGCTGATGTACTTCTTCCAGAGAGTAGACACAAGCTCCCACCAGAATGCACAATTTATTCTACAAAATTCTGTTTCTTTTCTTCTTTGTTCAAACACAGAAAAAAAAAAAAAAAAAAGCAAAGCAAAAACCCAACAGCAACAAACAACAACAGTACCCTACTTACTTTTGGATGCAGTTTTTATGCCCCGATCGGTGCCTAACTGGTCATCAATTTAATATTTGCAATTAAATCCGAGTACAAAATGTTCTGCCAGTAAGCTGTGGACAAAAATGCTGCTGTCCCTGATTGCACCTAGAGAGGAAGTAAGAATTCTTCTTGATAAAGCTATACTCTTCACTACATGCTTTCTACCTTTTAAAAACGGTGGCCCAGATTCTAGGAGCAAGGGTTAGAATATTCAGAACAGTGGCATTTTCTATCTGCTGATGTCCTCAACTTCCATGTTGCTGTTCTGAGCACTTTACTGTGCTAGAGCTTTCTACTGCTTCTTTTGACACTGATGCAAGGATATATTCAAAAAGAAGGACACTGAGATTGAAAATGAAAACACACAAGATTAAAAGTATAAAAAAAAAAAAAACAAAAAAAGCGAAACAAAACAAAAAGCCCAACAAAAGAGAGAAAGATTAGAGACTTTTTTTCCTTAGGAAAAAACTTCATTTTAATCGTTTGATTTTCCTGGCTTCCATTCAAACACCACTTCTGTTCAGCTCTTTCTGTTCTTGCTGCGTTGTTTTTTTTTTTATCCTTTCCCTGATCTGCCCATCCCCATTTCCTTGCCACAGATCTGCCTGAGCAGGGCTGAAAATGGGGACTGTGTAATGTCACGGCTTATGCCATGAGCTGGAGATGTTTGTGCATCTGAAGGAAGGGGAGAAGCTAAGTAGGTTCATCTGCAGCAGGTATATTTGTGTCCTCAACTATGCAGAATCTAAAAGGGCAGAAGCTGAAACAGCAGAGGACGTGGGACTGCTCTGTTGTGGTTTGGGAGTGCCCATGTCCTCATGGGGAATGTCTGCAGAAGTTAAGAGCTTCCAAGAGTGTGTAGACACTCTAGACCTTTCTGGACTTTGTACGGGCCAAAGCTATATGAATGGAGAGGGCACAGGGAATTTTGGGACTTGATAACAGGAAGTTCATAAGAAGCAGACTCCGGTTTGTTTGGGATTTCTTTGAGGAGGCTTAAAATTAATGCTAACAATGCATAAGGCTGCCAGTGTTTTTCAGCAGCATTTTTCTTTAAGGTACAGGGGAGTTTTGTTGGCATTTACAAGTGATTTATTCTGACAGTTATTGTATGTTCAACAATAAATTAAGTGAAAATAGGCTAATAACACATATTCACTGATGCCTTAGCAGCTCAGAAATGGATTGGAATTTCCTCTCTGACCTCACTCTCCTTCTCAAGTAAACAGACAATCATGTGTAAGCCAGACAAAGGCAGGATTCTCAAACAGAAAGGATAGGTAGGTTGGGAGCGCAGAGGACTGAAGCAAATGCCTCTCTAATTACTGATGTGTGGTGACAGAGGACTAAGGAGATCATTGGAGGCTGCAGTATTAGCGACAGTGCAGTTTTCTCCCAGCTAATAACATGTACTATGAGAAATCACTCTTTCCAGGCTTTGAATCTTTCTGGAAGTTTGAAATCTGTGGCAGTTGAATGTTTCCCAAAAGTCCTTGCAGCATCTTGCACATCTCGAGGATCTCACAACACGTCAAAGACCCCTCTTCCTTGCCAAGCTGCTGTGCCACCCAAAATACAAATGCTGTCTGAGAGCAGTGCTCATTGAACTCTGGCAGACCGTGCCCATTGCCTTGTAAAACAGACCCTGTTTTCTGCCTTTTTTTCTTTCTTTTTTTTTTTTGTCTGATGTTTTAGAGCTTGCAGGCCTGCTTATGGATATGTTAGGACCAAATGAAGGAAAAGACTGAAATTCTGGAGGGATGCGTGCAAGGTAACAGCGCTTTGGAGAGGATACTGAATAGTGTGTATATAGGCCAAGGATTGAGAAATCCTGTGGAAGAGCAGGCTGTGTATTGTGAGCTCAGGAAGTTTTTGATCAGCTGATAATTCCTGTCCTTTCCATTTCCTATTTCTCCTCCCTTCCAGTAGCCAGGGCATTTGGTAAAACCTCGTGGCTGATCTCCCATGCAAGAAAATAACTGTCACAGATAGGTGATGGGAGGTTACAGAAGGTTGTCCATGGTGATTCAAGGGTGAAACACAGACTCCAGCTTTTCCCCTTGTTTCTCTGCCCAGTGCCTAGACATGTGGTTGTTTGGCACTCAGTTTTCTGTCAGCTCAGCCCAAACTATACAGAGGCTGGAGACCTGATGCCAGTAGCATGCCTGTAGTAGTGGGGAAAGAGTGAGCTGAACAGGTGGAAGAATCAGGCAGAAGACAGCGTATCAAACCAACATGCTATAAAAACGCTCCGCTGAAGCATGGTGACACTGCAGGGGCTGCTTTTCCATCAGAAATGGACTGGAGCATCCCCAGTGCAATGGTTGATGTACTCACCTGTCCAATTCCTGCTGAGGCAGTGCAGATGGGAGCGTAATTCTCAATGTTTGTGGGGCTGGAAGCAATCTGTCTGTCACCACCTCTTTTCCTCCCCTCTTCAGCTACTTTCACTCTCCCACTTGCCATGTCCTGTTTTCTTGTAAGCAAAGTGGTGGCTGATTTTTTGGACCTAGAATGATAACAGGTCACTCTCTCTCTCCGTAGTTCTTCACCATCTATTGCAGCTGCCTGGAGCTGGAGTGTTGAGGGCATTTGCCTTGACTTTACTCAATAAATGATTGTTTGCTTACTTATAAAGCTCTTTTTTATTTGCCCTTCCCTTCCCTTTATTTGTAAAGTTATTTTCTATTTCCCTTCCCTTCCCTTCCCTCTCCTCTCTTTTTCCAGTCAGCAGCAAGGATGAGAGGTTTGCTGTTGGATCTGCTTTAACTCTGCTAGATCCCATGCATGTTTTCCCAGTTTGCTGAGGCTATCTCTTGTAGACAAAGGGAGTAATGAAGAAACTAATGGCCCTCACTCCCCCTGAAAGAGGAATCAGTTTATGAAAAGAGAATAGAGAAGAACTAGACCACTTGCAACATGTTCAAAACCTCTTTTTCCCCCAGGCTTGTCCTGAAGCCTCCCTACTGGGAAATTCAGGCAGCTGTTCAGCTTGCTGACTGGGTGGGAGTTTAAAGGCAATCTTTGTGTGCACAATTGCATAAAGTAATTGTGTGTGCATTAACATTTTACCTGGATTTAGGCATGTGCAAATGACTTGCTGAATTACTTTGGAGCTGGAGTTGCAGTAAGAGATTTGGGGAAACTCCTCCTCTTTGCTGTGACAAGCAGCATCTGGTCCAATGTAAAGTACAACTTTCAGTGCAAATATGTAGATGTGTTTGAGCTTATTCTTTGTTCTCTGCCATTACCAGGACGTGGGTTGGCAAGCTAAAAATGGCTTTCCGCCAACATTTAATGGGAGCATCTCCCAACTGTGAATGTGTGTGCAGAAAGTAAATGCAAAAGAGAGAGGGTTGTGGTGGTCAGAGCAACCACTATTTAACTGGGGAAAATTCTTGTGTAATATGGATTCTGTAACTTTCCCAACTCTGGTTATGATACATTTTAAAATCCATACTGCTGTGAAGGAGAAATTATAGCCAATTAAACAAGAGTACCAAACAGAGTCTGTCCCCAAATTTTCCCTTTTTGTATTTGTTGAACTGCACAATTATTTTAAATTGAGTGTTGCATATTCATAAACTGCATTTCCAACCACCCAGTCTTCTGTTTTATGGATCTAGTTGGAATATTAGCATATATTTCAGTAGCTCATTTCATTTCATTGATCCCAAAGTTCTTTACAGAAGACACGTACGATGCTCATACTGACAGCAAAGAGCAGCCACCTCTGCGATGGAATATAACAGGTGTTTAACAGAGCTCAGATTCCTCCCACTGCATCAGCTAAACCAACGTACAGCTTCTGCTTTTTCCAACAGGAGTGTCTAGAGGGATTGCTGTACAAACAGAACACAGCAGAAGGATTATAGCACAACCACAAAGCTAGCAAATTTCTTTGCTTAGATAGGTATTAAGACCTGTCTTTGAGAATGACCTTAGACCCCAAGGGTTATTCTAGGAGGACTGATTGTGCAGGTGTGACCTGAGGTGTGGATTTCAGCTGCAGTTGCAGCAGAGAATTGGGTTCACACACATACTCTTATGAAAGCTACTTCAGGTGTTCAAGTGAATGAGGCCATTTTTGAGTGAGGGTGTATTATACAAGGGAGTTAATGGGTGCAGCTATGTTTTTGTAAAATCACACCGTACCAGTGAATGGTGTAACTTTCCTGTGCAGGCAGAATCAAAGACCCACTCAGTGAAATGAATGTTATCAAATGCCTGCTGCTTTTTCAAATACAGAATAGGGGTTGGTTGCTCAGGGGAAATTTTAGGACAGCACCCAGCAAATCCCTCTCTGAAATGCCTGCTCGGACTTTGTGGTGGCACCAGTGCATTTCTGAGTCACTAGCAGCATTGTTTGCAATTTCAGGGATCTCCCATCCAAATAGTGACAGTTCGTTTCTCAGCTCTGCTTAGCTTGTCAGATCTGTGGCAGGGTGTCATGGTTGTTCAGTCAGTTACTGAATGGAGGGAAAGAGAGACATCTTTAATTTCTATAGCCTTTCATTCTGATGACATTTATCAAATTTCCTCTGTCTGACAAGTTCAACCTAGATGTGCTCCTCTGCCTTCCTGCAAGTGCCCTGGTGATGGGAAGGGAAGATGGAAAGAAGGGAAGATGGGAAGGAACCAGTGGACAGCAGTTACTTGTAAGAGGGTTGGATAAAGGAAGAGAAGGTGAGATGTACTAAAAGTAAAGAAGCTCGAAAGCAGGTGACTACAAAAGGACAAAAAGAATAGGCAAAAGGAGAGGCAGAAAAAGTAACTATTTGAGTTTGTATGAAAGGCTTTTTAAGCCCCCACACTGCAGTCTACACTCTTTAAACTACTTGATACAAGTGATACTTTTACTGTGCATCTGCAAATGTCCTCATCACATAGTTAATTCTGTACTGCCCAGTTCCTAGCCTTCTCCTGCACTTCCCCTATATATTTTTTCTTTTTTTCTTTTTCTTTTTTCTTTTTGGCTTCAATTAATGTCTTTCTTATATTCCTTCAGAAGGTTTTTTAATCCCTTATTTCTCCAGTCCTGGATCTAGAAGTGTCACAAGAGGTTTCTTTCATTTCTAGACAGAGGGACAACCTTAGTAGGTCATGCCCACCTACCCTCTTTCTGGGGCTAGACCAGAGGATGTTCCAGGAGGAGAAAGGCAATGAGGGATCTATACTGAATTTGGAGATCCTTCTGCATCTTTTCCCCCATCTTACACTTATTGATCTTGGTGCTAGCAGGACTGAGAGCAGTCACTGCCTCCTGTAGCCACCTTGATTAACCAACTGTCCTAAATGGGTCATTTAGAGGAGGCCACTGGGCCCATCACTAACACTCAGCTCTGCCATTGGCACTGGGCTCACAAACTTGTCACATGCTTCTTGGTGCATCAGAAGGTAGACTTCATGGGGATACTGCATGCTAGACTGGTAGCATCTTCTCAAAAGGATGTGTTAGGAAGTCTTGATGATGTGCAGACATAGGTCTGGTCTCTCTGTGGCTGAAGGATGTCATGGTGGGGACAGCTGCCCTTCGAGCTCAGAGTGTACTTGTAGCACTGCCAAGTATCAGGGAGTTGTCAGCATTTATCAGGACATCTCATGAGTCTTTTTAGCATTTATTACCAATCATGGAGAGGAAAGGTTGTGCAGTGGGATGGCTGAAACAGAAAGCAAACTGGGTAATGCAGCTCAGGTATCCATGTCTTGTTGGGTATGACAAGTGGAAAAAAGCCAAAGATACAGTCATTCATTGATTCCCTGTACTTGCAGATATCTGCCTGAACGTGCAACATTTCCACACTGATAGCGTTTCTGTTGCATGTTACTGTCCATCTGCGAAGAGATTACACTTTTAGCATCTGTCTACCCATCCATCAGCGTTAGGTTTCTTTAGGCACCCTTTAATGTGGGTTTTCAGAGCCTGCCTTGCTTGCCACCTCCTCTCTGCGTTCTTCATCCTGCATCTAGTGTGGATGTTTGCTACTTCATGTCTCGGTTCAGCAGAGACTTACTGGCTCTCTTTCATGGAACTGTGTTTTTTTCTTGTATTTTCTTCCTTTGCTCTGTAGATTTTCTTGAACGTAAAATAAAAGTCAGGTAGGTTCAAACATTTGGACTTACTGCTGGAAGATACAAACACGACCTGCTGTGCATCAGTTACTGATGGTGTAGGACACCATTATATTAGCTCCTTTTTGAAAATACGCAGTATGTTGGATCCCTGACTTGCTAAGCTTCCCAATTCTGATTTTCTACTTGTGATTACAAAACACATTGTGTTTTTATTCATATGTATGAAAAGAGCCATCTTGGTATAGGCAAAAGTGGCTGACTTAGACATCAGAGCACATGCACAGGTGAACGTCTTGAACTTTTAACAGCTAAGCTATTAGCCATGCAGTCACGTAAAGACCTCCACTGCTGAATCTGCCAGAACTGGTTATCTGCAGAGACTAAATAGTTCTGTGTGGGGTTGATGTATCCTGGAGGCTCGAGGCAATTAGCTGTGGATGATGAACACGGAGTGTAATGATAAGTCCTCAGGGCAGAAGTGCTCAGCTGCTCTGCTCCTGCAGATCTTGGGCACTCTGCAGGACCCAACCTTCATCTTGAGCTTCACCCCTGGCATGCAGATAAACAGAAGGTTGGACTAACTGGGGAAAAAACTGTAGTAAACACTGTGCAGGGAGTTTCAGAGCTCTGCAGATGAAGGTTGTGGGTTACAGAAACTGCATAAGTCAAATAATTTTAGCTCTTTTTTCTTCTTCTCCTTGAAAAGAAGGAAAGTAGAAACTAAATGCAGTCTGTCCCCTGTCCCTAGTTGAGTCACTAACTTATTCTGTCTTGTAATAGCACTTAGAAACCCTGGTGTCATTATTAGCATTGTACAAAAATATATCAAAGAACCAGTCTCTTCCTCAGACAGCTTGCGATCTGAAGCCCACATCCTGCAAAGCCTTAAGAATATGTTTAACAATATGTTGCAATTATTACTGATCATAATTACTATTATGGAACATGCAGTTCCCAAATATAAATCAGGATCCCAGGCTACTGGGCCCTCTAATGATACACAATAAAGGCAGTTCCAGAACCGACAAGTTTACAGTGAAAATGTTGAGCATTGACCCTCTGTGGGATTTCTTGCAGTGCATACAAATTCAGTGCCTGCATAAGGCCTGGCAGACACTGTGCATAAAATAAAGGAAAAGATAAGAAATAGATACAACAAAGATAGAGGTGGAAGCATAAGGTAACAATGTAATGTAATATTAAGAATATAAATCTAAGATAGAATTGAGAATATTCCAAGAGCTTGGTTTTTTTCTGCACCATTAACTTGATCTCATCGCACACCAGAATATATATGGATTCTCTGTTCTTACCTTACCTGAGAAATGTACAATTTCATATATAATCTGTGATAAATAGGATGTACGATGTGGTAGAATCAATGATGCAGGAGAAACTTTAACATATGGAAAGGCTTGACTTCTGAGCACTTGATTTCTCAGTCTTAATGTTTTATCAGTGCTGAATTTTTTGTACTGGAGATATATCTGAATGTGTGTAGCCATCTGAATAATCAGGTGAAACCAGAGCCAGACTCAGCCATGTAGAAATGGAGCGTCTTTAACAAGAAAGCTCTAATGAGCTTGTTGCAAAGCCCATCTGTGTTTGACAGGACATTTGTGGAGTGCTTGTGCAGCTGGAGTGGGCTTCTCTTCAGTGAGAGTAGATGGGAAGACTGGTTATTTCTATGTGAGAGAGCTGGGGATGTGAGGAAGAAAAAAACATTTTTTGTGTTATTTTCGGTTATCTTTTTGTTGCTCTATTTGTTAATGTCTGGATTTTCTTGAGGCTCTTTTCCAAATTTCAGATAAATAAATAAACAATCCTATTTTTTCCCCATAACCTTGGGGATAATCTAGGCTGCCTCTGTAATATGTCAGAAGTTTTCTGCTTTGGAGTGGGGAGTGGTGGGGCTTAGAACATGTTACTTTAGACAGATATCTATTTGGACAGAGTGAAGAACCTGAAGATGATAAATGGCCTGTATTTGCACATTTCCCAACTGAAATGCTAGCATTACTGTAGGCCTATTTCCCAAATCTGATCTGAAAGACATGCTTCATACTTATGTCTCTTCCTAGTGCTTTTATGCCATCATAAAGACTTTACTATCCCATCAAGACATATTAACATTTTTCCTTGAGCTGGGATGGCCTGAAAGTGGCTTATTTTCCAGAACTCATCACGCCTTCTCTTGGTAACAAAGAAGTCCCATATATCCTCACTTTCACTGCTTTTAGATGGCTTGAAGGAGCCTGTGAAGTAGCAGTAGAAAAGGTAAGGTACTCAGATAAAGTCTATGAAAATCCAGCCAGAGGGGCTCAGGAGAAAATAAACTATACCACCAGTGCCTTTTCCCAGTGTGGTGACCACAGCCCAGTTTTTTTGCCTCCTTTCTTAAGGAAGAACATATGGAGTGATGAGAATATTCAGTGGAGGAAGGTAACAGATGATGCATAGAAGCATTATGTATGAACATAAACATAAATATATTATGGAGAATATCCCATAGCCCCAGCAAGTGCTTCCCCTCTTTCCTTCTTTCCCTTTCAAATCATTTAAATTAATATTTTATTTTTGTGCAGCTGTAGGGAAGGCATATATTATTGACGGGATCGTGTTTTCTCAGAATCTCTCCCAGTTCCCTTACTTTCTGTGGCAGATAAAGGAAAATTTAAAAGGAAAAACAAACAGTAACTTTTAGGTTTGAAGTTATGGCAGTACCCAATGTTACATCCAGATGCTTAACAGAAGTACTCTCTGCATGCTTACCTTCATGGCTCTAGTTCTACTTGTCTTACCTGGACACCCAGTAAGGCTATCATTAAGGCTCCCATGGGAAGGGAAGAGTACCTAAAGTTTGGCTCTTAGTAAGTTATGGAAGTGGTACAAGATCTGAGTGTGGAGTTCACATTCTGAAGGATGACAGTTACCTTGCTCCCAGCCCTACCTGTGATTTTGAGTGTTAAAAAGCAGTGCTTTCCAGTTTACACAGCATGCTGTAATGATATGTATGCACGAAGAGCTCTAAGGAGAGAAACGTATTGAACTGTTGCAGTCCCAAGCCAAACAAAATTTGCAGTTGTTTCTTCTGAAGCAGGCCTAAAAATTTCTCACCCAGAATTAGGAAAATTTCAGGTGCCCCAAACTTCAGCAGGGACTTTGCTTGCTTGGATTTCACAGAGAAGAGATGATAAAGTTAGAATTTTTGGATCCAGACCAAATTTGCTGAACAGGACGCCCTAGAGAAAATCTGGGCAGAATCTCCAAATGAAGGATAGCAAGCATTCCTGTTAAAGCCAGTGCTCAAAGGTATCCCTCAAACTGCCAAAACATGAAGATGCTGATAAGGCTGTTCATGATCTCAGTTTCAAAAAGGCATCTGGAAATAAAAGATTTCTTGTGGGGCATGTAGGTGTCTTTTAACAGGTAGGCATGGAGGATATGACTGAGTCTGGTTTTTTTTGACTTTTTGTGAATTTCTGGGTAAGATATAGTCAAGATTCAGTGATTTGGACTAGAAATAACCCACATTTCAGATTGTTTATCTTCTGTAGCCTCCTTACTGCTCAAAATATCTTTTAGAAGAAAAGCTTGAGAGCATAAACTGCTCCTACAGGCTGATCTAAAAGATGTTCCTTTCTGACTAGTGGTAGTGTTGAGATTATCAATTCCTGGGTGCAGCATAACCATTTGCCTGGTCCACCATGAGGTCCTGTGCAAAATTTTCAGTTTTGGAGTGGCAAAGGCTTTGGCAGTGTTTAGAAACCCAGAGCATCACCCTCAAGGAAGATCACATCAGAAGAGCTGTCTTGCCTTGCCTTACCCTGGCTCCTACCTTACCATCCCATCCACCCCCAGTGCCACTCCCAAATACGATCACCCCCCTGCTTGCTTTGATCACCTCTCTACTTGCTTCATGCTTGAGAAGACGCACAGCTGGAGCAGAATTTTGCATCCTCCTCTGTGTCCTCCCCTTCCCAAGCATGCACAGAAAGAAAATTCAATTAAGCAAGTGATTTGCTGTTGTGTTTAAGTTACAATAGTAGTAATCACACCAATTATAGAAATCAGGTTGGCAATCATGGACCCTGCCCTCTGGGTTGCTATTAACTTCATTCCGGTGTGTGATTTTCCTCCGCCCCACTGAAGTTGGTGAATGTCACCTGCGTATATGCCTGCTCCTCCAGGATGTAATAGCATCTTTAAAACCTAACAGCCAATTGCTGCCCTCACACGTGCACTGAGATTTATCCCTACCTCTCTTTATTACAATAATGAGTGGGTAGCAGATGTAGTCAAATGCTGTTGCAGTATTCTCCCTCTGCCCTCCCTCCCTTTTCCCCAGCAAGCGGTAGTTTGAATCTTAAGCAGTGTCTTGGATTACTTAGTGGAAACATTCTCCAGGCCCAGGGGAAAAATAGTTACACAACTGCCTAGGATCTTTTTTTTTTCTTCCCTTTTCTCTTCTTTTTCAGTTTAATCATTCTCTCTACTTGGGTGAATCTTCTTTAATTATTAAAACTGTACAGTGAGAAGCACTGCTAACTATGATGACAGATGTCTTCTTCTGTTCCTTCTCTCCCATCCCCAGGATTAGCAATGGACATCTATGCTCAGCCAAAATATCACTTTGTTGTGATGTAAATTTCCCTGTGATTTTTCTTTTTGTCTGTTTCTCTCATGAGTGTAGGCAGATTTCTTGTTGGAATCCTTTTGTTACCACTCCCTCCAGCTCTGAAGGTGAGGGAATGGAAGATTCAATATATATGGCTGCTGGAGCATTTTTGAGAAAGATGCTTTTGGTCCATTATCTTTGATCAGTGAAATGCTGAGACATTGTGTTTCAAATGTGGCCCCTGGCTTCAGGGTGCAACAGCTCCTCTGAGTACCCAGATACCCTCCAAACCCAGAAGCACTGAAATCACCAGCTGCTTTCAATAGAATTGGTCATCACTCAAATGTACATATGTATGAATGCAGAGCGAAATTGGGTTGTGACATGCAGAGGGAATGAGCTGAAGTGATGAATGAGATTAATCTGAAACAATTTTTAAAGGGCTTTGAGATCTTTGAATAGAAATGCCAGTGAAAGAGGAAACAGAATTACGATTGTTCGCATTGATACTGTTCTCTCATCACCATTTTGCTTGCTCCCAGGGCTGGAAGACCTGTGCATGTCTCGAGGCTAATCTGAACTGCAGCGTGAGGTCAGAGAGCTCCAACCAAGTGCTCTCTTGCATGCTTACCTCACCTGCCCTTTCTGGTGCACAGCTGCTCCTGCCATGCTCCTGCCTTTCCTGCAGTCACCGTGGCTGGATCAGGTGGTCACCAATCACTTGTGGCATTTACTGCAGTCCAGTGAAGAAGCTGGTAGGGGGATGCTAATTTAGCTGTTAGCTGCTTGTTCGAAAGTCAAATTAGCCTCTCACATCTCTGCCTTTTTGGGATCATTGTTTTTCCTGTGGTTGGTCTGCTGTGTTATTTACACTTTTCACAAAAGAGGTGGAGAGCCATCTGGATTTGGTGTGCAGCCAAAGTTGATCTGAATGCCCACAGAATTAAAACAGAGCTGACACGTATGGGGAATATCAAGCCCTTGAACAGGTACGAGAGCAGCTCTGGAGCAGCATTTTCCCAACATACTGTGCTTGGTAAATTGGGCAGCACCGAAGCATTTAAAAGATTCTCTTTGTTACGTCTGTTGTCTACTGCCTGTCTGATGCTACAGCTCTCTAAACAAGCTCATTACAAATCAGTGATGTGCTTGGCTCAGCGTGTCCACACCACAATGTTAGGACCCAGCCAGTGATTGCAGAACTGCGGGCTTTGGGGTGGTGCTGCTGCTACAGCTGGAGGCAAGGTGGCAAGGAGGCTGCTTCAATGGTGCTTAGGCTGCCATGGGGCCTTTACAAGAGGTCGAGGCTGCCAAGTGCTGGGCTTTGACAGCAGCACTGGGACAGGTGCCTGGCTGCTCCCTGAGCAATTCCCAGGTCGTGTCATTGTACAGAAGAGACTAGTTTAATCCCAGAGAAGGGAACAGATGGGGAAGGGCAATGGCAGCATTTCAGGATTTGCAGGTGTTGCTTGCTGAGGTGCCTCTTTTGATTGCCTGCATGGAGAGGTGTCCTTGCTGCCACCTTTACACCCTGTGGGCTGAGGAGCTCTTCAGCCCCAGGCAGGCAGAGAAGGTGTGCTAGGTCCCAGCCAGCCACTGTGGCTTTCAATCCAGTCTGCTTTCCCAACTCACAGCTGCCCAACTCACAGCCACATGTAAATCTCCCCTTGCTCCTCACCTGCCAGAGCCCAGGTGGTGAAGGATCTGGTGGCAGGTAAAGTAATCAATCTGGAGGGCTTTTAGCAGCACGTCCTGCCACCATTTGACAGCACATCTCTGTCAAGGAGACTGTGCCTTTCCTCGATCAATAAATCAATCCATCCTTTTTTACCTTTGTGCACCTGCATGTCAGTCAATTCATGCCATGGACAACGTAGAGCTGGCACTCAGGTGGCACGTTAAATGTTCCCTCCCACCAAGACCTCTCAGGGCAAGTTCAAGCCCAGGGCAGGGCTTGAACCTGCAGGATCTCTGCAGAATCTCTGCTGGTAGCTGTGACAGCAATCTCCCACATCTCATCACTTTCTCAGTTGTTGAGTGGCATCTGCTATACAGGGCATCCGTGTCAGGATGTCTCCATGCCATGCTGAGCATTTCTCTGAGAAGCCAGGGGCTCGTATCCCTGTAAGCCAGAGGGCTTTGTTTCCCGTAGGTGCCATGGTCACTGAGTCCAACATCTCCCGTCTCCCTCTGCAGTGGAACTCTGCCAGCATCTGCCATGCATCCCTCAGGAGCTCCCAACCATGTGCTGGAGAAGTGACTGTGCGGCCGAGCCACCTCTGTCTGCCTGCTAAGGTTTCTAGAGACACAGCTTGTGTCAGCCTCAATCTCCTATTTATCTCCTCTTATTCCCACTGTCACAACCTCTTCCTGCGAATGCAGAGTGAGGAGGGTAGAAGCATTGGGCAAAGAGGGACTGACAGACAGCTGGGGCCTTGGAGCTCTGCTGTGAATAATATCTGTGCAGTGCGGTGTGTTTGCTTGTTTGCCAAGGATTGAGGGCCACCAAGTCAGTTTGCTCAAGAATGTCCATCTGTAATAGCAAAGGGAAGGGCTGTGTCTCTTTGAGCATCTTCTCCACTGGGATGTGATTGTGAGAAACTAGAAACAACTGGTTTGGATGTTTCATGCTAATTTAGGGCAGCTGCCTTGGTTGCTTTTTGCTCCTGGCTCTCTTGGCAAAAAGCTTTGTTCTCCTTTAGTAGCTTTTTCTCCAATATCTCCTATCTAAGTATACTACAGGGGATCCTGATGTTTGGATACCATTAAAATGCCTCATTGTGGGCTTGGGAAATCCTCAGACTAGTCCCAGAGTATTCAGAAACACTGAAATTGAGATGTTGAAAGCTTCCCGATGGAGTCAGGAGGAGTCACTGCAACATATCAGAGACATCTGGGAGGCAGCACCAGACTGCAGCCTGTATTATCCTGTTCCTTACCTTTATGCTGTAACAACAAGATCAGCCTTCCTCTC
Organism: Centrocercus urophasianus; assembly: GCF_019232065.1. Lineage (NCBI taxonomy): Eukaryota > Metazoa > Chordata > Aves > Galliformes > Phasianidae > Centrocercus > Centrocercus urophasianus. The sequence goes on from NW_024884364.1 coordinate 5,754,922, forward strand.
TAGACACATCTAATTGTGTCCTTAGGCTATCATGACTATAACTACACCGCTACTCTAATTAGGCTTATGGTTCAACATCTTTCTTAATTTCTCCTTTCTTTAATTTCTTTGAAATGTTTTGGACAGCCTTCCTCACTTAAGCAGCCTTTCATCACCTAACATCCTTCATTGCTTGCTGCTGATGTGGCCTGTGGAGGTACCACGAGACCATCCCAGCTTCCACTCAGCTATCACTTGCAGCTGCCAACAGGGCAAGAGGAGCCCCATTCTCATCACTACTGTGAGTTTCAGGCAAGGGCTCACTATGCTGCAGAGTGACAGCTGCAAAATTCCTGGATGACCTTGGGTTTGTTCCAGTATTAATTGTTCTTACTTCTTTTTGGAGGTCAGGCCCTGCCGCTGGTTGCCAGCTCCTCAGAGAGCTGAGAGAAAAATGGAGACTAAAAGCTTAAAATGTGGTCCTCCTCTCAAAAAAAAAAAAAAAGCAACCTGATAAAAATAGCCTCTTCTTCCAGTGTTGCTCTAATTCCTGTGTGACTCCAGGTCAGTTTTGCTTGCTCAAGACAGAAAAGAAGTTTTTGCTGTCTCTCTCTCTTGTTCACCACAGTGCTTCAGGAGAGAGACCTGCAGGTTCTCAGTGGGACACCTAACTAAGGTCTAAAGGAAAAAATGAGCTTCTTCTTGGCAATGAGAAAAAAATGCCCAAAGCAGAGGTTTAATCCAAAGATCCTTGCTTAGGTCTGCATGGTTGAGAATAAGACTGAAGTGTGACCAGCAACTTAAATCCTTCAGCAGGGCACAGCGGGAATCAGATTTATGACGAACACCATTTTAAGTATCTATTTCCAAGAAACTTCTTCAAGAAATTATCCTTCAAATGTTTTGGCCAACAAGTGACTTGCAAAGTCTTTATGACGGACGTAAGCCTGCTGTTTGCCTTCAGCTCAGAAGATATACTTCTTCCCTGTAGGGTTTTGCAGTTTTAGAGTGTAAAGCATGTCTCCTTCTCTTGCTGCTGTAATTGCTGTGAATGGGTGTTTCATAGAGAGGCTCAAGGAACCTTTCTGAAGAAAGGAAAAAATAAGATAATCAGAAATGGGTTGCACACTACATTAACGAAGTATGCACAGTCACCCTGCTTCAGACTATCCCATGTCCAAGAAAAAACACCCTCCGGTTGTCTCTCTGTTAAGCTTGAACACACACATCTCTTCTTATGTGCACATCTGCATATAGAATGTGTATTGGGAGTATGTATCAGGATCTGGACATGAAAGCCCTTTCTCCTTACCAAAAGAGAATGCTCTTTCTGGGTGCTCCTCTCTCCTCCTTCACACCAGTTCTGCTCCCTGGTTTTTTAAGTTTGCTGAATGCAAGGGACTACTAATCACAGACTAGGCTTGGGAAAGCAGAACACTAGCACCCTCATCTCTCTGCATCGATGCTCTCTAGCTTCTTCTCTGCTAACATCTCTCCTGCCCTGGCTGAGAGCTTCAAGAGAGGGTTGTCCTGAGGAACAGACAAAAATATGCCCTCTGTCACCCTGATCAGAGCTGCTTGAGAGAGGAGGAAAGATCACAGCTGAGGCTCCCCATGGGCTGTGGCTGCATGGGCACCGCAGGCTGGGGCATCTGTCAAATGGATCTTAAAACTTGCAACCTTTCCCACCAGTGGTTGGTCAGCACCCCATGGCAGACTTGCTTTACGGCAGGTCCCACTACCGATGTTATCAACTTTAGGACATCCTGTGGGGACAGCACTGCAAATTAGGTCAAGAAATAGAGAAGCCAGGCTGGAGCTCTGAGAGGTACACCTTTTCCGTTCATTCCTTCCCTGGTGCCTTCTCAAGCAACCTAGAAGTTAAGGGAGGAAGGAAGCAAAAGCTCCTTCCAGATAGCTGAGTTTGCTAGTTGAGGGGCTTTAAGGGCAGCTGCCAACTATAGTAAGGCTTGCACGAAATTCAGAGGAGTTTGCTGTTCGCATGTCAGATGAGGTAAGGAAAAGGGACTCAGTGATGTATACAGAAATAGAAGTCACCAAGCCAGCTGGGGAGGAGAGGAAGAAATGTTGCTTATTCACAGGAAAAAAGAGTGTGTGTGTGTGTAATACTGTTTGAGAGGTATTGCCTGCTTTCCCATTCCTCTCCTATTCCCATTTTTTCATTCTCTTGTGATTGGCACAAGTCACCCCACAAGCATCCCTAGATTACCACTTCTTGAGGAACTGAAGCTCCCAGTGCCTTGAGAAGTGGTTCTGTGGGCTGCACAAGGGCTTTCCTAAAGCAGAATGCTGACCTCAAAACCGATGTGGAAAAGGATTTAAATCAACACATCATCATTTGGGAATGTTCCATGCCCTGTGTCCTAGAACTCTTCTGCTGTTTCCTGCCTTGTAGGGAGTGTTTCCTGCCTTGTATACTGTAGATTGGTGGACCCTGCTTGCCCACTGCTCAGAGCCACGTGCAAATGTACCCCGCTGTCCTGCCTGCACTGCGATTTGCAGCCATTCTCCCTTGAACTACAGACGATGCAAAGGGAAGGAGAATCTAACCCCAACCATGCACTGTGTGGTCTGGAGCTGGTCATCCCTGTCCCCTCATTTCTGTTACTCATTCCTGGGGGTTCTCTGAGTCTTTCTGCATGGTCAGCCATTCTGGCTTGAAGTTGTGAGAATGGTGAGGGATGAAGCTCGGGATGAAGCCAGGGTGAGAAACAGCAAGTGAAGCAAAAGCAGAGAACAGGCTCTGACTGCAGATGGATTTTGCCCCCTTCTGTCAGCTTCCTGCAACAGACCCGAGCTGCTGCCTCAAGCTGGTTCTGCATTGCTGTGCTTGGTGCATTTGGCTGTACAGATGCTGTCGACAGCCACTCGCATCCTTCCCCCAGCGACTTACTGGTTACAGGCAAGGAGGCCAGAGATTATGACTATAGTGTTTGGGGAGCTCAACTTTAAAGGGTCAGAAGATATTAGGGTAGGGCAGAAAAGCTGGTGGGGGTATGGAAGGGATAAAATATCTGCTGGGGCAGATAGCTGAGGGGTGACTGGCAGTGTCTGAATAGATCTTGGAAGATGCCAGTGTATTTTTGCCTACTAGAGCCACTTGTGAAACTGCTGCTGTCCTAAAAACTGTCAGTACATGCATGTTGGTCTCACAGGACCATAAAGGCAGGATGCTCCCACAGGCCCAGTCTACTAATGGATAGCAGGAGGAGCGATAGAATTGCTAAAGTAATGCCTCCCCTTCCCTCCCCTCTCCTCTTTTTTCCCTCCTTTTTTTTTGGTGATTTTACAATTGTTATTTTTAATAACAATCTGGCCAACAATAGCATTTTGAATCCAAATAGACTCAGGAAGACATGCCTTCAGAGCTGTGTTAACCTGCTCACGTCCAAGCTGAAAAGCAGGTCTGTTGGCCTAACCCACTTCTTTTCAGCCACTGTCAGGACAGGTTCATCTCTGGAGTGCTCCTGAGCTCGCTCCGGGGTTCAGATGGCATTAGCAGAAGTGAGGTGGAAATCTTAGAGGGAGCTTTGCCTTTTTCTTCCCTGTGGCAGTGTTGAATACCACCTGATCCCCACTGCAGCAAAAACAATGTCAGTCCTTTAAATTGGTGCATGGGGTGTGCCTGTCTGGTGGAAGGGATCTGAGTAAGCCCAGGAAAAGGTGTAAAGGCACACCTCAGCCTTCCTGGCATTTCAACAGCAGACTGCTATCCAAGTGTCACAGAGCATCTTCCAGTGCATTGCTCCATTTCCTTTTCCTCTCATTATTTTGCATTTATCTATGGCCTTTGTATCTCTTGGCTGCAGCTCAGGCCAAGCATGGGCAGCTCACCAAGGCACCTGTTCCCTATCTCTGTGTCGCTTTCCCCCTCTTCTTATTTCACAAGGCAGTAGATACAGGTCACTGGGTAAAGCACCTAGCCTTCTGCATGCAGATTGTATCTACACAAGGCTTGGCAAAATCTGGTCAAACTTAGTGATGAACATCTTTCTAGGTTGGCCAGGGTGGGATGAAAGCAATTGTATGTGGTACATTGGTTCTATTTTTCCCCAGTGACAAGTAAGTTTAGTAAAGGCTGCATAAATGCTTAGATGATGTTTGCAGCTCTTTACTCTCCTGCTCAAAGGCCTCACACTTCAGCTACTGCCTCGATCCAGGGAGACCGGAGTCCAGGGATGGTAATCTCCCTGCCTGCCAGGGCTGTGAGCTGGTGCCTCTTGATGTCCTGGCATGATCATCTTGTGGCTGCCCTGTCTTTTCCCCAAACAGCTGAGGGTGGCACCTGCGACTCTGGGAGGGAATGCTGGACAGGTTTTTGAAGTGCTAATGATGATTAGTTTGTCTAAGCCAGCACAAACTATCAATGGGCTTGAAATGTTAATCAGGAGAAGGGCCTAGTGCTAAAGAGCTGCAGAATGAGAAATGAATTGGGAAGCAGGGGGAGAGCAAAGCTGGAGATGCCTAAGTGGGGATTTGACACAAGTATTTTCAGCTGCTCAGCTCTGTGCTCTGTGAGTGGGATGGATGCCTTTCTCTTCTGCATGCCTGAAATACCTTACTTCGTTTTCAGAAACATTCCAATTGTGAGTAACTTCATTCTGACTGCATAGGAAAACCTCAGGAATTGCTCCCCAGATCCTCCTCTTCCATCCAGGGAGCAATGCTGTTCCCTGCTCACATGACTCCCCTTGAACTTGCCCTTATATCCTTGCACTGCCATTTTCTGCTTGTTTATGTTGAAGTGCATTTACTTAGCACAGTCTTGTAAGATACTTGCACACACCTGATTTCAGACAAACCACGCAGGCTGCACTTTCCTGTAGACTGCATGGATGGTTGGACTCTGATAAACACTATAAATATGTGCTCTGTAAAAAGTATTTGCAGATATTCTCCTCTCTCTTCTCTCTCCTATTCCTTTTGTAGATACCCGTGCATCTCTCTATATTTATCTCACATTTGCACTTGCTCTGCAAGCCTGTACTATCTCAGGTTTACCGAGACATAGAGGAAGATCTTCCTCAGGAAGCCTTGCCATGCTGTTCTGGCTCTTCCAGCTCCCAGGTCTCCTTAGAATGGCATTGCTGCTTGCACACATCTCCTGCTGGAATCACGTTTCCAGTGAGTGATTGTAGATAGGTGCAGTAATGGTGTCCCCTAATCACACTGCATCCTGGTGCTGCATAGATGGGACTTTTGGTACCTGCTCATAGGAGCAGAGTGCCAGGTGCTCCCGTTCTTTTCTTTGAGATGTTCAGTAGGCTCTGTGGAACAGCATATGCAATAAAAAAAAAAAAAAAATGGAAAAGAACAAGAGAAAGAAAAAGAAACACGTCATTTCATAGCTCTCCAAGCACAGACATGCCTAGCTTCCTGCTTAAGGATCTGAGCAGCACAGCTCACCCAATTAGTCAGTAACGTAAGGTCTGCCATACCAGGCAGAACCAAGAATCCATCTAGCTGCCTTTCCTCCATATGTCTCCCACAGTGACCTGCAGCAGATGCCAAGAGACAAATGTAAGAATGGTGTGGGTGTGTAATGATACCTCCTTGTTACACTCTCTGAGCCCCCAGTTATCCTGCAGTGCCTGCTCTGTGCTGGATGGTTCACGGTCTGAACTGCAGTCTGCTCCCTGACCCTGCCCTGTCCTGTGGCAGTGAGTTCTACCACTGAAACATGCACTGCCTGCTTAGTTGGCCATTTACTCATCACTCGTCTGGTTTTTTTGGTTCCCATTGCTTATGCTGGAAGTGTCTTCCTTACTTTTTACGTTACTCATTATCTTATATTTCTGTCATGTTTCTTCTCAGTTGTCTTTGGTGTAGCCTGAAGAAATCTAATCTTTTTGCTGCGTGAAGAAATACCCAGACTAGAGTAAGCTTGAGGAAGCACCCCAACCATCCTTAGCTTTTGGCACACTGAGCATCTAGTAACATAGATGGAATGATGGCATTGGTGGACAAGGGAAAGGTGGCCGATGTCATTTACCTGGACTAAAGCAAGGCCTTCAACATGGTCCCCCACCACATCCTTATCTCCTGATTGGAGGGATGTGGATTTGATGGCTGGACCACTCGATGGATAAGAAATTGGTTGAAAGGCCACAGAGGGTGGTCATCAATGGCTCTATGTCCAGGTGGAGGCCGGTAACGAGCAGCATCCCCCAGGGGTCTGTCTTGGGACTGGGGCTCTGTAATGTCTCTATCAATGACATCGACGACAGAATCGAGTGCACCCTCAGCAAGTTTGCTTTTGACACCAAGCTGAGTGGTGCAGTTGACACGATGGAAAGAAGGGATGCCATTCAGAGGGCATCCTCAACAGGCTTGAAAGGCGGGCCGGGTGAACCTAATGAGGTTCAAAACAGCAAAGTGCAAGGTTTTGCACTTTGGCCATAGGAATCCCAGGCATCCATACAGACTGGGAGGAGCAGTCCTTGAGAGCAGCCCTGCAGAGAAGGACCTGGAGGTCTTGATGGATGAAAAGCTTAACATGAGCCAGCATCTCGGAAAGCAAATTGTATCCTGGGCTCCATCAGAAGAGGGGTGGCCAGCAGGGAGAGGGAGGTGATTGTCCCTCTCTACTCTGCTCTTGTGAGGCCCCATCTGGAGTACTGCGTCCAGGTCTGGAGCCCCCAGTACAATAAAGACAGAGAGCTGTTGGAGAGGTCCAGAGGAGAGCCACAAAGATGATCAGGGAACTGGAGCATCTCCCCTACAAAGACAGGCTGAGGGAGCTGGGCTTGTTCAGCCTGGAGAAAAGAAGGCTGTGGGGTGACCTCATTGCAGCCTTTCAGTACCTAAAGGGAGCCTACAAACAGGAAGGGAATCTCAACTCTTTGAAAGGGTAGATAACAGCAGGACAAGGGGAAATGGTTTTCACTTGAGGGAGGGAAGATTTAGGTTGGATGTCAGGGGGAAGTTATTTACAGAGAGAGTGGTGAGGTGCTGGAACAGGCTGCCCAGAGAGGTTGTGGATGCCCCATCCCTGGAGGTGTTCAAGGCCAGGTTGGATGGGGCCCTGGGCAGCCTAGTCTAGTATTAAATGGGGAGGTTGGTGGCCCTGCCTGTGGCAGGGGTGTTGAAGATTCATGATCCTTGAGATCCCTTCCAACCCTGGCCATTCTGTGATTCCATAACCTCTCCTTTAACTGATGCTAGAAGTCAACCTGGTAATGAGTGTACAAGCACTATATTCCAGTCCAAAAGGAGCGCTTGTGTAGCCTGTCTGCCTTTTGTATGCTAAGGATATGAATATCCTGTATCTAGTGCTCCACCAAAAAGGCATTCAAAGAACATCTGCTCACTGCATTTCCTGTATTCTTGCTCATTTTCATGACTCAGGCCCTTAAGTAGTCCCATTTGTGCCAGCTGGCAGCACTGTCCTGGGCACCTCACTCCTCAGACGAGGCTGACACCTCACAGACAGACCACAGTTAATGCACCTGGGGACTGTGGTCCAGCCTCCACCAGTCCTGTGATGTGCAAAGTGTCTCAGCCTTTTCTCAGAGTGCATATTCCTGAGTATGTTATTCTGTGAAGGAGATAACAGGGGAACTGTTATCAACGCATCTGGCAAGAGTCCTGGCCTTGTGCAGCTATGTAATTATTTGCATCCCTGGCACCTTGGGAGTGCCACCTTCTGCATCCGTCCTTTTGCAGAGGAGCAGTTCTGCAGTAGGCTGCATAGTGTAATCACGTCAGTGGCCATTAGGATTAGCTCTGATCTTTACAGAGGCAAAATCCACTTGCAGTAAGCAGCTCAGACAAGATGGAGAGAGCAGCAGAGCTCCCATTTTGGAAACTGATGTAAAGATAAGGAATTCCACTAAAGAGAAACACAGAAGAGAAAGCAATAATAATAATTAACCTTCTTAATCAAGTAATCTTTTCACAGCGAGCAGAGCCTTTAGTTAGTTTAGCCTCATGTGTTACAGTATAGCAGACAAACCATTTAAGTCAATGGACAGACACATTTTCCTTTAGCAAGCTTTGGAACAGAAGCTGGCGAATGAGCCAGGCACCAAGATCTGACATAGCCGTTGTTGCTAAGCTTTCATTGGGTAGCTGATAGGAATGTTTCAGTGAGAGCTGCCCGTCAGAAGATTGCCGTGTTTTATAGTTCAGGTACTCTGCTAATCTTGTGTGTCCACCACTTGCTCAGCTTTGCTGTTTCATCAGAAGTGGCTCACAAGTTTTCTAAGAGCATCAAGCAAAATCTTCTAGCACTGATACATGGTCAGCACAGCCATACTCCTGTCTTTGTCTCGCTCCCTGGGGACAGCGTTGCAAACCAAAGCCATTTGCGTTAATGTTCGCAGCAAGCGAATAAAATGGGCCACGAACACCATCAAAACAAATCTGCTGTTTATATTTGAATGACTGTTTGGTCATGCTCTAATAGCAATAATCATCAGCAGTAGCAGCAGGGAGCCAGCATGCGCGTTAACTGCATTACGTTTTCATTTGACATGAGTAATTGTAACATTCTGTGAAGTTGTTCTAATAGTTACGAGGCACTTGTTGGTCCACAAGGTGGGAAATGGTAGAAGGCCAAATTAAGGTAGTTTGCCTGACCCCCAGTAACGAATTGCCTCACTCTCTCCATAATGCAGTAGTACTTGGACTGCTGATGATTATTTTTAAACTATATTTAAGGCACATTGGCCATTTTCTCCTCTGCATGAGTACAGATAACGATGAGAGATGGCCCCAGTCAGAAGCCTGGTGTCTGAAGGCTGGATGCAGTGGCTGGATTTTCTTTATAGCTTTTCTCTGTTCCAAACTAAATGAAGGCCCCCACGTTTAGCCACTCCCATGTTTTGTAGGGGAAAGACAAGAATCGGTTATATTAAACAAAGAAAATTCTCAGCTAATAAAATTGACTGAGTATCCAGTCTAGTGATGCTCTGTAGGATATCCTTAGGTCTTCACCTGCACTAGAGGTTGAGCCATGGGTCAGTGACCATACCACTGGGAGTTCAGACTCAGGATGTGAGGTATGCTAGCTCCGGTGTGGGAGTGCCCAGCCTGTTGCACTGAGAGGCTCCAGCTGAAAGCTGAGGCTGAGCACTGAGGCTGTATTTCAAACTCATCTTTAGTCAGCACTAGAACCACTGGATGGTCATCTTTCTTATTCTCTAAATTAAAAAAAAAAAAAAAGTTGAAAGCCGGGGCCTCACAAGGAGGCATACTTTGCTTACTTCTGCAAACTGTGGCTAGGCCTCAGAGGTCTCTGCCTTGGTGCCCTCCCTGCTAGTGGCTGGCACGTCACTCGGTGTCACCCCAGGGTGACCTCCTTGCTCAGCACCATGAGGTTCTGACTCCTGTTCACAGCAGGACTTAAACGGAGTAGAATGAGGCTCCGATTACAGTTCTAACGAGGATGAAATTCCCGATTCCCATCTCGTGCTGAGATCCCAGCTGTAGGAATTTATCTGATTGTTACAGCCATGCTGATGCTTGCTTCTCATTCTGCCATCGCAGTGTCTGTAAATAGCAGAGTGCTCCTTGTGCAGCCAGGCCAGGCAGCTTTCTTACATGGTAGCAACCAGTCGTTTTGTTCACTCACCTGTGCACGCATTCATGGTTTCCTAGTTGCCCCTATGAGGCACTTTTCCAAACGCATACTTGCCTCACTGCCGGACTGCAAAAGGATCTCATGGAACCAAGGAGAAAGCTCCGGAAAGACCTTAGAAGAGTTTTTCTAAGGATCCAGCTTCACTTCTTTCCAGCTTGTTTTTTTTTTCGGGTCCAGGATCAACCCAAACCCCTTACACCAGGCCTTGCCCAAACTTTGCTTGGTTCTGTACAGGTCCAAGATGCATGTGCTCCCTCCAGCTCTGCTCCCTCCAGCTCTGCTCTGAAGCAGTCCAGAGCAACTCAAAGTTTCCTTCTGCTCAGCTGGATACGGAGGTGTCCTGCACCTGGCTCTCACTTGGGGAACTGAGCAGTTCCTGTGTGTTACCACTGTCTTCCTCTTCAGCCAAGTCTGTGATCTCACTTTGGCTGTGTCTGGTTGGCCCTTTCTGCTCTGTCCTGTTTTCTGTGCCATTTTGTCTCACGTGGGTTTCTTTCATGTAGTTTGTAAGGGATGCTGAGACTGCTCTGTGTGCTCCCAGGTGCACCCAGAGCCTGATGAAACCTAGTTCAGACAAGAACGGAGGAGGAAAGAAACAAAGATAAGTGAAATGAAGATGGAGAATAGGGTAAGGAGTTGGCACAGGTGTTCTCCATGTAGGGCCAGGCGGCACTTTCAGGCAGCAGAAGCACGTGGCGAACATCACTTTGCATATGAAAATCTAGTTAAGCTAACGAGGTCCTTAATTAGGGCTTTTATTATCTTTTAATTCTTTGCTTAAAGGAAAGTGATTACAAAGCTCATCTTTATGATACAGCAAACTAATCTTTCATTTCTGAAGTGTTTTCTTTGCTTTCCTTCCCTTGCCACAATAATGAGGAAAGGGAGAGAGAGAAAAGGGAGGGAGACAGAGAAAGGGAAACAAAGCCTTGAGAAAGAGATTGTAAAGCACAGCGTTTGAACCTGTATGCTCCTGCAGTAGCATTTCATTGCAGATCAGAAAGAGCCTCAGGAAACTGTGACTCAGTAGATGGGAACAAGTGGGCGAGAGGCACAATGCGCATAAAGCCCAGAAGCACAGAACACTGTGGGCTCTTGCTGCAAGGTCTGCAAATCTCTGTGCCCAGCAGTGGGTTCACTGCCCACCAGTGCAATTGCCTGCCTATAAGCCATCTTGCTTCATGCCCTACAGTCCTACATTACAGGGTGGCTTATGGAAGATGCCTCAAATAACAAAGCAGGGTTGCAGGGCTCATGTTTTATCCCATCCTGTTAAACTCACTCATGTTTTATCCCATCCTGTTAAACTCACCTACATACAGTCCTGGGCTTCACATAGAGAGCAGTTCATCCACTTGGTTTTACTTTGTTGCACACTTGAGGGTCTGACACTGGATAACAATTTTTTCTGAGTTTTATGTTATGGCCATTTGTTGAAAACTGCTAAATTCGTGTTTCTTATGAACTTCGCTGATTTTAAACCTTGGTTGCCACTTCCCTTCACCTACTTCTGGAGGCATGATACATTATGGCACGAAGCCACGTCAACTAATATGGTGATCGTGATTGATCTCTACAACTAAAGAGTGTAAAGCGGGATTAATAAGACAGTGAGAAGCCCAGGAACCTCCTGCTGTGAGCTCCGCAGAGGCAAGTTCTGTGAGCCAGAACTGATCAGCTGCCTGCTGCTGCATCATACAGATCCCTATGCTGCTGGTGGAGCACTCCTTTGGATATCATATAAAAGAAGGTGCTGATCATCTGTTGCCTTGCACAGTCCTAAGGCATTTCTCATAAAAGTGGAGATGCTAACATCAACATCTTGGCCAAATTCTGTTACAGATTATTACATTCCACTTTCAGAATTCCTTCTCTGTGCAATTAGAATTTTCCGCTCTCTTCCCTCCTTTTTTTTTCTGGCCTACTTGAGCGTTGCAGAACAATTGCTGCATCCTACACCACAGATAGCTGCATTTCGGTTCTTGCAGATGTGATCTTTACAGTACATATTTAATATAACAGAAAACACAGCCTCAATGAATCTAAATACCATCCACTTTTCATTGCTGTGATTGCAATGTCTGCCATGCATTTTTAAATTCAGTTAGAACCCAAGATAACGTAACGTAGATTTTTTAAACCTTCAGCTTTCAGCCTGGAATACAGCTGTGCATTGGACACTGGGCATCACAGCAATTTGTATCTATGCAATCACTTTCCCTGGTAAAAGAACATCAGCTTTATCTATGAAGTTGTAGATGATGCTGAAGACAAATGGGCTGATTTTACAAGGTGCTTGCTGTCTGCATTTCCAATTCAAGCTAATGCTTAGTATCTGTGAAAATTAGGCAAAAGATTTTTTACAACCACTTCAAAGTGCTTTGTTGTCTCTTTCCTCAGTATCGTTCATATTTATCTAGATTGAAGGAAGTTTAGAGAAGCAAATACAATTACTGGCACTTCTTTGTCAACCTGGCAATAGCTTCTGTCTATTCTGCTTAGAAATCTTGGTCTAAAAAGGTAAGATACGTGTGTATTTTGGCTTTCCAGACAATGCCTAGCGGATGCCCAAACAGCTTAGTCATTATGATATTTTTAAAGTGGTGGATTAGAGTCAGTGTTTTCAACTGTTTGTTTGCTTCTTCTTATTAATCCCCCCAATACCAGGTAGCTTAATTTTCCACTGATTCCTTAAGGACACACTGACCTTAGTATGAGGTAGAGAACACAGTGTAGCATCTCCATAAATCTGATTTGCATTATAAGATGAGGATCCTGCCATGGCATTTGCTTTGTCTGGAGCTCCAGTTAAGTCAGTTTGGCCTGATCTCTGCCCACAAGGTTCTGGTTTAGATTCACAGGTATTTTATGTACTGGATCAGCATCGCTTTCTAGCTTCCTGCAAGACTTGCCAAAGTCTTTCTTTGTGTTAACTTCCCTGTACCCAAATTAAAACATCATCCATTAAAAGTCTGACACCTTGTAATCCCTCAAAGATCTGTGCAATTACTCTTCGTAACACCTTGGGAGCAGAACTTGTACCAAATGGCCTTTGCTTCAATTCACTCTATAATATCCAAATGGTGTATTAAAAATCACTAGCTTGGCGCCTGTGCTAATTTTTTTCACACCCCCCCCCCAAAAAAAATCATGTTTTATACACAACATTTAGAATATTTCTGGTTTTTGTTTGTTTGCTTTTTCCTGCTAAGATATTGGCTGTCTTTTGTGTGTGTGTGTGTGATTTTGATCAGATGCTATACAGATTTTATGGCTTCAATTCATTCATGTGAATCAAAAGACATCCGTAGCACATTTGACTACTCAGTTACAACCACGTAATTCCTTCAAACTGTAAATTTTTCTTCTGTACCAGTGAGCGTTTGCTTTTTCATATGGTCAGGTTTTGTTTTTCCACTTTTTAGGGTAAATTATACCCTTTTCTGGGTGGGCCTCACATGAGAATTACTAATTTATCAAAGTGGCCTTTGGAGATGTGAGGATTCCTATGGTCTGTTCAGGATTCTGCAGAGATTATGGCACACCTCACTTTTTACTAACTCAGGCTATGTCACTTTCAAGTCCTAGTATTTTCCCTGGAACACATTGCAGTTTCCCAATTTAAAAAAATACAGCCATGCCATTAACGTTTAGCTGTGTTTGCCTGTCTGAGCCATTTATTCTGCACTCTGTGCCAACAAAAATATATATGCCGTTACTTTCTGCTCACTAAATGTGCAGGGATAATATGTGTGCCACAGCTTTGAATTAATGACTGTGGGCCTTTCTTGGCTTCTGTTCTCAGCATTGTTGTGTGGCTGGGGGGTTTGTGATAATGAGAATTTGTATTTCTCTTTTGGATTCTTTTCCAGATTCCCTTCTTCTCCAGTTTTCTCTTTTTGAAATGATGCAGCATGGACACCCGTTCATCACTGAGTCATACAAAGCCCAGCTGTGCATTCTACTGCCTTTTAAAATGTCTCTGTTTCTTGTGCGACTTCTTCTTCAGAGATTTACATCCATTTGGGGTCTCATTCGATGCCCCCAAAAGCCTGTGGAATAATCCAAATTGCCTTCTATGGGCTTTAGCTAAGGCTAGGTCATTTTGTCCTGAGGTTATGAATTTCTCTTTCAATTAAAGGTTGTGGAGCTTTTCAAATCCATATGACCATGCTTAAATTTCTGTCCAGTCCCCACTGCATCAGTTAGATCACATTACCCATGGTTGTAATGTTTTTAAATGATCACATTTATATAGTAGCAGCTTCTCCCTCTGATTATCAGAGCTTGAGCCAAATCCTTCCCAGTTTCTTCTCCTCCCATGCAAAAGCAGTGCGTGCCAGCAAACACAACAGTGTCCACTGTGTGAATGGTACTGTGGCATTTTAAGTGCCTCCTCTGCAGCTTATTGGCACTGGGCAACTGTTCAAATTCTGCCTGATGCTCTCTTTTCTGTTACTATTTCCTGATAATTTGAAGAATTTAGGGAATATAAACATTCCTCTTCCCGCTGTGACTTGGGTCGTGGTTTACTGGACACTAAGAAGGAGAGGCATGGTGCTTTTATGAAAAGAAAAGTGTGATTTTATGTACAGGAATATACTCATGATTCTGGAAGTGTGTGAGTGATTCTGAGCACGCTCAGAGTATCAGTACACACATCTATATAGCCAGTCCCGTGGTAACGTAATGCCACCTCAGCTGCAAGAGCTAGGCCTGAAATAAATACCTCTAGGGTTTGACAAAATGTTGATCCTGGGCTTGGTCCAAGGATACAACATCTCTGGACCAGAAGCAAGGCAAAAAGCTGAACACTGCAAGCTAGCTGTCATGAAAGCGAGAAGATAAAACACAGGAAAAAAGGAATTAACTAGGAGGCATCCATCAAAGTCCTTCTTGAGGTGAATAATTACACTCTCTGTTAATTACACGTAGTACCATAGCTTGGCTTTCATGATATATGTCAGTTTTTATTGCTCTTGTTGTCAGTTTCTAGATGTCATAACTCTGCTCCCCAGCAGCCTGTCATCAGAAAGAGCTATGCTAAATGAATTCCATAAAGAGAAGCATTTGCTAATGTTTGTTTCTCCAGGAGCAGCAGTGCAATAGGGTAGCTGGAGCTCATGTACCAGACTTTCCAGGGGAGTTGTGCTCACAGCTGACCTATTTCAACAGCTTCTCTATAGAACTGCACCCAGAGCCTGAGTAATTCTTGCTGTTGCAGGCAGAGAGGTGTTTCTTTGTGCAGGGTTTGTTCTGCTACCTCCAATCTCAATCATAAACCACAAGCCACTGTAATCCCCTGGCTGGTTGTCCCTGGTTCTCCTGTCTGCATGGTGCATTGCACGCAGATATATCTACCTTCAGCTTCAGTAGAAGGATTTCAGGAGTTTTCCGGCTCTCATGTGGGACCTCATCTTCTTCCCTCTCCTTGTGTGTGGGCAAGGCATGTGGTAGTCTCTTTCAAAAATGTTTCCCAGGTGAATTTTGTTTATGATTATGGAATGACAGAAATAAGCAATGAAAAAGTGTACTTGCTTATTCCAAAAAGCCCTTTCAGCTCAAACTCATCTGGTCAGGGAGAACCACTAGTATTATTTAATTTTTCTTTGTCATACCAAGTGATTTGTTAGCCAGCTTTCTCAGAGCATACAAGTTCTTAAAAGAATTGTGGATGGGCGTTATGGTTTAAGCTACTCAAACAGAAATGTGTGAGGGTGCTATTGCTTTGTCCCTTACTTAGCCAAAAATAAATACATTTCACTATGCAGTTGGAAATTTTAATTTGTTGTAGTCATGTGGAAAAGTTTTATGTTTAGTCCACAGGCTGAAATATGTTCTCATCAATTTTCCCTTGAATACGTTTGCATAAGGAACAAATTAGTCAAAAATGTCTGTGTGCCAAAATTTCATGAAGAAACGTTGCCAAAATTTTTAGAAAACTGTGCTGCAAATATTTTATCCAGCTCTGGTGTTCAGGATGAGTAAGAATGAGTGAACATTGTCAGAGCAGGTTTGTGTATCTGGTTCTTCTGTGCTCTTGGTCACAGTCAATATCTGCAGGCTTGAATATATTGAGGCCTGTAATACCCCTGTGAAAACAAAGACAATTACTTTCTCCTTCTTCATGAGTAAGAGTTTAAAGACTGAGTAAGACCACCCAAACTAAGCATTTTAGGATGGGATGAAATGTTGTCTGGAAGTGTGTAGACTATAATGGGAGATGATGATAGAAGTCTATTTCAAAGGTAAAATACTAGGTTAGATGAATCCTACTGGAAGTGAGATGTCTCTGACAGAGAAAGAAACAAAACTGTTTCAGGGATCCAGCGTAATTTATGGGCCCTTCTTTCCTTTATGTCATTTCAATCATCTTCCTCTCTTCCAAAATACTTATGTTCTAATACAAGCCAACTAGCAACCCAGGCAGAATAGATCATGAGATCTCAAGCAAGCAGTGTGAACACAGCAGACATGCACCATCACAGAGAATTGAAGCCCAAAAAGCAAACCTGTTGAGAGGGAAGTGTGCAGATATACTGGTCTTGGTGGCCATGCTGTCAGCAGGAACTGAACTAGAGACTTCAAGAAATACATTATCAGATGCAAAGTTCTGCCAGACTCTGATCTCGTGTTTATTTTCTGGTCTGGTCCTATTCTCTAAAACTCAACTCTTGCAAAGATCAGGTTCTGTGGCTCTTTCCCATCAGTCATATGGTTTAGGGGCTAAAGATCATTGTGGACTACTTCTGGCTGTGAAACCTTGAAGACAGCTATATCCTTCCTGATCAAGTGCCTCTTGCACAGCAGTTTGTAGGCATACTGGAAACACTGGACCACCAAGTAATACCTTGTAGAAGAGAAGACTCTGGGGAAACCTTGTTGTGACATTCCAGTTCTTGAAAGGAGTGTATAAACAGGAGGGGGAACAGCTGTTTACAAGGGTGGATAGTGATAGGACAAGGGGGAATGGTTTTAAACTGAGACAGGAGAAGTTTAGGTTAGAGATTAGGAGGAAGTTTTTCATACAGAGGTGGTGACACACTGAACAGGTTGCCCAAGGAGGCTGTGGATGCCCCATCCCTGGAGGCATTCAAGGCCAGGCTGGATGTGGCTCTGGGCAGCCTGGGCTGCTGGTTGGTGACCCTGCACAGAGCAGGGGGGTTGAAACCAGATGATCATTGTGGTCCTTTTCAACCCAGGCCGTTCTATGATTCTATGACGATTCTATGAAATGATAGGGAAAAGCTGTACTTCAGGGACTGTGGGGAACAAGCAAGCCATCCAAGAAGCGCTTGCTTGTAGGAGCAGGATCAGCCTAACACTTCAGATGCTTCCCTTTAAAAAAAGGGCTGCCTGGAGATACTGAAGGATTGCATGAGGTGGCTCAGGGTTTTGCTTCAGACACCTGTCAAATCATCCTCTAATCTGCCTGTCATAGCCACAAGCCTCAGCCCTGGCCCTCTCTGCAAGGACTGTGAGGAGTACAGGGGCTGCCTCTTCTCTCATGCCTTGCCTGCCTTTCCCTTCAGGGCAAGCCAAGAGGAGCAACGTGGGGCCGCCTTAGTTCAAGGCCAGATCTCCTCCATGGCTCTCATAATGTTTTCAGACCACCTGGCAGAGGTTTATTTCCTCTGGAATATAAAATATCTGAATTTGGCAGTAATAGTAGCCTAAAATTGCTTTAACTGAGCTAAAACCAATAATTTTGTGGGTGCTGGAACTCATATAATCACATTTGTTCTGTGGTTAGATTCCCAGGTATCAGAAAATGCTCAAGCTGAAGCTTTCCATTCAGTTAGTACAATTGTAAAGTCAACATCACATTGGGGTGGGGGAGGGGGGGGGGTCCTGATGTCTAATAAGTCAGTCTTCTTTTGGGGAATAAGAGGCAATTGCTGGGCCTCTCATGTTCTTATCTAAAGATATTTCTAATCTTCTCTGAACTTATTTCTGAAATGTTTGGGGATATAACAGCTGAGAGACAATTGTTTATGAGTCAGAACGAATGGAAATGAATGCTTCTCTGCTGTCTTAGACATTCTTGGGTTTAGCTGTGCTCTGCCTTCTTATGTAAATGCAATAACATCAGATAAAGCCAGGACCATTAAGGCAGTAGACTTTGAATTCCCCATCGTTAAAATGGAGTCCATGGCACTCAACACTGTAGGGTCTGTTCTGAGGAGTAAGTGTGAAAGAATCAGAAGTGTCTGTTCAGAGGGTTTAAGAGAAAGAGGGATATGCTCTGACTAGTTGAAAGAAGGTAAGGATAGAGCTTAATTTTGCTGATTGGATTTTAGGAATAGAGGGTAAAGAAGGACAGGAGCTGAATTAGAATCTCTCCTGATTGTATATCCTTTGAAAAACTTTCAGCTGGACCTTCTGTAAGGCTGTGATTTTTGTGCAGGCACACTTCTTGTCAAGTAACATTGAGATCTCATGTGACAGAAAAATCAATAGTTGAAGCTCCTCAGCTTCTTACAACCCACAGCTGTTTTCTGGTAGCCTTCAGGCTGAATTGTGGTCCCAGGGACAATTCTTGCTGCCACGAGGTAGTATGCAATACAGTAAAGTATGTTTGCCATTCAGGGAGAATTTGCCATTCTGGTCAAGAAGTTGGAAAGGCTTGCTCTAGAAAATCAATGTCATTTGGAGATGACAAAAAAAAATATATATATAACTCTAGGTGATCTTAATGAAACCTTTACATAGATACTGTTTGTGTATTTATTGTTAGCTCTCCTTGTGAAAACTTGATGTGTGGAGGAGTGATTTAATTCAATTACTTCAAGATTGTGCTTAAAAGTATTCTCCTAAGATCTCAGCACGTCTCTTAGCCTACCAGCATACTCAAAGACAGTTCGCACAATGGAAATCTGAGATCTCACATTGAAGTTAAATCCCACACAGTTGCTCTTGTTTTACTCAGATCAGCTTATGCTTCTCTCTAGGAATATGTTGCCCAGATGCTTGGGGCTTTATAAGAGCAAGTGTTAACAAGCTTTAAGCCACAATTCAATGTTAAGTTTTCTCTGATAAATAATATCTTTGAATTGATGCCAATATAACCTTTGCTATAACATACTCTCACCATCTGATTCTCAGAAGGTAAAGTTCTGGTGATTTCATCCTTTAAAGCAGCAACCGCTCACACACTTGTCAGGAAATGCACTGAAAGCATTTTTCCATTGTTGACTGAATCTCTCAAACATGATTGTTAGTGGATAGCCAAGTTGATACCAGCATTCAAAGCATTTCTACCTAAGCATTTTCACATATTATTAAAAACAAACAAACAAAAGCCAACTAGAGCAGCCCTAAAGATATCACAAGCCCATCTCTCTCTACCCTGAAACAGAGTCACCTGTACCTTTTACTCCTCTGTGTGATATGGTTTGAAAACTGTCCCATAATGTGGAGCTCCACAGCCTCCCCACATAGACTTTTTTAGTACTTTACTGTGCTTACCAATAGACCTGTAATTTCTCTTGCTAGCTGCCATACATTTTTCTTGCTGAAAATTAAGTCAGTTATGCCTTGCACTGTCTGTGTTATTCCCTTCCCTTTTGTATACATTGAAGATTGTTGTCATGCCTCATCCATTCCTCCCTTCTGATAACTGATTAGCTCAAGTTCTTTCAAATTCCCCTTGAAACAAGTGTTTTCTTGAATTGTAACCATTTCTATTTGCTCTCTGTTAAGCTTTGTCTACATCTTTCTGTAATTGTTCTCTGCAAAACAGGACACAGCATTCTACCTGAAGCCACTCAATACTTGGTAGATTGGAAGGATCAAGAGCATCCAAATGCCCATGTCTACGCAGTACTTGCCTGTTTTACAATGATACAACACTGCTTATATAAGTCCAGTTTGAAAACCGCTGCATTCCACCCACCTCCAATTTTCTAATGAAATTCTGTCTATCTCATTGTTTCAGTATCTTATGACCATGCAGTTGTTTAATCTTGGTAAAGGCTTTAATTGATATTTTAATTCAATTAATTCTGTTTTTAAGAGTGCTTCTCCACTTTGTAAAGATCCTTTTAAATTCTAATTTTAGCTTTCAGTCTTCCTTGCAAGGTGTCATCTACACAGTATGTAAGCAAGGTCTCAATTGCACTCCATCATTCAGCGTGGGGAAGATGCTCAGTATTTTGGGCCCTGGAGTCTTGGTGCAGCTTTCTTTTTTTTGACACAAACTACTGAGAACAAGCCTCAAAGTAAGACTGTGCCACTGGTTTTACACCTACCCTTGAGTCATTACTAGTCCATGTTTTCCGAGATTGCCAAAGAGCGTATTGCAGGCACTAATGTCACAAATCCTACTAAAAGCCAAGATATATGGCATCTATTGCTTGTCACCTATGCCCAAGGCCCATTACCTGTCACACAAAGAAATTAAATTGGCTTGACACAATTTCTTTCTGACAACTCAACAGGGCATGTTACTCATCTCTTCATACTTATCCTTTTAGCTTCTTACGTATAGTTCGATTATTTGCTTCAGTATTTTTTCTTGGGATGAAAGTTAAACTGAGTAGTCAGTAATTTCCTAGCATAATTTTTTAAAGCTAGACACCATGTTTCCTCTTTCCAGACTTCTGAAATCTTTTCTGTTCTCTATGATGCATTTTCTCCATGAACTGAAATTACTTCAGCCATTTCTCTAAGTATTTGGAGGAAGAAGTTCATCACAATCAGACGACGTGAAAATATATTCCTCTGGGTGTTGTTTTTTCTTTTTTTCTTTTCTTTTTTCTTTTTTTATTTCTTTTTTTCTTTTTTTTCTTTTTGGTCCTAGGCTATCATAACTTTAGCTTTCGTAATGCTGACATTGATAGCATAGCGTTAGATGCTTGCACTCTACCTTCTTAATTATCTGCATCCCTTATATGATTTGTCCTTTAGAGTGTCATCTATCCCTTCCCCTTAACACTTTCCTTTGTGTTCCTGTCTCTGTTGGTGATGGAAGGGGATATTTTCTTGTTACTTTTCAGCTGCATCCCTACATCGTTCAGGTAGACACATCCCTGTATCCTCTTAATGGCCTGGTCTGTGTGCTTTCTTCTAATGCCTGAGCTCAGCAAAGTGTCTGATTTATTCAAGTTGGTTTCCTGCTTCCTTCCCATCTGCCTTTCCATGTTCTGCAAAAAGATAATTAGCACTGGGTCTCTTAGTATTGTTTTTGGAGTAATTCTCAGCTTTCCTTTTCTCCTTTCTCCTTTAGACTCTCTTCTCACTAAATTTTACCTACCAGTGTTTATTGGAATATGCCATGTCAATGCTCCTTTTTTTTTCATGTTGCTGTCTTCTTACTTGTCATGGATTTTGAACTCTACCCTTACTTTTTCGCTTTCACCAAAACTGCCTTCTGCTTTCATAATCAGAGTTTGCGTTGGTTCCAGGTATTAAGCTTTTTTCACCAAGAGATGCTGCCTTTGTGACTGTAGCTCTTTCTGCTCCACAGCACTTGCTGCCATAATGGTGTTTCCCTTTCACATCCTCCTTCTCCTTGTCTGTCCCCCTAGTCGATGTATGTAGCAGCAAGACTTGAAAGCACTGACTGAGCTGTAAACACAGAGGATCTGAGCTGCTGTAACTGCCCTTCTCCCACTGGGTCACTGGTTAGCAGTTTTGTTTACTTGGGGCTTTGAATTCCTTTGGGCTTGCCTCACATTGCATGAACTTCATGGATGCTTTGCGTTTGCTTTCTCTCATTTAATGCTCATTGAAGTTGAACAGCCCATTTCTTGCAGCTCTGCTTTGATTTACGTATCAGCACCAGTAACAACCTGATTGCATTATCTTCTTGTGTCAAATCCGGTCATTCCTACGGCTGATGCAGGTCCACATTAAGATCTCTTCTCATACAGAAGTGGCTTCTGAAGTGCCTTCACTTTTACATTTTCCTTTTGATTTCTTTTTGAATACCCTGTTACTTTTCTACGATCCCATAACAGAAAAAAATTGCAAATGCCTATTTGTTTCCTTACTGTTTTGCATGGAAACCTTTTATACACTCCAATCTTAAAGTTACATGTGTTACAGTGCCAATTTTAATGTGTGCTTACTTCTGTAGAATAATTTGTTGTTTGTAGTTTTTTGCACGTGTCGAATAATTTGTTCAAGGGCTCTGGTGTATGTGTTCTTCTAACTGAAGTTATCCTGAATTGACTGTAGCTATTCTGTAGTTAAAGTTTCAACTGAAGTTTACCTGATTTTGAACAGATGTTTGCCTTATGAGATAGATAAACAGAGGAATAAAATGCTCCCCAAAAGACAGACCATGTGAGGCCTTGACTAAGAGATTTTTTCCCAGTATGAAATGAATAGGATTCACTGGGTTCTTGGTTATAGCTACCTAATTGTAGACTTTTTCCCATGCCAGAATGTCCTTTCATTCACTTTGCCATTTTATAGCATACCAGCAACAATAACAGCAGCAAGGAGATTAAAACCAGTTTAGCAGACTCATCTTGTTGAGATCTACAGCACAAGAGCACTGAAAATTAGTTGATTGAACTCTAATTTGAAAAGTCACTGACATTATAAAAAAATGTCAGAGGGCATGTCATCACAAACAGGCTTAAAATAGGATGTCAGATGACTGCTGAAGACCTAATTCTTCTTTCTGTTTCTTTT
This sequence comes from Centrocercus urophasianus, assembly GCF_019232065.1. NCBI lineage: Eukaryota > Metazoa > Chordata > Aves > Galliformes > Phasianidae > Centrocercus > Centrocercus urophasianus. The sequence goes on from NW_024884364.1 coordinate 5,777,147, forward strand.
CTTAATTTGTTTAGCAGTACGCAAGTCCCGAAACTATACAGCAATTGTCGAAGCAGCTTTATTAGTAGAAATTCCCCCGTGCTCTCAGATGACCTGCATTTACAGATTGTATAAATTCTCTTCAAGAGGATCTGAACCAAACCTCGAGAGAAAACTAACTCCATAACCAGTTCTCTCTGTTCCCTTTGAATTTCATCAACCTTTGCTCAAGACAGTGCTTCCATTTGGAAAAATTTAATGGTGATGTCTTTCTTGTGTGATGCTGATAAGGATTACAGTGTTCAGAAATATTCTCTGCTAATGTGGACAAAGCAAGGAGATCCATTGTTTTGTTTTCTGTTTTAGAGGCACGCTCTTAGTTTGTAGGTGTTTGCTAATTTTGGATTGAACTAAAACAATCTTTTCTGCAGTCAAAACTCAAATGGAAAAGCTCTCTGCTAGTTTGGAGAATACGCTGTGAATTGCATCCAGTGTTGCAAAGCTGTTGTGAAGGTGTTGTAGTAAGGAAAGGTCAGTAAGTCCTGGTGAGCCTCATTCAAATGGGAACAACCTGAGCCTGGGGGAAAGAGGAAAGCAGGCAGACAGCCACACAAATAGCAGATACCCATTTCCTTCAAAGAAGGAAGAAGGTTGTCTTCCACCAGAAGAGCAAAGATGTCAGGAATTAATACAAAGCCATGTCATGCATCCCATTGCGGATCATGCTTGTCATTCCTGGACAGCTGAGCTTCTCCAGAAGCAGCTCCTGAACAACTGGAGCTGTGGCCCACTTAAGGCAGATTGGAATTTGTAATTCATTTTAAAATTCCAGGCTGTGAACTGCAGAGGTTTAGGAGCTTTTTATGAGCATCTCGAGTCTCTCTACATTAGGACAGGAACAGGACATTTTAAATCAACACGATGGCTGTCAGACTTAGTCGCAAGCCGCAGCCCTCAGGGAGAATTAAGAACCAGAAGAATGCTGGCTGCACAGAAGAGCAAAAATGCATGTTTTAATAGTGGTGGGGTCTGTTTCAATGGTGAATCTGGGTACAAGGAGGGAATTCAGCTGAGAAAACAAAACAGGTCTTTCTTCATGTCTGTGAACTGGGATCCTTGGCTACCTAGCAGGCCCATCCGAATAACGTTTCCAAGTGATGAGGCAATACAGTCAGAATGTGATTGCGAATGCTTTTTAGTCTTATTATAGATTTTTCTGTTTCTTACGCTAGCCAAAGTAAAGAAGGATTGATTTGTGAAAGCTCAATAGAGCCCGTGCAGTTCCCTTAGGATGCCTTTCAGGAAGGTTGAGAGGCGATTTCCAACCTTCCCTCTCAGCTCTGAAGGTCTGAAGAAAGGACGGACATGAGTTCTATAAGATGAAGGGGCTGGAGCCAGCCGTGGAGCTGAGCTGAAATGGAGCCTGGCTCAGCTGTGTGCCACTGGGGCACAGGGGGAGCACGGCTGTGCTCTGAGTGTGCCAGAGGGGCAGGGGAAGGCACGATGCTGCTGGCATCCAGGGAGGCTGGGTAGCACATGGGCCCTGCACGTGAGGCACAAATATAGAAGCTTGGTGAGTGCCCAGCTGGGGCAAGGTCTATTTTGCTTTTTAAAGGAATGCTGTCAATTCATGTTTGGCTGACAAATGTTTTGATTGAAAAACAAAAAAGGGGGGGGGGAAGACAGTTTTGTTTTGCTTCCCCTTCCCACCACACACGAGCAAAGAGCAAACAATTCCCATTAAGTAGTTCACTTTTTAAAAGTTACACTGCAAAGGGTGGCCTTAAAACAAAACCTGCTCCCCTGTTACCTTCTGCCAAAATTGAGTGGAGAGAAAAAGGAAAGGAGCTGCATTGATTTTCACTGTCCGAGCTGAGAGAGCACAACAAAGCTAACAGGGAGAGGGTAGAAGACAGAATGTATTTGGGAATCCTCTTCCCAAAAGTCGTATGAGGAGCTGCTTGCCACTGACTGTGTTCCTTTAAAAAACGTTGTTGCTTTTTAAGTGGCTAGTTCTGCTGTAAACAAATCTTGGAAAGCGCCTGTGGAATCAGATGTATTTCAATTAAAGAACTCAAAGGAAATAGTTTTTTACCTACAGCAGAGTATGGAAATGAGGGTGGGAACATAAAGTGTTTTACAAAGCAAGATGTGAGCTCCTTTGAGTAAACAGGGAAGGAACAGCTGTGAAATGCTGCTAGCAGAAATTGGATGTTGTGGCCAAAGGTTTGTTTCTCTCTTAGACTGTTTGCTAGGGCATAATTGTTCAGGTACAAACAATCAATCAATCTTCAAGTGTAAAGAAAGGGTCACAGTGTCCATTTCATCAAACCAGACCGGTACATTACTTATATGCCAGCTTAAATTGTCTGCGGGAGGGAAGGATGTCAAAACGTCATGCCTGCCTCAGATTTGTTTTCTTGTAGACAATGATTTTTTAAATGTCTGGCTGTGGTGGCTGTAAGTGCGTTGCTCTGAAACAGGTAGTCATTGCCCACTAGGGAGGCCAAATTAAGGGTATTTTGGAACATGCAGCGGGATGCTGAGTAAGTCAGCTCTTACTTTGCCAGACGTCATTCAATAATGTATTTGGCTTTCTTTTTACCTTATTTTTTATTTCCTATTAGATGCCTGGAAGGGAGGTTTGTGCGCAGCGGCCGCTGGTTGCTGTACCCATGTAGGTACATGAGTTGTATCAAGTTCTTGAATTCTTACTGGCATCAGAAGGACTGCCTGTGACTCAAGCTACACATGTGCATAGGTATTTACAGATCTAAGTCACAATAATCATTAAATTCAAGTTAATGAGGCTTGTACAGGTTTTAATTTCTTTATGTGGGGCCCATATTTCTGCTGTTACTCTGCGCAGGCTAATTCACGAGCAGCTTAAGGACCCTGTTTGCCACCTTCATCTTTCTGCTCTGGGTACGTTTGGATTTCTGCCCATTTATTCGATGCTTCCTTGCCTGCAAGCTTGCAGCCTGAGTAGTTCCCCATTTCTCACAGGAATCTTCCCTGGGTATGGGAATAAAATGACGTTCAGGCCAAAAAACCAAATGTCTGCAAGGTTTCCCAAGGCTCCTGTCAGGAACAGACGAGAGATGCACAGCTCTGCTGCATGATGTTCTCCACTACAGCAAATGCAGTTGGATTCTTTGTAATGACTTTTTTTTTTTTTTTTTTTTTCAAAGACTTCTTAGTTGGCCATAAGAAGTAATTTGAAAACAGCTATTAATATGAAAAACTGGAAGATTAACAATGTTCAGAGAGGGGTTCTTTTTTCTCTGGAAGGAGAGTGGGTAGAACTGCAGGAAAAAATAATTGGCTGGGTTATATTTTATATTGAATCCAGTGCAAACACGAGGTTTATGCAAATTACAAAAATACCAAGTCCCACGTGTAATTGGGGCCGAAAGTTTAACCTCGAGAAGTAAAAACACAGCCAAAGTAATGGAAAGAGTAATCGCCTTTAGCTCAGCATAGGATGAATCTCATGTTTTCTGCATGCAGCAATTTGCAACTTCCAGAGCAAGTGGAAAATGTTTTGATAATTTTCCATGTTTTAAGTGGAAGAGAGTCTGGTTTTAGGTTATTTTATCTTTTTCCAAAGCCAGAAAAATTCCCCAGTTGTGTGATTTTAGCTTATGGGAGGTTTTCCAGCTAGCATTGGCTACCAGAGTATCAACTGCGCTTATGTTTGCTTTATTACAATTATAAATGTGTTGGTGGTTTATGACTTTATGACTTGCACCTTGTTTTCTGCAACTGCTGCCTATGCATATGTTTTCTAAGAGATTTGAATTTTGAATCCTTTGCGGAGAAGAAAAACCCTCTTGGTCTTTTTTAGGGGGAGTTGCTTTGTTTTTATCTTCTGAAGTGAGAAGCCTGGCAAAGGTTCAGTCTGGTATTGCCTAACTCTTTGAATTATGGGTCCAAATTGTTCAAATTGCAATGAGGAGGAGGGAAGGGGGAAAAACAATCTTTTTAGCTTCAGTACCAAACCCTGCAATTATGAGCTGAAGTTTGAGAAATGTGTATGAAGAGTTATTTCAGTGAGAGCTTAGAGTGGAAAATGATAACAACCTCAGCTATGGAGAGGCTCCAACTTAGAATCATAGAATATCCTGAGTTGGAAGGGACCCACAACTTCTCCAAAACAAAACCATAGTGGAAACCCTCTGGAAAATTTTTGTCCTTCCAGATCTGCCATCTGCTCCTTTAGTCACCTGTGACCAACACATAGAGAATTAGGTAGGGGAAGGATGTCAGAAATAGAAGGTCCTCATCCTCTGTTGCTTTGGAGATGTAAA